>NW_027307817.1:0-605000 GCF_047496885.1 Scyliorhinus torazame
AGCCAGCACTGTCAGTGCTCCCACCACACAGCCAGCACTGTCAGTGCTCCCCCCACACAGCCCGCACTGTCAGTGCTCCCACCACACAGCCAGCACTATCAGTGCACCCCCACACAGCCAGCACTGTCAGTGCTCCCCCCACACAGCCCGCACTGTCAGTGCTCCCACCACACAGCCAGCACTGTCAGTGCTCCCCCCACACAGCCAGCAATGTCAGTGCTCCTACCACACGGCCAGCACTGTCAGTGATCCCCCACACAGCCAGCACTGTCAGAGCTCCCCTACACAGACTGCACTGTCAGTGCTCCCCCCACACAGCCAGCACTGTCAGTGCTCCCACCCAAACAGCCAGCACTGTCAGTGCTCCCCCACACAGCCAGCACTATCAGTGCTCCCACCCACACAGCCAGCACTGTCAGTGCTCCCAACACACAGCCAGCACTGTCAGTGCTCCCCTACACAGCCAGCACTGTCAGTGCTCCCACCACACAGCCAGCAATGTCAGTGCTCCCACCACACAGCCAGCACTGTCAGTGCTCCCACCACACAGCCAGCACTGTCAGTGCTCCAACCACACAGCCAGCACTGTCAGTGCTCCCCACACACAGCCAGCACTGCCAGTGCTCCCACCACACAGCCAGCACTGTCAGTGCTCCCCCCACACAGCCAGCACTGTCAGTGCTCCCACCACACAGCCAGCACTGTCAGTGCTCCCACCACACAGCCAGCACTGTCAGTGCACCACCACACAGCCAGCACTGTCAGTGCTACCCCCACACAGCCCGCACTGTCAGTGCTCCCACCACACAGCCAGCACTGTCAGTGCTCCCACCACACAGCCAGCACTGTCAATGCTCCCACCGCACAGCCAGCACTGTCAGTGCTCCCACCACACAGCCAGCACTGTCAGTGCTCCCACCACACAGCCAGCACTGTCAGTGCACCCCCACACAGCCAGCACTGTCAGTGCTCCCCCCACACAGCCCGCACTGTCAGTGCTCCCACCACACAGCCAGCACTGTCAGTGCACCCCCACACAGCCAGCAATGTCAGTGCTCCCCCACACAGCCAGCATTCTCAGTGCTCCCCCCACACAGCCAGCAATGTCAGTGCTCCCACCACACAGCCAGCACTGTCAGTGCTCCCCCCACACAACCAGCACAGTCAGTGCTCCCCCACACAGCCAGCACTGTCAGTGCTCCCCCCACACAGCCCGCACTGTCAGTGCTCCCACCACACAGCCAGCACTGTCAGTGCTCCCCCCACACAGCCAGCACTGTCAGTGCTCCCACCACACAACCAGCACTGTCAGTGCTCCCACCACACAGCCAGCACTGTCAGTGCTCCCACCACACAGCCAGAACTGTGAGTGCCCCCCCCCACACAGCAAGCACTGTCAGTGCTCCCCCCATACAGTCAGCACTGTCAGTGCACCCCCACACAGCCAGCATTGTCAGTGCTCCCACCACACAGCCTGCACTTTCAGTGCTCCCACCACACAGCCAGCACTGTCAGTGCTCCCCACACAGCCAGCACTCTCAGTGCTCCCCCCACACAACCAGCACAGTCAGTGCTCCCCCCATACAGCCAGCACTGTCAGTGGTCCCCACACTGCCAGCACTGTCAGTGCTCCCCCCACACAGCCAGCACTGTCAGTGCTCCCCCGCACAGCCAGCACTGTCAGTGCTCCCCACACAGCCAGCACTGTCAGTGCTCCCCCACACAGCCAGCACTGTCAGTGCTCCCCCACACAGCCAGCACTGTCAGTGCTCCCACCACACAGCCAGCACTGTCAGTGCTCCCCACAGTCAGCACTGTCAGTGCTCCCACCACACAGCCAGCACTGTCAGTGCTCCCCCCACACAGCCAGCACTGTCAGTGCTCCCACCACACAGCCAGCACTGTCAGTGCTCCCCCACACATCCAGCACTGTCAGTGCTCCCACCACACAGCCAGCACTGTCAGTGCTCCCCAACACAGCCAGCACTGTCAGTGCTCCCACCACACAGCCAGCACTGTCAGTGCTCCCCCCACACAGCCAGCACTGTCGGTGCTCCCACAACACAGCCAGCACTGTCAGTGCTCCCACCAAACAGCCAGCACTGTCTGTGCTCCCCCACACAGCCAGCACTGTCAGTGCTCCCCCCACACAGACAGCACTGTCAGTGCTCCCACAACACAGCCAGCACTGTCAATGCTCCCACCACACAGCCAGCAATGTCAGTGCTCCCCCCACACAGCCAGCACTGTCAGTGCTCCCCCACACAGCCAGCACTGGCAGTGCTCCCCCCGCACAGCCAGCACTGTCAGCGCTCCCCCACAGAGCCAGCACTGCCAGTGCTCCCACCACACAGCCAGCACTGTCAGTGCTCCCACCACACAGCCAGCACTGGCAGTGCTCCCCCCACACAGCCAGCACTGTCAGTGCTCCCCCACACAGCCAGCACTGTCAGTGCTCCCCCCACACAGCCCTCACTGTCAGTGCTCCCCCCACACAGCCCGCACTGTCAGTGCTCCCACCACACAGCCAGCACTGTCAGTGCTCCCCCCACACAGCCAGCAATGTCAGTGCTCCTACCACACGGCCAGCACTGTCAGTGATCCCCCACACAGCCAGCACTGTCAGAGCTCCCCTACACAGACTGCACTGTCAGTGCTCCCCCCACACAGCCAGCACTGTCAGTGCTCCCACCCAAACAGCCAGCACTGTCAGTGCTCCCCCACACAGCCAGCACTATCAGTGCTCCCACCCACACAGCCAGCACTGTCAGTGCTCCCAACACACAGCCAGCACTGTCAGTGCTCCCCTACACAGCCAGCACTGTCAGTGCTCCCACCACACAGCCAGCAATGTCAGTGCTCCCACCACACAGCCAGCACTGTCAGTGCTCCCACCACACAGCCAGCACTGTCAGTGCTCCAACCACACAGCCAACACTGTCAGTGCTCCCCACACACAGCCAGCACTGCCAGTGCTCCCACCACACAGCCAGCACTGTCAGTGCTCCCCCCACACAGCCAGCACTGTCAGTGCTCCCACCACACAGCCAGCACTGTCAGTGCTCCCACCACACAGCCAGCACTGTCAGTGCACCACCACACAGCCAGCACTGTCAGTGCTACCCCCACACAGCCCGCACTGTCAGTGCTCCCACCACACAGCCAGCACTGTCAGTGCTCCCACCACACAGCCAGCACTGTCAATGCTCCCACCGCACAGCCAGCACTGTCAGTGCTCCCACCACACAGCCAGCACTGTCAGTGCTCCCACCACACAGCCAGCACTGTCAGTGCACCCCCACACAGCCAGCACTGTCAGTGCTCCCCCCACACAGCCCGCACTGTCAGTGCTCCCACCACACAGCCAGCACTGTCAGTGCACCCCCACACAGCCAGCAATGTCAGTGCTCCCCCACACAGCCAGCATTCTCAGTGCTCCCCCCACACAGCCAGCAATGTCAGTGCTCCCACCACACAGCCAGCACTGTCAGTGCTCCCCCCACACAACCAGCACAGTCAGTGCTCCCCCACACAGCCAGCACTGTCAGTGCTCCCCCCACACAGCCCGCACTGTCAGTGCTCCCACCACACAGCCAGCACTGTCAGTGCTCCCCCCACACAGCCAGCACTGTCAGTGCTCCCACCACACAACCAGCACTGTCAGTGCTCCCACCACACAGCCAGCACTGTCAGTGCTCCCACCACACAGCCAGAACTGTGAGTGCCCCCCCCCCCACACAGCAAGCACTGTCAGTGCTCCCCCCATACAGTCAGCACTGTCAGTGCACCCCCACACAGCCAGCATTGTCAGTGCTCCCACCACACAGCCTGCACTTTCAGTGCTCCCACCACACAGCCAGCACTGTCAGTGCTCCCCACACAGCCAGCACTCTCAGTGCTCCCCCCACACAACCAGCACAGTCAGTGCTCCCCCCATACAGCCAGCACTGTCAGTGGTCCCCACACTGCCAGCACTGTCAGTGCTCCCCCCACACAGCCAGCACTGTCAGTGCTCCCCCGCACAGCCAGCACTGTCAGTGCTCCCCACACAGCCAGCACTGTCAGTGCTCCCCCACACAGCCAGCACTGTCAGTGCTCCCCCACACAGCCAGCACTGTCAGTGCTCCCACCACACAGCCAGCACTGTCAGTGCTCCCCACAGTCAGCACTGTCAGTGCTCCCACCACACAGCCAGCACTGTCAGTGCTCCCCCCACACAGCCAGCACTGTCAGTGCTCCTACCACACAGCCAGCACTGTCAGTGCTCCCCCACACATCCAGCACTGTCAGTGCTCCCACCACACAGCCAGCACTGTCAGTGCTCCCCAACACAGCCAGCACTGTCAGTGCTCCCACCACACAGCCAGCACTGTCAGTGCTCCCCCCACACAGCCAGCACTGTCGGTGCTCCCACAACACAGCCAGCACTGTCAGTGCTCCCACCAAACAGCCAGCACTGTCTGTGCTCCCCCACACAGCCAGCACTGTCAGTGCTCCCCCCACACAGACAGCACTGTCAGTGCTCCCACAACACAGCCAGCACTGTCAATGCTCCCACCACACAGCCAGCAATGTCAGTGCTCCCCCACACAGCCAGCACTGTCAGTGCTCCCCCACACAGCCAGCACTGGCAGTGCTCCCCCCGCACAGCCAGCACTGTCAGCGCTCCCCCACAGAGCCAGCACTGCCAGTGCTCCCACCACACAGCCAGCACTGTCAGTGCTCCCACCACACAGCCAGCACTGGCAGTGCTCCCCCCACACAGCCAGCACTGTCAGTGCTCCCCCACACAGCCAGCACTGTCAGTGCTCCCCCCACACAGCCCTCACTGTCAGTGCTCCCACCACACAGCCAGCACTGTCAGTGCTCCCACCACACAGCCAGCACTGTCAGTGCTCCCACCACACAGCCAGCACTGTCAGTGCACCCCCACACAGCCAGCACTGTCAGTGCTCCCCCACACAGCCCGCAATGTCAGTGCTCCCACCACACAGCCAGCACTGTCAGTGCACCCCCACACAGCCAGCACTGTCAGTGCTCCCCCCACACAGCCCGCACTGTCAGTGCTCCCACCACACAGCCAGCACTGTCAGTGCTCGCCCCACACAGCCAGCAATGTCAGTGCTCCCACCACACAGCCAGCACTGTCAGTGATCCCCCACACAGCCAGCACTGTCAGAGCTCCCCTACACAGACTGCACTGTCAGTGCTCCCCCACACAGCCAGCACTGTCAGTGCTCCCACCCACACAGCCAGCACTGTCAGTGCTCCCCCACACAGCCAGCACTATCAGTGCTCCCACCCACACAGCCAGCACTGTCAGTGCTCCCAACACACAGCCAGCACTGTCAGTGCTCCCCTACACAGCCAGCACATTCAGTGCTCCCACCACGCAGCCAGCAATGCCAGTGCTCCCACCACACAGCCAGCACTGTCAGTGCTCCCACCACACAGCCAGCACTGTCAGTGCTCCAACCACACAGCCAGCACTGTCAGTGCTCCCCCCACAGAGCCAGTGCTCCCACCACACAGCCAGCACTGTCAGTGCTCCCCCCACTCAGCCAGCACTGTCAGTGCTCCCACCACACAGCCAGCACTGTCAATGCTCCCACCACACAGCCAGCACTGTCAGTGCACCACCACACAGCCAGCACTGTCAGTGCTCCCCCCACACAGCCCGCACTGTCAGTGCTCCCACCACACAGCCCGCACTGTCAGTGCTCCCACCACACAGCCAGCACTGTCAGTGCTCCCCCCACACAGCCAGCAATGTCAGTGCTCCCCCACACAGCCAGCACTCTCAGTGCTCCCCCCACACAGCCAGCAATGTCAGTGCTCCCACCACACAGCCAGCACTGTCAGTACTCCCCCCACACAACCAGCACAGTCAGTGCTCCCCCCACACAGCCAGCACTGTCAGTGCTCCCACCACACACCAGCACTGTCAGTGCTCCCCACAGCCAGCACTGTCAGTGCTCCAACCACACAGCCAGCACTGTCAGTGCTCCCCCCACAGAGCCAGTGCTCCCACCACACAGCCAGCACTGTCACTGCTCCAACCACACAGCCAGCACTGTCAGTGCTCCCCCCACAGAGCCAGTGCTCCCACCACACAGCCAGCACTGTCAGTGCTCCCCCCACACAGCCAGCACTGTCAGTGCTCCCACCACACAGCCAGCACTGTGAGTGCCCCCCCACACAGCAAGCACTGTCAGTGCTCCCCCCACACAGTCAGCACTGTCAGTGCACCCCCACACAGCCAGCACTGTCAGTGCTCCCACCACACAGCCCGCACTGTCAGTGCTCCCACCACACAGCCAGCACTGTCAGTGCTCCCCCACACAGCCAGCATTCTCAGTGCTCCCCCAACACAGCCAGCAATGTCAGTGCTCCCACCACACAGCCAGCACTGTCAGTGCTCCCCCACACACAACCAGCACAGTCAGTGCTCCCCCCATACAGCCAGCACTGTCAGTGCTCCCCACACTGCCAGCACTGTCAGTGCTCCCCCACACAGCCAGCAAAGTCAGTGCTCCCCCGCACAGCCAGCACTGTCAGTGCTCCCCACACAGCCAGCACTGTCAGTGCTCCCCCACACAGCCAGCACTGTCAGTGCTCCCCCACACAGCCAGCACTGTCAGTGCTCCCACCACACAGCCAGCACTCTCAGTGCTCCCCACAGCCAGCACTGTCAGTGCTCCCACCACACAGCCAGCACTGTCAGTGCTCCCCCCACACAGCCAGCACTGTCAGTGCTCCCACCACACAGCCAGCACTGTCAGTGCTCCCCCACACAGCCAGCACTGTCAGTGCTCCCACCACACACCAGCACTGTCAGTGCTCCCCACAGCCAGCACTGTCAGTGCTCCCACCACACAGCCAGCACTGTCAGTGCTCCCCCCACACAGCCAGCACTGTCGGTGCTCCCACAACACAGCCAGCACTGTCAGTGCTCCCCCCACACAGCCAGCACTGTCGGTGCTCCCCCAACACAGCCAGCACTGTCAGTGCTCCCACCAAACAGCCAGCACTGTCAGTGCTCCCCCACACAGCCAGCACTGTCAGTGCTCCCCCCACACAGCCAGCACTGTCAGTGCTCCCACAACACAGCCAGCACTGTCAACGCTCCCACCACACAGCCAGCACTGTCAGTGCTCCCACCACACAGCCAGCACTGTCAGTGCTCCCACCACACAGCCAGCACTGTCAGTGCTCCCGCACACAGCCAGCACTGTCAGTGCTCCCACCACACAGCCAGCACTGTCAGTGCTCCCCACAGCCAGCACTGTCAGTGCTCCCCCCACACAGCCAGCACTGTCAGTGCTCCCACCACACAGCCAGAACTGTGAGTGCCCCCCCCCCCCCACACAGCAAGCACTGTCAGTGCTCCCCCCATACAGTCAGCACTGTCAGTGCACCCGCACACAGCCAGCATTGTCAGTGCTCCCACCACACAGCCGGCACTGTCAGTGCTCCCCCACACAGCCAGCACTCTCAGTGCTCCCCCCACACAACCAGCACACTCAGTGCTCCCCCCATACAGCCAGCACTGTCAGTGCTCCCACCACACAGCCAGCACTGTCAGTGCTCCCCCACACAGCCAGCACTCTCAGTGCTCCCCCCACACAACCAGCACAGTCAGTGCTCCCCCCATACAGCCAGCACTGTCAGTGCTCCCCACACTGCCAGCACTGTCAGTGCTCCCCCCACACAGCCAGCACTGTCAGTGCTCCCCCGCACAGCCAGCACTGTCAGTGCTCCCCACACAGCCAGCACTGTCAGTGCTCCCCCACACAGCCAGCACTGTCAGTGCTCCCCCACACAGCCAGCACTGTCAGTGCTCCCACCACACAGCCAGCACTGTCAGTGCTCCCCACAGCCAGCACTGTCAGTGCTCCCACCACACAGCCAGCACTGTCAGTGCTCCCCCACACAGCCAGCACTGTCAGTGCTCCCACCACACAGCCAGCACTGTCAGTGCTCCCCCACACATCCAGCACTGTCAGTGCTCCCACCACACAGCCAGCACTGTCAGTGCTCCCCACAGCCAGCACTGTCGTTGCTCCCACCACACAGCCAGCACTGCCAGTGCTCCCACCACACAGCCAGCACTGTCAGTGCTCCCACCACACAGCCAGCACTGTCAGTGCTCCCCCACACAGCCAGCACGGTCAGTGCTCCCCCACACAGCCCTCACTGTCAGTGCTCCCACCACACAGCCAGCACTGTCAGGGCTCCCACCACACAGCCAGCACTGTCAGTGCTCCCCCACACAGCCAGCACTGTCAGTGCTCCCACCACACAGCCCGCACTGTCAGTGCTCCCACCACACAGCCAGCACTGTCAGTGCTCCCCCACACAGCCCGCACTGTCAGTGCTCCCCACCACACAGACAGCACTGTCAGTGCTCCCCACCACACAGCCAGCACTGTCAGTGCTCCCACCACACAGCCAGCACTGTCAGTGCTCCCCCACACAGCCCGCACTGTCAGTGCTCCCCACCACACAGACAGCACTGTCAGTGCTCCCCCACACAGCCAGCACTGTCAGTGCTCCCACCACTCAGCCAGCACTGGCAGTGCTCCCCCCGCACATCCAGCACTGTCAGCGCTCCCCCACACAGCCAGCACTGCCAGTGCTCCCACCACACAGCCAGCACTGTCAGTGCTCCCACCACACAGCCAGCACTGTCAGTGCTCCCCCATACAGCCAGCACTGTCAGTGCTCCCCCCACACAGCCCTCACTGTCAGTGCTCCCACCACACAGCCAGCACTGTCAGTGCTCCCACCACACAGCCAGCACTGTCAGTGCTCCCACCACACAGCCAGCACTGTCAGTGCACCGCCACACAGCCAGCACTGTCAGTGCTCCCCCCACACAGCCCGCACTGTCAGTGCTCCCACCACACAGCCAGCACTGTCAGTGCACCCCCACACAGCCAGCACTGTCAGTGCTCCCCCCACACAGCCCGCACTGTCAGTGCTCCCACCACACAGCCAGCACTGTCAGTGCTCCCACCACACAGCCCGCACTGTCAGTGCTCCCACCACACAGCCAGCACTGTCAGTGCACCCCCACACAGCCAGCACTGTCAGTGCTCCCCCACACAGCCCGCACTGTCAGTGCTCCCACCACACAGCCAGCACTGTCAGTGCTCGCCCCACACAGCCAGCAATGTCAGTGCTCCCACCACACAGCCAGCACTGTCAGTGATCCCCCACACAGCCAGCACTGTCAGAGCTCCCCTACACAGACTGCACTGTCAGTGCTCCCCCACACAGCCAGCACTGTCAGTGCTCCCACCCACACAGCCAGCACTGTCAGTGCTCCCCCACACAGCCAGCACTATCAGTGCTCCCACCCACACAGCCAGCACTGTCAGTGCTCCCAACACACAGCCAGCACTGTCAGTGCTCCCCTACACAGCCAGCACTGTCAGTGCTCCCACCACGCAGCCAGCAATGTCAGTGCTCCCACCACACAGCCAGCACTGTCAGTGCTCCCACCACACAGCCAGCACTGTCAGTGCTCCCCCCACACAGCCCGCACTGTCAGTGCTCCCACCACACAGCCCGCACTGTCAGTGCTCCCACCACACAGCCAGCACTGTCAGTGCTCCCCCCACACAGCCAGCAATGTCAGTGCTCCCCCACACAGCCAGCACTCTCAGTGCTCCCCCCACACAGCCAGCAATGTTAGTGCTCCCACCACAAAGCCAGCACTGTCAGTACTCCCCCCACACAACCAGCACAGTCAGTGCTCCCCCCACACAGCCAGCACTGTCAGTGCTCCCCACACAGCCAGCACTGTCAGTGCTCCCCATACACAGCCCGCACTGTCAGTGCTCCCATCACACAGCCAGCACTGTCAGTGCTCCCCTCACACAGCCAGCACTGTCAGTGCTCCCACCACACAGCCAGCACTGTCAGTGCTCCCACCACACAGCCAGCACTGTCAGTGCTCCCACCACACAGCCAGCACTGTGAGTGCCCCCCCCACACAGCAAGCACTGTCAGTGCTCCCCCCACACAGTCAGCACTGTCAGTGCACCCCCACACAGCCAGCACTGTCAGTGCTCCCACCACACAGCCCGCACTGTCAGTGCTCCCACCACACAGCCAGCACTGTCAGTGCTCCCCCACACAGCCAGCACTCTCAGTGCACCCCCCACACAGCCAGCAATGTCAGTGCTCCCACCACACAGCCAGCACTGTCAGTGCTCCCCCCCACACAACCAGCACAGTCAGTGCTCCCCCCATACAGCCAGCATTGTCAGTGCTCCCCACACTGCCAGCACTGTCAGTGCTCCCCCACACAGCCAGCAAAGTCAGTGCTCCCCCGCACAGCCAGCACTGTCAGTGCTCCCCACACAGCCAGCACTGTCAGTGCTCCCCCACACAGCCAGCACTGTCAGTGCTCCCCCACACAGCCAGCACTGTCAGTGATCCGCACAGCCAGCACTGTCAGTGCTCCCACCACACAGCCAGCACTGTCAGTGCTCCCCCCACACAGCCAGCACTGTCAGTGCTCCCACCACACAGCCAGCACTGTCAGTGCTCCCCCACACAGCCAGCACTGTCAGTGCTCCCACCACACAGCCAGCACTGTCAGTGCTCCCCACAGCCAGCACTGTCAGTGCTCCCACCACACAGCCAGCACTATCAGTGCTCCCCCCACACAGCCAGCACTGTCGGTGCTCCCACAACACAGCCAGCACTGTCAGTGCTCCCCCCACACAGCCAGCACTGTCGGTGCTCCCCCAACACAGCCAGCACTGTCAGTGCTCCCACCAAACAGCCAGCACTGTCAGTGCTCCCCCACACAGCCAGCACTGTCAGTGCTCCCCCCACACAGCCAGCACTGTCAGTGCTCCCACAACACAGCCAGCACTGTCAATGCTCCCACCACACAGCCAGCACTGTCAGTGCTCCCCCCACACAGCCAGCACTGTCAGTGCTCCCACCACACAGCCAGCACTGTCAGTGCTCCCGCCCACAGCCAGCACTGTCAGTGCTCCCACCACACAGCCAGCACTGTCAGTGCTCCCCACAGCCAGCACTGTCAGTGCTCCCCCCACACAGCCAGCACTGTCAGTGCTTCCACCACACAGCCAGCACTGTCAGTGCTCCCCCCACACAGCCAGCACTGTCGGTGTTCCCACAACACAGCCAGCACTGTCAGTGCTCCCCCAACACAGCCAGCAGTGTCGGTGCTCCCACAACACAGCCAGCACTGTCAGTGCTCCCACCACACAGCCAGCACTGTCAGTGCTCCCCCACACAGCCAGCACTGTCAGTGCTCCCCCCACACAGCCAGCACTGTCAGTGCTCCCACAACACAGCCAGCACTGTCAGTGCTCCCACCACACAGCCAGCACTGTCAGTGCTCCCCCACACAGCCAGCACTGTCAGTGCTCCCCCACACAGCCAGCACTGTCAGTGCTCCCCCCACACAGCCAGCACTGTCAGTGCTCCCACAACACAGCCAGCACTGTCAGTGCTCCCACCACACAGCCAGCACTGTCAGTGCTCCCCCACACAGCCAGCACTGTCAGTGCTCCCCCACACAGCCAGCACTGTCAGTGCTCCCCCACACAGCCAGCACTCAGTGCTCCCCCACACAGCCAGCACTGTCAGTGCTCCCCACACACAGCCAGCACTGTCAGTGCTCCCCCCACACAGCCAGCACTGTCAGTGCTCCCCACACACAGCCAGCACTGTCAGTGCTCCCTCCACACAGCCAGCACGGTAAGTGCTCCCACCACACAGCCAGCACTGTCAGTGCTCCCACCACACAGCCAGCACTGTCAGTGCTCCCCTACACAGCCGGCACTGTCAGTGCTCCCCCACGCAGCCGGCACTGTCAGTGCTCCCAACACACAGCCAGCACTGTCAGTGCTCCCCCCACACAGCCAGCACTGTCAGTGCTCCCACCACACAGCCAGCACTGTCAGTGCTCCCCCACGCAGCCAGCACTGTCAGTGCTCCCACAACACAGCCAGCACTGTCAGTGCTCCCACCACACAGCCAGCACTGTCAGTGCTCCCCCCACACAGCCAGCACTGTCAGTGCTCCCCACACAGCCAGCACTGTCAGTGCTCCCACCACACAGCCAGCACTGTCAGTGCTCCCCACACAGCCAGCACTGTCAGTGCTCCCCCACACAGCCAGCACTGGCAGTGCTCCCCCCGCACAGCCAGCACTGTCAGCGCTCCCCCACACAGCCATCACTGTCAGTGCTCCCCCCACACAGCCAGCCCTGCCAGTGCTCCCCCCACACAGCCAGCACTGTCAGTGCTCCCCCACACAGCCAGCACTGTCAGTGCTCCCACCACACAGCCAGCACTGTCAGTGCTCCCCCCCCCACAGCCAGCACTGTCAGTGATCCCCCACACAGCCAGCACTGTCAGTGCACCCCCCACACAGCCAGCACTGTCAGTGCTCCCACCACACAGCCAGCACTGTCAGCGCTCCCACACACACAGTCGGCACTGTCAGTGCTCCCCCACACAGCCAACACTGTGAGTGCCCCCCCACACAGCCAGCACTGTCAGTGCTCCCACCACACAGCCCGCACTGTCAGTGCTCCCACCACACAGCCAGCACTCTCAGTGCTCCCCCCACACAGCCAGCAATGTCAGTGCTCCCACCACACAGCCAGCACTGTCAGTGCTCCCCCCCACACAACCAGCACAGTCAGTGCTCCCCCATACAGCCAGCACTGTCAGTGCTCCCCACACTGCCAGCACTGTCAGTGCTCCCCACACAGCCAGCACTGTCAGTGCTCCCCACACAGCCAGCACTGTCAGTGCTCCCCCACACAGCCAGCACTGTCAGTGCTCCCCCACACAGCCAGCACTGTCAGTGCTCCCACCACACAGCCAGCACTGTCAGTGCTCCCACCACACAGCCAGCACTGTCAGTGCTCCCCCCACACAGCCAGCACTGTCGGTGCTCCCACAACACAGCCAGCACTGTCAGTGATCCCCCAACACAGCCAGCACTTTGGATGCTCCCCAACACAGCCAGCACTGTCAGTGCTCCCACCAAACAGCCAGCACTGTCAGTGCTCCCCCACACAGCCAGCACTGTCAGTGCTCCCCCCACACAGCCAGCACTGTCAGTGCTCCCACAACACAGCCAGCACTGTCAATGCTCCCACCACACAGCCAGCACTGTCAGTGCTCCCCCCACACAGCCAGCACTGTCAGTGCTCCCACCACACAGCCAGCACTGTCAGTGCTCCCGCACACAGCCAGCACTGTCAGTGCTCCCACCACACAGCCAGCACTGTCAGTGCTCCCCACAGCCAGCACTGTCAGTGCTCCCCCCACACAGCCAGCACTGTCAGTGCTTCCACCACACAGCCAGCACTGTCAGTGCTCCCCCCACACAGCCAGCACTGTCGGTGTTCCCACAACACAACCAGCACTGTCAGTGCTCCCACCACACAGCCAGCACTGCCAGTGCTCCCCCCCACACAGCCAGCACTGTCAGTGCTCCCCCCACACAGCCAGCACTGTCAGTGCTCCCCCCACACAGCCAGCACTCAGTGCTCCCCACACACAGCCAGCACTGTCAGTGCTCCCCCCACACAGCCAGCACTGTCAGTGCTCCCCCACACAGCCAGCACTGTCAGTGCTCCCCACAGCCAGCACTGTCAGTGCTCCCCCCACACAGCCAGCACTGTCAGTGCTTCCACCACACAGCCAGCACTGTCAGTGCTCCCCCCACACAGCCAGCACTGTCGGTGTTCCCACAACACAGCCAGCACTGTCAGTGCTCCCCCAACACAGCCAGCACTGTCGGTGCTCCCACAACACAGCCAGCACTGTCAGTGCTCCCACCACACAGCCAGCACTGTCAGTGCTCCCCCACACAGCCAGCACTGTCAGTGCTCCCCCCACACAGCCAGCACTGTCAGTGCTCCCACAACACAGCCAGCACTGTCAGTGCTCCCACCACACAGCCAGCACTGTCAGTGCTCCCCCACACAGCCAGCACTGTCAGTGCTCCCCCACACAGCCAGCACTGTCAGTGCTCCCCCCACACAGCCAGCACTGTCAGTGCTCCCACAACACAGCCAGCACTGTCAGTGCTCCCACCACACAGCCAGCACTGTCAGTGCTCCCCCACACAGCCAGCACTGTCAGTGCTCCCCCACACAGCCAGCACTGTCAGTGCTCCCCCACACAGCCAGCACTCAGTGCTCCCCCACACAGCCAGCACTGTCAGTGCTCCCCACACACAGCCAGCACTGTCAGTGCTCCCCCCACACAGCCAGCACTGTCAGTGCTCCCCACACACAGCCAGCACTGTCAGTGCTCCCTCCACACAGCCAGCACGGTAAGTGCTCCCACCACACAGCCAGCACTGTCAGTGCTCCCACCACACAGCCAGCACTGTCAGTGCTCCCCTACACAGCCGGCACTGTCAGTGCTCCCCCACGCAGCCGGCACTGTCAGTGCTCCCAACACACAGCCAGCACTGTCAGTGCTCCCCCCACACAGCCAGCACTGTCAGTGCTCCCACCACACAGCCAGCACTGTCAGTGCTCCCCCACGCAGCCAGCACTGTCAGTGCTCCCACAACACAGCCAGCACTGTCAGTGCTCCCACCACACAGCCAGCACTGTCAGTGCTCCCCCCACACAGCCAGCACTGTCAGTGCTCCCCACACAGCCAGCACTGTCAGTGCTCCCACCACACAGCCAGCACTGTCAGTGCTCCCCACACAGCCAGCACTGTCAGTGCTCCCCCACACAGCCAGCGCTGGCAGTGCTCCCCCCGCACAGCCAGCACTGTCAGCGCTCCCCCACACAGCCATCACTGTCAGTGCTCCCCCCACACAGCCAGCCCTGCCAGTGCTCCCCCCACACAGCCAGCACTGTCAGTGCTCCCCCACACAGCCAGCACTGTCAGTGCTCCCACCACACAGCCAGCACTGTCAGTGCTCCCCCCCCACAGCCAGCACTGTCAGTGATCCCCCACACAGCCAGCACTGTCAGTGCACCCCCCACACAGCCAGCACTGTCAGTGCTCCCACCACACAGCCAGCACTGTCAGTGCTCCCCCACACAGCCAGCACTGTCAGCGCTCCCACACACACAGTCGGCACTGTCAGTGCTCCCCCACACAGCCAACACTGTGAGTGCCCCCCCACACAGCCAGCACTGTCAGTGCTCCCACCACACAGCCCGCACTGTCAGTGCTCCCACCACACAGCCAGCACTGTCAGTGCTCCCCCACACAGCCAGCACTCTCAGTGCTCCCCCCACACAGCCAGCAATGTCAGTGCTCCCACCACACAGCCAGCACTGTCAGTGCTCCCCCCCACACAACCAGCACAGTCAGTGCTCCCCCATACAGCCAGCACTGTCAGTGCTCCCCACACTGCCAGCACTGTCAGTGCTCCCCACACAGCCAGCACTGTCAGTGCTCCCCCACACAGCCAGCACTGTCAGTGCTCCCCCACACAGCCAGCACTGTCAGTGCTCCCCCACACAGCCAGCACTGTCAGTGCTCCCACCACACAGCCAGCACTGTCAGTGCTCCCCCCACACAGCCAGCACTGTCTGTGCTCCCACCACACAGCCAGCACTGTCAGTGCTCCCCCACACAGCCAGCACTGTCAGTGCTCCCACCACACAGCCAGCACTGTCAGTGCTCCCAACAGCCAGCACTGTCAGTGCTCCCACCACACAGCCAGCACTGTCAGTGCTCCCCCACACAGCCAGCACTGTCAGTGCTCCCACCACACAGCCAGCACTGTCAGTGCTCCCAACAGCCAGCACTGTCAGTGCTCCCACCACACAGCCAGCACTGTCAGTGCTCCCCCCACACAGCCAGCACTGTCGGTGCTCCCACAACACAGCCAGCACTGTCAGTGATCCCCCAACACAGCCAGCACTTTGGATGCTCCCCCAACACAGCCAGCACTGTCAGTGCTCCCACCAAACAGCCAGCACTGTCAGTGCTCCCCCACACAGCCAGCACTGTCAGTGCTCCCCCCACACAGCCAGCACTGTCAGTGCTCCCACAACACAGCCAGCACTGTCAATGCTCCCACCACACAGCCAGCACTGTCAGTGCTCCCCCCACACAGCCAGCACTGTCAGTGCTCCCACCACACAGCCAGCACTGTCAGTGCTCCCGCACACAGCCAGCACTGTCAGTGCTCCCACCACACAGCCAGCACTGTCAGTGCTCCCCACAGCCAGCACTGTCAGTGCTCCCCCCACACAGCCAGCACTGTCAGTGCTTCCACCACACAGCCAGCACTGTCAGTGCTCCCCCCACACAGCCAGCACTGTCGGTGTTCCCACAACACAACCAGCACTGTCAGTGCTCCCACCACACAGCCAGCACTGCCAGTGCTCCCCCCCACACAGCCAGCACTGTCAGTGCTCCCCCCACACAGCCAGCACTGTCAGTGCTCCCCCCACACAGCCAGCACTCAGTGCTCCCCACACACAGCCAGCACTGTCAGTGCTCCCCCCACACAGCCAGCACTGTCAGTGCTCCCCCACACAGCCAGCACTGTCAGTGCTCCCAACACACAGCCAGCACTGTCAGTGCTCCCCCCACACAGCCAGCACTGTCAGTGCTCCCCACACACAGCCAGCACTGTCAGTGCTCCCTCCACACAGCCAGCACGGTAAGTGCTCCCACCACACAGCCAGCACTGTCAGTGCTCCCACCACACAGCCAGCACTGTCAGTGCTCCCCCACGCAGCCAGCACTGTCAGTGCTCCCCCCACACAGCCAGCACTGTCAGTGCTCCCCCCACACAGCCAGCACTGTCAGTGCTCCCACGACACAGCCAGCACTGTCAGTGCTCCCCCACACAGCCAGCACTGGCAGTGCTCCCCCCGCACAGCCAGCACTGTCAGCGCTCCCCCACACAGCCAGCACTGCCAGTGCTCCCACCACAGAGCCAGCACTGTCAGTGCACCCCCCACACAGCCAGCACTGCCAGTGCTCCCACACACAGCCAGCACTGTCAGTGCTCCCCCACACAGCCAGCACTGTCAGTGATCCCCCCACACAGCCAGCACTGTCAGTGCTCCCCCACACAGCCAGCACTGTCAGTGCTCCCACCACACAGCCAGCACTGTCAGTGATCCCCCCACACAGCCAGCACTGTCAGTGCTCCCACGACACAGCCAGCACTGTCAGTGCTCCCCCACACCGCCAGCACTGGCAGTGCTCCCCCCGCACAGCCAGCACTGTCAGCGCTCCCCCACACAGCCAGCACTGCCAGTGCCCCCATCACAGAACCAGCACTGTCAGTGCTCCCCCCACACAGCCAGCCCTGCCAGTGCTCCCCCACACAGCCAGCACTGTCAGTGCTCCCCCACACAGCCAGCACTGTCAGTGCTCCCACCACACAGCCAGCACTGTCAGTGCTCCCCCCCACAGCCAACACTGTCAGTGCTCCCACCACACAGCCAGCACTGTCAGTGCTCCCCCACACAGCCAGCACTGTCAGTGCTCCCCCACACAGCCAGCACTGTCAGTGCTCCCACCACACAGCCAGCACTGTCAGTGCTCCCCCACACAGCCAGCACTGTCAGCGCTCCCACACACACAGCCAGCACTGTCAGTGCTCCCCCACACAGCCAACACTGTCAGTGCTCCCACCACACAGCCAGCACTGTCAGTGCTCCCCCACACAGCCAGCACTGTCAGTGCTCCCCCACACAGCCAACACTGTCAGTGCTCCCACCACACAGCCGGCACTGTCAGTGCTCCCACCACACAGCCAGCACTGTCAGTGCTCCCCCACACAGCCAGCACTGTCAGTGCTCCCCCACACAGCCAGCACTGTCAGTGCTCCCCCACACAGCCAGCACTGTCAGTGCTCCCCCACACAGCCAGCACTGTCTGTGCTCCCCCACACAGCCAACACTGTCAGTGCTCCCACCAAACAGCCAGCACTGTCAGTGCTCCCCCACACAGCCAGCACTGTCAGTGCTCCCCCACACATACAGCGCTGTCAGTGCTCCCACCACACAGCCAGCACTGTCAGTGCTCCCACCAAACAGCCAGCACTGTCAGTGCTCCCCCACACAGCCAGCACTGTCAGTGCTCCCCCCACACAGCCAGCACTGTCAGTGCTCCCACAACACAGCCAGCACTGTCAATGCTCCCACCACACAGCCAGCACTGTCAGTGCTCCCCCCACAGAGCCAGCACTGTCAGTGCTCCCACCACACAGCCAGCACTGTCAGTGCTCCCGCACACAGCCAGCACTGTCAGTGCTCCCACCACACAGCCAGCACTGTCAGTGCTCCCCACAGCCAGCACTGTCAGTGCTCCCCCCACACAGCCAGCACTGTCAGTGCTTCCACCACACAGCCAGCACTGTCAGTGCTCCCCCCACACAGCCAGCACTGTCGGTGTTCCCAGAACACAGCCAGCACTGTCAGTGCTCAACCCACACAGCCAGCACTGTCGGTGCTCCCACAACACAGCCAGCACTGTCAGTGCTCCCACCACACAGCCAGCACTGTCAGTGCTCCCCCACACAGCCAGCACTGTCAATGCTCCCACCACACAGCCAGCACTGTCAGTGCTCCCACCACACAGCCAGCACAGTCAGTGCTCCCACAACACAGCCAGCACTGTCAATGCTCCCACCACACAGCCAGCACTGTCAGTGCTCCTCCACACAGCCAGCACTGTCAGTGCTCCCCCCACACAGCCAGCACTGTCAGTGCCCCCACCCCACACATCCAGCACTGTCAGTGCTCCCACCACACAGCCAGCACTGTCAGTGCTCCCCCCCACACAGCCAGCACTGTCAGTGCTCCCCCCACACAGCCAGCACTGTCAGTGCTCCCCCACACAGCCAGCACTCAGTGCTCCCCACACACAGCCAGCACTGTCAGTGCTTCCCCCACACAGCCAGCACTGTCAGTGCTCCCCCACACAGCCAGCACTGTCAGTGCTCCCCACACACAGCCAGCACTGTCAGTGCTCCCCCCACACAGCCAGCACTGTCAGTACTCCCCACACACAGCCAGCACTGTCAGTGCTCCCTCCACACAGCCAGCACGGTAAGTGCTCCCACCACACAGCCAGCACTGTTAGTGCTCCCACCACACAGCCAGCACTGTCAGTGCTCCCCTACACAGCCAGCACTGTCAGTGCTCCCCCACGCACCCGGCACTGTCAGTGCTCCCCCCACACAGCCAGCACTGTCAGTGCTCCCACCACACAGTCAGCACTGTCAGTGCTCCCACAACACAGCCAGCACTGTCAGTGCTCCCCCACACAGCTAGCACTGTCAGTGCTCCCACCACACAGCCAGCACTGTCAGTGCTCCCCACACAGCCAGCACTGTCAGTGCTCCCACCACACAGCCAGCACTGTCAGTGATCCCCCCACACAGCCAGCACTGTCAGTGCTCCCACGACACAGCCAGCACTGTCAGTGCTCCCCCACACAGCCAGCACTGGCAGTGCTCCCCCCGCACAGCCAGCACTGTCAGCGCTCCCCCACACAGCCAGCACTGTCAGTGCACCCCCACACAGCCAGCCCTGCCAGTGCTCCCCCCACACAGCCAGCACTGTCAGTGCTCCCCCACACAGCCAGCACTGTCAGTGCTCCCACCACACAGCCAGCACTGTCAGTGCTCCCACCACACAGCCAGCACTGTCAGTGCTCGCCCACACAGCCAGCACTGTCAGTGCTCCCCCACACAGCCAACACTGTCAGTGCTCCCACCACACAGCCGGCACTGTCAGTGCTCCCCCACACAGCCAGCACTGTCAGTGCTCCCCCACACAGCCAGCCCTGCCAGTGCTCCCCCCACACAGCCAGCACTGTCAGTGCTCCCCCACACAGCCAGCACTGTCAGTGCTCCCACCACACAGCCAGCACTGTCAGTGCTCCCACCACACAGCCAGCACTGTCAGTGCTCGCCCACACAGCCAGCACTGTCAGTGCTCCCACCACACAGCCACCACTGTCAGCGCTCCCACACACACAGCCAGCACTGTCAGTGCTCCCCACACAGCCAACACTGTCAGTGCTCCCACCACACAGCCAGCACTGTTAGTGCTCACCCACACAGCCAGCACTGTCAGTGCTCCCCCACACAGCCAACACTGTCAGTGCTCCCACCACACAGCCGGCACTGTCAGTGCTCCCACCACACAGCCAGCACTGTCAGTGCTTCCCCACACAGCCAGCACTGTCAGTGCTCCCCCACACAGCCAGCACTGTCAGTGCTCCCCACACAGCCAGCACTGTCAGTGCTCCCCCACACAGCCAGCACTGTCTGTGCTCCCCCACACAGCCAACACTGTCAGTGCTCCCACCACACAGCCAGCACTGTCAGTGCTCCCCCACACAGCCAGCACTGTCAGTGCTCCCCCACACAACCAGCGCTGTCAGTGCTCCCACCACACAGCCAGCACTGTCAGTGCTCCCACCACACAGCCCGCACTGTCAGTGCTCCCCCCACACAGCCAGCACTGTCAGTGCACCCCCACACAGCCAACACTGTCAGTGCTCCCACCACACAGCCAGCACTGTCAGTGCACCCCCACACAGCCAGCACTGTCAGTGCTCCCCCCACACAGCCAGCACTGTCAGTGCTCCCACCACACAGCCAGCACTGTCAGTGCTCCCCACACAGCCAGCACTGTCAGTGCTCCCCCCACACAGCCAGCAATGTCAGTGCTCCCACCACACAGCCAGCACTGTCAGTGCTCCCACCACACTGCCAGCACTGTCAGTGCTCCCCCCACACAGCCCGCACTGTCAGTGCTCCCACCACACAGCCAGCACTGTCAGTGCTCCCCCATACAGTCAGCACTGTCAGTGCTCTCACCACACAGCCAGCACTGTCAGTGATCCCCCACACAGCCTGCACTGTCAGTGCTCCCCCCACATAGCCAGCACTGTCAGTGCTCCCTCCCACACAGCCAGCACTGTCAGTGCTCCCCCACACAGCCAGCACTATCAGTGCTCCCACCCACACAGCCAGCATTGTCAGTGATCCCACCACACAGCCAGCACTGTCAGTGTTCCCCTACACAGCCAGCAGTGTCAGTGCTCCCACCACACAGCCAGCACTGTCAGTGCTCCCACCACACAGCCAGCACTGTCAGTGCTCCCACCACACAGCCAGCACTGTCAGTGCTACCACCGCACAGCCAGCACTGTCAGTGCTCCCCCCACACAGCCAGCACTGCCAGTGCTCCCCCCACACAGCCAGCACTGTCACTGCTCCCCCACAGAGCCAGCACTGTCAGTGCCCCCACCACACAGCCAGCACTGTCAGTGCTCTCCCCACACAGCCATCACTGTCAGTGCTCTCCCACACAGCCAGCAAAGTCAGTGCTCCCCCACACAGCCAGCTCTGTCAGTGCTCACACCACACAGCCAGCACTGTCAGTGCTCCCACCACACAGCCAGCACTGTCAGTGCACCCCCACACAGCCAGCACTGTCAGAGCTCCCCCCAAACAGCCCGCACTGTCTTTCTCCCACCACACAGCCAGCACTGTCAGTGCTCCCACCACACAGCCAGCACTGTCAGTGCTCCCCCCACACAGCCAGCACTGTCAGTGCTCCCCCCACACAGCCAGCACTGTCAGTGCTCCCCCCACACAGCCAGCACTCAGTGCTCCCCACACACAGGCAGCACTGTCAGTGCTCCCCCCACACAGCCAGCACTGTCAGTGCTCCCCCACACAGCCAGCACTGTCAGTGCTCCCCACACACAGCCAGCACTGTCAGTGCTCCCCCCACACAGCCAGCACTGTCAGTGCTCCCCACACACAGCCAGCACTGTCAGTGCTCCCTCCACACAGCCAGCACGGTATGTGCTCCCACCACACAGCCAGCACTGTCAGTGCTCCCACCACACAGCCAGCACTGTCAGTGCTCCCCTACACAGCCAGCACTGTCAGTGCTCCCCCACGCAGCCGGCACTGTCAGTGCTCCCAACACACAGCCAGCACTGTCAGTGCTCCCCCCACAGAGCCAGCACTGTCAGTGCTCCCACCACACAGCCAGCACTGTCAGTGCTCCCCACGCAGCCAGCACTGTCAGTGCTCCCACACAGCCAGTACTGTCAGTGCTCCACCACACAGCCAGCACTGTCAGTGCTCCCACCACACAGCCAGCACTGTCAGTGCTCCCCACACAGCCAGCACTGTCAGTGCTCCCACCACACAGCCAGCACTGTCAGTGATCCCCCCACACAGCCAGCACTGTCAGTGCTCCCACGACACAGCCAGCACTGTCAGTGCTCCACCACACAGCCAGCACTGCCAGTGCTCCCACCACAGAGCCAGCACTTTCAGTGCTCCCCCCACACAGCCAGCCCTGCCAGTGCTCCCCCCGCACAGCCAGCACTGTCAGCGCTCCCCCACACAGCCAGCACTGCCAGTGCTCCCACCACAGAGCCAGCACTTTCAGTGCTCCCCCCACACAGCCAGCACTGTCAGTGATCCCCCCACACAGCCAGCACTGTCAGTGCTCACCCACACAGCCAGCACTGTCAGTGCTCCCACCACACAGCCCGCACTGTCAGTGCTCCCCCACACAGCCAGCACTGCCAGTGCTCCCACCACACAGCCAGCACTGTCAGTGATCCCCCCACACAGCCAGCACTGTCAGTGCTCCCCCCACACAGCCAGCACTGTCAGTGCTCCCCCACACAGCCAGCACTGTCAGTGCTCCCCCGCACAGCCAGCACTGTCAGTGCTCCCCCACACAGCCAGCACTGTCAGTGCTCCCCCCCACACAGCCAGCACTGTCAGTGCTCCCCCACACATCAGCACTGCCAGTGCTCCCACCACAGAGCCAGCACTGTCAGTGCTCCCCCCACACAGCCAGCACTGTCAGTGCTCCCACCACACAGCCAGCACTGTCAGTGCTCCCACCACACAGCCAGCACTGTCAGTGCTCCCCCCCACAGCCAGCACTGTCAGTGCTCCCCCACACAGCCAGCACTGTCAGTGCTCCCCCCACACAGCCAGCACTGTCAGTGCTCCCACCACACAGCCAGCACTGTCAGCGCTCCCACACACACAGTCGGCACTGTCAGTGCTCCCCCACACAGCCAACACTGTGAGTGCCCCCCCACACAGCAAGCACTGTCAGTGCTCCCCCCACACAGCCAGCACTGTCAGTGCTCCCACCACACAGCCCGCACTGTCAGTGCTCCCACCACACAGCCAGCACTGTCAGTGCTCCCCCACACAGCCAGCACTCTCAGTGCTCCCCCCACACAGCCAGCAATGTCAGTGCTCCCACCACACAGCCAGCACTGTCAGTGCTCCCCCCCACACAACCAGCACAGTCAGTGCTCCCCCATACAGCCAGCACTGTCAGTGCTCCCCACACTGCCAGCACTGTCAGTGCTCCCCCACACAGCCAGCACTGTCAGTGCTCCCACACAGCCAGCACTGTCAGTGCTCCCCCACACAGCCAGCACTGTCAGTGCTCCCCCACACAGCCAGCACTGTCAGTGCTCCCACCACACAGCCAGCACTGTCAGTGCTCCCCACAGCCAGCACTGTCAGTGCTCCCACCACACAGCCAGCACTGTCAGTGCTCCCCCCACACAGCCAGCACTGTCAGTGCTCCCACCACACAGCCAGCACTGTCAGTGCTCCCCCACACAGCCAGCACTGTCAGTGCTCCCACCACACAGCCAGCACTGTCAGTGCTCCCCACAGCCAGCACTGTCAGTGCTGCCACCACACAGCCAGCACTGTCGGTGCTCCCACAACACAGCCAGCACTGTCAGTGCTCCCCTAACACAGACAGCACTGTCGGTACTCCCCCAACACAGCCAGCACTGTCAGTGCTCCCACCAAACAGCCAGCACTGTCAGTGCTCCCCCACACAGCCAGCACTGTCAGTGCTCCCACCACACATCCAGCACTGTCAGTGCTCCCACCACACAGCCAGCACTGTCAGTGCTCCCACAACACAGCCAGCACTGTCAATGCTCCCACCACACAGCCAGCACTGTCAGTG
Organism: Scyliorhinus torazame; assembly: GCF_047496885.1. Taxonomy (NCBI): domain Eukaryota; kingdom Metazoa; phylum Chordata; class Chondrichthyes; order Carcharhiniformes; family Scyliorhinidae; genus Scyliorhinus; species Scyliorhinus torazame. Next base: position 24,005 of record NW_027307817.1, read on the forward strand.
CTCCCCCCACACATCCAGCACTGTCAGTGCTCCCACCACACAGCCAGCACTGTCAGTGCTCCCGCACACAGCCAGCACTGTCAGTGCTCCCACCACACAGCCAGCACTGTCAGTGCTCCCCACAGCCAGCACTGTCAGTGCTCCCCCCACACAGCCAGCACTGTCAGTGCTTCCACCACACAGCCAGCACTGTCAGTGCTCCCCCCACACAGCCAGCACTGTCGGTGTTCCCACAACACAGCCAGCACTGTCAGTGCTCCCACCACACAGCCAGCACTGTCAGTGCTCCCCCCCACATAGCCAGCACTGTCAGTGCTCCCCCCACACTGCCAGCACTGTCAGTGCTCCCCCCACACAGCCAGCACTCAGTGCTCCACACACACAGCCAGCACTGTCAGTGCTCCCACCACACAGCCTGCACTGTCCGTGCTCCCCCCACACAGCCAGCACTGTCAGTGCTCCCCCACACAGCCAGCACTGTCAGTGCTCCCCACACACAGCCAGCACTGTCAGTGCTCCCCCCACACAGCCAGCACTGTCAGTGCTCCCCACACACAGCCAGCACTGTCAGTGCTCCCTCCACACAGCCAGCACGGTAAGTGCTCCCACCACACAGCCAGCACTGTCAATGCTCCCACCACACAGCCAGCACTGTCAGTGCTCACCCACGCAGCCAGCACTGTCAGCGCTCCCCCACACAGCCAGCACTGCCAGTGCTCCCACCACAGAGCCAGCACTTTCAGTGCTCCCCCCACACAGCCAGCACTGTCAGTGATCCCCCCACACAGCCAGCACTGTCAGTGCTCCCACGACACAGCCAGCACTGTCAGTGCTCCCCCACACAGCCAGCACTGTCAGTGCTCCCCCCGCACAGCCAGCACTGTCAGCGCTCCCCCACACATCAGCACTGCCAGTGCTCCCACCACAGAGCCAGCACTGTCAGTGCTCCCCCCACACAGCCAGCACTGTCAGTGCTCCCCCACACAGCCAGCACTGTCAGTGCTCCCACCACACAGCCAGCACTGTCAGTGCTCCCCCCCCCCACAGCCAGCACTGTCAGTGCTCCCCCACACAGCCTGCACTGTCAGTGCTCCCCCCACACAGCCAGCACTGTCAGTGCTCCCACCACACAGCCAGCACTGTCAGCGCTCCCACACACACAGTCGGCACTGTCAGTGCTCCCCCACACAGCCAACACTGTGAGTGCCCCCCCACACAGCAAGCACTGTCAGTGCTCCCCCCACACAGCCAGCACTGTCAGTGCTCCCACCACACAGCCAGCACTGTCAGTGCTCCCCCACACAGCCAGCACTCTCAGTGCTCCCCCCACACAGCCAGCAATGTCAGTGCTCCCACCACACAGCCAGCACTGTCAGTGCTACCCCCCCACACAACCAGCACAGTCAGTGCTCCCCCCATACAGCCAGCACTGTCAGTGCTCCCCACACTGCCAGCACTGTCAGTGCTCCCCCACACAGCCAGCACTGTCCGTGCTCCCCCACACAGCCAGCACTGTCAGTGCTCCCCCACACAGCCAGCACTGTCAGTGCTCCCACCACACAGCCATCACTGTCAGTGCTCCCCACAGCCAGCACTGTCAGTGCTCCCACCACACAGCCAGCACTGTCAGTGCTCCCCCCACACAGCCAGCACTGTCAGTGCTCCCACCACACAGCCAGCACTGTCAGTGCTCCCCCACACAGCCAGCACTGTCAGTGCTCCCACCACACAGCCAGCACTGTCAGTGCTCCCCACAGCCAGCACTGTCAGTGCTGCCACCACACAGCCAGCACTGTCAGTGCTCCCCCACACAGCCAGCACTGTCGGTGCTCCCACAACACAGCCAGCACTGTCAGTGCTCCCCCAACACAGCCAGCACTGTCGGTGCTCCCCCAACACAGCCAGCACTGTCAGTGCACCCACCAAACAGCCAGCACTGTCAGTGCTCCCCCACACAGCCAGCACTGTCAGTGCTCCCCCCACACAGCCAGCACTGTCAGTGCTCCCACAACACAGCCAGCACTGTCAATGCTCCCACCACACAGCCAGCACTGTCAGTGCTCCCCCCATACAGCCAGCACTGTCAGTGCTCCCACCACACAGCCAGCACTGTCAGTGCTCCCGCACACAGCCAGCACTGTCAGTGCTCCCACCACACAGCCAGCACTGTCAGTGCTCCCCACAGCCAGCACTGTCAGTGCTCCCCCCACACAGCCAGCACTGTCAGTGCTTCCACCACACAGCCAGCACTGTCAGTGCTCCCCCCACACAGCCAGCACTGTCGGTGTTCCCACAACACAGCCAGCACTGTCAGTGCTCCCACCACACAGCCAGCACTGTCAGTGCTCCCCCCCACACAGCCAGCACTGTCAGTGCTCCCCCCACACAGCCAGCACTGTCAGTGCTCCCCCCACACAGCCAGCACTCAGTGCTCCCCACACACAGCCAGCACTGTCAGTGCTCCCCCCACACAGCCAGCACTGTCAGTGCTCCCCACACACAGCCAGCACTGTCAGTGCTCCCCCACACAGCCAGCACTGTCAGTGCTCCCCACACACAGCCAGCACTGTCAGTGCTCCCTCCACACAGCCAGCACGGTAAGTGCTCCCACCACTCAGCCAGCACTGTCAGTGCTCCCACCACACAGCCAGCACTGTCAGTGCTCCCCCACGCAGCCAGCACTGTCAGTGCTCCCACAACACAGCCAGCACTGTCAGTGCTCCCCCACACAGCCAGCACTGTCAGTGCTCCCACCACACAGCCAGCACTGTCAGTGCTCCCCACACAGCCAGCACTGTCAGTGCTCCCACCACACAGCCAGCACTGTCAGTGATCCCCCCACACAGCCAGCACTGTCAGTGCTCCCACGACACAGCCAGCACTGTCAGTGCTCCCCCACACAGCCAGCACTGGCAGTGCTCCCCCCGCACAGCCAGGACTGTCAGCGCTCCCCCACACAGCCAGCACTGCCAGTGCTCCCACCACAGAGCCAGCACTGTCAGTGCTCCCCCCACACAGCCAGCCCTGCCAGTGCTCCCCCACACAGCCAGCACTGTCAGTGCTCCCCCACACAGCCAGCACTGTCAGTGCTCCCACCACACAACCAGCACTGTCAGTGATCCCCCCACACAACCAGCACTGTCAGTGCTCCCACGACACAGCCAGCACTGTCAGTGCTCCCCCACACAGCCAGCACTGGCCGTGCTCCCCCCGCACAGCCAGCACTGTCAGCGCTCCCCCACACAGCCAGCACTGCCAGTGCCCCCATCACAGAACCAGCACTGTCAGTGCTCCCCCCACACAGCCAGCCCTGCCAGTGCTCCCCCCACACAGCCAGCACTGTCAGTGCTCCCCGACACAGCCAGCACTGTCAGTGCTCCCACCACACAGCCAGCACTGTCAGTGCTCCCCCCCCCACAGCCAGCACTGTCAGTGCTCCCCCACACAGCCAGCACTGTCAGTGCTCCCCCACACAGCCAGCACTGTCAGTGCTCCCACCACACAGCCAGCACTGTCAGCGCTCCCACACACACAGAGAGCACTGTCAGTGCTCCCCCACACTGCCAACACTGTCAGTGCTCCCACCACACAGCCAGCACTGTCAGTGCTCCCCCACACAGCCAGCACTGTCAGTGCTCCCCCACACAGCCAACACTGTCAGTGCTCCCACCACACAGCCGGCACTGTCAGTGCTCCCACCACACAGCCAGCACTGTCAGTGCTCCCCCACACAGCCAGCACTGTCAGTGCTCCCCCACACAGCCAGCACTGTCAGTGCTACCCCACACAGCCAGCACTGTCAGTGCTCCCCCACACAGCCAGCACTGTCTGTGCTCCCCCCACACAGCCAACACTGTCAGTGCTCCCACCAAACAGCCAGCACTGTCAGTGCTCCCCCACACAGCCAGCACTGTCAGTGCTCCCCCACACAGCCAGCACTGTCAGTGCTCCCCCACACATCCAGCGCTGTCAGTGCTCCCACCACACAGCCAGCACTGTCAGTGCTCCCACCAAACAGCCAGCACTGTCAGTGCTCCCCCACACAGCCAGCACTGTCAGTTCTCCCCCCACACAGCCAGCACTGTCAGTGCTCCCACAACACAGCCAGCACTGCCAGTGATCCCCTCACAAAGCCAGCACTGTCAGTGCTCCCCCCACACAGCCAGCACTGTCAATGCTCCCACCACACAGCCAGCACTGTCAGTGCTCCCCCCACACAGCCAGCACTGTCAGTGCTCCCACCACACAGCCAGCACTGTCAGTGCTCCCGCACACAGCCAGCACTGTCAGTGCTCCCACCACACAGCCAGCACTGTCAGTGCTCCCCACAGCCAGCACTGTCAGTGCTCCCCCCACACAGCCAGCACTGTCAGTGCTTCCACCACACAGCCAGCACTGTCGGTGTTCCCACAACACAGCCAGCACTGTCAGTGCTCCCCCCACACAGCCAGCACTGTCGGTGCTCCCACAACACAGCCAGCACTGTCAGTGCTCCCACCACACAGCCAGCACTGTCAGTGCTCCCCCACACAGCCAGCACTGTCAGTGCTCCCCCCACACAGCCAGCACTGTCAGTGCTCCCACAACACAGCCAGCACTGTCAATGCTCCCACCACACAGCCAGCACTGTCAGTGCTCCCCCACACAGCCAGCACTGTCAGTGCTCCCCCCACACAGCCAGCACTGTCAGTACCCCCACCCCACACAACCAGCACTGTCAGTGCTCCCACCACACAGCCAGCACTGTCAGTGCTCCCCCCCACACAGCCAGCACTGTCAGTGCTCCCCCCACACAGCCAGCACTGTCAGTGCTCACCCACACAGCCAGCACTCAGTGCTCCCACACATAGCCAGCACAGTCAGTGCTTCCCCCACACAGCCAGCACTGTCAGTGCTCCCCCACACAGCCAGCACTGTCAGTGCTCCCCACACACAGCCAGCACTGTCAGTGCTCCCCCCACACAGCCAGCACTGTCAGTGCTCCCCACACACAGCCAGCACTGTCAGTGCTCCCTCCACACAGCCAGCACGCTAAGTGCTCCCACCACACAGCCAGCACTGTTAGTGCTCCCACCACACAGCCAGCACTGTCAGTGCTCCCCCACGCACCCGGCACTGTCAGTGCTCCCAACACACAGCCAGCACTGTCAGTGCTCCCCCCACACAGCCAGCACTGTCAGTGCTCCCACCACACAGCCAGCCCTGTCAGTGCTCCCCCACGCAGCGAGCACTGTCAGTGCTCCCACAACACAGCCAGCACTGTCAGTGCTCTCCCACACAGCCAGCACTGTCAGTGCTCCCACCACACAGCCAGCACTGTCAGTGCTCCCCACACAGCCAGCACTGGCAGTGCTCCCCCCGCACAGCCAGCACTGTCAGCGCTCCCCCACACAGCCAGCACTGCCAGTGCTCCCACCACAGAGCCAGCACTGTCAGTGCTCCCCCCACACAGCCAGCACTGTCAGTGCTCTCCCCACACAGCCAGCACTGTCAGTGCTCTCCCCACACAGCCAGCACTGTCAGTGCTCTCCCCACACAGCCAGCCCTGCCAGTGCTCCCCCCACACAGCCAGCACTGTCAGTGCTCCCCCACACAGCCAGCACTGTCAGTGCTCCCACCACACAGCCAGCACTTTCAGTGCTCCCCCCCCCCCACAGCCAGCACTGTCAGTGCTCGCCCACACAGCCAGCACTGTCAGTGCTCCCCACACACAGCCAGCACTGTCAGTGCTCCCCACACAGCCAACACTGTCAGTGCTCCCACCACACAGCCAGCACTGTTAGTGCTCCCCCACACAGCCAGCACTGTCAGTGCTCCCCCACACAGCCAACACTGTCAGTGCTCCCACCACACAGCCGGCACTGTCAGTGCTCCCACCACACAGCCAGCACTGTCAGTGCTCCCCCACACAGCCAGCACTGTCAGTGCTCCCCACACAGCCAGCACTGTCAGTGCTCCCCCAGACAGCCAGCACTGTCAGTGCTCCCCCACACAGCCAGCACTGTCTGTGCTCCCCCACACAGCCAACACTGTCAGTGCTCCCACCACACAGCCAGCACTGTCAGTGCTCCCCCACACAGCCAGCACTGTCAGTGCTCCCCCACACATCCAGCGCTGTCAGTGCTCCCACCACACAGCCAGCACTGTCAGTGCTCCCACCACACAGCCAGCACTGTCAGTGCTCCCACCACACAGCCAGCACTGTCAGTGCTCCCACCACACAGCCAGCACTGTCAGTGCACCCCCACACAGCCAGCACTGTCAGTGCTCCCCCCACACAGCCCGCACTGTCAGTGCTCCCCACACAGCCAGCACTGGCAGTGCTCCCCCCGCACAGCCAGCACTGTCAGCGCTCCCCCACACAGCCAGCACTGCCAGTGCTCCCACCACAGAGCCAGCACTGTCAGTGCTCCCCCCACACAGCCAGCACTGTCAGTGCTCTCCCCACACAGCCAACACTGTCAGTGCTCTCCCCACACAGCCAGCACTGTCAGTGCTCTCCCCACACAGCCAGCCCTGCCAGTGCTCCCCCACACAGCCAGCACTGTCAGTGCTCCCCCACACAGCCAGCACTGTCAGTGCTCCCACCACACAGCCAGCACTTTCAGTGCTCCCCCCCCCCCACAGCCAGCACTGTCAGTGCTCGCCCACACAGCCAGCACTGTCAGTGCTCCCCACACACAGCCAGCACTGTCAGTGCTCCCCACACAGCCAACACTGTCAGTGCTCCCACCACACAGCCAGCACTGTTAGTGCTCCCCCACACAGCCAGCACTGTCAGTGCTCCCCCACACAGCCAACACTGTCAGTGCTCCCACCACACAGCCGGCACTGTCAGTGCTCCCACCACACAGCCAGCACTGTCAGTGCTCCCCCACACAGCCAGCACTGTCAGTGCTCCCCACACAGCCAGCACTGTCAGTGCTCCCCCAGACAGCCAGCACTGTCAGTGCTCCCCCACACAGCCAGCACTGTCTGTGCTCCCCCACACAGCCAACACTGTCAGTGCTCCCACCACACAGCCAGCACTGTCAGTGCTCCCCCACACAGCCAGCACTGTCAGTGCTCCCCCACACATCCAGCGCTGTCAGTGCTCCCACCACACAGCCAGCACTGTCAGTGCTCCCACCACACAGCCAGCACTGTCAGTGCTCCCACCACACAGCCAGCACTGTCAGTGCTCCCACCACACAGCCAGCACTGTCAGTGCACCCCCACACAGCCAGCACTGTCAGTGCTCCCCCCACACAGCCCGCACTGTCTGTGCTCCCACCACACAGCCAGCACTGTCAGTGCACCCCCACACAGCCAGCACTGTCAGTGCTCCCCCACACAGCCCGCACTGTCAGTGCTCCCACCACACAGCCAGCACTGTCAGTGCACCCCCATACAGCCAGCACTGTCAGTGCTCCCCCCACACAGCCCGCACTGTCTGTGCTCCCACCACACAGCCAGCACTGTCAGTGCACCCCCACACAGCCAGCGCTGTCAGTGCTCCCCCACACAGCCCGCACTGTCAGTGCTCCCACCACACAGCCAGCACTGTCCGTGCTCCCCCACACAGCCAGCAATGTCAGTGCTCCCACCACACAGCCAGCACTGTCAGTGCTCCCACCACACAGCCAGCACTGTCAGTGCTCCCCCCACACAGCCAGCACTGTCAGTACTCCCACCAGACAGCCAGCACTGTCAGTGCTCCCCCCATACAGCCAGCACTGTCAGTGCTCCCACCACACAGCCAGCACTGTCAGTGATCCCCCACACAGCCAGCACTGTCAGATATCCCCTACACAGCCTGCACTGTCAGTGCTCCCCCCACATAGCCAGCACTGTCAGTGCTCCCTCCCACACAGCCAGCACTGTCAGTGCTCCCCCACACAGCCAGCACTATCAGCGCTCCCACCCACACAGCCAGCACTGTCAGTGATCCCACCACACAGCCAGCACTGTCAGTGCACCCCCACACAGCCAGCACTGTCAGTGCTCCCCCACACAGCCCGCACTGTCAGTGCTCCCACCACACAGCCAGCACTGTCAGTGCACCCCCATACAGCCAGCACTGTCAGTGCTCCCCCCACACAGCCCGCACTGTCTGTGCTCCCACCACACAGCCAGCACTGTCAGTGCACCCCCACACAGCCAGCGCTGTCAGTGCTCCCCCACACAGCCCGCACTGTCAGTGCTCCCACCACACAGCCAGCACCGTCCGTGCTCCCCCACACAGCCAGCAATGTCAGTGCTCCCACCACACAGCCAGCACTGTCAGTGCTCCCACCACACAGCCAGCACTGTCAGTGCTCCCCCCACACAGCCAGCACTGTCAGTACTCCCACCAGACAGCCAGCACTGTCAGTGCTCCCCCCATACAGCCAGCACTGTCAGTGCTCCCACCACACAGCCAGCACTGTCAGTGATCCCCCACACAGCCAGCACTGTCAGATATCCCCTACACAGCCTGCACTGTCAGTGCTCCCCCCACATAGCCAGCACTGTCAGTGCTCCCTCCCACACAGCCAGCACTGTCTGTGCTCCCCCACACAGCCAGCACTATCAGCGCTCCCACCCACACAGCCAGCACTGTCAGTGATCCCACCACACAGCCAGCACTGTCCGTGCTCCCCTACACAGCCAGCAGTGTCAGTGCTCCCACCACACAGCCAGCACTGTCAGTGCTCCCACCACACAGCCAGCACTGTCAGTGCTCCCACCACACAGCCAGCACTGTCAGTGCTACCACCGCACAGCCAGCACTGTCAGTGCTCCCCCCACACAGCCAGCACTGCCAGTGCTCCCCCCACACAGCCAGCACTGTCAGTGCTCCCCCACACAGCCAGCACTGTCAGTGCCCCCACCACACAGCCAGCACTGTCAGTGCTCTCCCCACACAACCATCACTGTCAGTGCTCCCACACACACAGTCGGCACTGTCAGTGCTCCCCCACACAGCCAACACAGTGAGTGCCCCCCCCACACAGCAAGCACTGTCAGTGCTCCCCCCACACAGCCAGCACTGTCAGTGCTCCCACCACACAGCCCGCACTGTCAGTGCTCCCACCACACAGCCAGCACTGTCAGTGCTCCCCACACAGCCAGCACTCTCAGTGCTCCCCCCACACAGCCAGCAATGTCAGTGCTCCCACCACACAGCCAGCACTGTCAGTGCTCCCCCCCCCCCAACCAGCACAGTCAGTGCTCCCCCCATACAGCCAGCACTGTCAGTGCTCCCCACACTGCCAGCACTGTCAGTGCTCCCCCACACAGCCAGCACTGTCAGTGCTCCCCCACACAGCCAGCACTGTCAGTGCTCCCCCACACAGCCAGCACTGTCAGTGCTCCCCCACACAGCCAGCACTGTCAGTGCTCCCACCACACAGCCAGCACTGTCAGTGCTCCCCACATCCAGCACTGTCAGTGCTCCCACCACACAGCCAGCACTGTCAGTGCTCCCCCCACACAGCCAGCACTGTCAGTGCTCCCACCACACAGCCAGCACTGTCAGTGCTCTCCCACACAGCCAGCACTGTCAGTGCTCCCACCACACAGCCAGCACTGTCAGTGCTCCCCACAGCCAGCACTGTCAGTGCTCCCACCACACAGCCAGCACTGTCAGTGCTCCCCCCACACAGCCAGCACTGTCGGTGCTCCCCCAACACAGCCAGCACTGTCAGTGCTCCCACCAAACAGCCAGCACTGTCAGTGCTCCCCACACAGCCAGCACTGTCAGTGCTCCCCCCACACAGCCAGCACTGTCAGTGCTCCCACAACACAGCCAGCACTGTCAATGCTCCCACCACACAGCCAGCACTGTCAGTGCTCCCCCCACACAGCCAGCACTGTCAGTGCTCCCACCACACAGCCAGCACTGTCAGTGCTCCCGCACACAGCCAGCACTGTCAGTGCTCCCACCACACAGCCAGCACTGTCAGTGCTCCCCACAGCCAGCACTGTCAGTGCTCCCCCCACACAGCCAGCACTGTCAGTGCTTCCACCACACAGCCAGCACTGTCAGTGCTCCCCCCACACAGCCAGCACTGTCGGTGTTCCCACAACACAGCCAGCACTGTCAGTGCTCCCACCACACAGCCAGCACTGTCAGTGCTCCCCCCCACACAGCCAGCACTGTCAGTGCTCCCCCCAAACAGCCAGCACTGTCAGTGCTCCCCCCACACAGCCAGCACTCAGTGCTCCCCACACACAGCCAGCACTGTCATTGCTCCCCCCACACAGCCAGCACTGTCAGTGCTCCCCCCACACAGCCAGCACTGTCAGTGCTCCCCACACACAGCCAGCACTGTCAGTGCTCCCTCCACACAGCCAGCACGGTAAGTGCTCCCACCACACAGCCAGCACTGTCAGTGCTCCCACCACACAGCCAGCACTGTCAGTGCTCCCCACGCAGCCAGCACTGTCAGTGCTCCCACAACACAGCCAGCACTGTCAGTGCTCCCCCACACAGCCAGCACTGTCAGTGCTCCCACCACACAGCCAGCACTGTCAGTGCTCCCCACACAGCCAGCACTGTCAGTGCTCCCACCACACAGCCAGCACTGTCAGTGATCCCACCACACAGCCAGCACTGTCAGTGCTCCCACGACACAGCCAGCACTGGCAGTGCTCCCCCCGCACAGCCAGCACTGTCAGCGCTCCCCCACACAGCCAGCACTGTCAGTGCTCCCACGACACAGCCAGCACTGTCAGTGCTCCCCCACACAGCCAGCACTGCCAGTGCTCCCACCACAGAGCCAGCACTGTCAGTGCTCCCCCCACACAGCCAGCCCTGCCAGTGCTCCCCCCACACAGCCAGCACTGTCAGTGCTCCCCCACACAGCCAGCACTGTCAGAGCTCCCACCACACAGCCAGCACTGTCAGTGATCCCCCCACACAGCCAGCACTGTCAGTGCTCCCACGACACAGCCAGCACTGTCAGTGCTCCCCCACACAGCCAGCACTGGCAGTGCTCCCCCCGCACAGCCAGCACTGTCAGCGCTCCCCCACACAGCCAGCACTGCCAGTGCCCCCATCACAGAACCAGCACTGTCAGTGCTCCCCCCACACAGCCAGCCCTGCCAGTGCTCCCCCCACACAGCCAGCACTGTCAGTGCTCCCCACACAGCCAGCACTGTCAGTGCTCCCACCACACAGCCAGCACTGTCAGTGCTCCCCCCCCACAGCCAGCACTGTCAGTGCTCCCCCACACAGCCAGCACTGTCAGTGCTCCCCCCACACAGCCAGCACTGTCAGTGCTCCCACCACACAGCCAGCACTGTCAGCGCTCCCACACACACAGCCAGCACTGTCAGTGCTCCCCCACACAGCCAACACTGTCAGTGCTCCCACCACACAGCCAGCACTGTCAGTGCTCCCCCACACAGCCAGCACTGTCAGTGCTCCCCCACACAGCCAACACTGTCAGTGCTCCCACCACACAGCCGGCACTGTCAGTGCTCCCACCACACAGCCAGCACTGTCAGTGCTCCCCCACACAGCCAGCACTGTCAGTGCTCCCCACACAGCCAGCACTGTCAGTGCTCCCCCACACAGCCAGCACTGTCAGTGCTCCCCCACACAGCCAGCACTGTCTGTGCTCCCCCACACAGCCAACACTGTCAGTGCTCCCACCAAACAGCCAGCACTGTCAGTGCTCCCCCACACAGCCAGCACTGTCAGTGCTCCCCCACACATCCAGCGCTGTCAGTGCTCCCACCACACAGCCAGCACTGTCAGTGCTCCCACCAAACAGCCAGCACTGTCAGTGCTCCCCCACACAGCCAGCACTGTCAGTGCTCCCCCCACACAGCCAGCACTGTCAGTGCTCCCACAACACAGCCAGCACTGTCAATGCTCCCACCACACAGCCAGCACTGTCAGTGCTCCCCCCACACAGCCAGCACTGTCAGTGCTCCCACCACACAGCCAGCACTGTCAGTGCTCCCGCACACAGCCAGCACTGTCAGTGCTCCCACCACACAGCCAGCACTGTCAGTGCTCCCCACAGCCAGCACTGTCAGTGCTCCCCCCACACAGCCAGCACTGTCAGTGCTTCCACCACACAGCCAGCACTGTCAGTGCTCCCCCCACACAGCCAGCACTGTCGGTGTTCCCACAACACAGCCAGCACTGTCAGTGCTCCCCCCACACAGCCAGCACTGTCGGTGCTCCCACAACACAGCCAGCACTGTCAGTGCTCCCACCACACAGCCAGCACTGTCAGTGCTCCCCCACACAGCCAGCACTGTCAGTGCTCCCCCACACAGCCAGCACTGTCAGTGCTCCCACAACACAGCCAGCACTGTCAATGCTCCCACCACTCAGCCAGCACTGTCAGTGCTCCCCCACACAGCCAGCACTGTCAGTGCTCCCCCACACAGCCAGCACTGTCAGTGCCCCCACCCCACACATCCAGCACTGTCAGTGCTCCCACCACACAGCCAGCACTGTCAGTGCTCCCCCCCACACAGCCAGCACTGTCAGTGCTCCCCCCACACAGCCAGCACTGTCAGTGCTCCCCCACACAGCCAGCACTCAGTGCTCCCCACACACAGCCAGCACTGTCAGTGCTCCCCCCCCACACAGCCAGCACTGTCAGTGCTCCCCCCACACAGCCAGCACTGTCAGTGCTCCCCCACACAGCCAGCACTCAGTGCTCCCCACACACAGCCAGCACTGTCAGTGCTTCCCCCACACAGCCAGCACTGTCAGTGCTCCCCCACACAGCCAGCACTGTCAGTGCTCCCCACACACAGCCAGCACTGTCAGTGCTCCCTCCACACAGCCAGCACGGTAAGTGCTCCCACCACACAGCCAGCACTGTTAGTGCTCCCACCACACAGCCAGCACTGTCAGTGCTCCCCTACACAGCCAGCACTGTCAGTGCTCCCCCACGCACCCGGGACTGTCAGTGCTCCCAACACACAGCCAGCACTGTCAGTGCTCCCCCCACACAGCCAGCACTGTCAGTGCTCCCACCACACAGCCAGCACTGTCAGTGCTCCCCCACGCAGCCAGCACTGTCAGTGTTCCCACAACACAGCCAGCACTGTCAGTGCTCCCCCACACAGCCAGCACTGTCAGTGCTCCCACCACACAGCCAGCACTGTCAGTGCTCCCCACACAGCCAGCACTGTCAGTGCTCCCACCACACAGCCAGCACTGTCAGTGCTCCCCCCACACAGCCAGCACTGTCAGTGATCCCCCCACACAGCCAGCACTGTCAGTGCTCCCACGACACAGCCAGCACTGTCAGTGCTCCCCCACACAGCCAGCACTGGCAGTGCTCCCCCCGCACAGCCAGCACTGTCAGCGCTCCCCCACACAGCCAGCACTGCCAGTGCTCCCACCACAGAGCCAGCACTGTCAGTGCTCCCCCACACAGCCAGCCCTGCCAGTGCTCCCCCCACACAGCCAGCACTGTCAGTGCTCCCCCACACAGCCAGCACTGTCAGTGCTCCCACCACACATCCAGCACTTTCAGTGCTCCCCCCCCCCCACAGCCAGCACTGTCAGTGCTCGCCCACACAGCCAGCACTGTCAGTGCTCCCCACACAGCCAACACTGTCAGTGCTCCCACCACACAGCCAGCACTGTTAGTGCTCCCCCACACAGCCAGCACTGACAGTGCTCCCCCACACAGCCAACACTGTCAGTGCTCCCACCACACAGCCGGCACTGTCAGTGCTCCCACCACACAGCCAGCACTGTCAGTGCTCCCCCACACAGCCAGCACTGTCAGTGCTCCCCCACACAGCCAGCACTGTCAGTGCTCCCCCACACAGCCAGCACTGTCAGTGCTCCCCCACACAGCCAGCACTGTCTGTGCTCCCCCACACAGCCAACACTGTCAGTGCTCCCACCACACAGCCAGCACTGTCAGTGCTCCCCCACACAGCCAGCACTGTCAGTGCTCCCCCACACATCCAGCGCTGTCAGTGCTCCCACCACACAGCCAGCACTGTCAGTGCTCCCACCACACAGCCAGCACTGTCAGTGCTCCCACCACACAGCCAGCACTGTCAGTGCTCCCACCACACAGCCAGCACTGTCAGTGCACCCCCACACAGCCAGCACTGTCAGTGCTCCCCCCACACAGCCCGCACTGTCTGTGCTCCCACCACACAGCCAGCACTGTCAGTGCACCCCCACACAGCCAGCACTGTCAGTGCTCCCCCACACAGCCCGCACTGTCAGTGCTCCCACCACACAGCCAGCACTGTCCGTGCTCCCCCCACACAGCCAGCAATGTCAGTGCTCCCACCACACAGCCAGCACTGTCAGTGCTCCCACCACACAGCCAGCACTGTCAGTGCTCCCCCCACACAGCCAGCAATGTCAGCGCTCCCACCACACAGCCAGCACTGTCAGTGCTCCCCCCACACAGCCCGCACTGTCAGTGCTCCCACCAGACAGCCAGCACTGTCAGTGCTCCCCCCATACAGCCAGCACTATCAGTGCTCCCACCACACAGCCAGCACTGTCAGTGATCCCCCACACAGCCAGCACTGTCAGAGCTCCCCTACACAGCCTGCACTGTCAGTGCTCCCCCCACATAGCCAGCACTGTCAGTGCTCCCTCCCACACAGCCAGCACTGTCAGTGCTCCCCCACACAGCCAGCACTGTCAGCGCTCCCACCCACACAGCCAGCACTGTCAGTGATCCCACCACACAGCCAGCACTGTCAGTGCTCCCCTACACAGCCAGCAGTGTGAGTGCTCCCACCACACAGCCAACACTGTCAGTGCTCCCACCACACAGCCAGCACTGTCAGTGCTCCCACCACACAGCCAGCACTGTCAGTGCTACCACCGCACAGCCAGCACTGTCAGTGCTCCCCCCACACAGCCAGCACTGCCAGTGCTCCCCCCACACAGCCAGCACTGTCAGTGCTCCCCCACACAGCCAGCACTGTCAGTGCCCCCACCACACAGCCAGCACTGTCAGTGCTCTCCCCACACAGCCATCACTGTCAGTGCTCCCCCACACAGCCAGCACTGTCAGTGCTCCCCCACACAGCCAGCTCTGTCAGTGCTCCCCCACACAGCCAGCTCGGTCAGTGCTCACACCACACATCCAGCACTGTCAGTGCTCCCACCACACAGCCAGCACTGTCAGTGCACCCCCACACAGCCAGCACTGTCAGTGCTCCCCCCAAACAGCCCGCACTGTCAGTGCTCCCACCACACAGCCAGCACTGTCAGTGCTCCCACCACACAGCCAGCACTATCAGTGCTCCCACCACACAGCCAGCACTGTCAGTGCTCCCACCACACAGCCCGCACTGTCAGTGCTCCCACCACACAGCCAGCACTTTCAGTGCTCCCCCCACACAGCCAGCAATGTCAGTGCTCCCCCACACAGCCAGCACTCTCAGTGCTCCCCCCACACAGCCAGCAATGTCAGTGCTCCCACCACACAGCCAGCACTGTCAGTGCTCCCTCCACACAACCAGCACAGTCAGTGCTCCCCCCACACAGCCAGCACTGTCAGTGCTCCCCCCACACAGCCAGCACTGTCAGTGCTCCCCCCACACAGCCAGCACTGTCAGTGCTCCCACAACACAGCCAGCACTGTCAATGCTCCCACCACACAGCCAGCACTGTCAGTGCTCCCCCACACAGCCAGCACTGTCAGTGCTCCCCCACACAGCCAGCACTGTCAGTGCTCCCACAACACAGCCAGCACTGTCAGTGCTCCCACCACAAAGCCAGCACTGTCAGTGCTCTCACCACACAGCCAGCACTGCCAGTGCTCCCCCACACAGCCAGAACTGTCAGTGCTCCCACCATACAGCCAGCACTGTCAGTGCCCCCACCCCACACATCCAGCACTGTCAGTGCTCCCACCACACAGCCAGCACTGTCAGTGCTCCCCCCACACAGCCAGCACTGTCAGTGCTCCCCCCGCACAGCCAGCACTGTCAGTGCTCCCACAACACAGCCAGCACTGTCAGTGCTCCCCCCACACAGCCAGCACTGTCAGTGCTCCCCCCACACAGCCAGCACTGTCAGTGCTCCCCCACACAGCCAGCACTGTCTGTGCTCCCCCACACAGCCAGCACTGTCAGTGCTCCCACAACACAGCCAGCACTGTCAGTGCTTCCCCCACACAGCCAGCACTGTCAGTGCTCCCTCCACACAGCCAGCACGGTCAGTGCTCCCACCACACAGCCAGCACTGTCAGTGCTCCCACCACACAGCCAGCACTGTCAGTGCTCCCCTACACAGCCAGCACTGTCAGTGCTCCCCCACACAGCCGGCACTGTCAGTGTTCCCACCACACAGCCAGCACTGTCAGTGCTCCCACAACACAGCCAGCACTGTCAGTGCTCCCCCACACAGCCAGCACTGTCAGTGCTCCCCCCACACAGCCAGCACTGTCAGTGCCCCCACCCCACACATCCAGCACTGTCAGTGCTCCCACCACACAGCCAGCACTGTCAGTGCTCCCCCCCACACAGCCAGCACTGTCAGTGCTCCCCCCACACAGCCAGCACTCAGTGCTACCCACACACAGCCAGCACTGTCAGTGCTTCCCCCACACAGCCAGCATTGTCAGTGCTCCCCCACACAGCCAGCACTGTCAGTGTTCCCCACACACAGCCAGCACTGTCAGTGCTCCCCCCACACAGCCAGCACTGTCAGTGCTCCCCACACACAGCCAGCACTGTCAGTGCTCCCTCCACACAGCCAGCACGGTAAGTGCTCCTCACACACAGCCAGCACTGTCAGTGCTCCCACCACACAGCCAGCACTGTCAGTGCTCCCCTACACAGCCAGCACTGTCAGTGCTCCCCCACGCACCCGGCACTGTCAGTGCTCCCAACACACAGCCAGCACTGTCAGTGCTCCCCCCACACAGCCAGCACTGTCAGTGCTCCCACCACACAGCCAGCACTGTCAGTGCTCCCCCACGCAGCCAGCACTGTCAGTGCTCCCACAACACAGCCAGCACTGTCAGTGCTCCCCCAGACAGCCAGCACTGTCAGTGCTCCCACCACACAGCCAGCACTGTCAGTGCTCCCCACACAGCCAGCACTGTCAGTGCTCCCACCACACAGCCAGCACTGTCAGTGATCCCCCCACACAGCCAGCACTGTCAGTGCTCCCACGACACAGCCAGCACTGTCAGTGCTCCCCCACACAGCCAGCACTGGCAGTGCTCCCCCCGCACAGCCAGCACTGTCAGCGCTCCCCCACACAGCCAGCACTGCCAGTGCTCCCACCACAGAGACAGCACTGTCAGTGCTCCCCCCACACAGCCAGCCCTGCCAGTGCTCCCCCCACACAGCCAGCACTGTCAGTGCTCCCCCACACAGCCAGCACTGTCAGTGCTCCCACCACACAGCCAGCACTGTCAGTGCTCCCCCCCCCACAGCCAGCACTGTCAGTGCTCGCCCACACAGCCAGCACTGTCAGTGCTCCCCCCACACAGCCAGCACTGTCAGTGCTCCCACCACACAGCCAGCACTGTCAGCGCTCCCACACACACAGCCAGCAATGTCAGTGCTCCCCCACACAGCCAACACTGTCAGTGCTCCCACCACACAGCCAGCACTGTCAGTGCTCCCCCACACAGCCAGCACTGTCAGTGCTCCCCCACACAGCCAACACTGTCAGTGCTCCCACCACACAGCCGGCACTGTCAGTGCTCCCACCACACAGCCAGCACTGTCAGTGCTCCCCCACACAGCCAGCACTGTCAGTGCTCCCCCACACAGCCAGCACTGTCAGTGCTCCCCCACACAGCCAGCACTGTCAGTGCTCCCCCACACAGCCAGCACTGTCTGTGCTCCCCCACACAGCCAACACTGTCAGTGCTCCCACCACACAGCCAGCACTGTCATTGCTCCCCCACACAGCCAGCACTGTCAGTGCTCCCCCACACATCCAGCGCTGTCAGTGCTCCCACCACACAGCCAGCACTGTCAGTGCTCCCACCACACAGCCAGCACTGTCAGTGCTCCCACCACACAGCCAGCACTGTCAGTGCTCCCAACACACATCCAGCACTGTCAGTGCACCCCCACACAGCCAGCACTGTCAGTGCTCCCCCCACACAGCCCGCACTGTCTGTGCTCCCACCACACAGCCAGCACTGTCAGTGCACCCCCACACAGCCAGCACTGTCAGTGCTCCCCCCACACAGCCCGCACTGTCAGTGCTCCCACCACACAGCCAGCACTGTCAGTGCTCCCCCACACAGCCAGCAATGTCAGTGCTCCCACCACACAGCCAGCACTGTCAGTGCTCCCACCACACAGCCAGCACTGTCAGTGCTCCCCCCACACAGCCAGCAATGTCAGCGCTCCCACCACACAGCCAGCACTGTCAGTGCTCCCCCCACACAGCCCGCACTGTCAGTGCTCCCACCACACAGCCAGCACTGTCAGTGCTCCCCCCATACAGCCAGCACTGTCAGTGCTCCCACCACACAGCCAGCACTGTCAGTGATCCCCCACACAGCCAGCACTGTCAGAGCTCCCCTACACAGCCTGCACTGTCAGTGCTCCCCCCACACAGCCAGCACTGTCAGTGCTCCCTCCCACACAGCCAGCACTGTCAGTGCTCCCACCACACAGCCAGCACTGTCAGTGCTCCCCCACGCAGCCAGCACTTTCAGTGCTCCCACAACACAGCCAGCACTGTCAGTGCTCCCCCAGACAGCCAGCACTGTCAGTGCTCCCACCACACAGCCAGCACTGTCAGTGCTCCCCACACAGCCAGCACTGTCAGTGCTCCCACCACACAGCCAGCACTGTCAGTGATCCCCCCACACAGCCAGCACTGTCAGTGCTCCCACGACACAGCCAGCACTGTCAGTGCTCCCCCACACAGCCAGCACTGGCAGTGCTCCCCCCGCACAGCCAGCACTGTCAGCGCTCCCCCACACAGCCAGCACTGCCAGTTCTCCCACCACAGAGACAGCACTGTCAGTGCTCCCCCCACACAGCCAGCCCTGCCAGTGCTCCCCCCACACAGCCAGCACTGTCAGTGCTCCCCCACACAGCCAGCACTGTCAGTGCTCCCACCACACAGCCAGCACTGTCAGTGCTCCCCCCCCACAGCCAGCACTGTCAGTGCTCGCCCACACAGCCAGCACTGTCAGTGCTCCCCCCACACAGCCAGCACTGTCAGTGCTCCCACCACACAGCCAGCACTGTCAGCGCTCCCACACACACAGCCAGCAATGTCAGTGCTCCCCCACACAGCCAACACTGTCAGTGCTCCCACCACACAGCCAGCACTGTCAGTGCTCCCCCACACAGCCAGCACTGTCAGTGCTCCCCCACACAGCCAACACTGTCAGTGCTCCCACCACACAGCCGGCACTGTCAGTGCTCCCACCACACAGCCAGCACTGTCAGTGCTCCCCCACACAGCCAGCACTGTCAGTGCTCCCCCACACAGCCAGCACTGTCAGTGCTCCCCCACACAGCCAGCACTGTCAGTGCTCCCCCACACAGCCAGCACTGTCTGTGCTCCCCCACACAGCCAACACTGTCAGTGCTCCCACCACACAGCCAGCACTGTCAGTGCTCCCCCACACAGCCAGCACTGTCAGTGCTCCCCCACACATCCAGCGCTGTCAGTGCTCCCACCACACAGCCAGCACTGTCAGTGCTCCCACCACACAGCCAGCACTGTCAGTGCTCCCACCACACAGCCAGCGCTGTCAGTGCTCCCACCACACAGCCAGCACTGTCAGTGCACCCCCACACAGCCAGCACTGTCAGTGCTCCCCCCACACAGCCCGCACTGTCTGTGCTCCCACCACACAGCCAGCACTGTCAGTGCACCCCCACACAGCCAGCACTGTCAGTGCTCCCCCCACACAGCCCGCACTGTCAGTGCTCCCACCACACAGCCAGCACTGTCAGTGCTCCCCCCACACAGCCAGCAATGTCAGTGCTCCCACCACACAGCCAGCACTGTCAGTGCTCCCCCCACACAGCCAGCACTGTCAGTGCTCCCCCCACACAGCCAGCAATGTCAGCGCTCCCACCACACAGCCAGCACTGTCAGTGCTCCCCCCACACAGCCCGCACTGTCAGTGCTCCCACCACACAGCCAGCACTGTCAGTGCTCCCCCCATACAGCCAGCACTGTCAGTGCTCCCACCACACAGCCAGCACTGTCAGTGATCCCCCACACAGCCAGCACTGTCAGAGCTCCCCTACACAGCCTGCACTGTCAGTGCTCCCCCCACACAGCCAGCACTGTCAGTGCTCCCTCCCACACAGCCAGCACTGTCAGTGCTCCCCCACACAGCCACCACTATCAGTGCTCCCACCCACACAGCCAGCACTGTCAGTGATCCCACCACACAGCCAGCACTGTCAGTGCTCCCCTACACAGCCAGCAGTGTCAGTGCTCCCACCACACAGCCAGCACTGTCAGTGCTCCCACCACACTGCCAGCACTGTCAGTGCTCCCACCACACAGCCAGCACTGTCAGTGCTACCACCGCACAGCCAGCACTGTCAGTGCTCCCCCCACACAGCCAGCACTGCCAGTGCTCCCCCCACACAGCCAGCACTGTCAGTGCTCCCCACACAGCCAGCACTGTCAGTGCCCCCACCACACAGCCAGCACTGTCAGTGCTCTCCCCACACAGCCAGCACTGTCAGTGCTCCCCCACACAGCCAGCACTGTCAGTGCTCCCCCACACAGCCAGCACTGTCAGTGCTCCCCCACACAGCCAGCACTGTCAGTGCTCCCCCACACAGCCAGCACTGTCTGTGCTCCCCCACACAGCCAACACTGTCAGTGCTCCCACCACACAGCCAGCACTGTCAGTGCTCCCCCACACAGCCAGCACTGTCAGTGCTCCCCCACGCAGCCAGCACTGTCAGTGCTCCCCCACACAGCCAGCACTGTCAGTGCTCCCACCACACAGCCAGCACTGTCAGTGCTCCCCACACAGCCAGCACTGTCAGTGCTCCCACCACACAGCCAGCACTGTCAGTGATCCCCCCACACAGCCAGCACTGTCAGTGCTCCCACGACACAGCCAGCACTGTCAGTGCTCCCCCACACAGCCAGCACTGGCAGTGCTCCCCCCGCACAGGCAGCACTGTCAGCGCTCCCCCACACAGCCAGCACTGCCAGTGCTCCCACCACAGAGACAGCACTGTCAGTGCTCCCCCCACACAGCCAGCCCTGCCAGTGCTCCCCCCACACAGCCAGCACTGTCAGTGCTCCCCCACACAGCCAGCACTGTCAGTGCTCCCACCACACAGCCAGCACTGTCAGTGCTCCCCCCCCACAGCCAGCACTGTCAGTGCTCGCCCACACAGCCAGCACTGTCAGTGCTCCCCCCACACAGCCAGCACTGTCAGTGCTCCCACCACACAGCCAGCACTGTCAGCGCTCCCACACACACAGCCAGCAATGTCAGTGCTCCCCCACACAGCCAACACTGTCAGTGCTCCCAGCACACAGCCAGCACTGTCAGTGCTCCCCCACACAGCCAGCACTGTCAGTGCTCCCCACACAGCCAACACTGTCAGTGCTCCCACCACACAGCCGGCACTGTCAGTGCTCCCACCACACAGCCAGCACTGTCAGTGCTCCCCCACACAGCCAGCACTGTCAGTGCTCCCCCACACAGCCAGCACTGTCAGTGCTCCCCCACACAGCCAGCACTGTCAGTGCTCCCCCACACAGCCAGCACTGTCTGTGCTCCCCCACACAGCCAACACTGTCAGTGCTCCCACCACACAGCCAGCACTGTCAGTGCTCCCCCACACAGCCAGCACTGTCAGTGCTCCCCCACACATCCAGCGCTGTCAGTGCTCCCACCACACAGCCAGCACTGTCAGTGCTCCCACCACACAGCCAGCACTGTCAGTGCTCCCACCACACAGCCAGCGCTGTCAGTGCTCCCACCACACAGCCAGCACTGTCAGTGCACCCCCACACAGCCAGCACTGTCAGTGCTCCCCCCACACAGCCCGCACTGTCTGTGCTCCCACCACACAGCCAGCACTGTCAGTGCACCCCCACACAGCCAGCACTGTCAGTGCTCCCCCCACACAGCCCGCACTGTCAGTGCTCCCACCACACAGCCAGCACTGTCAGTGCTCCCCCCACACAGCCAGCAATGTCAGTGCTCCCACCACACAGCCAGCACTGTCAGTGCTCCCCCCACACAGCCAGCACTGTCAGTGCTCCCCCCACACAGCCAGCAATGTCAGCGCTCCCACCACACAGCCAGCACTGTCAGTGCTCCCCCCACACAGCCCGCACTGTCAGTGCTCCCACCACACAGCCAGCACTGTCAGTGCTCCCCCCATACAGCCAGCACTGTCAGTGCTCCCACCACACAGCCAGCACTGTCAGTGATCCCCCACACAGCCAGCACTGTCAGAGCTCCCCTACACAGCCTGCACTGTCAGTGCTCCCCCCACACAGCCAGCACTGTCAGTGCTCCCTCCCACACAGCCAGCACTGTCAGTGCTCCCCCACACAACCACCACTATCAGTGCTCCCACCCACACAGCCAGCACTGTCAGTGCTCCCACCACACAGCCAGCACTGTCAGTGCTCCCACCACAGTGCCAGCACTGTCAGTGCTCCCACCACACAGCCAGCACTGTCAGTGCTACCACCGCACAGCCAGCACTGTCAGTGCTCCCCCCACACAGCCAGCACTGCCAGTGCTCCCCCCACACAGCCAGCACTGTCAGTGCTCCCCACACAGCCAGCACTGTCAGTGCCCCCACCACACAGCCAGCACTGTCAGTGCTCTCCCCACACAGCCAGCACTGTCAGTGCTCCCCCACACAGCCAGCACTGTCAGTGCTCCCCCACACAGCCAGCACTGTCAGTGCTCCCCCACACAGCCAGCACTGTCAGTGCTCCCCCACACAGCCAGCACTGTCTGTGCTCGCCCACACAGCCAACACTGTCAGTGCTCCCACCACACAGCCAGCACTGTCAGTGCTCCCCCACACAGCCAGCACTGTCAGTGCTCCCCCACACATCCAGCGCTGTCAGTGCTCCCACCACACAGCCAGCACTGTCAGTGCTCCCACCACACAGCCAGCACTGTCAGTGCTCCCACCACACAGCCAGCACTGTCAGTGCTCCCACCACACAGCCAGCACTGTCAGTGCACCCCCACACAGCCAGCACTGTCAGTGCTCCCCCCACACAGCCCGCACTGTCTGTGCTCCCACCACACAGCCAGCACTGTCAGTGCACCCCCACACAGCCAGCACTGTCAGTGCTCCCCCCACACAGCCCGCACTGTCAGTGCTCCCACCACACAGCCAGCACTGTCAGTGCTCCCCCCCACACAGCCAGCAATGTCAGTGCTCCCACCACACAGCCAGCACTGTCAGTGCTCCCACCACACAGCCAGCACTGTCAGTGCTCCCCCCACACAGCCAGCAATGTCAGCGCTCCCACCACACAGCCAGCACTGTCAGTGCTCCCCCCACACAGCCCGCACTGTCAGTGCTCCCACCACACAGCCAGCACTGTCAGTGCTCCCCCCATACAGCCAGCACTGTCAGTGCTCCCACCACACAGCCAGCACTGTCAGTGATCCCCCACACAGCCAGCACTGTCAGAGCTCCCCTACACAGCCTGCACTGTCAGTGCTCCCCCCACACAGCCAGCACTGTCAGTGCTCCCTCCCACACAGCCAGCACTGTCAGTGCTCCCCCACACAGCCAGCACTATCAGTGCTCCCACCCACACAGCCAGCGCTGTCAGTGATCCCACTACACAGCCAGCACTGTCAGTGCTCCCCTACACAGCCAGCAGTGTCAGTGCTCCCACCACACAGCCAGCACTGTCAGTGCTCCCACCACACAGCCAGCACTGTCAGTGCTCCCACCACACAGCCAGCACTGTCAGTGCTACCACCGCACAGCCAGCACTGTCAGTGCTCCCCCCACACAACCAGCACTGCCAGTGCTCCCCCCACACAGCCAGCACTGTCAGTGCTCCCCACACAGCCAGCACTGTCAGTGCCCCCACCACACAGCCAGCACTGTCAGTGCTCTCCCCACACAGCCAGCACTGTCAGTGCTCCCCCACACAGCCAGCACTGTCAGTGCTCCCCCACACAGCCAGCACTGTCAGTGCTCACACCACACAGCCAGCACTGTCAGTGCTCCCACCACACAGCCAGCACTGTCAGTGCTCCCACCACACAGCCAGCACTGTCAGTGCTCCCCCCACAAAGCCAGCACTGTCAGTGCTCCCACCACACAGCCAGCACTGTCAGTGCTCCCACCACACAGCCAGCACTGTCAGTGCTCCCACCACACAGCCAGCACTGTCAGTGCTACCACCGCACAGCCAGCACTGTCAGTGCTCCCCCCACACAGCCAGCACTGCCAGTGCTCCCCCCACACAGCCAGCACTGTCAGTGCTCCCCACACAGCCAGCACTTTCAGTGCCCCCACCACACAGCCAGCACTGTCAGTGCTCTCCCCACACAGCCAGCACTGTCAGTGCTCCCCCGCACAGCCAGCACTGTCAGTGCTCCCCACACAGCCAGCACTGTCAGTGCTCACACCACACAGCCAGCACTGTCAGTGCTCCCACCACACAGCCAGCACTGTCAGTGCACCCCCACACAGCCAGCACTGTCAGTGCTCCCCCCAAACAGCCCGCACTGTCAGTGCTCTCACCACACAGCCAGCACTGTCAGTGCTCCCACCACACAGCCAGCACTATCAGTGCTCCCACCACACAGCCAGCACTGTCAGTGCTCCCACCACACAGCCCGCACTGTCAGTGCTCCCACCACACAGCCAGCACTGTCAGTGCTCCCCCACACAGCCAGCAATGTCAGTGCTCCCCCACACAGCCAGCACTCTCAGTGCTCCCCCCACACAGCCAGCAATGTCAGTGCTCCCACCACACAGCCAGCACTGTCAGTGCTCCCCCCACACAGCCAGCACTGTCAGTGCTCCCACCACACAGCCAGCACTGTCAGTGCTCCCCCCACACAGCCAGCACTGTCAGTGCTCCCCCCACACAGCCAGCACTGTCAGTGCTCCCACCACACAGCCAGCACTGTCAGTGCTCCCCCCACAAAGCCAGCACTGTCAGTGCTCCCACCACACAGCCAGCACTGTCAGTGCTCCCCCACACAGCCAGCACTGTCAGTGCTCCAACCACACAGCCAGCACTGTCAGTGCTCCCACCACACAGCCAGCACTGTCAGTGCTCCCACCACACAGCCAGCACTGTGAGTGCCCCCCCACACAGCAAGCACTGTCAGTGCTCCCCCCACACAGTCAGCACTGTCAGTGCACCCACACACAGCCAGCACTGTCAGTGCTCCCACCACACAGACCGCACTGTCAGTGCTCCCACCACACAGCCAGCACTGTCAGTGCACCCCCACACAGCCAGCACTCTCAGTGCTCCCCCCACACAGCCAGCAATGTCAGTGCTCCCACCACACAGCCAGCACTGTCAGTGCTCCCCCACACAACCAGCACAGTCAGTGCTCCCCCTATACAGCCAGCACTGTCAGTGCTCCCCACACTGCCAGTACTGTCAGTGCTCCCCCCACACAGCCAGCACTGTCAGTGCTCCCCCGCACAGCCAGCACTCTCAGTGCTCCCCACACAGCCAGCACTGTCAGTGCTCCCCCACACAGCCAGCACTGTCAGTGCTCCCCCACACAGCCAGCACTGTCAGTGCTCCCACCACACAGCCAGCACTGTCAGTGCTCCCCACAGCCAGCACTGTCAGTGCTCCCACCACACAGCCAGCACTGTCAGTGCTCCCCCACACAGCCAGCACTGTCAGTGCTCCCCCCACACAGCCAGCACTGTCAGTGCTCCCACAACACAGCCAGCACTGTCAATGCTCCCAAAACACAGCCAGCACTGTCAGTGCTCCCCCACACAGCCAGCACTGTCAGTGCTCCCACCACACAGCCAGCACTGTCAGTGCTCCCCCACACAGCCAGCACTGTCAGTGCTCCCACCACACAGCCAGCACTGTCAGTGCTCCCCACAGCCAGCACTGTCAGTGCTCCCACCACACAGCCAGCACTGTCAGTGCTCCCCCACACAGCCAGCACTGTCGGTGCTCCCACAACACAGCCAGCACTGTCAGTGCTCCCCCCACACAGCCAGCACTGTCGGTGCTCCCACAACACAGCCAGCACTGTCAGTGCTCCCACTACACAGCCAGCACTGTCAGTGCTCCCCACACAGCCAGCACTGTCAGTGCTCCCCCACACAGCCAGCACTGTCAGTGCTCCCCCCACACAGCCAGCACTGTCAGTGCTCCCACCACACAGCCCGCACTGTCAGTGCTCCCACCACACAGCCAGCACTGTCAGTGCACCCCCACACAGCCAGCACTCTCAGTGCTCCCCCCACACAGCCAGCAATGTCAGTGCTCCCACCACACAGCCAGCACTGTCAGTGCTCCCCCACACAACCAGCACAGTCAGTGCTCCCCCTATACAGCCAGCACTGTCAGTGCTCCCCACACTGCCAGTACTGTCAGTGCTCCCCCCACACAGCCAGCACTGTCAGTGCTCCCCCGCACAGCCAGCACTGTCAGTGCTCCCCACACAGCCAGCACTGTCAGTGCTCCCCCACACAGCCAGCACTGTCAGTGCTCCCCCAAACAGCCAGCACTGTCAGTGCTCCCCCACACAGCCAGCACTGTCGGTGCTCCCACAACACAGCCAGCACTGTCAGTGCTCCCCCCACACAGCCAGCACTGTCGGTGCTCCCACAACACAGCCAGCACTGTCAGTGCTCCCCCCACACAGCCAGCACTGTCGGTGCTCCCACAACACAGCCAGCACTGTCTGTGCTCCCACCACACAGCCAGCACGGTCAGTGCTCCCCACAGCCAGCACTGTCAGTGCTCCCACCACACAGCCAGCACTGTCAGTGCTCCCACCACACAGCCAGCACTGTCAGTGCTCCCCCACACAGCCAGCACTGTCAGTGCTCCCCCCACACAGCCAGCACTGTCAGTGCCCCCACCACACAGCCAGCACTGTCAGTGCTCCCACCACACAGACAGCACTGTCAGTGCTCCCACCACACAGACAGCACTGTCAGTGCTCCCCACACAGCCAGCACTGTCAGTGCTCCCCCACACAGCCAGCACTGTCAGTGCTCCCCCACACAGCCAGCACTGTCAGTGCTCCCCCCACACAGCCAGCACTGTCAGTGCTCCCCCCACACAGCCAGCACTCAGTGCTCCCCACACACAGCCAGCACTGTCAGTGCTTCCCCCACACAGCCAGCACTGTCAGTGCTCCCCCACACAGCCAGCACTGTCAGTGTTCCCCACACACAGCCAGCACTGTCAGTGCTCCCCCCACACAGCCAGCACTGTCAGTGCTCCCCCACACAGCCAGCACTGTCAGTGCTCCCCACACACAGCCAGCACTGTCAGTGCTCCCTCCACACAGCCAGCACGGTAAGTGCTCCCACCACAAAGCCAGCACTGTCAGTGCTCCCACCACACAGCCAGCACTGTCAGTGCTCCCCTACACAGCCAGCACTGTCAGTGCTCCCCCACGCACCCGGCACTGTCAGTGCTCCCAACACACAGCCAGCACTGTCAGTGCTCCCCCCACACAGCCAGCACTGTCAGTGCTCCCACCACACAGCCAGCACTGTCAGTGCTCCCCCACGCAGCCAGCACTGTCAGTGCTCCCACAACACAGCCAGCACTGTCAGTGCTCCCCCACACAGCCAGCACTGTCAGTGCTCCCACCACACAGCCAGCACTGTCAGTGCTCCCCACACAGCCAGCACTGTCAGTGCTCCCACCACACAGCCAGCACTGTCAGTGATCCCCCCACACAGCCAGCACTGTCAGTGCTCCCACGACACAGCCAGCACTGTCAGTGCTCCCCCACACAGCCAGCACTGGCAGTGCTCCCCCCGCACAGCCAGCACTGTCAGTGCTCCCCCACACAGCCAGCACTGCCAGTGCTCCCACCACAGAGCCAGCACTGTCAGTGCTCCCCCCACACAGCCAGCCCTGCCAGTGCTCTCCCCCCACAGCCAGCACTGTCAGTGCTCGCCCACACAGCCAGCACTGTCAGTGCTCCCCCCACACAGCCAGCACTGTCAGTGCTTCCCCACACAGCCAACACTGTCAGTGCTCCCACCACACAGCCAGCACTGTCAGTGCTCCCCCATACAGCCAGCACTGTCAGTGCTCCCCCACACAGCCAACACTGTCAGTGCTCCCACCACACAGCCAGCACTGTCAGTGACCCCCAACACAGCCAGCACTGTCAGTGCTCCCCCCACACAGCCAGCACTGTCAGTGCTCCCCCACACAGCCAACACTGTCAGTGCTCCCACCACACAGCCAGCACTGTCAGTGCTCCCCCATACAGCCAACACTGTCAGTGCTCCCCCCACACAGCCCGCACTGTCTGTGCTCCCACCACACAGCCAGCACTGTCAGTGCACCCCCACACAGCCAGCAGTGTCAGTGCTCCCCCCACACAGCCCGCACTGTCAGTGCTCCCACCACACAGCCAGCACTGTCAGTGCTCCCCCCACACAGCCAGCACTGTCGGTGCTCCCACAACACAGCCAGCACTGTCTGTGCTCCCACCACACAGCCAGCACTGTCAGTGCTCCCCACAGCCAGCACTGTCAGTGCTCCCACCACACAGCCAGCACTGTCAGTGCTCCCACCACACAGCCAGCACTGTCAGTGCTCCCCCACACAGCCAGCACTGTCAGTGCTCCCCCCACACAGCCAGCACTGTCAGTGCTCCCACAACACAGCCAGCACTGTCAATGCTCCCAAAACACAGCCAGCACTGTCAGTGCTCCCCCACACAGCCAGCACTGTCAGTGCTCCCACAACACAGCCAGCACTGTCAGTGCTCCCCCACACAGCCAGCACTGTCAGTGCTCCCACCACACAGACAGCACTGTCAGTGCTCCCACCACACAGACAGCACTGTCAGTGCTCCCCACACAGCCAGCACTGTCATGCTCCCCCACACAGCCAGCACTGTCAGTGCTCCCCCCACACAGCCAGCACTGTCAGTGCCCCCACCACACAGCCAGCACTGTCAGTGCTCCCACCACACAGACAGCACTGTCAGTGCTCCCACCACACAGACAGCACTGTCAGTGCTCCCCACACAGCCAGCACTGTCAGTGCTCCCCCACACAGCCAGCACTGTCAGTGCTCCCCCACACAGCCAGCACTGTCAGTGCTCCCCCCACACAGCCAGCACTGTCAGTGCTCCCCCCACACAGCCAGCACTCAGTGCTCCCCACACACAGCCAGCACTGTCAGTTCTTCCCCCACACAGCCAGCACTGTCAGTGCTCCCCCACACAGCCAGCACTGTCAGTGTTCCCCACACACAGCCAGCACTGTCAGTGCTCCCCCCACACAGCCAGCACTGTCAGTGCTCCCCCACACAGCCAGCACTGTCAGTGCTCCCCACACACAGCCAGCACTGTCAGTGCTCCCTCCACACAGCCAGCACGGTAAGTGCGCCCACCACAAAGCCAGCACTGTCAGTGCTCCCACCACACAGCCAGCACTGTCAGTGCTCCCCTACACAGCCAGCACTGTCAGTGCTCCCCCACGCACCCGGCACTGTCAGTGCTCCCAACACACAGCCAGCACTGTCAGTGCTCCCCCCACACAGCCAGCACTGTCAGTGCTCCCACCACACAGCCAGCACTGTCAGTGCTCCCCCACGCAGCCAGCACTGTCAGTGCTCCCACAACACAGCCAGCACTGTCAGTGCTCCCCCACACAGCCAGCACTGTCAGTGCTCCCACCACACAGCCAGCACTGTCAGTGCTCCCCACACAGCCAGCACTGTCAGTGCTCCCACCACACAGCCAGCACTGTCAGTGATCCCCCCACACAGCCAGCACTGTCAGTGCTCCCACGACACAGCCAGCACTGTCAGTGCTCCCCCACACAGCCAGCACTGGCAGTGCTCCCCCCGCACAGCCAGCACTGTCAGCGCTCCCCCACACAGCCAGCACTGCCAGTGCTCCCACCACAGAGCCAGCACTGTCAGTGCTCCCCCCACACAGCCAGCCCTGCCAGTGCTCTCCCCCCACAGCCAGCACTGTCAGTGCTCGCCCACACAGCCAGCACTGTCAGTGCTCCCCCCACACAGCCAGCACTGTCAGTGCTTCCCCACACAGCCAACACTGTCAGTGCTCCCACCACACAGCCAGCACTGTCAGTGCTCCCCCATACAGCCAGCACTGTCAGTGCTCCCCCACACAGCCAACACTGTCAGTGCTCCCACCACACAGCCAGCACTGTCAGTGACCCCCCACACAGCCAGCACTGTCAGTGCTCCCCCCACACAGCCAGCACTGTCAGTGCTCCCCCACACAGCCAACACTGTCAGTGCTCCCACCACACAGCCAGCACTGTCAGTGCTCCCCCATACAGCCAACACTGTCAGTGCTCCCCCCACACAGCCCGCACTGTCTGTGCTCCCACCACACAGCCAGCACTGTCAGTGCACCCCCACACAGCCAGCAGTGTCAGTGCTCCCCCCACACAGCCCGCACTGTCAGTGCTCCCACCACACAGCCAGCACTGTCAGTGCTCCCCCCACACAGCCAGCAATGTCAGTGCTCCCACCACACAGCCAGCACTGTCAGTGCTCCCACCACACAGCCAGCACTGTCAGTGCTCCCCCACACAGCCAGCAATGTCAGCGCTCCCACCACACAGCCAGCACTGTCAGTGCTCCCCCCACACAGCCCGCACTGTCAGTGCTCCCACCACACAGCCAGCACTGTCAGTGCTCGCCCCATACAGCCAGCACTGTCAGTGCTCCCCCCATACAGCCAGCACCGTCAGTGATCCCCCACACAGCCAGCACTGTCAGAGCTCCCCTACACAGCCTGCACTGTCAGTGCTCCCCCACACAGCCAGCACTGTCAGTGCTCCCTCCCACACAGCCAGCACTGTCAGTGCTCCCCCACACAGCCAGCACTATCAGTGCTCCCACCCACACAGCCAGCACTGTCAGTGATCCCACCACACAGCCAGCACTGTCAGTGCTCCCCTACACAGCCAGCAGTGTCAGTGCTCCCACCACACAGCCAGCACTGTCAGTGCTCCCACCACACAGCCAGCACTGTCAGTGCTCCCACCACACAGACCGCACTGTCAGTGCTCCCACCACACAGCCAGCACTGTCAGTGCACCCCCACACAGCCAGCACTCTCAGTGCTCCCCCCACACAGCCAGCAATGTCAGTGCTCCCACCACACAGCCAGCACTGTCAGTGCTCCCCCACACAACCAGCACAGTCAGTGCTCCCCCTATACAGCCAGCACTGTCAGTGCTCCCCACACTGCCAGTACTGTCAGTGCTCCCCCCACACAGCCAGCACTGTCAGTGCTCCCCCGCTCAGCCAGCACTGTCAGTGCTCCCCACACAGCCAGCACTGTCAGTGCTCCCCCACACAGCCAGCACTGTCAGTGCTCCCCCACACAGCCAGCACTGTCAGTGCTCCCACCACACAGCCAGCACTGTCAGTGCTCCCCACAGCCAGCACTGTCAGTGCTCCCACCACACAGCCAGCACTGTCAGTGCTCCCCCACACAGCCAGCACTGTCAGTGCTCCCCCCACACAGCCAGCACTGTCAGTGCTCCCACAACACAGCCAGCACTGTCAATGCTCCCAAAACACAGCCAGCACTGTCAGTGCTCCCCCACACAGCCAGCACTGTCAGTGCTCCCACCACACAGCCAGCACTGTCAGTGCTCCCCCACACAGCCAGCACTGTCAGTGCTCCCACCACACAGCCAGCACTGTCAGTGCTCCCCACAGCCAGCACTGTCAGTGCTCCCACCACACAGCCAGCACTGTCAGTGCTCCCCCACACAGCCAGCACTGTCGGTGCTCCCACAACACAGCCAGCACTGTCAGTGCTCCCCCCACACAGCCAGCACTGTCGGTGCTCCCACAACACAGCCAGCACTGTCAGTGCTCCCACTACACAGCCAGCACTGTCAGTGCTCCCCACACAGCCAGCACTGTCAGTGCTCCCCCACACAGCCAGCACTGTCAGTGCTCCCCCCACACAGCCAGCACTGCCAGTGCTCCCCACACAGCCAGCACTGTCAGTGCTCCCCCCACACAGCCAGCACTGTCAGTGCTCCCACCACACAGCCCGCACTGTCAGTGCTCCCACCACACAGCCAGCACTGTCAGTGCACCCCCACACAGCCAGCACTCTCAGTGCTCCCCCCACACAGCCAGCAATGTCAGTGCTCCCACCACACAGCCAGCACTGTCAGTGCTCCCCCACACAACCAGCACAGTCAGTGCTCCCCCTATACAGCCAGCACTGTCAGTGCTCCCCACACTGCCAGTACTGTCAGTGCTCCCCCCACACAGCCAGCACTGTCAGTGCTCCCCCGCACAGCCAGCACTGTCAGTGCTCCCCACACAGCCAGCACTGTCAGTGCTCCCCCACACAGCCAGCACTGTCAGTGCTCCCCCAAACAGCCAGCACTGTCAGTGCTCCCCCACACAGCCAGCACTGTCGGTGCTCCCACAACACAGCCAGCACTGTCAGTGCTCCCCCCACACAGCCAGCACTGTCGGTGCTCCCACAACACAGCCAGCACTGTCAGTGCTCCCCCACACAGCCAGCACTGTCGGTGCTCCCACAACACAGCCAGCACTGTCAGTGCTCCCCCCACACAGCCAGCACTGTCGGTGCTCCCACAACACAGCCAGCACTGTCTGTGCTCCCACCACACAGCCAGCACTGTCAGTGCTCCCCACAGCCAGCACTGTCAGTGCTCCCACCACACAGCCAGCACTGTCAGTGCTCCCACCACACAGCCAGCACTGTCAGTGCTCCCCCACACAGCCAGCACTGTCAGTGCTCCCCCCACACAGCCAGCACTGTCAGTGCTCCCACAACACAGCCAGCACTGTCAATGCTCCCAAAACACAGCCAGCGCTGTCAGTGCTCCCCCACACAGCCAGCACTGTCAGTGCTCCCACCACACAGCCAGCACTGTCAGTGCTCCCCCACACAGCCAGCACTGTCAGTGCTCCCACCACACAGTCAGCACTGTCAGTGCTCCCACCACACAGACAGCACTGTCAGTGCTCCCCACACAGCCAGCACTGTCATGCTCCCCCACACAGCCAGCACTGTCAGTGCTCCCCCCACACAGCCAGCACTGTCAGTGCCCCCACCACACAGCCAGCACTGTCAGTGCTCCCACCACACAGACAGCACTGTCAGTGCTCCCACCACACAGACAGCACTGTCAGTGCTCCCCACACAGCCAGCACTGTCAGTGCTCCCCCACACAGCCAGCACTGTCAGTGCTCCCCCACACAGCCAGCACTGTCAGTGCTCCCCCCACACAGCCAGCACTGTCAGTGCTCCCCCCACACAGCCAGCACTCAGTGCTCCCCACACACAGCCAGCACTGTCAGTGCTTCCCCCTCACAGCCAGCACTGTCAGTGCTCCCCCACACAGCCAGCACTGTCAGTGTTCCCCACACACAGCCAGCACTGTCAGTGCTCCCCCCACACAGCCAGCACTGTCAGTGCTCCCCCACACAGCCAGCACTGTCAGTGCTCCCACCACACAGCCAGCACGGTAAGTGCTCCCACCACAAAGCCAGCACTGTCAGTGCTCCCACCACACAGCCAGCACTGTCAGTGCTCCCCTACACAGCCAGCACTGTCAGTGCTCCCCCACGCACCCGGCACTGTCAGTGCTCCCAACACACAGCCAGCACTGTCAGTGCTCCCCCCACACAGCCAGCACTGTCAGTGCTCCCACCACACAGCCAGCACTGTCAGTGCTCCCCCACGCAGCCAGCACTGTCAGTGCTCCCACAACACAGCCAGCACTGTCAGTGCTCCCCCACACAGCCAGCACTGTCAGTGCTCCCACCACACAGCCAGCACTGTCAGTGCTCCCCACACAGCCAGCACTGTCAGTGCTCCCACCACACAGCCAGCACTGTCAGTGATCCCCCCACACAGCCAGCACTGTCAGTGCTCCCACGACACAGCCAGCACTGTCAGTGCTCCCCCACACAGCCAGCACTGGCAGTGCTCCCCCCGCACAGCCAGCACTGTCAGCGCTCCCCCACACAGCCAGCACTGCCAGTGCTCCCACCACAGAGCCAGCACTGTCAGTGCTCCCCCCACACAGCCAGCCCTGCCAGTGCTCTCCCCCCACAGCCAGCACTGTCAGTTCTCGCCCACACAGCCAGCACTGTCAGTGCTCCCCCCACACAGCCAGCACTGTCAGTGCTTCCCCACACAGCCAACACTGTCAGTGCTCCCACCACACAGCCAGCACTGTCAGTGCTCCCCCATACAGCCAACACTGTCAGTGCTCCCACCACACAGCCAGCACTGTCAGTGCTCCCCCATACAGCCAGCACTGTCAGTGCTCCCCCACACAGCCAACACTGTCAGTGCTCCCACCACACAGCCAGCACTGTCAGTGACCCCCCACACAGCCAGCACTGTCAGTGCTCCCCCACACAGCCAGCACTGTCAGTGCTCCCCCACACAGCCAACACTGTCAGTGCTCCCACCACACAGCCAGCACTGTCAGTGCTCCCCCATACAGCCAGCACTGTCAGTGCTCCCCCACACAGCCAACACTGTCAGTGCTCCCCCCACACAGCCCGCACTGTCTGTGCTCCCACCACACAGCCAGCACTGTCAGTGCACCCCCACACAGCCAGCAGTGTCAGTGCTCCCCCCACACAGCCCGCACTGTCAGTGCTCCCACCACACAGCCAGCACTGTCAGTGCTCCCCCCACACAGCCAGCAATGTCAGTGCTCCCACCACACAGCCAGCACTGTCAGTGCTCCCACCACACAGCCAGCACTGTCAGTGCTCCCCCCACACAGCCAGCAATGTCAGCGCTCCCACCACACAGCCAGCACTGTCAGTGCTCCCCCCACACAGCCCGCACTGTCAGTGCTCCCACCACACAGCCAGCACTGTCAGTGCTCCCCCCATACAGCCAGCACTGTCAGTGCTCCCCCCATACAGCCAGCACCGTCAGTGATCCCCCACACAGCCAGCACTGTCAGAGCTCCCCTACACAGCCTGCACTGTCAGTGCTCCCCCCACACAGCCAGCACTGTCAGTGCTCCCTCCCACACAGCCAGCACTGTCAGTGCTCCCCCACACAGCCAGCACTATCAGTGCTCCCACCCACACAGCCAGCACTGTCAGTGATCCCACCACACAGCCAGCACTGTCAGTGCTCCCCTACACAGCCAGCAGTGTCAGTGCTCCCACCACACAGCCAGCACTGTCAGTGCTCCCACCACACAGCCAGCACTGTCAGTGCTCCCACCACACAGCCAGCACTGTCAGTGCTACCACCGCACAGCCAGCACTGTCAGTGCTCCCCCCACACAGCCAGCACTGCCAGTGCTCCCCCCACACAGCCAGCACTGTCAGTGCTCCCCACACAGCCAGCACTGTCAGTGCCCCCACCACACAGCCAGCACTGTCAGTGCTCTCCCCACACAGCCAGCACTGTCAGTGCTCCCACACACAGCCAGCACTGTCAGTGCTCACACCACACAGCCAGCACTGTCAGTGCTCCCACCACACAGTCAGCACTATCAGTGCTCCCACCACACAGCCAGCACTGTCAGTGCTCCCACCACACAGCCCGCACTGTCAGTGCTCCCACCACACAGCCAGCACTGTCAGTGCTCACCCCACACAGCTGGCAATGTCAGTGCTCCCCCACACAGCCAGCACTCTCAGTGCTCCCCCCACACAGCCAGCAATGTCAGTGCTCCCACCACACAGCCAGCACTGTCAGTGCTCCCCCCACACAGCCAGCACTGTCAGTGCTCCCACCACACAGCCAGCACTGTCAGTGCTCCCCCCACACAGCCAGCACTGTCAGTGCTCCCCCCACACAGCCAGCACTGTCAGTGCTCCCACCACACAGCCTGCACTGTCAGTGCTCCCCCCACACAGCCAGCACTGTCAGTGCTCCCACCACACAGCCAGCACTGTCAGTGCTCCCCCACACAGCCAGCACTGTCAGTGCTCCAACCACACAGCCAGCACTGTCAGTGCTCCCACCACAAAGCCAGCACTGTCAGTGCTCCCACCACACAGCCAGCACTGTGAGTGCCCCCCCCACACAGCAAGCACTGTCAGTGCTCCCCCCACACAGTCAGCACTGTCAGTGCACCCCCACACAGCCAGCACTGTCAGTGCTCCCACCACACAGCCCGCACTGTCAGTGCTCCCACCACACAGCCAGCACTGTCAGTGCACCCCCACACAGCCAGCACTCTCTGTGCTCCCCCCACACAGCCAGCAATGTCAGTGCTCCCACCACACAGCCAGCACTGTCAGTGCTCCCCCACACAACCAGCACAGTCAGTGCTCCCCCTATACAGCCAGCACTGTCAGTGCTCCCCACACTGCCAGTACTGTCAGTGCTCCCCCACACAGTCAGCACTGTCAGTGCTCCCCCGCACAGCCAGCACTGTCAGTGCTCCCCACACAGCCAGCACTGTCAGTGCTCCCCCACACAGCCAGCACTGTCAGTGCTCCCCCACACAGCCAGCACTGTCAGTGCTCCCACCACACAGCCAGCACTGTCAGTGCTCCCCACAACCAGCACTGTCAGTGCTCCCACCACACAGCCAGCACTGTCAGTGCTCCCCCACACAGCCAGCACTGTCAGTGCTCCCCCCACACAGCCAGCACTGTCAGTGCTCCCACAACACAGCCAGCACTGTCAATGCTCCCAAAACACAGCCAGCACTGTCAGTGCTCCCCCACAGAGCCAGCACTGTCAGTGCTCCCACCACACAGCCAGCACTGTCAGTGCTCCCCCACACAGCCAGCACTGTCAGTGCTCCCACCACACAGCCAGCACTGTCAGTGCTCCCCACAGCCAGCACTGTCAGTGCTCCCACCACACAGCCAGCACTGTCAGTGCTCCCCCACACAGCCAGCACTGTCGGTGCTCCCACAACACAGCCAGCACTGTCAGTGCTCCCCCCACACAGCCAGCACTGTCGGTGCTCCCACAACACAGCCAGCACAGTCAGTGCTCCCACTACACAGCCAGCACTGTCAGTGCTCCCCACACAGCCAGCACTGTCAGTGCTCCCCCACACAGCCAGCACTGTCAGTGCTCCCCCCACACAGCCAGCACTGTCAGTGCTCCCCACACAGCCAGCACTGTCAGTGCTCCCACCACACAGCCAGCACTGTCAGTGCTCCCACAACACAGCCAGCACTGTCAATGCTCCCACCACACAGCCAGCACTGTCAGTGCTCCCCCACACAGCCAGCACTGTCAGTGCTCCCCCCACACAGCCAGCACTGTCAGTGCTCCCACAACACAGCCAGCACTGTCAGTGTTCCCACCACAAAGCCAGCACTGTCAGTGCTCTCACCACACAGCCAGCACTGCCAGTGCTCCCCCACACAGCCAGAGCTGTCAGTGCTCCCACCACACAGCCAGCACTGTCAGTGCTCCCCCACACAGCCAGCACTGTCAGTGCTCCCGCCACACAGCCAGCACTGTCAGTGCTCCCCCCACACAGCCAGCACTGTCAGTGCTCCCACCACACATCCAGCACTGTCAGTGCTCCCCCCGCACAGCCAGCACTGTCAGTGCTCCCACAACACAGCCAGCACTGTCAGTGCTCCCCCACACAGCCAGCACTGTCAGTGCTCCCCCCACACAGCCAGCACTGTCGGTGCTCCCACAACACAGCCAGCACTGTCAGTGCTCCCACTACACAGCCAGCACTGTCAGTGCTCCCCACACAGCCAGCACTGTCAGTGCTCCCCCACACAGCCAGCACTGTCAGTGCTCCCCCCACACAGCCAGCACTGTCAGTGCTCCCACAACACAGCCAGCACTGTCAATGCTCCCACCACACAGCCAGCACTGTCAGTGCTCCCCCACACAGCCAGCACTGTCAGTGCTCCCCCACACAGCCAGCACTGTCAGTGCTCCCACCACAGAGCCAGCACTGTCAGTGCTCCCACAACACAGCCAGCACTGTCAGTGTTCCCACCACAAAGCCAGCACTGTCAGTGCTCTCACCACACAGCCAGCACTGCCAGTGCTCCCCCACACAGCCAGAGCTGTCAGTGCTCCCACCACACAGCCAGCACTGTCAGTGCTCCCCCACACAGCCAGCACTGTCAGTGCTCCCGCCACACAGCCAGCACTGTCAGTGCTCCCCCCACACAGCCAGCACTGTCAGTGCTCCCACCACACATCCAGCACTGTCAGTGCTCCCCCCGCACAGCCAGCACTGTCAGTGCTCCCACAACACAGCCAGCACTGTCAGTGCTCCCCCCACACAGCCAGCACTGTCAGTGCTCCCCCCACACAGCCAGCACTGTCAGTGCTCCCCCACACAGCCAGCACTGTCAGTGCTCCCCCACACAGCCAGCACTGTCAGTGCTCCCACAACACAGCCAGCACTGTCAGTGTTCCCCCACACAGCCAGAGCTGTCAGTGCTCCCACCACACAGCCAGCACTGTCAGTGCTCCCCCACACAGCCAGCACTGTCAGTGCTCCCGCCACACAGCCAGCACTGTCAGTGCTCCCCCCGCACAGCCAGCACTGTCAGTGCTCCCACCACACAGCCAGCACTGTCAGTGCTCCCCCCACTCAGCCAGCACTGTCAGTGCTCCCCACGCCCCAGACCCAGCTCCTGATTGGCTGAGAGGCTGTCAGTCAGCGCCAGGAGATACTGATTGGCTGAGAGACTGTCAGTCGGCGGCTGGAGCTCCTGATTGGCTGAGAGACTGTCAATCAGCGGCTGGAGCTCCTGATTGGCTGAGAGACTGCCAGTCGACGGCTGGAGCTCCTGATAGGCAGAGAGCGGTCAGTCAGCGGCTGGAGCTCCTGATTGGCTGAGAGACTGTCAGTCAGCGGCTAGAGCTCCTGATTGGCTGAGAGGCTGTCAGTCAGCGGCTGGAGCTCCTGATTGGCTGAGAGGCTGTCAGTCAGCGGCTGGAGCTCCTGATTGGCTGAGAGGCTGTCAGTCAGCGGCTGGAGCTCCTGATTGGCTGGGAGGCTGTCAGTCAGCGGTTGGGGCTCCTGATTGGCTGAGAGGCTGTCAGTCAGCGGCTGGAGCTCCTGATTGGCTGAGAGGCTGTCAGTCAGCGGTTGGGGCTCCTGATTGGCTGAGAGACTGCCAGTCGGCGGCTGGAGCTCCTGATTGGCTGAGAGGCTGTCAGTCAGCGGCTGGAGCTCCTGATTGGCTGAGAGACTGTCAGTCAACGGCTGGAGCTCCTGATTGGCTGAGAGGCTGTTACTCAGCGGCTGGAGCTCCTGATTGGCTGAGAGGCTGTCAGTCAGCGGCTGGAGCTCCTGATTGGCTGCGAGACTGTCAGTCAGCGGCTGGAGCTCCTGATTGGCTGAGAGGCTGTCAGTCAGCGGCTGGAGCTCCTGATTGGCTGGGAGACTGTTAGTCAGCGGTTGGAGCTCCTGATTGGCTGAGAGGCTGTCAGTCAGCGGCTGGAGCTCCTGATTGGCTGAGAGACTGTTAGTCAGCGGTTGGAGCTCCTGATTGGCTGAGATGCTGTTACTCAGCGGCTGGAGCTCCTGATTGGCTGAGAGGCTGTTACTCAGCGGCTGGAGCTGCTGATTGGCTGAGAGGGTTTCAGTCAGCGGCTGGAGCTCCCGATTGGCTGAGAGACTGTCAGTCAGCGGTTGGGGCTCCTGATTGGCTGAGAGGCTGTCAGTCAGCGGCTGGAGCTCCTGATTGGCTGAGAGGCTGTCAGTCAGCGGTTGGGGCTCCTGATTGGCTGAGAGGCTGTCAGTCAGCGGCTGGAACTCCCGATTGGCTGAGAGACTGTTAGTCAGCGGTTGGAGCTCCTGATTGGCTGAGATGCTGTTACTCAGCGGCTGGAGCTCCTGATTGGCTGAGAGGCTGTTACTCAGCGGCTGGAGCTGCTGATTGGCTGAGAGGGTTTCAGTCAGCGGCTGGAGCTCCCGATTGGCTGAGAGACTGTCAGTCAGCGGTTGGGGCTCCTGATTGGCTGAGAGGCTGTCAGTCAGCGGCTGGAGCTCCTGATTGGCTGAGAGGCTGTCAGTCAGCGGTTGGGGCTCCTGATTGGCTGAGAGGCTGTCAGTCAGCGGCTGGAGCTCCCGATTGGCTAAGAGACTGTCAGTCAGCGGCTGGAGCTCCTGATTGGCTGAGAGGCCGTCAGTCAGCGGCTGGAGCTCCTGATTGGCTGAGAGGCTGTCAGTCAGCGGCTGGAGCTCCTGATTGGCTGAGAGGCTGTCAGTCAGCGGTTGGAACTCCTGATTGGCTGAGGGGTTTTCAGTCAGTTTTATTTTCTCATTAATTTAATAATTGATGTAACCGGATATTTCACCGCGACCTTGATCTGCTCCCTGAACCTGGACTGAGTCACCACATAAATAAAAGTGTTTGTGCAGCAATTTAAATCCTGCAGCATCCATCCGACTTGTTGTAAATTATATTGAGGAAGGGTGATGTAAACTAATCCTCTCACATAGATAGAGAAAAATTTAATAACAGACACGGTCCAGAGGAGGATGAAAGTTCCGGAGATGCTGAAGAGTAAAATCATTGACTTCCTTCTGCTCTCCATCTCTGGGTCGCTGCGATTGTCTCCCTGGCTCTGGGCCCTCAGTGTCTTCCGGACCCGACTGCTGAGTAAAATGTGTCTGACTGTCAGAGCGTTGGTCAACAGGATTGAGAAGAACGGCACCAATGGGGTTACAACCTGATCAAACCAGAGATACCCACCCCATCCCGGGTCAGTGAAAACGCTGCTCTTTGTGACGCAGCCCCTCTGGACATTGGGGGAGGGAGCGGTACCTGAGGAATGCAGACATTGAGGGGGGTGGTTGGAGAGAGGTGAAGATGTGTTTGGTGGTGACATCATGCTGGAGTTGGCAGAAATGGAGGAGGATTTCCCTTTCAATGGGGAGGCTGATGGTGTGGAAAGTGAGGAGGGGAACCCTATCATGTTTCCGGGAGGGAGGGGGATGTGTGAGGACAGAGGTGTGAGAAGTGAATTGAACACGATCGAGAGCCCTGTTAACAAAGGAAGGTGGTGGGGACGGCCAGGTTAAGGAAAAGACAGACATGCCAGGGGGGCTACTTTCGAAGACGCCAGCATCAGATCAGAGGCGATGGAGGCGGAGAAAGTGGGAGAATGAGATGCAGTCTTTACAGGAAGCAGGGTATGAGGATCTGAACACAACCCTCGTGTTGGGGAACGGAGGTGCAGAGGGATTGGACATCCATTGTGAAGATTAGGCGGTTAGGGCCAGGGAAATAGACCTTGTTTATATGACATACGACACCAGAGGAATCAGGAACCATAACATCCCCACAGTGCAGAAGGAGGCCATTCGGCCCATTAAGTCTGTACCAAACCTCTGAAAGAGTACCTCAACCAAGCTCACTCCCCCGCCTATCTCATTAACCCCTTAATCTAACCTACACATCTTTTTGGACACTGCGGAGTAATTTAGCATGGCCAATCCACCTAACCTGCACATTTTTGGGCTATGGGAGGCAACCGGAGACCCGGAGGAAACCCACACAGACAGGGAGAGAAAGTGCAGTCTGCACACAGACAGTCACCCAAGGTAGGAATTGATTTCGGGATCCTGCTACTGTGAGGCAGCAGTGCAAACCACTGTGTCACTGTGACACCACTGTCTTTGGGAAGGGCAGAACAGGGTAAAGCGGATGGAATCAAGATGGGAAGAAATGATCTTGGAGGGGCTGGAACAGGCCGAAATAATGGGTGCACTGGGACTTTCCTGTTTGTGGATTTTGGGAAGGAGGTAGAAGCGGGAGGTTGATGCAGGATGTGTGGGGTTGTGGGACTACGATGTCCAAGGCTGAGGACAGAAGATATCCAGAGTCAACGAGGTCAGTGAAAGCCCTGGAAACAACATCATGATGTTTGGTGGTGTGCTGCTGGTCCAGGGGGAGGTACCAGGATGGGCCTGAGAGCGGACGGTCAGCCTCTGTGAGGAAGAGGTCAGGACACCAGACAATAATGACACCGCCCTTGTGAGCAGCTTAGATCACCAGGCCAGGGTTGGATATCAGAGAGAGGATTGGAGCAAGTTTAGAGTGAGTCAGGATAGAGTTGGTGAGAGGCACAGATAAATTGAGACGGTCGATGTCGCACTGACAGATCTCAATGAAAAGATCAAGAGCTGATAGGAGGCCAGAGGGTGGGTCCAGGTAGAGGGAGATTACTGGAGGCGGATGGATTTCAACAACACATTTTCATAAAATAGACAGAAACAGCAGAGACAATATTATCTATTCACTGATCACCATCAGAATAATTACCAAAGAATTGAAAAGCAGGAGTCGGTCTCTGTTATTCTTGAATTTAGAACAGAATATAATCACATCTTCCAGTCACAATGTCAACAGTTGGAAGCATTGAATTAGAAGTCTGAGTTAAAAGAAATCCAGTAACACAGAGTACACTAAATAGCCGGCACATATTCCAAAGTCAACATACTTTCTGACACATTTCATCCAATTATTTCAATAACTACCAGAAATAATAGATCTGAGTGGTATGATGGATGTTAAACAATTTGATTTTTCTAAAGGCCGTCAGTAAGATCCGACATAACAGACTGATGGGTAATCTCAGAGCCAGTGGAGTTAGGGGACACAGCAGCAGGATGGACACATGCTGGCGACACACACAGAAAACAGGGAGAGGAGTTAAAGGGATTTAGGCTGATTGGTGGAAGGTGGGAAGTGGTGTTCCACAAGGATCAGCACTGGGATCACTCTCCTTCACCATTCCCATCAACAGTATGGGATCGGGAAGCAGAATGATAATTACACAATTTACAGACAGAATCAAATTGGGAGTGATAGTGAATACAGAGGCAGAATACAACTAATTAGAGGCACACACCATCATTCATTATGAATTTGCAAAGTGGGTATTTCGATGGGACATTAATGTCCCGACAGATCAGTGTCCGCTGCTGCATTTTGATCAGAACAATAAGTCCCCCAATCGCTCCTTGGAAAACAAGTGTGTGAATGGACTGGAGGGGTTTCTGGCTTCAGGTGAATAGATTCACAAATCGTGTGAAGCAGAAAGACAGTTTAAAAACACCCATAAAGATTGATCAAACATGTGAGTTCATTTCAGGATGAATAGGAATGAGAAAATATCACAAAATCTAGTGGAATACTGCACTGTTGTGGGTTTTATGAAACATTAGAGTGTGGATGATATCTGTTCCTGTTAGAGTAGATCAATAGAAAACAGAGATAGAGACATTGCACTTCATACAATAAATATCAAACATCTTCAAAACACAGCCAAACTCTTCCCGTTTTCAACCTATTCCAAAGTTAAAACACACAGAGAGAACTGCACAGAATGGAGCGACCCCTCACCAATAAAATACAGCATTTCAAAATAGAACCAACTAATTTCAGTCCAGTTACTGACCCACACACAATACAATTCCACACGGACAGATAGTCCCAGTAATAGATAGATAATTGGATCAGATATTCCACTCTGGTGAGAGACCCACAGTCAGTACAATTCTACACTGACAGACACTTCCAGTAATCCTTGTTCACCGCTGTCAGATATTCCACTCTGGATAGTGATCCACACTCAGTACAATTCCACACTGACAGATACTTCCAGTAATCCTTGTTCACCGCTGTCAGATATTCCACTCTGGATAGTGACCCACAGTCAGTACAATTCTACACTGACAGATACCCACACTCAGTGTGATTTAATTCTTTCTCCTCCTCAACCTCCCTTCAGAGAGATTGCCTTTACTGAGATCCAATCTAACATTATACAAGATTCCACTCAATATAATAACTTCCCCGGTCAGAGATCCAGTGAGTTACAAACAGAGGTTTATTGTGAGTTGATGAAAGGGATTCAAACCATTGACAGGCTTAAAGACATTTGACAATTATATCGTTGACCAGGTGTCGATATAACAGTGAGCACGAGATCAGGATCAGATATTTTCAGTCCCAGTTTAAAATCAGAGAGCCGCTCACACACAGATTTACACAACTTCAATGGTGATGGTCACTTACCAGGAACACCAACAATAGCCAGGATTGGGTAGAATATTTTCTCAGCAGTCTGAATTGGATAAAGCATTTTCAGTGTGAAGTGATGTGTCCCTTCCTGCGATTGG
Organism: Scyliorhinus torazame; assembly: GCF_047496885.1. Classification (NCBI taxonomy): domain Eukaryota; kingdom Metazoa; phylum Chordata; class Chondrichthyes; order Carcharhiniformes; family Scyliorhinidae; genus Scyliorhinus; species Scyliorhinus torazame. Next base: position 68,204 of record NW_027307817.1, read on the forward strand.
CAATCTCTCTGTCTAAAACCCTGAGGTTAAATATTCTCGAAGCTTTTAATTAATACTCTGTGGAACCGCCTCAGGGAAATTGAGGTTGTGACATCGTTTAACTTATTTTTCAAGATGTGAACAAACAGATTACGATATTGTGTTCAGTGAAAGAAAATATTATTTTTCTGAGTGAGTGACCTCTTTGCAAACACTGGACGGTGTTGATCACATTGTTCAACTAACATTAACAGAAAGGATGCTGTCCACTCAGACACCATCAGTCCCATCTCTACATCTCAGATTGTTTCAGTGATAACCCTCACTCCACTGTAACCATTCAGTGATTCAGTTCCAATTGTCAGTGTGTTTCTCTGGGTGTGTCCCCTGCACTCTGGGGTGTAGCTGTCTCTGGAACTGTGACCATTCAGTGATTCAGTTCCAATTGTCCGTGTGTTTCTCTGGGTGGTTCCACTGCACTCTGGGATGTAGCTGCCTCTGTAACTGTGACCATTCAGTGATTCAGTTCCAATTGTCAGTGTGTTTCTCTGGGTGGTTCCACTGCACTCTGGGGTGTAGCTGTCTCTGTAACTGTGACCATTCAGTGATTCTGTTCCAATTGTCCGTGTGTTTCTCTGGATGGTCCCACTGCACTCTGGGATGTAGCTGCCTCTGTAACTGTGACCATTCAGTGATTCAGTTCCAATTGTCAGTGTGTTTCTCTGGGTGGTTCCACTGCACTCTGGGATGTAGCTGCCTCTGTAACTGTGACCATTCAGTGATTCAGTTCCAATTGTCAGTGTGTTTCTCTGGGTGGGTCCACTGCACACTGGGGTGTAGCTGTCTCTGTAACTGTGACCATTCAGTGATTCAGTTCCAATTGTCAGTGTGTTTCTCTGGGTGGTTCCACTGCACTCTGGGGTGTAGCTGCCTCTGTAACTGTGACCATTCAGTGATTCAGTACCAATTGTCAGTGTGTTTCTCTGGGTGGTTCCACTGCTCTCTGGGATGTAGCTGCCTATGTAACTGTGACCATTCAGTGATTCAGTTCCAATTGTCAGTGTGTTTCTCTGGGTGGTTCCACTGCACTCTGGGGTGTAGCTGCCTCTGTAACTGTGACCATTCAGTGATTCAGTTCCAATTGTCAGTGTGTTTCTCTGGGTGGTTCCACTGCACTCTGGGGTGTAGCTGCCTCTGTAACTGTGACCATTCAGTGATTCAGTTCCAATTGTCAGTGTGTTTCTCTGGGTGGGTCCACTGCACTCTGGGGTGTAGCTGCCTCTGTAACTGTGACCATTCAGTGATTCAGTTCCAATTGTCAGTGTGTTTCTCTGGGTGGTTCCACTGCACTCTGGGGTGTAGCTGCCTCTGTAACTGTGACCATTCAGTGATTCAGTTCCAATTGTCAGTGTGTTTCTCTGGGTGGTTCCACTGCACTCTGGGATGTAGCTGCCTCTGTAACTGTGACCATTCCTTTATTTTATTTCCGTTGTTTCTGTTTGAGAATAAGTAGAACATTTCAATGTCTCCAAAATCTGGAACTAATTAAAGTGCAAAGTATGAGATCCCATATCTGAATCTGATTCAGCCCCTCAAACTAAGAAAACATTTAGCATCATTGGAACCTCAGAAAACTCAGAGGCTGCAGCAGCAACAAACTCATCACCTCAGAGAGCAGCATTAATACATAGTCAGCAGTGAAAACTAATACCCCGTCTCTAACTGACACCGGCCTCCATCTGATACACACACTTCAACTGGGAGAGAGGCGGGGTGAGATGTGGAGGAAGAGAGAACTGGTGTGTGAGATGTGCTGATAGAAGACAGGGTGAGAGAGAAAGAGGGTGGGAGGAGAGATATTGGGAGAGAAAGAGGGTGGAGAAATAAAGGATAAAACGGGAGAAAGAGGTGGATTGTCTGAGAGAAAGGGAAGCAGAGAGTGGAGAGGGTGAGTGGCTGAGGGAGGCAGATTGGGTGAGAAGGATGGTGTATTAAATACTCACATAATCTTAGACATAAGTACAGGAGAGAGCGACTAAGGGAGCGGGAGAGGGAAAGATTGTGAGCGAAAGTGTGAGAGAGGGAAAGAGAGTGAGAGAAAGTGTGATAGAGGGAAAGAGTGTGAGAGAAAGTGTGAGAGATGGAAAGAGTGTGAGAGAAAGTGTGATAGAGGGAAAGAGTATGAGCGAAAGTGTGAGAGAGGGAAAGAGTGTGAGAGAAATTGTGAGAGAGGGGAAGAGAGTGAGAGAAAGTGTGATAGAGGGAAAGAGTGTGAGTGAAAGTGTGAGAGAGGGAAAGAGAGTCAGAGAAAGTGTGAGAGAGGGAAAGTGTGCGAGAAAGTGTGAGAGACGGAAAATGTGAGAGAGGGAAAGAGTATGAGAGAAAGTGTGAGAGAGGGAAAGAGTTTAAGACAAAGTGTGAGCGAGTGAAAGAGAGCCAGAGAAATTGTGAGAGAGGGAAAGAGAGTGAGAAAAAGTGTGAGAGAGGGAAAGTGTGAGAGAGGGGAAGAATGGGAGAGAACGTGTGAGAGAGAGAAAGAGTGTGAGAGAAATTGTGAGAGAGGGAATGAGTGAGAAAATGTGTGAGAGAGGGAAAGAGTGAGAGAGGGAAAGATTGTGAGAGAAATTGTGAGAGAGAGAAAGAGAGTGAGAGAAATTGTGAGAGAGGGAAAGAGAGTGAGAGAAATTGTGAGAGAGGGAAAGAGTGTGAGAGAAATTGTGAGAGAGGGAAAGAGTGTGAGAGAAATTGTGAGAGAGGGAGAGTGTAAGAGAAATTGTGAGAGAGGGATAGAGAGTGAGAGAAATTAAGAGAGGGACAAAGTGTGAGAGAGAGAAAGAGTGTGAGAGAAAGTGTCATTGAGGGAGTTTTGTGAGAGGGAGGGAGGCATGGAGGGAGAGAGATATAGGGATGGAGAGAGAGAGGGACAGAGTGTGAAAGTGTCTAACGGAGATGTGAGAGAGGGAGAGAGGGAGGCATGATGCAGAGAGAGAGAGGGGGGGAGAGTGAGAGAGAGGGACAGAATGTGAGAGAGGGGTAAGTGTGAGACAAGGGAAATCTGCTAGAGAGAGTGGGAGAGTGGGAGTGAGTATCAATGAAGAAGAAAGTATGTGAGAGGCAGGAATTTGAGAGAGGGAGTGTGAGAGATGGAGGGATTGTGAGAGATGGCGGGTGAGAGAGGGAGAGAGTGTGAGGAAGGGAGAGTGAGCGAGGCAGGTAGGTTGTGTTAGACAGGGAGAGAGTGTGAGAGAGGCAGAGAGTCTGAGAGGGAGACAGTGGGAGATAGGGAGGGTGACTGAGGTAGAGAATGTGTCAGAGGGAGAGAAAGTGAGGGGGAGAGTGTGAGAGAGGGTGAGAGTGCTAGAGAGGGAGGGAGTACAAAAGAGAGAATGCGAAAGGGGAGAGGGGGAGAGAGTGTGAGAGAGGGAGAAAGTATGAGAGAGGGAGGGTGAGAGAGGGAGGGTGAGAGAGTGAGAGAGTGTGAGAGAGTGAGGCACTGTGAGAGAGGGAGGGAGTGTGAGAGGGGGACAGAATGTGATAGAGGGAGAGAGTGTCAGAGAGGGAGACAGTGTGAGAGAGGGAGAGAGTGTCAGAGAGGGAGACAGTGTGGGAGAGGGAGAGAGTGTGAGAGAGGGAGAGAGTGTGAGAGAGGGAGAAAGTATGAGAGAGGGAGGGTGAGAGAGGGAGGGTGAGAGAGTGAGAGAGTGTGAGAGAGTGAGGCACTGTGAGAGAGGGAGGGAGTGTGAGAGGGGGACAGAATGTAATAGAGGGAGAGAGTGTCAGAGAGGGAGACAGTGTGAGAGAGGGAGAGAGTGTCAGAGAGGGAGACAGTGTGGGAGAGGGAGAGAGTGTGAGAGAGGGAGAGAGTGTGAGAGAGGGAGAGAGTGTGAGAGAGGGAGAGAGTGTGAGAGAGGGAGACAGTGTGGAAGAGGGAGAGAGTGGGAGAGAGGGAGAGAGTGTGAGAGAGGGAGAGAGTGTGAGGGAGGGAGACAGTGTGGGAGAGGGGGAGAGTGTGAGAGAGGGAGAGAGTGTGAGAGTGGGAGGCAGTGTGGGAGACGGAGAGAGTGTGAGGGATTGTTGAGAGGGAGAGAGTGTGAGCGAGGGAGAGAGTGTGAGAGAGGGAGACAGTGTGGGAGAGGGAGAGAGTGTGAGAGAGGGAGAGACTGTGAGAGTGGTAGGTAGTGTGGGAGAGGGAGAGATTGTGAGAGGGGGACAGAGTGTGAGAGAGGGAGACAGTGTGGGAGAGGGAGAGAGTGTCAGAGAGGGAGACAGTGTGAGAGAGGGAGACAGTGTGGGAGAGGGAGAGAGTGTGAGAGAGGGAGAGACTGTGAGAGTGGGAGGTAGTGTGGGAGAGGGAGAGATTGTGAGAGGGGGACAGAGTGTCAGAGAGGGAGACAGTGTGAGAGTGGGTGACAGTGTGGGAGAGGGAGAGAGTGTGAGAGTGGGTGACAGTGTGGGAGAGGGAGAGAGTGTGATAGAGGGTGACAGTGTGAGAGAGGGAGAGAGTGTGAGAGTGGGAGGCAGTGTGGGAGAGGGAGAGAGTGTGAGAGAGGGAGAGAGTGTGAGAGTGGGTGACAGTGTGGGAGGGAGAGAGTGTGAGAGTGGGTGACTGTGTGGGAGAGGGAGAGAGTGTGAGAGAGGGACAGAGTGTGAGAGAGGGAGACTGTGTGGGAGAGGGAGAGAGTGTCAGAGAGGGAGACAGTGTGAGAGAGGGAGAGAGTGTGAGAGAGGGAGACAGTCTGGGAGAGAGAGAGATTGTGAGAGAGGGAGACAGTGTGAGAGTGGGAGGCAGCGTGGGAGAGGGAGAGAGTGTGAGAGTGGGAGGCAGTGTGGGAGAGGGAGAGAGTGTGAGAGTGGGAGGCAGTGTGGGAGAGGAAGACAGTGTGAGAGTGGGTGACAGTGTGGGAGAGGGAGTGAGTGTGAGAGATGGAGAGAGTGAGACACTGTGAGAGAGGAAGGGAGTGTGTGAGAGAGAGAGAGAGAGAGTGAGAGAGGGAGACAGTGTGGGAGAGGGAGAGAGTGTGAGAGAGGGAGGGATTGTTGAGAGGAAGAGAGTGTGAGAGAGGGAGAGAGTGTGAGCGAGGGAGGGAGTGTGGGAGAGGGAGAGACTGAGAGTGGGTGACAGTGTGGGAGAGGGAGAGAGTGTGAGAGTGGGAGGGATTGTTGAGAGGGAGAGAGTGTTAGAGAGGGAGAGAGTGTGAGAGTGGGAGACAGTGTGGGAGAGGGAGAGAGTGTGAGAGAGGGAGGGATTGTTGAGAGGGAGAGAGTGTGAGGGAGGGAGAGAGTGTGAGTGAGGGAGGGAGTGTGGGAGAGGGAGAGACTGAGAGTGGGTGACAGTGTGGGAGAGGGAGAGAGTGTGAGAGTTGGAGGGATTGTTGAGAGGGAGAGAGTGTTAGGGAGGGAGAGAGTGTGAGATTGGGAGACAGTGTGGGAGAGGGAGAGAGTGTGAGAGAGGGAGGGATTGTTGAGAGGGAGAGAGTGTGAGCGAGGGAGAGAGTGTGAGAGTGGGTGACAGTGTGGGAGAGGAGAGAGTGTGAGAGAGGGAGACAGTGTGAGAGAGGGAGAGAGTGTGAGAGAGGGCGACAGTGTGAGAGAGGGAGACAGTGTGGGAGAGGGAGAGAGTGTGAGAGTGGGTGACAGTGTGGGAAAGGGAGAGAGTGTGAGAGTGGGAGGGATTGTTGAGAGGGAGATAGTGTGAGCGAGGTAGAGAGTGTGAGAGAGGGATAGTGTGAGAGAGTGAGGGTGAGGGAGGGAGAGAGTGCAAGGGAGAGCTGGAGTGTGAGGGAGTGCTCTTGGAGATACAGAGAACAAAGAACAAAGAAATGTACAGCACAGGAACAGGCCCTTCGGCCCTCCAAGCCCGTGCCGACCATGCTGCCCGACTAAACTACAATCTTCTACACTTCCGGGGTCCGTATCCCTCTATTCCCAACCTCTTCATGTCTTTGTCAAGATGCCCCTTAAATGTCACTATCGTAAAGATATGTGGAACTGGGTATCAGGGGGAAACACAATACCGATTAATACATTTGCTGAGGAAACAAACTTGTTCCTAAATTATAAAATCAGATCCTGGATGAAGTAAATGTCCTCCATGCAGTATTGCACCATTTAAGTTGTGAATAACTGACAGAGTGTGATAGGTCAGTTATTGTGCTGAGCTGGAATAGAACTTGTCTTTCCCCAGTCAGAGGCCAGAAAGCAAACACGTGGCACAGCCGCTTTTAAAAATAATTGTAAAGCAACCTGAAAAAAGATAGACCTCCCTCTAATGATTAAATGTGCGTCTGCTTTTATTGGGAACAACACAGATGTTTTCAATATTAAAGCACAGGCAGCGCCCAGGGTCAGACAGATTGGAACTTACAATGAAGTTGATGCTGTGAAGTAAGCAGTGAGCTAAAGCGGACGCTGGGTTCACACATGGACACGGTGAATAGAAAGGATTACAGTGAGAATACTCGCGGCGCGGGGGAACTTGGAGGGAACCTGCAGGTGTTGGTCCCATCATCTCACAGCCAGACCACATCCAAAGCCTTTAAAATGCGTGAAGTGCCGAAGGAGGACATTCATTCCTGGGTCTGGTTTAGCACACTGGGATAAATCGCTGGCTTTTAAAGCAGACCAAGGCAGGCCCGCAGCACGGTTCAATTCCCGTACCAGCCTCCCCGAACAGGCGCCGGAATGTGGCGACTAGGGGCTTTTCACAGTAACTTCATTTGAAGCCTACTTGTGACAATAAGCGATTTTCATTTCATTTCATTCCGTTTCATTTCATTCGGTTTGACCTCAGCGGCTCTGTAGATGAACCGATCATTCAATACGACTGCACCGCCCTTTCCCTGGAGACGTACATTTGATTTCTGTCACTCCTACCATTCCCTGTGAAACCACTGTTGTATCTGCCGGCACCAGTGTCCCAGGCCGTGCAGACCAGATCAGAACCACTCGCTGTGTGAATCGTTTAGAAGCAGTTTTCCCTTCGGGATGATTGGATTGGCTGGGGCTGGGTTATTGGGAATAAAAGACGATGATGTGAGAATCCTTCCACACATTTAAGATGATATAAGTTTTGGATAATCTGGATGTAAATGAACTGTTTCCATGAACAATATAAATATCTGTGGGAAAGATGTAACTGAAATATATGATCATGCAGCTACATTCATCAGGAGTAATGCAGAGCCGGAGTTGATAACACATGGCAACATGGGGAGACGACACGGTCACTCACACCTCCTCCACCATTCAATTTAATCACTGCTCAGCTTCTGCCTCAATGTCATTTCCCGCTTGTTCCTCACATCCTTTCATTACCTCATTTTCTGTAAGAATAATGGAGGCAGACACCCAAAGCCATATTTCAAACCGAGTTGGACATTTACGGCCGTAAGACCATAAGACACAGGAGCTGAACTTGGTCACTCGGCCCAGCGAGCCTGATCCGCCAGTCAATCATGGCTGATATGTTTCTCACCCTCATTCTCTTTCCTTCACTCCTTCTCCCCATAACCCCTGCTCTCCTTATTAACCAAGAACCTATCTGTCTCTGTCTTAAAGACACTCAGTGATTTGGCCTCCACAGCCTTCTGTGACAGAGAGTTCCACAGATTCAGTACCATCTGGCTGAATAAATTCCTCCACATCTCTGTTTTAAAGGATCGTGCCGGCGTGGGTGAGGTAAGTCCTGCTTAACAACTTCCTTACCTTGCAGGTCAGCTGTTAGTTCGGGAGAGAGAGAGCCGGGACCTTGGAAACAGCGCGGGAGATTGAAAAAGCGCGGGAGCTGCGAGGCAGAGGGGACAGTTTAAAAGGTCGCGGCCTGGGTGAGGTAAGTACTGATTAACCACTTCCTTACCTTGCAGGTCAGCTGTTAGTTTCGGGAGATCAGTTTTGGGAGCAGGCCTATTGGCTGACTGTAAATCAGGAAGGATACAAAGGGTGTGGTTGAAGTGCCTTTAGAAACAGTGCTGGAGGCAAACAGAGTGTATCTGAGTTTGGGTAAGGCTGAGTTCGGGTAAGAGGGGAGTGAGGGCTGTGTTTTTTTTGGAGTTCGGTGTTTGGTGTTAAATTCCCCCCCCCCCCCCCCCCCACCCCCCCCCCCCCCAAAAAAAAAGAAAAAATCCAATTAATTAATTAAATTAATTAACTAGTTAAGGGAATTTGGTGCTCATCTTAAGGAGGTACAGAGAAGCAGACCTGTGAGGGAGTCTCGGGAGCAATTACATCACAGCCAGCAGGTAAGTGATTGGCTTGTGACTGGTAAGTGATTTCTCTCTCTTTGACTTTCTCTTAGCTGTGTAGTGTAGTTCAAATTTAACTTCAGGTTTAAGTCATGGCAGGAGAGCTCAGACCTGTGTCATGCTCCTCTTGTGAGATGTGGCAAGTCAGGGACCCTTCTGGTGTCCCTGACTCCTTCATCTGCAAGAAGTGTGTCCAACTGCAGCTCCTGTTAGACCGCTTGACGGCTCTGGAGCTGCGGATGGACTCACTTTGGAGCATCCGCGATGCTGAGGAAGTTGTGGATAGCACATTCAGTGAGTTGGTCACACCGCAGATTAAAATTACTGAGGCAGATAGGGAATGGGTGACCAACAGACAGAGGAAGAGTAGGAAGGCAGTGCAGGGATCCCCTGCGGCCATCTCCCTCCAAAACAGATTTACCGTTTTGGAAACTGTTGGGGGAGATGGCTCACCAGGGGAAGGCAGCAGCAGCCAGGTTCATGGCACCGTGGCTGGCTCTGCTGCACAGAAGGGCGGGAAAAAGAGTGGCAGAGCTATAGTGATAGGGGATTCAATTGTAAGGGGAATAGACAGGCGTTTCTGTGGACGCAAACGAGAATCCAGGATTGTATGTTGCCTCCCTGGTGCAAGGGTCATGGTTGTCTCGGAGCGGCTGCAGGACATTCTGGGGGGGGGAGGGTGAACAGCCAGCTGTCGTGGTGCATATAGGCACCAACGATATAGGTAAGAAACGGGATGAGGTCCTACAAGCTGAATTTAGGGAGTTAGGAGTTAAACTAAAAAGTAGGACCTCAAAGGTAGTAATCTCAGGATTGCTACCAGTGCCACGTGATAGTCAGAGTAGGAATGACAGGATAGCTAGGATGAATACGTGGCTTGAGAGATGGTGCAAGAGGGAGGGTTTCAAATTCCTGGGACATTGGGACCGGTTCTGGGGGAAGGTGGGACCTGTACAAATCGGACGGTCTGCATCTGGGTGGGACCGGAACCAATGTTCTCGGGGGGGTGTTTGCTAGTGCAGTTGGGGAGGGTTTAAACTAATGTGGCAGGGGGATGGGAACCGATGTAGGAAGTCAGTGGGGACGGAAACAAAGGGCAGGAAGGGAGAGTGTGTAAAGCGTGACCTGAGAAAGCAGGGCAGAGAGCAAGGATGGTTTACATTAAACTGCATTTATTTCAATGCAAGGGGCCTGATGGGCAAAGCGGATGAACTCAGGGCATGGACGGGCAAATGGGACTGGGATATTATAGCTATGACTGAAACATGGCTAAGGGAGGGGCAGGACTGGCAGCTCAATGTTCCGGGGTACAGACGCTATAGAAAGGATAGAACAGGAGGTAAGAGAGGAGGGGGAGTGGCGTTTTTGATTAGGGAGAACATCACGGCAGTACTTAGAGGGGATATATCCGAGGGTTCGCCCACTGAGTCTATATGGGTGGAACTGAAAAATAAGACGGGAGAGATCACCTTGGTAGGACTGTACTACGGGCCCCCAAATAGTCAGCGGGAAATTGAGGAGCAAATATGTAAGGAGATTACAGATAGCTGCAAGAATAATAGGGTGGTAGTAGTAGGGGACTTTAACTTTCCCAACATTGACTGGGACAGCCAGAGCATTAGGGGCTTGGATGGAGGGAAATTTGTTGAGTGTATTCAGGAGGAATTTCTCATTCAGTATGTGGATGGCCCGACTAGAGAGGGGGCAAAACTTGACCTCGTCTTGTGAAATAAGGAAGGGCAAGTGACAGAAGTGTTAGTGAGGGATCACTTTGGGACAAGTGACCATAACTCCATTAGTTTTAAGATAGCTATGGAGAATGATAGGTCTGGCCCAAGAGTTAAAATTCTTAATTGGGGCAAGGCCAATTTTGATGGTATCAGACAGGAGCTTGCAGAGGTAGATTGGGGGAGACTGTTGGCAGGCAAAGGGACGGCTGGTAAATGGGAGGCTTTTAAAAATGTGTTAACCAAGGTGCAGGGTAAGCACATTCCCTTTAGAGTGAAGGGTAAGGCTGGTAGAAGTAGGGAACCCTGGATGACTCGAGATATTGAGACTCTGGTCAAAAAGAAGAAGGAGGCATATGACGTACATAAGCAACTGGGATCAAGTGGATCCCTTGAAGTGTATAGAGATTGTCGAAATAGAGTTAAGAGGGAAATCAGGAGGGCAAAAAGGGGACATGAAATTGCTTTGGCAAATAATGCAAGGGAGAATCCAAAGAGATTCTACAAATACATAAAGGGGAAAAGAGTAACTAGGGACAGAGTAGGGCCTCTTAAGGATCAACAAGGGCATCTATGTGCAGAGCCACAAGAGTTGGGTGAGATCCTGAATGAATATTTCTCATCGGTATTCACGGTGGAGAAAGGCATGGATGTTAGGAAACTAGGGGAAATAAATAGTAATGTCTTGAGAAGTGTGCATATTACAGAGGAGGAGGTGCTGGAAGTCTCAAAGCGCATTAAGGTAGATAAACCCCCGGGACCTGATGAAATGTATCCCAGGGTGTTGTGGGAGGCTAGGGAGGAAATTGCGGGTCCCCTAACAGAGATATTTGAATCATCGGCAGCCACAGGTGAGGTGCCTGAAGATTGGAGAGTGGGGAATGTTGTGCCCTTGTTTAAGAAGGGCAGCAGGGAAAAGCCTGGGAACTACAGACCGGTGAGCCTAACGTCTGTAGTAGGTAAGTTGCTAGAAGGTATTCTGAGAGACAGGATCTACCAGCATTTAGAGAGGCAAGGACTGATTCGGGGCAGTCAGCATAGCTTTGTGCGTGGAAAATCATGTCTCACAAATTTGATTGAGTTTTTTGAGGGGGTGACCAAGAAGGTAGATGAGGGCAGTGCAGTAGACGTTGTCTACATGGATTTTAGCAAAGCCTGTGACAAGGTACCGCATGGTAGGTTGTTGCAGAAGGTTAAAGCTCACGGGATCCAGGGTGAGGTTGCCAATTGGATTCAAAATTGTCTGGACGAGAGAAGGCAGAGGGTGGTTGTAGAGGGTTGTTTTTCAAACTGGAGGCCTGTGACCAGTGGTGTGCTTCAGGGATCGGTGCTGGGTCCACTGTTATTTGTGATTTATATTAATGATTTGGATGAGAATTTAGGCGGCATGGTTAGTAAGTTTGCAGATGACACCAAGATGGTGGCACAGTGGATAGTGAAGAAGGTTATCTAGGATTGCAACGGGATCTTGATCAATTAGGCCAGTGGGCCGGCGAATGGCAGATGGAGTTTAATTTAGATAAATGTGAGGTGATGCATTTTGGCAGATCGAATCAGGCCAGGACCTACTCAGTTAATGGTATGGCGTTGGGGAGAGTTATAGAACAAAGAGATCTAGGAGTACAGGTTCATAGCTCCTTGAAGGTGGAGTCGCAGGTGGACAGGGTGGTGAAGAAGGCATTCGGCATGCTTGGTTTCATTGGTCAGAACATTGAATACAGGAGTTGGGACGTCTTGTTGAAGTTGTACAAGACACTGGTACGGCCACACTTGGAATACTGTGTGCAGTTCTGGTCACCCTATTATAGGAAGGATATTATTAAACTGGAAAGAGTGCAGAAAGGATTTACTAGGATGTTGCCGGGACTTGATGGTTTGAGTTATAAGGAGTAGGTGTACGAGGCAAGTTTTTTACGCAGAGGGTAGTGGGTGCCTGGAACTCGCTACCGGAGGAGGTAGTGGAAGCAGGGACGATAGGGACATTTAAGGGGCATCTTGACCAATATATGAATAGGATGGGAATAGAAGGATACGGACCCAGGAAGTGTAGAAGATTGTAGTTTAGTCGGGCAGCATGGTCGGCATGGGCTTGGAGGGCCGAAGGGCCTGTTCCTGTGCTGTACATTTCTTTGTTCTTTGTTCTTTTTGAGAGGCTGGATAGACTGGGACTCTTTTCCTTGGAGCGTAGGAGGCTTAGGGGTGATCTTATAGAGGTCTATAAAATAATGACGGGCAGAGATAAGGTAGATAGTCAACATCTTTTCCCAAAGGTAGGGGAGTCTAAAACTAGAGGGCATAGGTTTAAGGTGAGAGGGGAGAGATTCAGAAGGGCCCAGAGGGGCAATTTCTTCACTTAGAGGGTAGTGAGTGTCTGGAATGGGCTGCCAGAGGTAGTAGTAGAGGAGGGTACAATTGTGTCTTTTAAAAAACATTTAGATAGTTACATGGGTAAGATGGGTATAGAGGGTTATGGGCCAAGTGCGGGCAACTGGAACTAGCTTAATGGTAAAAACTGGGCGGCATGGACTGGTTGGGCCGAAGGGCCTGTTTCCATGCTGTAAACTTCTATGATTCTATGATTCTATGTACAATGTCAATTATTATTCTGAAGCATTTTGATTAAATCAGCCCTGAGACTGAATTCCAGTGTTTCAGAGTAAAGCTTCATCTACACTGCCCATCAAACACTCACAACACAAATACTGTCTGGGATTAAATACAGAGTCAAAATCCCTCTGTCCTGTCCAAGAAATTTTTCATTGCAGATAGTTACTTTTATTTTTTGGAAAAGCAGAACTTAAATTGCACCGAATCCCAGGGTGGACTCTTGTTTATTTCAGCCCTTCACATTTAAACGTGAAGTTTAAGCTCCGATTACAGGTGTCTGCTTGTCTCTGTCTGTATATTCAATGTTCCTGTAGCTTATTCACTTGTCTGAAGTATTTGAATAATAGGCCTTGGTTAATCAATCCTTTCTCACAGCACATGGAAGTTGTGAATCTTCAAGGCTCTCAGTCTAATGTAGTTAAAAAACAACTGCTTCCTTTGATCCTCAAACCATTTCCCAACCCTAAATAGATCTCACACATTTCCACAATGCAGGAATATCTCCATCAAAACTTCTAATCAGTTCCCTATACACTTGTTAAACTTGCCTGTGTGAAGTAAATTCCACTGACAGATTCCGAAAGCTGCACAGAGCAATGACTGGTTATTTTAAACTTTGAAACGGAACTATTTTAACTTGTGCATCAGTCCCATTAAACAGAAATGTTGTCCCTGTGGGCTGACAGTCTCTCAGCAAGTTTGAAACATTGAGGGACCCCGTGTCCTGCATTTGACAACATTTGTGGCACTTCCACAATCTACGAGACATTGCTGTCTGTATTGTGTGAATCCAGCTGTGAAATATCTGTCCAGTTTAAACTTCCACTGTTTCCTACTTCTCATCATTGATAAAGATCACGGTTTGATCACCCCTCTGTCTGAGGTGGGACTGTGACCATCCAGGGCTGCAGGCCCGGCCTCCTGTCCTCCCACTCCTCTGCCTGAGGTGGGACTGGGACCATCCAGGGCTGCAGGCCCGGCCTCCTGTCCTCCCACCCCTCTGCCTGAGGTGGGAGTGGGAGCATCGAGGGCTGCAGGCCCGGCCTCCTGTCCTCCCACCCCTCTGCCTGAGGTGGGACTGGGACCATCCAGGGCAGCAGGCCCGGCCTCCTGTCCTCCCACCCCTCTGCCTGAGGTGGGACTGGGACCATCCAGGGCAGCAGGCCCGGCCTCCTGTCCTCCCACCCCTCTGCCTGAGGTGGGACTGGGACCATCCAGGGCTGCAGGCCCGGCCTTCTGTCCACCAACCCCTCTGCCTGAGGTGGGAGCGGGACCATTCGGGGATGCAGGCCCGGCCTCCTGTCCTCCCACTCCTCTGCCTGAGGTGGGACTGGGACCATCCAGGGCTGCAGGCCCGGCCTCCTGTCCTCCCACCCCTCTGCCTGAGGTGGAGTGGGACCATCCAGGGCAGCAGGCCTGGCCTCCTGTCCTCCCACCCCTCTGCCTGAGGTGGGACTGGGACCATCCAGGGCTGCAGGCCCGGCCTCCTGTCCACCAACCCCTCTGCCTGAGGTGGGAGCGGGACCATTCGGGGCTGCAGGCCCGGCCTCCAGTCCTCCCACCCCTCTGCCTGAGGTGGGAGTGGGACCATCCAGGGCTGCAGGTCCAGCCTCCTGTCCTCCCACCCTTCTGTCTGAGGTGGGAGTGGGACCGCCTGGGGCTGCAGGCCCAGTCTCCTGCCCTCCCACCCCTCTGCCTGAGGTGGGAGTGGGACCATCCAGGGCTGCAGGCCCAGTCTCCTGTCCCCCCACCCCTCTGCCTGAGGCGGGACTGGGACCATCCAGGGCTGCAGGCCCGGCCTCCTGCCCTCCCACCCCTCTGACTTAGGTGGGACTGGGACCATCCAGGGCTGCAGGCCCAGCCTCCTGTCCTCCCACCCCTCTGCCTGAGGTGGGAGCGGGACCATCCAGGGCTGCAGGCCCGGCCTCCTGTCCTCCCACCCCTCTGCCTGAGGTGGGAGTGGGACCGCAGGCCTAGCCTCCTGCCCTCCCACCCCTCTGCCTGAGGTGTGAGTGGGACCATCCAGGGCGGCAGGCCCAGCCTCCTGCCCTCCCACCCCTCTGCCTGAGGTGGGAGTGGGACCATCCAGGGCTGCAGGCCCAGCCTCCTGTCCTCCCACCCCTCTGCCTGAGGTGGGAGCGGGACCATCCAGGGCTGCAGGCCCGGCCTCCTGCCCACCCACCCTCTGGCCAGCACCTCGGAGGCATCCTCCACTGCCGGGGGCAGGGCGGACAAGACATTATGTGGGGGCGGCAGCCTCCCGTCGCTCCGCTGCCCCCGCGGCGCCCTCGCCCTCCCGCCTGCTCACGCGGCAGCTGGGGGTGAAGTGCTATGCCCACCCTACCATGACCATTGAGGCGGGCACCCGTGCGATGGGCGGGGCTGTCGGCCCCTCGGCCATCGTAGCCGCCTCGCGGATGTACGGCAAGGCCGGGTTCTTCCTGCGGGCCGAGCAGGCGGCCCACCGGGCCCTAGAAAGGGGGCTCACGGTGGGCGGGACACAAGTGGCGGTGGAGACGCTGGAGGCCACCGCAGAACGTGTTGTTCTATCAAACGTCCCGCCCTCCCTCCCCACCGAGCTCCTCCTGCCCCATCCCTCCCGTGTTGGTGCCCATCCCCCCGACGCCTGGCCCGGGGCACACAATGAAGAGAAGCAAGGCCGGGGGGGGGGCCTCCGAGGCCCCCGAGCCACTCGAGCTGCTGTCGCCCCCCGAGCAGGAGGACCCGGGGTCGAGCGGAGTCGAAGCCCCTGGGGTCCCGTCCCGCCCGGTGCAAGTTTCCTCCCCGGATGCCTCCTCTTCACCATCGCCGGGGGCCGGCAGCAGCAGCGACCGCTCATCGTTCCGCTGTGGGCCGTGGACGGGGGAGGACGGGGAAGGCTCCCCGCCCTCTACACCCGAGCGGGCGACGCCGGAGAGCCCTGTTTTCAAGCCGGACATGTTTCCGGGGGGCCTCTCCGAGGTCCCGGAGTCGCCGGCGTGGGTGGAGGCACCGTCCACGGGCCCTGAGCCGCGGGAAGAGCCTGCGAGGGACCTGCCTGAGGACGACCCTGGGGGGTGGGGTCGACTCGGGCCAAGGGTTAGCCGGTGGGCCCGTGCCGCCCGCCATACTCCATGTGGCGGGGGACTCGAGCTCGGGAGGTGACCGTTCGGAGGAGGAAGGCTGCTGGGTGGCGGGTGAGGAGGAGGATTTAGATGCGCTCTGCAGCGAGGCAGAGGGCACCCTCACACCCGGCACCGAATCTCCCCTCGTCCCCCCTGGGGAACGCCGGACTTTTCTGGGAACGCACCATGGTCACCCGGACTGTGTGCGGCTGGCCCTGGGCAGCTTGGGAAATCTGGGGCTGCTCCTTGGCTCCGCCCGGGCCTATGTCAGAGAGGCCCGGGAGTTCGATCAAGACCAGGAGGAGCAGCGCCAAGCTGCTCAGTTCCTTGTGGGACTCCTGAGGGAGTGGAGGGGGCGGTACCCCCACTCTGAGCACTGAAGGTGATGATAACTATTGCTGCTGACATGGAGGTAACCATGGCCAGCCTCAACATCAACGGCAGCAGCCACGCGCATCACCGTCTCCAGTTCTTCTCTATCCTCCGGGACGGAAAGTACAGGGTGTGCTTCCTGCAGGAAACCCAGGCCATCCCGGTGACGAAGCTCAGTGGACCCTGGAGGGGCAAGGAGGAGTCTTCATGAGTCACCTGGCCCTACGTTCGGGCGGGGTGGCTATCTTGATGGCTCCACATTTTCAGCCGTAGATCTTGGGGGGTCAAGGAGCCGGGGCCAGTCCGTCTGCTGCACCTAAAGGTCCGTTTCGGGGCAGCGGTGATTCACTTTGTAAATGTATCCGCTCCCGTGGCCGGACCGCAGCAGGCGGCTTCCTTCCAAAAGGTGTCCACTCTTCTTAGCACCATCCCGGCGGGCGAGTGCATCGTCCTCGGAGGGGATTTCAATTGCACCCTCAAGGACAAGGACCGTGGTGAAGTCCAGCGCGGCCTGGCTGCGGAGGTGGAGTTGAGGGACCTGGTTAGGTCCTTTGACTTGGTGGATGTCTGGCGGACTCTCCATCCTGAATTGCGGGGGCGCACCTCTGTGCGGCCCCCGTTCAGAGCGTCCAGCATCGACCGTCTTTACATTTCCAAGACGTACTTGCCCAGCGTTCCGACGGCCTCCATGGAGCAGGTGCCGAGCTCGGATCACCACCTGGTGTGGGCGGGTCTCGCCCCGTCCCGCGCTCAGACACGGTCCGCGTACTGGCACTTTAACAACCTGCTGCTGGAGGGCGAGCGGTTCCTGGACTCGTTCTGCCGTTTCTGGGCCGGCTGGAGAAGGGAGCGGGGTGGCTTCCCCTCCTTGAGGCTGCGGTGGGATGTGGGCAAGGCCCAGAACCGTGCCGTCTGTCAGGGGTACACGAAGGGGTCTTCGGCGGGGCGGAACTCCACGATCACCAACCTGGCTGAGGAACTCCTCGATCTGGAGTCACGTCTCGCTCAGCCCGATGAGGCCCGGCCCTGGGGCTGGTGTACAGGGAGAAGAGGGGCGCACTGCGAGGCCTGCAACTGGCCGGGTCCCGCGGCGCGTACGTGAGGTCGCGGATCCGTCTCCTAACGGACATGGACCGCGGCTCCCGCTTCTTCTACTCGCTGGAAAGAGGACGCGGGGCCCGTCGGCAGGTTTCTACGCTGTTGGCCGACGACCGGCCCCTCGTCTCGGATCCGGAGGGGGTCAGGACCCTGATCAGGGATTTTTACTCCGACCTCTTCTCTCCGGGTCCGTCCAGCGAGGACGCTTGCAGAGTTCTGGGGGAGGACCTGCCGCAGGTGGGCCCGGAGGGCGCCGGGAAGCTCGATAATGCCATCAACCTCCAAGAGCTGACCGGCGCCCTGGACAGCCTCTCACGGGGCAAATCCCCAGGGCTGGACGGGCTGACCGTGGAGTTCTTCAGGGCGAGCTGGGACGTCCTGGGGAGCGACTACGCGGGGGTCCTGGGGGAATGTACCGCGACCGGGGAGATGCCCCTTTCGTGGCGCAGGGCCGTCATTGCCCTGCTGCCCACGAAGGGGGATCTCCACCGACTTAAGAACTGGCGACCGGTCTCCCTCCTCAGCACGGACTATAAAATCTTCGCCAAGGTGCTGTGTTTACGCCTTGGCCCCGAGCTGGACCACATGATCCACCCTGACCAGTCCTACACAGTCCCGGACCGCACAATCTATGACAATATCCACCTGGCCCGGGACATTATTCACTTTACCCAGAGGACTGGTATGTCGAGCGCCTCCCTGTCTCTTGACCAGGAGAAGGCGTTCGACAGGGTGGGGCCCGGGGATTTGCTCGGGACTCTGCGAGCTGTCGGGTTCGGGTGGTATTTTGTCCCCCGGATCCGGTTACTGTCCGCCGCCTCAGAGAGTCTGATTAAGGTTAACGGGTCCCTGACGGCGCCCCTTCGCTTTGGGAGAGGAGTCCGTCAGGGCTGCCCCCTGTCTGGCCAACATTATTCCCTCTGCGTGGAGCCTTTCCTGTGCCTCCTGCGGAGGGGGTTCACGGGGCTGGTTCTGCGCGAGCCGGGCTGTGGGTGCCGTGGGAAGGGCTGGGTGGCGGAGGGCTGTGGGTGCCGTGGGAAGGGCTGGGTGGCGGAGGGCTGTGGGTGCCGTGGGAAGGGCTGGGTGGCGGAGGGCCGGGCTGTGGGTGCCGTGGGAAGGGCTGGGTGGCGGAGGGCTGTGGGTGCCGTGGGCAGGGCTGGGTGGCGGAGGGCCGGGCTGGCAGGGCGCGGGGCGGTGTCTGTCCGGCGCCCGACCAGTGCCATCCAAGGCCTCAAGACGGCCGTGCCCGGCCCCGCGGGCACACTGGAGCGAGAGGCGGCCTGGTTGTGAGGTTGGCATCCCCGCTGAGCGAACCCCTGCTCGGCCGGAGTTCCACATCGGTCCCAGGCCCCGGTGCACCCGCCGGGCGCCGGCGCCCCACAGCCGCCTGGTGGAAATCCCCTCCGGGCCTCTGGGCACCGCGCGGAGGGGTTTCCTGTCCCGCCTGCTGCTGCACACCTTCCACCTCCTTTACCTGGCCCGCCCTCCCCACACGCGTCCGGCAGCGGAGCTCCCTGCTGGGGGGCCTCGACCGAGGTGTCCTCCCCATAGAACTGGGGGAGCTGGGGGGGAGGGTGCTGCCCGCGGCAGTGCCGCCCGATCACAGAGTCTATCACTTCTCGGCCTCCCCACAGACCTGCCTCTCCCGCGGCCTGGGGGACACCGTGGAGCGTGTCCATGTTGTCTGTCCTCGGCTGCTCTCCCGCTTTGGTTTCTCGACCACGTTGTTGTTGAGGTTTTCTTTGTGCTTCAGCCCCGCGCTCCTGATCTACGGACACCCGGTGCGGCGGGGGGCGGGGAAGGGGGAGGGTCTCCCCGTGAACCTGCTCCTGGGCCGGGCCGAACTTCCCATTTCTAGGTCCAGGCAGCGGGCGACTGAGGGGGCCGTCCGGCCCGGCTGTCTGCCCCTCTCCCGCGGCCTGGGTGGCGGCCGGGGGTCCCTGGAGCGGGGGCAGGCGCTGCCCACGGGCACACTCGAAGCTTTCCGGGCTGGCTGGGCCCCGCAGGGGGTGGGCTGCCGGACTGACCCCGATGTGGTGTATGCATTAGGGGTCATGTGGGACTGTGAAGCCGTGATGCCATTGGCTGACAGATCCCGGGTCCTGGTTGGCTGTTGATCTCTAGCTCCGCCCTGAAGGCGGAGTATAAGAACCAGGAGTTCTCCCCGCAGCTCCAGTCTGTTGCTGAACTGCGGGGGAACAGTCACGCTGAATAAAGCCTCGTCGACTTCATCTCTATTCGTCTCTCGTGAGTCTTTGTGCGCTACAATTTATTAAGCGTGCTTAAAGGACTATGGAGCTCAGGATCGCCCCGGAATGCCTGAGGATCAGCCCCCACGCAGCGAACTCGGCAGCAGTATTTAAACACTGGCAGACTTGTTTCGAGGCCTACCTCCGAACGGCCCCCGGCCGGATCACAGAAGACCAGAAACTGCAGGTCCTGCACTCGAGGGTAAGCACGGAGATTTTCCCTCTGATCGAAGACGCAGAGGATTTCCAGACGGCGTTCGCAGCACTAAAGAGCATCTACGTTCGCCCCGTGAACCAGGTCTACGCGCGCTACCAACTCGCAACGAGACGGCAAAGTCCCGGAGAATCGCTAGACGAATTCTACGCCGCGCTGCTAATTTTGGGACGGGCCTGCAGCTGCCCGCCAGTAAACACGGCTGAACACACGGACATGTTAATTCACGATGCGTTTGTGGCAGGTATGAACTCTCCCCAAATCCGCCAAAGACTTTTAGAAAAAGAGTCGCTAGGACTCTCAGAGGCACGGGCCCTTGCAGCCTCCCTAGATGTGGCCGCGCAAAACGCCCGCGCGTACGGCCCCGACCGTGCGGCAGCCCCTTGGGCTACGTGGACCCCCGTCGCGACAAACCCCCCCCTCACAGGTTTGCGCGGTTAAAGCGGCAGATCATCCCGGGGGGGCCCGCTGCTATTTCTGCGGGCAGGCGAAACACCCCCGGCAGCGCTGCCCGGCCCGCGCAGCGATTTGCAAGAGCTGCGGCAAAAAGGGCCATTTCGCGGCTGTGTGCCGGTCCCGGGGGGTCACCGCTGTCCCCGGAGAAGAAAGAGTCCAGCGCATCCCAAACGCTCCCCAACGCCCCCCCCCCAGTGCCCCATGTGCGACCCGCAGGCGCCGCCATTTTGGGTCCCGGCCACCACGAGGGGAGGATGGGCGCCGCCATCTTGTGACCCCCCCCAGTCATGTGCGATGCATGGGGGCGGCCATTTTGTCCACCCCCGCTGCCATCTTGGGACCCCCCAGCCATGTGCGATGCATGGGGGCGGCCATTTTGTTCACCCCGCCGCCATCTTGGACGACAACAATGGACCCCAGCATCGACGGCTCCACGGGGTTCGAAGAAGACGCTGAGACACTGCGACCACGTCTGGCCTCGGTGACGCTGGACCAAGCACGGCCCCGGACGCTCCAGACGACGACAACAACGGTGCTGATCAACGGACACGAGACACCATGCCTGATCGACTCCGGGAGCTCAGAAAGCTTCATCCACCCCGACACGGTAAGACGCTGTTTTTTGACCATCCGTCCCAGTACGCAAAAGGTTTCCCTAGCTGCAGGATCCCACTCCGTACAGATCAAAGGGTTCTGCATAGTGACCCTAACGGTGCAAGGGAGGGAGTTTAAAAACTACAGGCTCTATGTCCTTCCCCAACTCTGTGCGCCCACATTACTGGGATTAGATTTCCAGTGCAACCTGCAGAGCCTAACATTCCAATTCGGCGGCCCAATACCCCCACTCACTATCTGCAGCCTCGCGACCCTCAAGGTTGAACCGCCGTCCTTGTTTGCAAACCTCACCCCGGATTGCAAACCCGTCGCCACTAGGAGCAGACGGTACAGCGCCCAGGACCGGACATTCATTCGGTCCGAAGTCCAGCGGTTGCTGAAGGAAGGCATAATCCAGGCCAGCAATAGTCCCTGGAGAGCCCAGGTGGTAGTAGTAAAGACAGGGGAGAAGCAAAGGATGGTCATTGACTATAGCCAGACCATCAACAGATACACACAACTAGACGCGTACCCTCTCCCCCGCATATCCGACATGGTAAATCGGATTGCCCAGTATAAGGTTTTCTCCACCGTGGACCTCAAGTCCGCCTACCACCAGCTCCCCATCCACCCAAGTGACCGAAAGTACACAGCCTTCGAGGCAGACGGGCGACTATACCACTTCCTAAGGGTCCCATTTGGCGTCACAAACGGGGTCCCGGTCTTCCAACGGGAGATGGACCGAATGGTTGATCAACACGGGTTGCGGGCCACGTTCCCGTACCTCGACAATGTAACCATCTGCGGCCACGATCAGCAGGACCACGACGCCAACCTCCGCAAATTCCTCCAGACCGCTAAAGCCTTGAACCTCACATACAACGAGGAAAAGTATGTGTTTAGCACTAATCGGCTAGCCATCTTGGGATATGTAGTGCGCAATGGGATAATAGGCCCCGACCCCATGCGCCCCCTCATGGAATTTCCCCTTCCCCGCTGCTCCAAAGCCCTGAAACGATGCTTGGGGTTCTTTTCATATTACGCCCAGTGGGTCCCCCAGTACGCAGACAAGGCCCGCCCCCTAATACAGACCACTACCTTCCCCCTGTCGACAGAGGCTCGCCAGGCCTTCAGCCGCATCAAAGCGGATATCGCCAAGGCCACGATGCACGCCATCGACGAGTCCCTCCCCTTCCAGGTCGAGAGCGACGCCTCCGACGTAGCTCTAGCGGCCACCCTTAACCAAGCGGGCAGACCCGTGGCCTTTTTCTCCCGAACCCTCCACGCCTCAGAAATCCGCCACTCCTCAGTGGAAAAGGAGGCCCAGGCCATAGTGGAAGCTGTGCGACATTGGAGGCATTACCTGGCCGGTAGGAGATTCACTCTCCTCACTGACCAACGGTCGGTAGCTTTCATGTTCGATAATGCACAGCGGGGCAAAATTAAAAATGACAAGATCTTAAGGTGGAGGATCGAGCTCTCCACCTTCAACTACGAGATCTTGTACCGGCCCGGAAAGCTGAACGAGCCGTCCGATGCCCTAACCCGCGGCACATGTGCCAACGCACAAATAAACCGTCTCCAAACCCTCCACGAGGACCTCTGCCACCCGGGGGTCACTCGGTTCTACCATTTTATAAAGTCCCGCTACCTCCCCAACTCCGTGGAGGAGGTCCGTACAGTCACCAGGAACTGCCACATCTGCGCAGAGTGCAAACCGCACTTTTTCAGGCCGGATAGAGCGCACCTGATCAAGGCTTCCCGTCCCTTTGAACGCCTCAGTCTGGATTTCAAAGGGCCCCTCCCCTCCACCGACCGCAACGCATACTTCCTGAACGTGGTGGGCGAGTACTCTCGTTTCCCTTTCGCCATCCCCTGCCCCGACATGACAGCGGCCACAGTTATTAAAGCCCTTAGCACCATATTCACACTGTTCGGTTGCCCCGCATATATCCATAGCGACAGGGGGTCCTCCTTCATGAGTGACGAGCTGCGCCAGTTCCTGCTCAGCAAGGGTATAGCCTCGAGCAGGACGACTAGCTACAACCCCCAGGGGAACGGGCAAGTAGAGAGGGAGAACGCCACGGTCTGGAAGACCGTCCTACTGGCCCTACGGTCCAAGGATCTCCCAGTTTCCCGGTGGCAGGAGGTCCTCCCGGACGCTCTCCACTCCATCCGGTCGCTGCTGTGTACCACCACTAACCAAACGCCTCATGAGTGCCTCCTTGTCTTCCCTAGGAGGTCCTCCTCTGGAATGTCGCTGCCGACCTGGCTGGCGGCCCCAGGACCCATCTTGCTCCGGAAACATGTGCGGGCGCACAAGTCGGACCCGTTGGTCGAGAGGGTTCACCTCCTCCACGCGAAACCGCAGTACGCCTACGTGGCGTACCCCGACGGCCGACAGGACACGGTCTCCCTGCGAGACCTGGCACCCGCCGGCAACACACACACCCCCCCGACACCGATCACCCCCTCCCTGCCACCGGCGCACCCCGCGACCGCCCCCTTCCCGGGAGGATCGGTCCTCCTCCCGTGTCCGACCAGGAGTGAAGCAGAAGCAGACACCGTAAAGCTCCCGGAGACGACAACGCCGGAACAAGCACCTGCACCACCACCGGGGCTGAGGCGATCGACAAGGAAGACCAGACCGCCCGCTCGACTCGTGGCATCGGTGTAACACAAGAATGTTGTGGACTTTAACGAGAATGTTCTTTTTCTTCTTACGAATATTGTAAACAGTTCACAAACCCTGTACATAGCCCAGTGTAGGGCAAAGTGTAGGGCACTGTAATGACATGCAAAAAGTTTTTTTTCCTCCCAGGACCAGCCTTGTAAACCCCTACCACCATGCGAAGCACCACCCCGCCGGGTTCATTTTTAACAAGGGGTGAATGTGGTAGTATGCATTAGGGGTCATGTGGGACTGTGAAGCCGTGATGCCATTGGCTGACAGATCCCGGGTCCTGGTTGGCTGTTGATCTCTAGCTCTGCCCTGAAGGCGGAGTATAAGAACCAGGAGTTCTCCCCGCAGCTCCAGTCTGTTGCTGAAATGCGGGGAACAAGTCACGCTTAATAAAGCCTCATCGACTTCATCTCTGTTCGTCTCTCGTGAGTCATTGTGCGCTACACCCGATTCTCACACTTTCATTTGGCGGCGTTTTGTTGAGTTTTTGTCTCTCCTTTTTGTTCTTTTTGGGTTGTGCTGCGCCCGGCGTTTTGGAGTCCACCCCCTTTTCTTTCTCCCTCAGTCACTTTGTGTTCCTTTACTCAGTCGCTCCAATAGGCATCATGCAGCACACTCGTCCCCTGCTGCATGGACAGAAATGTGGCCGGGCTTCACCAAAACAAAAACAAAATGATGTGTTTGCATTCTTTGGCCCTAATTTTATAAATATAGCAGTAACACCTTATAAAAGGTGCTGGGAGTTTGTGTCACTGAGAGGGAGAATCTTGGCCTCTTGCTGTGTTTCTAGTT
This sequence comes from Scyliorhinus torazame, assembly GCF_047496885.1. Lineage (NCBI taxonomy): Eukaryota > Metazoa > Chordata > Chondrichthyes > Carcharhiniformes > Scyliorhinidae > Scyliorhinus > Scyliorhinus torazame. The sequence continues at coordinate 92,319 of NW_027307817.1, forward strand.
TAACCATTTTCCTGCGCATGAGTTCATTTTCTCCCTCTTTCCCCCAGGAATTTGAATTTTGAATAAGAACATAAGAACTAGGAGCAGGAGTCGGCCACCTGGCCCCTCGAGCCTGCTCCACCATTCAATGAGATCATGGCTGATCTTTGTGGACTCAGCTCCACTCTCCGGCCCGTACACCATATCCCCCAATCCCTTTATTCTTTAGAAAGGCATCTAACTTTTTCTTAAAAACTTTTAAAGGAGGAGCCTCAACTGCTTCACTGGGCAAGGAATTCCAGAGATTCACAACCGTTTGGGTGAAGAAGTTCCCCCTACACTCCGTCCTAAATCTACCTCCCCTTATTTTGAGGCTATGCCCCCTAGTTCTGCTTTCCCCGACCAGGGGAAACAACCTGCCCGCATCTATCCTATCTATTCCCTTCATAATCTTATATGTTTCTATAAGATCCGCCCCCCCCCCCCTCCGCATCCTTCTAAACTCCAACGGGTACAGTCCCAGTCTACTCAACCTCTCGTCATAATCTAATCCCCTCAACTCTGGGATCAACCTAGTGAATCTCCTCTGCACTCCCTCCAGTGCCAATATGTCCTTTCTCAGGTAAGGAGACCAAAACTGAACACAATACTCCAGATGTGGCCTCACCAACACCCTATACAATTGCAGCATAACCTCCCTAGTCTTGAACTCCCTCCTCCAGCAACGAAAGACAAAACTCGATTAGCCTTCTTAATCACCTGTTGCACCTGCACACCAACTTTTTGCGACTCGTGCACCAGCACACCCAGGTCTCTCTGCACAGCAGCATGTTTTAACATCTTACCGTTTAAATAATAAACCATTCCTCTGTTATTCCTCCCAAAATGGATAGCCTCACACTTGGCAACATTGAATTCCATCTGCCAGACCCTAACCCATTCACCTAACCTATCCAAATCCTTCTGCAGACTTCCGGTATCCTCTGCACTTTTTGCTTTACCACTCATCTTAGTGTCGTCTGCAAACTTTGACACATTGCACTTGGTCCCCAACTCCAAATCATCTATGTAAATTGTGAACAATTGCGGGCCCAACACTGATCCTTGAGGGACCCCACTAGTTACACGTTGCCAACCAGAGAAACACCCATTTATCCCCACTCTCTGCTTTCTGTTAGTTAACCAATCCTCTACCCATGCTACCACTTTACCCTCAATGCCATGCATCTTTAGTTTATGCAGCAACCTTTTGTGTGGCACCTTGTCAAAAGCTTTCTGGAAATCCAGGTATACCACATCTGCAATGTGAGCAGGAATCTTTGGACAAGGGCTATTCTCCAGAGGACAAGTGGATGGACTGAGGCCTACTCCACAGGCCGCACTCACGTGAGTTGTCTCTTTATTGCCGCCCCGGCCTTGCACTTAGACACAAACACATTAACCGTTTGGTGGGTGACAAAGAGCAAATTAAAAACCTGCAATATGAAGCTGTCTAAATTTTGTTTATGAACCCAAAATAACAGGGTTCTTTTAAATCTGGGTGTCCCGAAAGAGAGGGAGGGGTTGGATTTCATTCTCTGAGCCCCGATCACTCTCTGTATAACCTGTTAGCTATTTTAAACGACACTCAACACTGCTGACTGCACCTTCTGGGATCTTTCTGTGTACCAATGGATTTTGTTTTAAAAAGGTTTTTCTCAGTTTTGAGAGGCAGTTTAACTCTTTCAGAGGATTGAAGGGAGTTCTTTAGACTGGGTCCAATCCACACACACAGGATGAGGGGGGAGGAAAGGGTTTAGATCCAGGGGGGACTGGAGCTCGTAGCAGGAGTGAGGGGGGTGGGCGGGGGGAGAGGAAATACAGCATCCCGCCTGGTTAGGTTCACATTGCTGCTGCTGTGGGATCTTGCTGTTCACGCACAGGCCTGTGGCCTTTGCCCGCAAAGTAATTGAGATCTCAACTCTTAAATTAAAATAGCACACGGACTGCAAAGTGGGTTCGAAGGTCTCACATTTTAAGGAATTGGGAATGAGTGAGTTGCTGAACCGATTTCACAGGGGACTGAGGGGATATTCAGCCAGGATCACACTGCTGCGTGTGGGATCTTACTGTGCAATCAATACTGCTGTCAGTTTGTACAGTGCAACAATGGTGTAGAAACAGAGAGAGATAGAGAAATCCCAGATCAGAAATTCTGAACTCAATTTGCAAAGTGTTATCATTTTGGCGATCTCCCTGTGTACACGTTGCCAGCAGAATTCACAAAATTAATAATATTGGGGTCACTTTAGGGCAGCAGGGTGGCGCAGTGGGTTAGCACTGCAGCCTCACGGCGCCGAGGTCCCAGGTTCGATCCCGTCAGTGTCCGTGTGGAGTTTGCACATTCTCCCCGTGTCTGCGTGTGTTTCACCCCCACAACCCAAAGGTGTGCTACGTTGGTGAATTGGCCACCCTAAATTGCCCCTTAATTGGAAAAAATGAATTGGGTATTTTAAATTTATTTTCAAAAAATTAAACAATAAAAAAATAGTGGGGTCACTTTCAAAACAAATTCATTGACTGTAAAGTAATCTCGATGGCTCGGAATAACAGTCCCTTAACTTGAAGCGGGTATAATTCTGGAATGAAGCCTGTATTTTAGGCCGAGACATAAATATGAGGGAGAAATTAAATTGGCAGGGGGCCATTTGAATTCAGGTTACTGTTGTTGTGAGTGTTGGATTCCTGTGCCTGACTCTCTCTCTCTCTCCTTCCCAACTACTGGGGTACTGGGGTGAGGGGGAGACAGAGCGCGGAGTACGGAAAGAGTGTGGGGAGGGGTGTGAGGGAGATTAGAGAGAGGGAGAGGAGAAAGACAGAGAGAGCATGAAGGGAGAGGGAGGCTGTGAAAAAGAGAGGCTTTCTCTCCCTCTCTACCTTCTTTCCATTCTTGTCTCCCTCTCTCTCTGTCTCCCCAGCGTTCTGCCACTATCTGTCCATCTCTCTACAGCATTTTAGTGTCTCTTTAAACCTTTAATCTATGAAAACCACCCCACAAACTGCAATGGGGAGTCTCATCACATCTTTCTGGGGATACCCTGATTTGGGAAAAGAATAGAAATAAATGGTGGGAGGGAGACTTTAAAAAGTCTCTAAACGGACCGGGCAGTGGGTTTCCCAGTTTAAAGAGGGGAGTTTCTCTCTTTCTGGGGACAGTGGATGTGTCTCCAGACTGGGAATACCCATGGTGTTCAGGGGGGGGAGTATAGGGGGGGGGCAGGGGGAGATGGAAGAACAAATATAGCAGGCTATGGAAGGAATATGCCCCCCCCCCCCACTCACCTGCCTGTCCCTGACAGGATCACATTGCTGGTTGTGGGATCCTGCTGTGCATCAATGGCCTGCTGCATTTCCTAAACTTCAACTTAGAGACCACACACATTTAAAATTAAACTAGTTGTCTGAGTGTAAAGCAGTCGGGAGGGGGTGAGGGAGTGGGTGTGAAATGAATAGGCCGCAGCCTGGGTAAAGATTTGTCCTCAATCCCAGTGGTGTTTGTGTTTTAGACAGGGCGGTGGCATTGGAAGGATTTCTGAGGGGGTTTTGTGGTGAAATATCCCTGTCTCTGTCCCTCCAGCTTTCTATATCTCTCTCTTTCCAATCTCTCTCTCTTTCCAATCTCTCCCTCTTTCCCATCTCTCTCTCTTTCCAATCTCTCCCTCTTTCCCATCTCTCCCTCCTTCCCAATCTCTCCCTCCTTCCCAATCTCTCCCTCCTTCCCAACCTCTCCCTCTTTCCAATCTCTCCCTCCTTCCCAATCTCTCCCTCCTTCCCTAGTTCTGCTTTCCCCGACCAGGGGAAACAACCTGCCCCCATCTATCCTATCTATTCCCTTCATAATCTTATATGTTTCTATAAGATCCCCCCCGCATTCAACTTAGAGACCACACACATTTAAAATTAAACTAGTTGTCTGAGTGTAAAGCAGTCGGGAGGGGGTGAGGGAGTGGGTGTGAAATGAATAGGCCGCAGCCTGGGTAAAGATTTGTCCTCAATCCCAGTGGTGTTTGTGTTTTAGACAGGGCGGTGGCATTGGAAGGATTTCGGAGGAGGTTTTATGGTGAAATCTCCCTGTCTCTGTCCCTCCAGCTTTCTATATCTCTCTCTTTCCAATCTCTCTCTCTTTCCAATCTCTCCCTCCTTCCCAATCTCTCCCTCTTTCCAATCTCGCTCTCTTTCCAATCTCTCCCTCTTTCCCATCTCTCCCTCCTTCCCAATCTCTCTCTCTTTCCAATCTCTCTCTCTTTCCAATCTCTCCCTCCTTCCCAATCTCTCCCTCTTTCCAATCTCTCCCTCTTTCCAGCCATTTCTTTCTCTATTTCACCTTGTAGTAAATGTAAAAGAAAATCCCAATGCGATTTGTCGAGAGATAAGAGAGAGGGAGAGGGAAAACAGAGAGAGGGTGGAGGGAGAGCGAGAGGAAAAGAGAGGGGAGAGAGAGGTCGGAGGGAGATGGAGAGAAAAAGAGAGGTGGAGAGAGAAAGACAGAGAGAGATACAGTGAAAAGGAAAGGGTCTGTGGGTGGGGTTCTGCTGTGTGCAGTCAAGCTCGGCCCAGTTACATTGTGTTTTAGAAAGTGCGATTTTACACAAACTACAGTCCTGAGACAGTCGATTTGAAAATGTCTCCTGAGGGAAAGAAGCCCTGTGAGAAAATGAGAGGGGGTGTGGGAGAAATTCCCTGTCTCTTTTTTCCCCACCGCACCTCCCCCCTCCCCCACCACAAGCCTCTCTCTCTCTCTCCGGCTACCTCTCTCTATATTTCCTCTTCCAATAAAATGATAGAAACACCAATGTGATTTGTCGTTATTTGAATGGGGGGCTGGCGGGGGTGGGGAATGTGTGTGTGTGGGGGCGGGGGGGGGAGGTTGAGTGGGAGGTTGTTAAGAGACACAGGATATGGACTGGGCTCCTGTATCCATCATGTTTATTTATTGTGGGATCCTGCTGTGCACACTGCAACATGTAAACGTGAACACACCGCCTTTCCTAATGTTGCCCAGGTGCTGGGATTGAAGTTGTAAATGTGAGGCAGTGTCAGGGACTGTTTCTAATCCCAGAGTATCTCCTGTGCTGAAGATGGGCTGATTAGTGAAGTGTTGGTGATGGGGAGGGGGGTGCATGTGTGTGTGTGTGTGTGTGTCTGGGGCAGGCTGGGGGGGGGGGGCAGGCTGGGCTGGGGGGGGGGGTAATTCAGTCACCGAGTTCTCCAAAGTCTCCAAACTTTCCCCCACTCCCCCCACCTCACTGCCAGTTTCAAAGAGGGACTTTCATTTCACTTCAATGAGACAATTGGCCAATTGCACAGTGCCCGTGTTTTACTGGAACGTCAGTGTTGTGGGTGGAAAAGCCCAGGGCAGCGTTTGAATTGACTTTGACAAAATTTCTGCTTGTCAGATTCTCTGTCTCTTTCCCCGTCTTACTCCCCGAGTCAGAGAAATGGGTGAAGAGAGAGTGGCGAGGGAGGGGAGAGAGCGAGGGAAACAGGAGTAGAGAACAGAATAGAGGTGGAGTTTGGTGGGAGGGTCAAAGAGGGGATGGGGAGGTGGGGGGGGGGATAGGCACACAGTATATGGGGGTCTCCAGTGTGGAGTCAGTGCCCTGCTCCCAGTCTCAGGGGGGTGGGGCAGGGGAGGGTTAGGTTATGTCCCCTCCCCCCCCCCCCCCCAAAGGTGCTTTACAGTCCATGAACTAGTTTAATTTGACATTGTGTGTGGTCACTAAGCTGACAGTCCAGGGAAGGCTGCAGGCCAGTGGTGCACAGCAAGATCCCACAGACAGCAATGTGATCCTATCCGGGTGGGGAGGTGGGAGACACACTTTCCTTCCCCTGCCCGCTGACATCCTCCCTCCCTCTCCCCCGTACCCACACCCTCTCTCTGAACACGCCCCACCCCACCCGTGAACACCATCTGTATTGCCAGTCTGCAGACACTTCCCCTCTGCCCCCAGAAAGAGTTACCCTGCCCTCTGTGCACTGGCAAATCAGCTGCCCATTCCTTTAGGAGTCTTTTTCCAATCGCCCTTCCAGCAAATATTTCTATTCCCCAATCCGGTGCAGAAAGTGGGAGAAGTTAGCGGAAGCTGAGTTGAAAGTTGTTTAACACCAGACTGCATTCTGGATTCATGCTAGCAGGTTTATACATGGCGATGACGTGAGGCTTTAGTGACATTCGCAGGAATCAGTTTGAATTGAGATTTAGTGACAGGCTGACTTTCAATTTGTCCCTTTGTCTCTCTTTACCCATGTCTCTCTCTATTTCCTCAGTCTGTGTCTCGTTCTGTCTCTCTCTGACTGTCTGTCTCTCCCTGTCTCCCGCTCCCTCTGACTGTCTCTCTCTCTTTACCTCTCTCTCTCTCTGACTGTCTCTCTCTCTCTTTACCTCTCTCTCTCTCCCTCCGCTCCTGCCTTTCTGTCTCTGCCAGTCTCTCCCTCGCTTTGTCTCTCTCTCTCTCTGCCTGTCTCTCTCCCTCTCTCTTTACCTCTCTCTCTCTCTCCCTCCGTCCCTGCGTTTATGTCTCTGCCAGTCTCTCCCTCACTCTCTCTCTCTGACTGTCTCTCTCTCTCTCTCGCTTTACCTCTCTCTCTCTCTCTGACTGTCTCTCTCCCTCTCTCTTTACCTCTCTCTCTCCCTCCGTCCCTGCGTTTATATCTCTGCCAGTCTCTCCCTCCCTCTCTCTCCCTCTCTCTCTCTCTGACTGTCTGTCTCTCTCTCGCTTTACCTCTCTCTCTCTCTGACTGTCTCTCTCTCTCTCTCTTTGCCTCTGTCTCTCTCCCTCCGTCCCTGCGTTTATGTCTCTGCCAGTCTCTCCCTCCCTCTCTCTCCCTCTCTCTCTCTCTGACTGTCTGTCTCTCTCTCGCTTTACCTCTCTCTCTCTCTGACTGTCTCTCTCTCTCTCTCTTTGCCTCTGTCTCTCTCCCTCCGTCCCTGCGTTTATGTCTCTGCCAGTCTCTCCATCACTGTCTCTCCCTCTCTCACTCTGACTGTCTGTCTCTCTCTCTCTTTACCTCTCTCTCTCTCCCTCCGTCCCTGCGTTTATATCTCTGCCAGTCTCTCCCTCCCTCTCTCTCCCTCTCTCTGTGTCTCTCTGACTGTCTGTCTCTCTCTCTCTGACTGTCTCTCTCTCTCTCTTTACCTCTCTCTCTCCCTCCGTCCCTGCCTTTATATCTCTGCCAGTCTCTCCCTCAATCTGTCTCTCTCCCTCCCTCTCTCTCTCTCTCTCTCTCTCTGACTGTCTGTCTCTCTCTCTCTGACTGTCTCTCTCCCTCTCTTTACCTCTCTCTCCGTCCCTGTCTTTATATCTCTGCCAGTCTCTCCCTCAATCTGTCTCTCTCTCTCTCCCTCTCTCTCTGACTGTCTCTCTCTCTCTCTTTACCTCTCTCTCTCTCCCTCCGCTCCTGCCTTTCTGTCTCTACCAGTCACTCTCTCTACCTCCTCCCCACCCGTCTTTTTCTCTCTCTCTCCATAAACAGTAAACACTTGGAATAGAACATAGAACAGTACAGCAGAGAACAGGCCCTTCGGCCCCTCGATGTTGTGCCGAGCCTTGTCCGAAACCAAGATCAAGCTATCCCACTCCCTGTCATTCTGGTGTGCTCCATGTGACTATCCACTAACCGCTTGTAAGTTCCTAAAGTGTCCGACTGCACTCTCACAGTTGACGGCAGTCCGTTCCACACCCTAACCACTCTCTGAGTAAAGAACCTACCTCGGACATCCCTCCTATATCTCCCACCCTGAATCTTCTCGTTGTGCCCCCTTGTAACAGCTACATCCACCCGAGGAAATAGTCTCTGAACGCCCACTCTATCTATCCCCCTCATTTTCTTATAAACCTCTATTCAGTCGCCTCTCATCCCCCTCCGCTCCAAAGACAAAAGCCCTAGCTCCCTCAAACTTCCCTCATAAGACCCATCCTGCAAACCAGGCAGCATCCTGGTAAATCTCCTTTGCACCCTGATGCACGAGCAATGACCACTAAAGCGAGGTTGTCGTCCAACTGAAGGCTTTAATAAGCTGGACGTTTCCCCCAGCAGCTCAGGCTGGGGCGGCACGGGCTCTTATACCCCGCCTAGCAGGGCGGAGCTTTCATACATTCTAACCAATAGGAAGCATTCAGTTTCCACCAATGGTGCTTCAGCCTATCAGGTACCGTAATACCTATAATACCACATTCACCCCCTGTTAAAAAAGAGTCCGGCGGGGGTGGTGGCCTGAAACTACAAAACATGGCACCGTGGTATAATTAGTTATGGAGATACTGTAATACCTCCGTACAGTGTTTAGTAACTATTTACAAGTCTGATAGCTGTGTACATTCGATGGTTTCTATTTACAGATTACAATTAAAATGAAGCAATCAGTCGATCGGGGGCCCTGGCCGTCCTCTCTGACCGTCGGAGCTTTTTCTGACTCCGGTGGAGGCTCGGGCGTCTGAGACTCCGGGAGCGTGGCTTCCATCTCCATGGCTGCTTCGGCACTCCTCGACGGCGCTGGTGGGGAAAACGGTTGACCTGGAAGGGGGCGTCGGTGGGTGGGGGGGGGTCCTCGGCGGGGCCGATGGAAGGGCCGATCCTCCGGGAAGGTGCTGCCGTGGAGGGGAGGGTGGGACTGGCGGCTGGAATGTACATGGGGTTCCGGCGGGCGCCAGGTCCCATAGGGAGACCGTATCTTGTCGGCCGTCGGGGTATGTCTCATAGGCGTACTGGGGGTTAGCGTGGAGCAGATGGACCCTCTCGACCAACGGGTCCGACGTGTGCGCCCGCACGTGTTTTCAGGGCAGGATGGGACCGGGTGCTGCCAGCCAGGTCGGGAGCGAGGTCCCAGAGGAGGACTTCCTGGGGAAGACAAGGAGACGTTCGTGAGGTGTCTGGTTGGTGGTGGTACAAAGCAGTGACCGGATGGAGTGGAGGGCATCCGGGAGGACTTCTTGCCAGCGGGAGACTGGGAGGTTCCTGGACTGTAGGGCCAGCAGGACGGTCTTCCAGACGTTTCCCTTCTCCCTCTCTACCTGTCCGTTACCCCGGGGGTTGTAACTGGTCGTCCTGCTCGAGGCGATGCGCTTGCTGAGCAGGAATTGACGCAGTTCGTCGCTCATAAAGGAGGACCCACTATCACTGTGTATGTAAGCGGGGAACGCGAACAGTGTAAAGATACCCTGGAGGGCCTTGATAACGGTCTTTACGGTCATGTCGGGGCAGGGGATGGCGAACGGGAACAGTCCTCGTCAATCACGTTCAGGAAGTACGTGTTGCGGTCGGTGGAGGGGAGGGGGCCTTTGAAGCCCATGCTGAGGCGTTCAAAGGGACGGGAAGCCTTTATCAGGTGTGCCCTCTCTGGCCGGTAGAAGTGTGGTTTGCACTCCGCGCAGATTTGGCAGTTCCTGGTGGCTGTCCTGACCTCCTCGATGGAGTCGGGCAGGTTGCGGGTCTTGACAAAATGGAAAAGGCGAGTGGCCCCCGGGTGGCAGAGGTCCTCGTGGAGGGCTCGGAGGCGGTCCACTTGTTCGGTGGCACATGTGCCGTGGGACAGGGCGTCAGGAGGTTCGTTTAGCTTCCCGGGACGATACAAGATCTCGGAGTTGTAGGTGGAGAGCTCGATCCTCCACTGCAAGATTTTGTCGTTTTTGATTTTGCCCCGCTGTGCATTATCGAACATCAAAGCAACCGACCGTTGGTCAGTGAGGAGAGTGAATCTCTTGCCGGCCAGGTAATGCCTCCAATGTCGCACAGCTTCCACTATGGCCTGGGCCTCCTTTTCGACTCAGGAGTGGCGGATTTCGGAGGCATGGAGGGTACTGGAGAAGAAGGCCACGGGTCTGCCTGCTTGGTTGAGGGTGGCCGCCAGAGCTACATCGGACGCATCGCTCTCGAGCTGGAAGGGGAGGGACTCGTCGATGGCGCGCATCGTGGCCTTTGCAATGTCTGCTTTGATGCGGCTGAAGGCCTGGCGGGCCTCTATCGACAGGGGAAGAACTGTGGATTGGATCAGGGGACGGGGCTTTTCCGCGTAGTTGGGGACCCACTGGGCATAGTAGCCCAGGCAACATTTCAGGGCCTTGGAGCAGTGAGGGAGGGTGAACTCCATAAGGGGGCGCATGCGTGCAGGGTCGGGGCCTATAACTCCATTTCGCACCTTGTAGCCGAGGATGGCTAGACGGTCGGTGCTAAACACGCATTTATCCTTGTTGTATGTCAGGTTAAGGATTTTAGAGGTCTGGAGAAATGTTCGGAGGTTGGTGTCGTGGTCCTGCTGGTCGTGGCCGCAGACGGTGACATTATAGAGATACGGGAATGTTGCCCGTAAACCGTGCCAGTCAACCATTCGGTCCATCTCGCGCTGGAAGACCGAGACCCCGTTGGCTCATGTCACAACAATGATTACTGGAATTAAAACCTGAGATATAATTGTTAGTGTCAGCGACATGCAAAATATTTCAAAATGCATATTATTGTAGCAAGTTAAAAAAATTAATACATATCGTTGGTGATCAATGGATTGAATGGAATCAGTTCCTTCCCATGAGCATTCTGTCGGAATATTATCAGCGTTTTAATGGTCTGTCTTTGGTTCTCAGTTCCATCAGGTCCGGTTTCCGAAGCTGCGCGCGGCATTCCCCATTCCCGCAGCCGGTCAGTGAGTTTCCCGTTGTGGCCTCCCCACGGCGTGGGGAAACCCGCGGACATGGGGGCGCTGCCGGCGAAGGGGAGGATCCTGCCCAGGGAGAACCCCATTGATTGGGATTGTGAGCTGAACAAATGCATGTTTAATTGATGTTATTATCGTTGTGTGGTCAGGAATTACAGATTCTATTCCACTGAATAACAATCTCCATTTCATTATTGTATAAACAATAATGAGAAACGGTCTGTGATTACTGGAATGAACAATCCTGCGGCAATCGCAGTCAAAGATGCAATGAAATGTTTTCAGTCATTTGCTGTGTTTAGTGGACTGAAAAACAATTTTCTATTGATGTTGCGAAATAATAATTGGTTGTAATGTTTGTTGAACTTCAACATAATGAACAAACACGTAATGAATGAATGAGTTAATTGTTTATTCGGCCAAGCAGTGAGTTCGAGTTCACTCTCATTATTGGGATAAATTACGTTAACAGGTGACTGATCTTCGACAGAAAATAATTAAATAATTCAAGTAATAAACACTCCATCTGTCATAATTTCACCAGTTTCAAGATATTTAATATCTGGACTCCGGATCGGATTTGGATTTGTTTGTTGTAACGTGTACCGAGGGACAGTTACAGTGAATTCTCTATTCCAGATCTAACAGATCATTTAGTCGATGAGAAGAAACCAAAGTCCGTTAATGGGGCAACGAAAGGTCCACACTGCAAATACAGAGACAGCGGCATCGAGTGAAGCATCCAGGAGTAGTATTAATCAGATCAGTCCAGAAGAGGGTCGTTTCGCAGTCCAGTAACAGCGGGGAAGAAGCTGTATTTGAATCTGTTTCTGCGTGTTCTCAGACTTTCGTATCTCCTGACCGATGGCAAAAGTTTGCAGTTAGTAAGCCGGTTGGATGTCTCTTTGATTATGCTGCCCGCTTTCCCAAGGCAGCGGTAGATACAGGCAATGGATGGGAGGTGGGTTCGCCTGATGGACGAGGCGGTGTTCACGACTCTTCGATGTTTCTTGCGGTCTTAGGCTGAGCAATTGCGACACAACGCTGCAATGCAGCCAGATAGGATGCGTTCGATGCTGCACCTGTAAACGTTGGTAAGAGTCAGTGGGGACATGCCGAATTTCCTTAGTTTCATGAGGAAGTATAGGCCCTGTTGTGATTTTTTAGTGGTAGCGTCGACGTGCTTGGAGCAGACAGATTTTTGGTGATGTGCGCAACAAGGAATTTGAAGCTATCAACCATCTCCACCTCGGCCCCGCTGATGCACACAGTAGTGTGTACAGTACTTAGCTTCCTAAAAACAATGACCAGATCTTTAGTTTCCCGTCATTGAGGGAGAGATTGTTGTCGCTGCACCACTCTACTGGATTCTCTATCCCCCTCCCGTATTATGACTTATCGTTGTTCGAGATCTGACCGAGCAGCAAACTTTAAATGGAGTTGGAGCCACATATTGCCACACGTCCTGGCTGTATAGGTAGTGTCGTACGGGGCTAAGCACGCAGCCTTCTGGGCACCGGTAATGAGAACAATCGCGGAGAAGGTCAGAATGATTGTGTCCGAAAGCGGAGCGTTAGTCAATGAATATGAGACTGACGTCGGAGTCCTTGTTGTGGAGATGTTCCAGGGATGAGTGTCGGGCCAGTGAGATGGCGTCTGCTGAGGACCGGTTACGGCACTATGCAAATTGTCGTGGATCGAGGCATCCGAGGAGTGTGGTGTTGATGTGCTTCATGGCCAAACTCTCGAAGCACTTCACTTCGATCGATGTCAAGGCCAACGGACGGTAGCCTTTGAGGCAAGTTGTCTGGTTCTTCTTTCTTCTGGATATTTTATTATTTTTGTCAGTGGTTGCAAAATATCCGTCTCCCATTGAACAACACCTCCACCTGATTGTAACTGTGTGAACAATTGCCCCGTCCGGGCCCCCCTCACCATCGCCACCATATTGTGAATGTGTGTGTGTGAGGTTGTGAACACCGAACACTTCTGTCCGCCCACTCTCCACACCCTCCACGTTATTGTGAACAGATGTGTGAGGTTGTGAACTATTAACCCACCACATGACCTCCTCATCACCTCCCTACTTTACTGTGAGTGCGTATGAGGTTGTGAAAAACTAGCACGTACAAGCGTTCCTAAGTCTGCCCTTCGAAATGACTGTGAGAGTGTTAGTGTGTGAATTGGGGAACAAGTGTTCCGCCGCCACAACCTCACCGTCCTCTTCAACTGATAGTGATCATGTGTGTGAAGTTGTGAACTATTTCCCGGTTCAATCCACACGACAGCATATCCAATATGTTCTGAGAGTGTGAGGTTGAGAACAATTCCCCATACAACCGCGGCCTCAGAACGCCACCCATATTATTGAGAGTGAGTGTGAGGTTCAGAACAACTGCCGGGTCCAACCGCCCTCGTCACAACTCCCTCCACCTCAGCGTGAGGGGATTGATGTGGTGCAGAGTTGCCCCTCCCAAAGGCATATCAGCCGACTGTATTGTGAGTGTGTGAGGTTGTGGACAAGTACTCTGTCCAACCGCCCCGAACGACTAATCGGGTTCGGGAAAATCCCAAGGCTTTTTACACGTACATAAAAAGCAAGAGGGTAGCCAGGGAACGGATTGGCCCACTGAAGGATAGGCAAGGGAATCTATGTGTGAAGCCAAGGAAATGGGCGAGGTACTAAATGAATACTTTGCATCAGTATTCACCAAAGAGAAGGAATTAGTGGATGTTGAGTCTGGAGAAGGGGGTGTAGATAGCCTGGGTCACATTGTGATCCAAAAAGACGAGGTGTTGGGTGTCTTAAAAAATATTAAGGTAGATCAGTCCCCAGGGCCTGATGGGATCTACCCCAGAATACTGAAGGAGGCTGGAGAGGAAATTGCTGAGGCCTTGACAGAAATCTTTGGATCCTCACAGTCTTCAGGTGATGTCCCCGAGGACTGGAGAATAGCCACTCTTGATCCTTTGTTTAAGAAGGGTAGCAGGGATAATCCAGGGACCTACAGGCCGGTGAGCCTTACGTCAGTAGTAAGGAAATTACTGGAGAGAATTCTTCGAGACAGGATCTACTCCGATTTAGAAGCAAATGGACGTATTAGTGAGAGAGCATAGTTTTGTGAAGGGGAGGTCGTGTCTCACTCAATTGATAAAGTTTTTAGAAGAGGTCACAAAGATGATTTATGCAGGTAGGGTAGTGGAAGCTGTCTACATGGACTTCAGTAAGGCCTTTGACAAGGTCCCTCATGGCAGACTGGTACAAAAGGTGAAGTCACATGGTATCAGGGGTGAGCTGCCAAGGTGGAAACAGCGGGCAGCACGGTAGCATTGTGGATAGCACAATTGTTTCACAGCTCCAGGGTCCCAGGTTCAATTCCGGCTTGGGTCACTGTCTGTGCGGAGTCTGCATGTTCTCCCCGTGTCTGCGTGGGTTTCCTCCGGGTGCTCCGGTTTCCTCCCACAGTCCAAAGATGTGCAGGTGAGGTGGATTGGCCATGATAAATTGCCCTTAGTGTCCAAAATTGCCCTTAGTGTTGGGTGGGGCTACTGGGCCCACACCTTCATTGAAAGTAACTGTCTTAGTTAGCAGCTGGAAAAAAGGATGAGGTTCAGTTGAATTTGGTGATAATTCTAGGTGTGAAAATTTGCTAAACAAGGTAAACTAAAGAAAGCTGGAGACTATCAGTCTACGAGAAACATAATTCAAAGCCAAAATCAAAGTCAAAATTATGAGCTGAGGACACAATTGGAAAATAAAACTACAGAAATGACAGGAATTAAAAGTAACACCTCTTGAAACCAAAGCATTTTGATCATCACAAAGGAAACACTGTAATCCGATCTCTGAGATGCAGTTATGTCAAAATGAATACGTAGTTGGATTAGAAGGTTTAATCAAACGTACTTTGTACAATCAAAGTTAAATAAGTTACTTTACAATAAAATCATAAAAGCTAGATAACTGTTAGAAAAATATATAAACCCAGAGAGCAGGGCAGGAACTACCAGAACCAGAACTCAGAGGGAGGGAGAGAGAGAAGCAGAGAAGAAACAAGCAGCTCAGAGTCAGATTACAGTCAGCTCGGCCATGGGAAAGACAAGGCATAGCAGCCGAGCTAAAACAGCTAATACATCTCAGGAAGACTAGAATTTAAAGAGTCAGCTCTATGTCAGCTCAGAGATAGCCAGCAGAGCCAGCTCTCACAGCTCGGTACATGGGAAAGACAGGACACAGCAACCGAGCTCATCAGCGATTACATCTAAAGAAGACCAGACTTTATATAGAAGATTGATTGTCAAGGTGGGCCTGAAGGTCCCTTCAACCACCCAGAAGGACCCAGAAGCAAGGTCTTTTTCCTTTCTGTAAAGAAAGTATTTGCAGCTTTTAAAAGAAAAAATATAATAATAAAATAACTTAATTTAACCTGAAATAGTGGTTATTCCAAAGTCTACTTTACTTACTTAGCAATGCGGGACCCAGGATCGATGGTACTCAGTGGTAAGTAGATTAAATCTTCGGTGAAGGTATGGGTTATACCGGGGGATAACTAGAAAACATAGTTTGACCTGAATAGCACCCACTGAAGCTTGCATCGGAGTCGGGGAGTGAGAATCCCTGATCACCATTTAGAATGTCGGCCCTTTTTGGTATCGGGGGACTTCTAAGAATAGTGGTGAGTTTTCAAAAACATGGCGCCCAACGTTTTAATTAAAACTCTGTCAATTACGCCGAATGGGTTGCTTTATTTTCCACACGGCAGCCGTCGTGTTAACAACGTGAGAATTGCGCCCAGCCGGTTGTTTTGCTTTCTCCATGGCATCCAGCGTGGAGACCTAGAATATTAGAAGTTTCTAGGTAAAACGAGGCTAGAATAGTAGAAGTTTCTACATCAGCAGAGGGGGCTCGAATATTAGAAGTTTCTAGTTCCCAACAAACGGTTGGAATATGAGAAGTTTCTAACCAGCACAAAGGCGAGAATATTAGACGTTTCTGGTCTATTGTGAGTCAGACTTTACCTGCCGAGTTTAGTCTGGAAAGTCATGTGATTGATTTCTGTAAGGATATTCTGTGGATCGAGGGGACATAAAACTCAGGTTGGGTGTGAAATAAGCAAATTAGCAGATGCTGACCCTGAGAA
This sequence comes from Scyliorhinus torazame, assembly GCF_047496885.1. Classification (NCBI taxonomy): domain Eukaryota; kingdom Metazoa; phylum Chordata; class Chondrichthyes; order Carcharhiniformes; family Scyliorhinidae; genus Scyliorhinus; species Scyliorhinus torazame. Next base: position 108,126 of record NW_027307817.1, read on the forward strand.
AAGTCTGCAAGACATCTTGGTGACAGCACTAAAAATCCTGCATCCATTAGCAAGATAGCATTGGGCAGCAAGGTAGCATTGTGGATAGCACAATTGCTTCACGGCTCCAGGGTCCCAGGTTCGATTCCGGCTTGGGTCACTGCCTGTGCGGAGTCTGCACATCCTCCCCGTGTGTGCGTTGGTTTCCTCCGGGTGCTCCGGTTTCCTCCCACAGTCCAAAGATGTGCAGGTTAGGTGGATTGGCCATGATAAATTGCCCTTAGTGTCCAAAATTGCCCTTAGTGTTGGGTGGGGTTACTGGGTTATGGGGATAGGGTGGAAGTGTGGGCTTGGGTAGGGTGCTCTTTCCAAGAGCTGGTGTAGACTCGATGGGCCGAATGCATGATTACTGGTAAAAGGAGGTCAAAAACTAAATCATCCTTCGAGTAAGGCAGATTGTGAGGTTAAATCCTAAAGAAATAGAGCACGCCTAGAATCTTTAGAGACCAATAACCAATTGACCATTAACTAAAACGAGGGACACAGAGAGTGAGGGACGCAGTGCACGAGGGACACAGAGAGCGCGAGGGACACAGAGAGCCCGAGGGACACACAGAAAGAGAGGGACACAGACAGAGCGAGGGTCACAGACCGAGGGACACTGAGAGAGCGAGGGACACAGAGAGAGCGATGGACACAGAGAGAGCAAGGGACACACAGAAAGGGAGGGACACAGAGAGAGTGAGGGACACAGAGAGAGCGAGGGACACAGAGAGCCCGAGGGACCCACAGAAAGGGAGGGACACAGACAGAGCGAGGGTCACAGACCGAGGGACACTGAGAGAGCGAGGGACACAGAGAGAGCGAGGGACACACAGAAAGGGAGGGACACAGAGAGAGTGAGGGACACAGAGAGAGCGAGGGACACAGAGAGCGAGGGACACAGAGAGAAAGGGACACACAGAGAGAGCAAGGGACACAGACAGAGCCAGGGACACAGAGAGAGCAAGGGACATAGAGAGCGAGGGACACACAGAGAGAGCGAGGAACACAGAGAGTGAGGAACACTGAGAGCGAGGGAAACAGAGAGAGCGAGGGACACAGAGAGAGCGAGGGACACAGAGAGTGAGGGACACAGAGAGAGTGAGGGACACAGACCGAGGGACACAGACAGAGCGAGGGGCACAGAGAGAGCGAGGGACACAGAGAGAGCGAGGGACACAGAGAGCGAGGGGCACAGAGAGCGAGGGACACAGAGAGCGAGGGACACAGAGAGCGAGGGGCACAGAGAGCGAGGGACACACAGAGAGAGCGAGTGACACAGAGAGAGCGAGGGGCACAGAGAGTGAGGGACACAGAGAGAGCGAGGGACACAGAGAGAGCGAGGGGCACAGAGAGTGAGGGACACAGAGAGCGAGGGACACAGAGAGAGCGAGGGACACACAGAAAGGGAGGGACACAGAGAGAGTGAGGGACACAGAGAGAGCGAGGGACACAGAGAGAACGAGGGACACAGAGAGCGCGAGGGACACAGAGAGCACGAGGGACACAGAGAGCGATGGACAGAGAGAGAGGGACACAGAGAGAGAGGGGCACTGAGAGAGAGACAGAGAGACAGGGACACAGAGAAAGAGGGACACAGAGAAAGATGGACACAGAGTGAGAGGGACTGAGAGAGAGGGACAGTGAGGAACGCAGCGAGAGAGAGTGGGACAGAGGGAGAGAGTTGGACACAGCGAGAGAGACAAAGAGAGGGGGACACATGGAGGGAGAGGGACACATGGAGGGAGAGGGTCACAGAGAGAGCGAGGGACACAGAGAGAGCGAGGGACACAGAGAGAGCGAGGGACACAGCGAGAGCGAGGGACACAGAGAGAGCGAGGGACACAGAGAGTGTGGGACCCAGAGAGAGTGAGGGACACAGAGACTGAGGGATACAGAGAGCGCGAGGGACACAGAGAGGGCGAGGGACACATGGAGGGAGAGGGACACATGGAGGAAGAGGGACACAGAGAGAGCGAGGGACACAGAGAGAGCAAGGGACACAGAGAGAGCGAGGGACGCAGAGAGAGCGAGGGACACATGGAGGGAGAGGGACACAGCGAGAGCGAGGGACACATGGAGGGAGAGGGACACAGAGAGAGCGAGGGACACAGAGAGCGAGGGACACAGAGAGCGAGGGACACAGAGAGCGAGGGACACAGACAGAGCCAGGGACGCAGAGAGAGCGAGGGACACATGGAGGGAGAGGGACACAGCGAGAGCGAGGGACACAGAGAGAGCGAGGGACACAGAGAGAGCGAGGGACACAGAGAGCGAGGGACACAGAGAGCGAGGGACACAGTGAGAGCGAGGGACACAAAGAGAGTGAGGGACACAGGGAGAGCGAGGGACACAGAGAGAGCGAGGGACACACAGAGAGAGCGAGGGACACAGAGAGCAAGGGACACAGGGAGAGCGATGGACACAGAGAGAGCGAGGGACACAGAGAGCAAGGGACACAGCGAGAGCGAGGGACCCAGAGAGAGCGAGGGACACAGCGAGAGCGAGGGACACAGCGAGAGCGAGGGACACAGAGAGAGCGATGGACACATGGAGAGAGAGGGACACAGAGAGAGCGAGAGACACAGAGAAAGCGAGTGACACATGGAGGGAGATGGACACAGAGAGAGCGATGGACACAGAGAGAGCGAGGGACACAGAGAGCAAGGGACACAGAGAGCAAGGGACACAGCGAGCGCGAGGGACACAGAGAGAGCGAGGGACACAGGGAGAGCGAGGGTACAGCGAGAGCGAGGGACACAGCTAGAGCGAGGGATACAGAGAGAGCGAAGGACAAATGGAGGAAGAGGGACACAGAGAGAGCGAGGGACACAGAGAGAGCGAGGGACACAGAGAGAGCGAGGGACACAGAGAGTGAGAGACACAGAGAGCAAGGGACACAGCGAGAGAGAGAGAGGGACACAACGAGAGAGAGGCGGACACAGAGAGAGCAAGGGACACAGAGAGCAAGGGACACAGCGAGAGAGAGAGGGACACAACGAGAGAGAGGGGGACACTGCGAGAGGGACGGGTACACGGCGAGAGAGTGAGGGACACAGCGAGATAGAGAGGGACACAGCGAGTGAGAGAGGACCACAGCGAGAGAGAGAGGGGCACAGCGAGATAGAGAGGAGCACACCGAGTGAGGGAGGGACACAGTGAGAGAGAGTGGGACGCAGCGAGAGAGAGTGAGGGACGCAGCGAGAGATAGAGGGGGACACATCGAGAGGGACGGGTACACAGCGAGAGAGAGCGAGGAACACAGCGAGAGAGACAGAGAAAGCGAGGGACACAGAGCACAAGGGACACAGAGAGCGAGGGACACAGAGAGTGAGGGAAACAGAGTGAGGGACACAGAGAGTACGAGGGACACAGAGAGTGAGGGACACAGAGAGCGAGGGACACAGAGAGCGATTAACACAGAGAACGAGGGACACAGAGAGTGAGGGACACAGTGCACGAGGGACACAGAGAGCGAGAGGGACACAGAGAGCCCGAGGGACACACAGAAAGGGAGGGACACAGACAGAGCGAGGGTCACAGACCGAGGGACACTGAGAGAGCGAGGGACACAGAGAGAGCGATGGACACAGAGAGAGCAAGGGACACACAGAAAGGGAGGGACACAGAGAGAGTGAGGGACACAGAGAGCGAGGGACACAGAGAGTGAGGGAAACAGAGAGCAAGGGACACACAGAGAGAGCAAGGGACACAGACAGAGCCAGGGACACAGAGAGAGCAAGGGACAAAGAGAGAGCGAGGGGCACAGAGAGCGAGGGACACAGAGAGAGCGAGGGACACAGAGAGCGAGGGGCACAGAGAGCGAGGGACACACAGAGAGAGCGAGTGACACAGACAAAGCCAGGGACACAGAGAGAGGGAGGTACACAGAGAGAGCGAGGGACACACAGAGAGAGCGAGGAACACAGAGAGTGAGGAACACTGAGAGCGAGGGAAACAGAGAGAGCGAGGGACACAGTGAGAGCGAGGGACACAGAGAGCGAGGGACACAGAGAGTGAGGGAAACAGAGAGTGAGGGACACAGAGAGAACGAGGGACACACAGAAAGGGAGGGACACAGAGAGAGTGAGGGACACAGAGAGAGCGAGGGACACAGAGAGCGAGGGACACAGAGAGCAAGGGACACACAGAGAGAGCAAGGGACACAGACAGAGCCAGGGATACAGAGAGCGAGGGACATAGAGAGCGAGGGGCACAGAGAGCGAGGGACACAGAGAGAGCGAGGGACATGGAGAGCGAGGGGCACAGAGAGCGAGGGACACAGAGAGAGCGAGGGACACAGAGAGCGAGGGGCACAGAGAGCGATTAACACAGAGAACGAGGGACACAGAGAGTGAGGGACGCAGTGCACGAGGGACACAGAGAGCGCGAGGGACACAGAGAGCCCGAGGGACACACAGAAAGGGAGGGACACAGACAGAGCGAGGGTCACAGACCGAGGGACACTGAGAGAGCGAGGGACACAGAGAGAGCGATGGACACAGAGAGAGCAAGGGACACACAGAAAGGGAGGGACACAGAGAGAGTGAGGGACACAGAGAGCGAGGGACACAGAGAGTGAGGGAAACAGAGAGTGAGGGACACAGAGAGAACGAGGGACACACAGAAAGGGAGGGACACAGAGAGAGTGAGGGACACAGAGAGAGCGAGGGACACAGAGAGCGAGGGACACAGAGAGCAAGGGACACACAGAGAGAGCAAGGGACACAGACAGAGCCAGGGACACAGAGAGAGCAAGGGACATAGAGAGAGCGATGGGCACAGAGAGCGAGGGACACAGAGAGCGAGGGACACAGAGAGCGAGGGGCACAGAGAGCGAGGGACACAGAGAGCGCTAGGGACATAGAGAGCGAGGGGCACAGAGAGCGAGGGACACAGAGAGAGGGAGGTACACAGAGAGAGCGAGGGACACACAGAGAGAGCGAGGAACACAGAGAGTGAGGAACACTGAGAGCGAGGGAAACAGAGAGAGCGAGGGACACAGTGAGAGCGAGGGACACAGAGAGCGAGGGACACAGAGAGTGAGGGAAACAGAGAGTGAGGTACACAGAGAGAACGAGGGACACACAGAAAGGGAGGGACAAAGAGAGAGTGAGGGACACAGAGAGAGCGAGGGACAGAGAGCGAGGGACACAGAGAGCAAGGGACACACAGAGAGAGCAAGGGACACAGACAGAGCCAGGGACACAGAGAGAGCGAGGGACATAGAGAGCGAGGGGCACAGAGAGCGAGGGACACAGAGAGAGCGAGCGACATGGAGAGCGAGGGGCACAGAGAGCGAGGGACACAGAGAGAGCGAGGGACACAGAGAGCGAGGGGCACAGAGAGCGAGGGACACACAGAGAGAGCGAGTGACACAGACAAAGCCAGGGACACAGAGAGAGGGAGGTACACAGAGAGAGCGAGGGACACACAGAGAGAGCGAGGAACACAGAGAGTGAGGAACACTGAGAGCGAGGGAAACAGAGAGAGCGAGGGACACAGTGAGAGCGAGGGACACAGAGAGTGAGGGACACAGAGAGAGTGAGGGACACAGACCGCGGGACACAGACAGAGCGAGGGGCACAGAGAGAGCGAGGGACACAGAGAGAGCGAGGGACACAGAGAGCGAGGGACACAGAGAGAGCGAGGGACACAGAGAGCGAGGGGCACAGAGAGCGAGGGACACAGAGAGCGAGGGACACAGAGAGCGAGGGGCACAGAGAGCGAGGGACACACAGAGAGAGCGAGTGACACAGAGAGAGCGAGGGGCACAGAGCGTGAGGGACACAGAGAGAGCGAGGGGCACAGAGAGTGAGGGACACAGAGAGCGAGGGACACAGAGAGAGCGAGGGACACACAGAAAGGGAGGGACACAGAGAGAGTGAGGGACACAGAGAGAGCGACGGACACAGAGAGAACGAGGGACACAGAGAGCGCGAGGGACACAGAGAGCACGAGGGACACAGAGAGCGATGGACAGAGAGAGAGGGACAGAGAGAGAGAGGGGCACTGAGAGAGAGACAGAGAGACAGGGACACAGAGAAAGAGGGACACAGAGAAAGATGGACACAGAGTGAGAGGGACTGAGAGAGAGGGACAGTGAGGAACGCAGCGAGAGAGAGTGGGACAGAGGGAGAGAGTTGGACACAGCGAGAGAGACAAAGAGAGGGGGACACATGGAGGGAGAGGGACACATGGAGGGAGAGGGTCACAGAGAGAGCGAGGGACACAGAGAGAGCGAGGGACACAGAGAGTGTGGGACCCAGAGAGAGTGAGGGACACAGAGACTGAGGGATACAGAGAGCGCGAGGGACACAGAGAGGGCGAGGGACACATGGAGGGAGAGGGACACATGGAGGAAGAGGGACACAGAGAGAGCGAGGGACACAGAGAGAGCAAGGGACACAGAGAGAGCGAGGGACACATGGAGGGAGAGGGACACAGAGAGAGCGAGGGACACAAAGAGCGAGGGACACAGAGAGCGAGGGACACAGAGAGCGAGGGACACAAAGAGAGTGAGGGACACAGGGAGAGCGAGGGACACAGAGAGAGCGAGGGACACACAGAGAGAGCGAGGGACACAGAGAGCAAGGGACACAGGGAGAGCGATGGACACAGAGAGAGCGAGGGACACAGAGAGCAAGGGACACAGCGAGAGCGAGGGACACAGCGAGAGCGAGGGACACAGCGAGAGCGAGGGACACAGAGAGAGCGATGGACACATGGAGAGAGAGGGACACAGAGAGAGCGAGAGACACAGAGAAAGCGAGTGACACATGGAGGGAGATGGACACAGAGAGAGCGATGGACACAGAGAGAGCGAGGGACACAGAGAGCAAGGGACACAGAGAGCCAGGGACACAGCGAGAGCGAGGGACACAGAGAGAGCGAGGGACACAGAGAGAGTAAGGGTACAGCGAGAGCGAGGGACACAGCTCGAGCGAGGGGTACAGAGAGAGCGAAGGACAAATGGAGGAAGAGGGACACAGCGAGAGCGAGGGACACAGAGAGAGCGAGGGACACAGAGAGAGCGAGGGACACAGAGAGCGAGGGACACAGAGAGCGAGGGACACAGAGAGCGAGGGACACAGACAGAGCCAGGGACGCAGAGAGAGCGAGGGACACATGGAGGGAGAGGGACACAGCGAGAGCGAGGGACACAGAGAGAGCGAGGGACACAGAGAGAGCGAGGGACACAGAGAGCGAGGGACACAGAGAACGAGGGACACAGAGAGCGAGGGACACAGTGAGAGCGAGGGACACAGTGAGAGCGAGGGACACAAAGAGAGTGAGGGACACAGGGAGAGCGAGGGACACAGAGAGAGCGAGGGACACACAGAGAGAGCGAGGGACACAGAGAGCAAGGGACACAGGGAGAGCGATGGACACAGAGAGAGCGAGGGACACAGAGAGCAAGGGACACAGCGAGAGCGAGGGACCCAGAGAGAGCGAGGGACACAGCGAGAGCGAGGGACACAGCGAGAGCGAGGGACACAGAGAGAGCGATGGACACATGGAGAGAGAGGGACACAGAGAGAGCGAGAGACACAGAGAAAGCGAGTGACACATGGAGGGAGATGGACACAGAGAGAGCGATGGACACAGAGAGAGCGAGGGACACAGAGAGCAAGGGACACAGAGAGCAAGGGACACAGCGAGAGCGAGGGACACAGAGAGAGCGAGGGACACAGGGAGAGCGAGGGTACAGCGAGAGCGAGGGACACAGCTAGAGCGAGGGATACAGAGAGAGCGAAGGACAAATGGAGGAAGAGGGACACAGAGAGAGCGAGGGACACAGAGAGAGCGAGGGACACAGAGAGAGCGAGGGACACAGAGAGTGAGAGACACAGAGAGCAAGGGACACAGCGAGAGAGAGAGAGGGACACAACGAGAGAGAGGCGGACACAGAGAGAGCAAGGGACACAGAGAGCAAGGGACACAGCGAGAGAGAGAGGGACACAACGAGAGAGAGGGGGACACTGCGAGAGGGACGGGTACACGGCGAGAGAGTGAGGGACACAGCGAGAGAGAGAGGGACACAGCGAGTGAGAGAGGACCACAGCGAGAGAGAGAGGGGCACAGCGAGAGAGAGAGGAGCACACCGAGTGAGGGAGGGACACAGCGAGAGAGAGTGGGACAGCACGGTAGCCTTGTGGAAAGCACAATTGTTTCACAGCTCCAGGGTCCCAGGTTCGATTCCGGCTTGGGTCACTGTCTGTGCGGAGTCTGCACATCCTCCCCGTGTCTGCGTGGGTTTCCTCCGGGTGCTCCGGTTTCCTCCCACAGTCCAAAGATGTGCAGGTTAGGTGGATTGGCCATGATAAATTGCCATTAGTGTCCAAAATTGCCCTTAGCGTTGTGGGGTTACTGGGTTATGGGGATAGGGTGGCGGTGTTGACCTTGGGTGGCGTGCTCTTTCCAAGAGCCGGTGCAGACTCGATGGGCCGAATGGCCACCTTCTGCACTGTAAATTCTATGATAATCTATGACACAGCGAAAGAGAGAGAGGGACACAGCGAGAGAGCGGGGAACACAGCGAGAGAGAGGGGTACACAGCGAGAGGGACGGGTACACAGCGAGAGAGAGAGGGACACAGCGAGTGAGCGAGGAACACAGCGAGAGAGAGAGAGGGGGACACAGCGAGAGGGACGGGTACACAGCGAGAGAGAGAGGGACACAGCGAGCGAGAGGGGGACACAGCGAGAGAGAGAGGGACGCAGCGAGAGAGAGTGAGGGACGCAGCGAGAGAGAGAGGGGGACACATCGAGAGGGACGGGTACACAGCTAGAGAGAGAGGGACACAGCGAGAGAGCGAGGAACACAGCGAGAGAGACAGAGAGAGCGAGGGACACAAAGAGCGAGGGACACAGAGCACGAGGGACACAGAGAGCGAGGGACACAGAGAGTGAGGGAAACAGAGAGTGAGGGACACAGAGAGAACGAGGGACACAGAGAGTGAGGGACACAGAGAGCGAGGGACACTGAGCGATTAACACAGAGAACGAGGGACACAGAGAGTGAGGGACACAGTGCACGAGGGACACAGAGAGCGCGAGGGACACAGAGAGCCCGAGGGACACACAGAAAGGGAGGGACACAGACAGAGCGAGGGTCACAGACCGAGGGACACTGAGAGAGCGGGGGACACAGAGAGAGCGATGGACACAGAGAGAGCAAGGGACACAGAGAGGAAGGGACACAGCGAGAGCGAGGGACACAGATAGAGCGAGGGACACAGAGAGAGCGAGGGACACAGCTAGAGCGAGGGACACAGAGAGAGCGAGGGACACAGAGAGAGCGAGGGACACATGGAGGAAGAGGGACACAGAGAGAGCGAGGGACACAGAGAGTGAGGGACACAGAGATCAAGGGACACAGCGAGAGAGAGAGGGACAAAACGAGAGAGAGGGGGACACAGAGAGAGCAAGGGACACAGAGAGCCGGGACACAGCGAGAGAGAGAGGGACACAACGAGATAGAGGGGGACATAGCGAGAGGGACGGGTACACGGCGAGAGAGTGAGGGACACAGCGAGATAGAGAGGGACACAGCGAGTGAGAGAGGACCGCAGCGATAGAGAGAGGGGCACAGCAAGAGAGAGAGAGGAGCACACCGAGTGAGGGAGGGACACAGTGAGAGAGAGTGGGACGCAGCGAGAGAGAGTGTGGGACGCAGCGAGAGATAGAGGGGGACACATCGAGAGGGACGGGTACACAGCGAGAGAGAGCGAGGAACACAGCGAGAGAGACAGAGAGAGCGAGGGACACAGAGCACAAGGGACATAGAGAGCGAGGGACACAGAGAGTGAGGGAAACAGAGTGAGGGACACAGAGAGTACGAGGGACACAGAGAGTGAGGGACACAGAGAGCGAGGGACACAGAGAGCGATTAACACAGAGAACGAGGGACACAGAGAGTGAGGGACGCAGTGCACGAGGGACACAGAGAGCGCGAGGGACACAGAGAGCCCGAGGGACACACAGAAAGGGAGGGACACAGACAGAGCGAGGGTCACAGACCTAGGGACACTGAGAGAGCGAGGGACACAGAGAGAGCGATGGACACAGAGAGAGCAAGGGACACACAGAAAGGGAGGGACACAGAGAGAGTGAGGGACACAGAGAGCGAGGGACACAGAGAGTGAGGGAAACAGAGAGTGAGGGACACAGAGAGAACGAGGGACACACAGAAAGGGAGGGACACAGAGAGAGTGAGGGACACAGAGAGAGCGAGGGACACAGAGAGCGAGGGACACAGAGAGCAAGGGACACACAGAGGGAGCGAGGGACACAGACAGAGCCAGGGACACAGAGAGAGCAAGGGACATAGAGAGAGCGAGGGGCACAGAGAGCGAGGGACACAGAGAGCGAGGGACACAGAGAGCGAGGGGCACAGAGAGCGAGGGACACAGAGAGCGCTAGGGACATAGAGAGCGAGGGGCACAGAGAGCGAGGGACACAGAGAGAGCGAGGGACACAGAGAGCGAGGGGCACAGAGAGCGAGGGACACACAGAGAGAGCGAGTGACACAGACAAAGCCAGGGACACAGAGAGAGGGAGGTACACAGAGAGAGCGAGGGACACACAGAGAGAGCGAGGAACACAGAGAGTGAGGAACACTGAGAGCGAGGGAAACAGAGAGAGCGAGGGACACAGTGAGAGCGAGGGACACAGAGAGCGAGGGACACAGAGAGTGAGGGAAACAGAGAGTGAGGGACACAGAGAGAACGAGGGACACACAGAAAGGGAGGGACACAGAGAGAGTGAGGGACACAGAGAGAGCGAGGGACACAGAGAGCGAGGGACACAGAGAGCAAGGGACACACAGAGAGAGCAAGGGACACAGACAGAGCCAGGGACACAGAGAGAGCGAGGGACATAGAGAGCGAGGGGCACAGAGAGCGAGGGACACAGAGAGAGCGAGGGACATGGAGAGCGAGGGGCACAGAGAGCGAGGGACACAGAGAGAGCGATGGACACAGAGAGCGAGGGGCACAGAGAGCGAGGGACACACAGAGAGAGCGAGTGACACAGACAAAGCCAGGGACACAGAGAGAGGGAGGTACACAGAGAGAGCGAGGGACACACAGAGAGAGCGAGGAACACAGAGAGTGAGGAACACTGAGAGCGAGGGAAACAGAGAGAGCGAGGGACACAGTGAGAGCGAGGGACACAGAGAGTGAGGGACACAGAGAGAGTGAGGGACACAGACCGCGGGACACAGACAGAGCGAGGGGCACAGAGAGAGCGAGGGACACAGAGAGAGCGAGGGACACAGAGAGCGAGGGACACAGAGAGAGCGAGGGACACAGAGAGCGAGGGGCACAGAGAGCGAGGGACACAGAGAGCGAGGGACACAGAGAGCGAGGGGCACAGAGAGCGAGGCACACACAGGGAGAGCGAGTGACACAGAGAGAGCGAGGGGCACAGAGCGTGAGGGACACAGAGAGAGCGAGGGGCACAGAGAGTGAGGGACACAGAGAGCGAGGGACACAGAGAGAGCGAGGGACACACAGAAAGGGAGGGACACAGAGAGAGTGAGGGACACAGAGAGAGCGACGGACACAGAGAGAACGAGGGACACAGAGAGCGCGAGGGACACAGAGAGCACGAGGGACACAGAGAGCGATGGACACAGAGAGAGGGACAGAGAGAGAGAGGGGCACTGAGAGAGAGACAGAGAGACAGGGACACAGAGAAAGAGGGACACAGAGAAAGATGGACACAGAGTGAGAGGGACTGAGAGAGAGGGACAGTGAGGAACGCAGCGAGAGAGAGTGGGACAGAGGGAGAGAGTTGGACACAGCGAGAGAGACAAAGAGAGGGGGACACATGGAGGGAGAGGGACACATGGAGGGAGAGGGTCACAGAGAGAGCGAGGGACACAGAGAGAGCGAGGGACACAGAGAGAGCGAGGGACACAGAGAGTGTGGGACCCAGAGAGAGTGAGGGACACAGAGACTGAGGGATACAGAGAGCGCGAGGGACACAGAGAGGGCGAGGGACACATGGAGGGAGAGGGACACATGGAGGAAGAGGGACACAGAGAGAGCGAGGGACACAGAGAGAGCAAGGGACACAGAGAGAGCGAGGGACGCAGAGAGAGCGAGGGACACATGGAGGGAGAGGGACACAGAGAGAGCGAGGGACACATGGAGGGAGAGGGACACAGAGAGAGCGAGGGACATAAAGAGCGAGGGACACAGAGAGCGAGGGACACAGAGAGAGCGAGGGACACACAGAGAGAGCGAGGGACACAGAGAGCGAGGGACACAGCGAGAGCGAGGGACACAAAGAGAGTGAGGGACACAGGGAGAGCGAGGGACACAGAGAGAGCGAGGGACACACAGAGAGAGCGAGGGACACAGAGAGCAAGGGACACAGGGAGAGCGATGGACACAGAGAGAGCGAGGGACACAGAGAGCAAGGGACACAGCGAGAGCGAGGGACACAGCGAGAGCGAGGGACACAGCGAGAGCGAGGGACACAGAGAGAGCGATGGACACATGGAGAGAGAGGGACACAGAGAGAGCGAGAGACACAGAGAAAGCGAGTGACACATGGAGGGAGATGGACACAGAGAGAGCGATGGACACAGAGAGAGCGAGGGACACAGAGAGCAAGGGACACAGAGAGCCAGGGACACAGCGAGAGCGAGGGACACAGAGAGAGCGAGGGACACAGGGAGAGCGAGGGTACAGCGAGAGCGAGGGACACAGCTAGAGCGAGGGGTACAGAGAGAGCGAAGGACAAATGGAGGAAGAGGGACACAGAGAGAGCGAGGGACACAGAGAGAGCGAGGGACACAGAGAGAGCGAGGGACACAGAGAGTGAGAGACACAGAGAGCAAGGGACACAGCGAGAGAGAGAGAGGGACACAACGAGAGAGAGGCGGACACAGAGAGAGCAAGGGACACAGAGAGCAAGGGACACAGAGAGCAAGGGACACAGCGAGAGAGAGAGGGACACAACGAGAGAGAGGGGGACACTGCGAGAGGGACGGGTACACGGCGAGACAGTGAGGGACACAACGAGAGAGAGAGGGACACAGCGAGTGAGAGAGAGGAGCACACCGAGTGAGGGAGGGACACAGCGAGAGAGAGAGGGATACAGCGAGAGAGAGAGAGGAGCACACCGAGTGAGGGAGGGACACAGCGAGAGAGAGAGGGATACAGCGAGTGAGAGAGGACCACAGCGAGAGAGAGAGGGGCACAGCGAGAGAGAGAGGAGCACACCGAGTGAGGGAGGGACACAGCGAGAGAGAGTGGGACAGCACGGTAGCCTTGTGGATAGCACAATTGTTTCACAGCTCCAGGGTCCCAGGTTCGATTCCGGCTTGGGTCACTCTCTGTGCGGAGTCTGCACATCCTCCCCGTGTCTGTGTGGGTTTCCTCCGGGTGCTCCGGTTTCCTCCCACAGTCCAAAGATGTGCAGGTTAGGTGGATTGGCCATGATAAATTGCCTTAGTGTCCAAAATTGCCCTTAGCGTTGTGGGGTTACTGGGTTATGGGGATAGGGTGGCAGTGTTGACCTTGGGTGGCGTGCTCTTTCCAAGAGCCGGTGCAGACTCGATGGGCCGAATGGCCACCTTCTGCACTGTAAATTCTATGATAATCTATGACACAGCGAAAGAGAGAGAGGGACACAGCGAGAGAGCGGGGAACACAGCGAGAGAGAGGGGTACACAGCGAGAGGGACGGGTACACAGCGAGAGAGAGAGGGACACAGCGAGAGAGCGAGGAACACAGCGAGCGAGAGGGGGACACAGCGAGAGAGAGAGGGACGCAGCGAGAGAGAGTGAGGGACGCAGCGAGAGAGAGAGGGGGACACATCGAGAGGGACGGGTACACAGCTAGAGAGAGAGGGACACAGCGAGAGAGCGAGGAACACAGCAAGAGAGACAGAGAGAGCGAGGGACACAAAGAGCGAGGGACACAGAGCACGAGGGACACAGAGAGCGAGGGACACAGAGAGTGTGGGAAACAGAGAGTGAGGGACACAGAAAGAACGAGGGACACAGAGAGTGAGGGACACAGAGAGCGAGGGACACTGAGCGATTAACACAGAGAACGAGGGACACAGAGAGTGAGGGACACAGTGCACGAGGGACACAGAGAGCGCGAGGGACACAGAGAGCCCGAGGGACACACAGAAAGGGAGGGACACAGACAGAGCGAGGGTCACAGACCGAGGGACACTGAGAGAGCGGGGGACACAGAGAGAGCGATGGACACAGAGAGCAAGGGACACAGCGAGAGCGAGGGACACAGAGAGAGCGAGGGACACAGAGAGAGCGAGGGACACAGCTAGAGCGAGGGACACATAGAGAGCGAGGGACACATGGAGGAAGAGGGACACAGATAGAGCGAGGGACACAGAGAGTGAGGGACACAGAGAGCGAGGGAAACAGAGAGAGTGAGGGAAACAGAGAGTGAGGGACACAGAGAGAACGAGGGACACAGAGAGTGAGGGACACAGAGAGCGAGGGACACTGAGCGATTAACACAGAGAACGAGGGACACAGAGAGTGAGGGACACAGTGCACGAGGGACACAGAGAGCGCGAGGGACACAGAGAGCCCGAGGGACACACAGAAAGGGAGGGACACAGACAGAGCGAGGGTCACAGACCGAGGGACACAGAGAGAGCGAGGGACACAGAGAGAGCGATGGACACAGAGAGCAAGGGACACAGCGAGAGCGAGGGACACAGAGAGAGCGAGGGACACAGAGAGAGCGAGGGACACAGCTAGAGCGAGGGACACATAGAGAGCGAGGGACACATGGAGGAAGAGGGACACAGAGAGAGCGAGGGACACAGAGAGTGAGGGACACAGAGATCAAGGGACACAGCGAGAGAGAGAGAGGGACACAACGAGAGGGAGGGGGACACAGAGAGAGCAAGGGACGCAGAGAGCAAGGGACACAGCGAGAGGGAGAGGGACACAGTGAGAGAGAGGGGGACACAGCGAGAGAGAGGGGGACACAGAGAGAGCAAGGGACACAGAGAGCAAGGGACACAGAGAGCAAGGGACACAGCGAGAGAGAGAGGGACACAACGAGAGAGAGGGGGACACAGCGAGAGGGACGGGTACACGGCGAGAGAGTGAGGGACACAGCGAGAGAGAGAGGGACACAGCGAGTGAGAGAGGACCGCAGCGATAGAGAGAGGGGCACAGCAAGAGAGAGAGGAGCACACCGAGTGAGGGAGGGACACAGCGAGAGAGAGTGGGACGCAGCGAGAGAGAGTGAGGGACGCAGCGAGAGAGAGTGAGGGACGCAGCGAGAGAGAGAGGGACACAGCGAGAGAGAGAGGGACACAGCGAGTGAGAGAGGACCACAGCGAGAGAGAGAGGGACACAGCGAGAGAGAGGAGCACACCGAGTGAGGGAGGGACACAGCGAGAGAGAGTGGGACACAGCGAGAGAGTGAGGGACACAGCGAGAGAGAGTGAGGGACACAGCGAGATAGAGAGGGACACAGCGAGTGAGAGAGGACCGCAGCGAGAGAGAGAGGGGCACAGCAAGAGAGAGAGAGGAGCACACCGAGTGGGGGAGGGACACAGTGAGAGAGAGTGGGACGCAGCGAGAGAGAGTGAGGGACACAGCGAGAGAGAGAGGGACGCAGCGAGAGAGACAGAGAGAGCGAGGGACACAGAGCACAAGGGACACAGAGAGTGAGGGAAACAGAGTGAGGGACACAGAGAGTACGAGGGACACAGAGAGTGAGGGACACAGAGAGCGAGGGACACAGAGCGATTAACACAGAGAACGAGGGACACAGAGAGTGAGGGACGCAGTGCACGAGGGACACAGAGAGCGCGAGGGACAAAGAGAGCCCGAGGGACACACTGAAAGGGAGGGACACAGACAGAGCGAGGGTCACAGACCGAGGGACACTGAGAGAGCGAGGGACACAGAGAGAGCGTGGGACACAGAGAGCGAGGGACAATGCGAGCAAGGGACACAGAGAGCGAGGGACACAGAGAGAGAGAGGGACACAGAGAGAGCGAGGGACACAGCGAGAGCGAGGGATACAGCTAGAGCGAGGGACACAGCGAGAGCGAGGGACACAGCTAGAGCGTGGGACACAGAGAGAGCGAGGGATACAGAGAGCAAGGGACACAGAGAGAGTGAGGGAAACAGAGTGAGGGACACAGAGAGCGAGGGACACAGAGAGCGAGGGACACAGAGAGTGAGGAACACTGAGAGCGAGGGACACAGAGAGCCCGAGGGACACACTGAAAGGGAGGGACACAGACAGAGCGAGGGTCACAGACCGAGGGACACTGAGAGAGCGAGGGACACAGAGAGAGCGTGGGACACAGAGAGAGCGAGGGATACAGAGAGCAAGGGACACAGAGAGAGTGAGGGACACAGAGAGCGAGGGACACAGAGAGCGAGGGACACAGAGAGTGAGGGACACAGAGAGTGAGGGAAACAGAGTGAGGGACACAGAGAGCGAGGGACACAGAGAGCGAGGGACACAGAGAACGCGAGGGACACAGAGAGAGCGAGGGACACACAGAAAGGGAGGGACACAGAGAGAGTGAGGGACACAGAGAGAGCGAGGGACACAGAGAGCCCGAGGGACCCACAGAAAGGGAGGGACACAGACAGAGCGAGGTTCACAGACCGAGGGACACTGAGAGAACGAGGGACACAGAGAGAGCGAGGGACACACAGAAAGGGAGGGACACAGAGAGAGTGAGGGACAAAGAGAGAGCGAGGGACACAGAGAGAGCGAGTGACACAGAGAGAGCGTGGGACACAGAGAGAGCGAGGGACACACAGAAAGGGAGGGACACAGAGAGAGTGAGGGACACAGAGAGAGCGAGGGACACAGAGAGCCCGAGGGACCCACAGAAAGGGAGGGACACAGACAGAGCGAGGGTCACAGACCGAGGGACACTGAGAGAACGAGGGACACAGAGAGAGCGAGGGACACAGAGAGAGCGAGGGACACAGAGAGAGTGAGGGACACAGAGAGAGCGAGGGACACAGAGAGAGCGAGGGACACAGAGAGAGCGAGGGACACAGAGAGAGCGAGGGACACAGAGAGAGAGCAAGGGACACAGACAGAGCCAGGGACACAGAGAGAGTGAGGGACACAGAGAGTGAGGGACACAGAGAGCGAGGGAAACAGAGAGAGCGAGGGACACAGAGAGAGTGAGGGACACAGAGAGAGCAAGGGACACAGAGAGCGAGGGACACAGAGAGCAAGGGACACACAGAGAGAGCGAGGGACACAGACAGAGCCAGGGACACAGCGAGAGAGAGAGAGGGACACAGAGAGAGCGAGGGACACAGCGAGAGAGAGAGGGAGACAGCGAGAGAGAGAGGGACACAGCGAGAGAGAGAGGGAGACAGCGAGTGAGAGAGAACCGCAGCGAGAGAGAGAGAGGGGCACAGCGAGTGAGAAAGGGACACAGCGAGAGAGAGTGAGGGACGCAGCGAGAGAGAGAGGGGGACACAGCGAGAGGGACGGGGACACAGCGAGAGAGAGAGGGACACAGCGAGAGAGCGAGGAACACAGCCAGAGAGACAGAGAGACGGGGACACATAGAGGGAGAGGGACACAGAGAGAGTGAGACAGATAGAAAGAGGTACGCAGTGAAAGAGAGGGATAGAGTGAGATAGAAGGACACAGACAGCGAGAGAGAGGGACACAGAGGGAGAGAGGGATCCAGAGAGGGACAGTGAGAGGTGGGCACACAGACAGAGTAAGGGACACACACACAGAAAGAGGTACACAGCGGGTCAGGATCTGAGGTTTCGGAGGCGTGAGTGGGTCAGAGATTGAGAGTTAGGGGACATGAGGGTGTGAGGGTGTGAGGGTGCCAGGACGTGAGGCAGTCAGGACATTGGGGTTATTAAACTGACCATTTTCATTGAATCCAAATTGTTTCATTACAAATTCTAATCTCAGGAATTGACATCAGAGGATTTCAGTGAAAAATCCCATTGATCCTCACTGTCTAATAAAATTATGTTGTTGCCGATGACCGTGTACTGATTCAGGAATAAACTTTTCATCTCACAGTGAGAAAAAGTCAAATTGAATCCAGATTTATAGAGCAGCTCATTGAAGAAATCTGTCTGTGAACAACATGTAAAATATGAAGTGAAACTTTGCAATGAGCTTTGTTTTTGTGGCCAGGAATCTTCTCTCCAAATGGAGGCAGAAATGAAGTTGTGTTTCACTCACAAAATCCCTCTGTCCTGTCCAAAGAATTTTTCAATGCAGATAGTTATATTTATTTTATGGAAAAGCAGAACTCAAATTGCACCGAATCCCAGGGTGGACTCTTGTTTATTTCAGCCCTTCACATTCAAACGTGAAGTTTAAGCTCCGATTACAGGTGTCTGCTTGTCTCTGTTTGTATATTCTCTGTTACTGTTGTTTTGTCACTTGTCTGAAGTATTTGAATAATAGGCCTTGGTTAATCAATCCTTCCTCACAGCACATGGAAGTTGTGAATCTTCAAGGCTGTCAGTCTGATATAGATAACAAAAAAATACATCCTTTGATCAATCCATTCCCCAACCCTAAATAGATCTCACACATTTCCATAATGCAGGATTATCTCCATCAAAACTTCCAATCCGTTCCCAATACTCTTGTTAACATTTGCCTGTATAACCTAAATTCCACTGACAGATTCCGAAAGCTGCACAGAAAAATGACTGGGTATTTTAAACTTTGAAACAAAACTATTTGAACTTGTGCTTCAATCCTATTGTACAGAAATGTTGTCCGGTGGGCTGACAGTTTCTCAGTAAGACTGAAACATTGAGGTACGCCTCGCACTGCACTTGACAACATTTGTGGCACTTCAGGCAAGAGAGAGAGAGTGAGGGACACAGCAAGAGAGAGTGAGGGGCACAGCGAGAGAGAGTGAGGGACACAGCAAGAGAGAGTGAGGGACACAGCGAGAGAGAGTGAGGGACGCAGAGAGAGAGAGTGAGGGACACAGCGAGAGAGAGTGAGGGACACAGCGAGAGAATGAGGGACACAGCGAGAGAGAGTGAGGGACACAGCGAGAGAGAGTGAGGGACAGAGAGAGAGTGTGAGGGGCGCAGCGAGAGAGGGACACAGAGAGCGAGGGACACAGAGAGCGAGGGACACACAGAGAGAGCGAGGGACACAGACAGAGCAAGGGACACAGAGAGAGCGAGGGACATAGAGAGCGAGGGACATAGGGAGCAAGGGACGCACAGAGAGAACGAGGGACACAGAGAGCGAGGGAAACAGAGAGTGCGAGGGACACAGAGAGCGAGGGACACACAGAGAGAGCGAGGGACACAGAGAGAGCAAGGGACACAGAGAGAGTGAGGGACACAGAGAGTGTGGAACACAGAGAGCGAGGGAAACAGAGAGAGCGAGGGACACAGAGAGAGTGAGGGACACAGAGAGAGTGAGGGACACACAAAGGGAGGGACACAGAGAGAGTGAGGGACACAGAGAGCGCGAGTGACACAGAAAGAGCGAGGACACAGAGAGCGAGGGACACAGAGAGCGAGGGAAACAGAGAGAGCGAGGGACACAGAGAGTGAGGGACACAGAGAGAGTGAGTGACACAGAGCGAGGGACACAGACAAAGCGAGGAACACAGACAGAGCGAGGGACACAGAGAGAGCGAGGGACACACAAAGGGAGGGACACAGAGAGAGTGAGGGACACAGAGAGCGCGAGTGACACAGAAAGAGCGAGGACACAGAGAGCGAGGGACACAGAGAGCGAGGGAAACAGAGAGAGCGAGGGACACAGAGAGTGAGGGACACAGAGAGAGTGAGTGACACAGAGCGAGGGACACAGACAGAGCGAGGAACACAGACAGAGCGAGGGACACAGAGAGAGTGAGGGACACAGAGAGAGTGAGTGACACAGAGCGAGGGACACAGACAGAGCAAGGAACACAGACAGAGCGAGGGACACAGAGAGAGCGAGGGACACACAAAGGGAGGGACACAGACAGAGCGAGGGACACAGAGAGAGCGAGGGACACACAAAGGGAGGGACACAGAGAGTGAGGGACACAGAGAGCGCGAGTGACACAGAAAGAGCGAGGACACAGAGAGCGAGGGACACAGAGAGCGAGGGACACACAGAGATAGCGAGGGACACAGAGAGTGAGGGACACACAGAGAGAGTGTGGGACACAGAGAGAGTGAGTGACACAGAGAGAGAGTGTGGGACACAGAGAGAGAGTGTGGAACACAGAGAGTGAGGGACACACAGACAGAGCCAGGGACACAGAGAGAGCGAGGAACACAGAGAGCAAGGGACACACAGAGAGAGCGAGGGACACAGAGAGCGAGGGACACACAGAGAGAGTGTGGGACACAGAGAGAGTGAGAGACACAGAGAGAGTGAGAGACACAGAGAGTGAGGGGCGCAGAGAGAGTGAGGGACACAGAGAGTGAGGAACACAGAGAGTGAGGGACACAGAGAGAGTGAGGTACACCGAGAGTGAGCGACACAGCGAGAGCGAGGGACACAGAGAGAGGGAGGGACACAGAGAGAGCGAGGGACACACAGAGCGAGGGACACAGAGAGAGCAAGAGGAACAGAGAGAGTGAGCTACTCAGGGAGAGCGAGGGACACAGAGAGAGTGAGGGACACAGAGAGAGCGAGGGACACAGAGAGCGCGAGGGACACAGCGAGAGCGAGGGACACACAGAAAGGGAGGGACACAGACAGAGCGAGGGTCACAGACCGAGCTACACAGAGAGCGCGAGGGACACAGAGAGAGCGAGGGACACAGAGAGCGCGAGGGACACAGCGAGAGCGAGGGACACACAGAAAGGGAGGGACACAGACAGAGCGAGGGTCACAGACCGAGCTACACAGAGAGCGCGAGGGACACAGAGAGAGCGAGGGACACAGAGAGCGCGAGGGACACAGCGAGAGCGAGGGACACACAGAAAGGGAGGGACACAGACAGAGCGAGGGTCACAGACCGAGCTACACAGAGAGCGCGAGGGACACAGAGAGAGCGAGGGACACAGAGAGTGTGGGACACAGAGAGCGAGAGACACAGAGAGTGAGGGACACAGAGAGTGAGGGACACAGAGAGTGAGGGACACAGAGAGTGAGGGACACACAGAGCGAGGGACACAGAGAGTGTGGGATACAGAGAGCGAGGGACACAGAGAGCGAGTAGCACAGAGCATGAGGGACACAAATAGTGAGGGACACAGAGAGCGAGGGACACAAAGGGCAAGGGACACAGAGAGTGTGGGACACAGAGAGTGTGGGACACAGAGAGTGTGGGAAACAGAGAGCGAGGGACACAGAGAGCAGAGAGAGAGCGAGGGACACAGAGAGCCAGGGACACAGAGGGAGCGAGGGACACACAGAAAGGGAGGGACACAGACAGAGCGAGGGTCACAGACCGAGCTACACAGAGAGCGCGAGGGACACAGAGAGAGCGAGGGACACAAAGAGTGAGGGACACAGAGCACGAGGGACACAGAGAGCGAGGGACACAGAGAGTGTGGGACACAGAGAGCGAGGGACACAGAGAGTGAGGGACACAGAGAGTGAGGGAAACACAGAGCGAGGGACACAGAGAGTGTGGGACACAGAGAGCGAGGGACACAGAGAGTGAGGGACACAGAGAGTGAGGGAAACACAGAGCGAGGGACACAGAGAGTGTGGGACACAGAGAGCGAGGGACACAGAGAGCGAGTAGCACAGAGCATGAGGGACACAAAGAGTGAGGGACACAGAGAGCGAGGGACACAAAGGGCAAGGGACACAGAGAGTGTGGGACACAGAGAGTGTGGGACACAGAGAGCGAGGGACACAGAGAGCGAGGGACACAGAGAGTGAGGGGCACAGAGAGCGAGGGACACACAGAGAGCGAGGGACACACAGAGAGCGAGGGACACAGAGAGAGCGAGGGACACACAGAGAGCGAGGGACACAGAGAGAGCGAGGACACAGAGAGAGCGAGGGACACACAGAGAGCGAGGGACACAGAGAGAGTGAGGGGCAGAGAGAGAGCGAGGGACACAGAGAGCCAGGGACACAGAGAGAGCGAGGGACACACAGCGAGCGAGGGACACAGAGAGAGCGAGGGGCAGAGAGAGAGCGAGGGACACAGAGAGGGAGGGACACAGAGAGAGCGATGGACACAGAGAGCGAGGGACACAGAGAGCGAAGGACACAGAGAGCACGAGTGACACAGAGAGCGCGAGGGACACAGAGAGCGCGAGCGACACAGACACCGGGAGGGACACAGAGACCGCGAGGGACAGAGAGAGAGTGGGGGACACAGAGAGAGCGAGGGTGACAGAGAGCAAGGGACACAGAGAGCGAGGGACACTTAGAGAGTGAAGGATACAGAGAGTGAGGGACACACTGAGAGAGTGTGGGACACAGAGAGCGAGTGACACAGAGAGCGCGAGGGACACAGAGAGCGCGAGGGACACAGAGAGCGCGAGGGACACAGAGAGCGAGGGACACAGAGAGTGTGGGACACAGAGAGAGTGAGGGACACAGAGAGAGCGAGGGACACAGAGAGCGCGAGGGACACAGAGAGCGCGAGGGGCACAGAGAGCGAGGGACACAGAGAGCGAGGGACACAGAGAGTGTGGAACACAGTGAGTGAGGGACACAGAGAGAGTGAGGGACACAGAGTGCGCGAGGGACACAGAGAGCGTGAGGGACACAGAGAGATAGCGAGGGACACAGAGAGCGAGGGACACACAGAGAGAGCGAGGGGCACAGACAGAGCAAGGGACACAGAGAGAGCGAGGGACATAGAGAGCGAGGGACGCACAGAGAGAACGAGGGACACAGAGAGCGAGGGACACAGAGAGCGAGGGAAACACAGAGAGAGTGAGGGACACAGAGAGTGAGGTACACAGAGAGCGAGGGAAACAGAGAGAGCGAGGGACACAGAGAGCGAGGGACACACAGAGAGAACGAGGGGCACAGAGAGTGTGGAACACAGAGAGCGAGGGACACAGAGAGAGCGAGGGACACAGAGAGAGCGAGGGACACAGAGAGAGTGAGGGACACAGAGAGAGTGAGGGACACAGAGCGAGGGACACAGACAGAGCGAGGGACACAGACAGAGCGAGGGACACAGAGAGAGCGAGGGACACACAGAAAGGGAGGGACACACAGAAAGGGAGGGACACAGAGAGAGTGAGGGACACAGAGAGCGCGAGTGACACAGAGAGAGCGAGGACACAGAGAGCGAGGGACACAGAGAGCGAGGGACACACAGAGATAGCGAGGGACACAGAGAGTGAGGGACACACAGAGAGAGTGTGGGACACAGAGAGAGTGAGTGACACAGAGAGAGAGTGTTGGACACAGAGAGTGAGGGACACACAGACAGAGCCATGGACACAGAGAGAGCGAGGGACACAGAGAGCGAGGGACACAGAGAGCGAGGGACACAGAGAGCGAGGGACACACAGAGAGAGTGTGGGACACAGAGAGAGTGAGAGACACAGAGAGACTGAGGGACACAAGGAGAGCGAGGAACACAGAGAGAGCGAATGACACAGAGAGCGAGGGTCACAGAGAGCAAGGGACACAGAGAGTGAGGGACACAGAGAGAGTGAGGGACCCAGAGGGAGCGAGGGACCCAGAGAGAGCGAGGGACGCAGAGAGAGTGAGGGACACAGAGAGAGCGAGGGACACAGAGAGCGAGGGACACAGAGAGCAAGGGACACAGAGAGTGAGGGACACAGAGAGAGTGAGGGACCCAGAGGGAGCGAGGGACCCAGAGAGAGGGAGGGACGCAGAGAGCGCGAGGGACACAGAGAGTGAGGGACACAGAGAGAGTGAGGGACCCAGAGGGAGCGAGGGAACCAGAGAGAGCGAGTGACGCAGAGAGAGCGAGGGACACAGAGAGTGAGGGACACAGAGAGAGTGAGGGGCACAGAGAGTGAGGGACACAGAGAGCGAGGGACACACAGAGAGAGCGAGAGACACAGAGAGTGAGGGACACAGAGAGAGTGAGGGACACAGAGAGCGAGGGTCACAGAGAGCAAGGGACACAGAGAGCGAGGGACACTTAGAGAGTGAAGGATACAGAGAGTGAGGGACACACTGAGAGAGTGTGGGACACAGAGAGCGAGTGACACAGAGAGCGCGAGGGGCACAGAGAGCAAGGGACACAGAGAGTGAGGGACACAGAGAGAGTGAGGGACCCAGAGGGAGCGAGGGAACCAGAGAGAGCGAGGGACGCAGAGAGCGCGAGGGACACAGAGAGTGAGGGACACAGAGAGAGTGAGGGGCACAGAGAGTGAGGGACACAGAGAGCGAGGGACACAGAGAGATAGCGAGGGACACAGAGAGCGAGGGACACAGAGAGCGAGGGACACACAGAGAGAGCGAGGGGCACAGACAGAGCAAGGGACACAGAGAGAGCGAGGGACATAGAGAGCGAGGGACGCACAGAGAGAACGAGGGACACAGAGAGCGAGGGACACAGAGAGCGAGGGAAACACAGAGAGAGTGAGGGACACAGAGAGTGAGGTACAGAGAAAGCGAGGGAAACAGAGAGAGCGAGGGACACAGAGAGCGAGGGACACACAGAGAGACTGAGGGACACAGAGAGTGTGGAACACAGAGAGCGAGGGACACAGAGAGTGCGAGGGACACAGAGAGAGCGAGGGACACAGAGAGAGTGAGGGACACAGAGAGAGTGAGGGACACAGAGCGAGGGACACAGACAGAGCGAGGGACACAGACAGAGCGAGGGACACAGAGAGAGCGAGGGACACACAGAAAGGGAGGGACACACAGAAAGGGAGGGACACAGAGAGAGTGAGGGACACAGAGAGCGCGAGTGACACAGAGAGAGCGAGGACACAGAGAGCGAGGGACACAGAGAGCGAGGGACACACAGAGATAGCGAGGGACACAGAGA
The DNA here is from genome assembly GCF_047496885.1 of Scyliorhinus torazame. NCBI lineage: Eukaryota > Metazoa > Chordata > Chondrichthyes > Carcharhiniformes > Scyliorhinidae > Scyliorhinus > Scyliorhinus torazame. The sequence continues at coordinate 133,046 of NW_027307817.1, forward strand.
GTGAGGGACACACAGAGAGAGTGTGGGACACAGAGAGAGTGAATGACACAGAGAGAGAGTGTTGGACACAGAGAGTGAGGGACACACAGACAGAGCCATGGACACAGAGAGAGCGAGGGACACAGAGAGCGAGGGACACAGAGAGCGAGGGACACACAGAGAGAGTGTGGGACACAGAGAGAGTGAGAGACACAGAGAGACTGAGGGACACAAGGAGAGCGAGGAACACAGAGAGAGCGAATGACACAGAGAGCGAGGGACACAGAGAGCAAGGGACACAGAGAGTGAGGGACACAGAGAGAGTGAGGGACCCAGAGGGAGCGAGGGACCCAGAGAGAGCGAGGGACGCAGAGAGCGCGAGGGACACAGAGAGTGAGGGACACAGAGAGAGTGAGGGGCACAGAGAGTGAGGGACACAGAGAGCGAGGGACACACAGAGAGAGCGAGAGACACAGAGAGTGAGGGACACAGAGAGAGTGAGGGACACAGAGAGCGAGGGTCACAGAGAGCAAGGGACACAGAGAGCGAGGGACACTTAGAGAGTGAAGGATACAGAGAGTGAGGGACACACTGAGAGAGTGTGGGACACAGAGAGCGAGTGACACAGAGAGCGCGAGGGACACAGAGAGCGCGAGGGACACAGAGAGCGAGGGACACAGAGAGAGCGAGGGACACAGAGAGAGAGCGAGGGACACAGAGAGCGAGGGACACACAGAGAGAGCGAGGGACACAGACAGAGCAAGGGACACAGAGAGAGTGAGGGACACAGAGAGTGAGGAACACAGAGAGCGAGGGAAACAGAGAGAGCGAGGGACACAGAGAGCGAGGGACACACAGAGAGAGTGAGGGACACAGAGAGTGTGGAACACAGAGAGCGAAGGACACAGAGAGAGCGAGGGACACAGAGAGAGCGAGGGACACAGAGAGAGTGAGGGACACAGAGAGAGTGGGGGACACAGAGCGAGGGACACAGACAGAGCGAGGGTCACAGAGAGCAAGGGACACAGAGAGTGAGGTACACAGAGAGTGAGGGACACAGAGAGAGTCAGGGACCCAGAGGGAGCGAGGGACCCAGAGAGAGCGAGGGACGCAGAGAGCGCGAGGGACACAGAGAGTGAGGGACACAGAGAGAGTGAGGGGCACAGAGAGTGAGGGACACAGAGAGCGAGGGACACACAGAGAGAGCGAGAGACACAGAGAGTGAGGGACACAGAGAGAGTGAGGGACACAGAGAGCGAGGGTCACAGAGAGCAAGGGACACAGAGAGCGAGGGACACTTAGAGAGTGAAGGATACAGAGAGTGAGGGACACACTGAGAGAGTGTGGGACACAGAGAGCGAGGGACACAGAGAGAGCGAGGGACACACTGAGAGAGTGTGGGACACAGAGAGCGAGTGACACAGAGAGCGCGAGGGGCACAGAGAGCGCGAGGGACACAGAGAGCGAGGGACACAGAGAGAGAGCGAGGGACACAGAGAGAGAGCGAGGGACACAGAGAGCGAGGGACACACAGAGAGAGCGAGGGACACAGACAGAGCAAGGGACACAGAGAGAGTGAGGGACACAGAGAGTGAGGAACACAGAGAGCGAGGGACACAGAGAGAGCGAGGGACACAGAGAGCGAGGGAAACAGAGAGAGCGAGGGACACAGAGAGCGAGGGACAAACAGAGAGAGTGAGGGACACAGAGAATGTGGAACACAGAGAGAGCGAGGGACACAGAGAGAGCGAGGGACACAGAGAGAGTGAGGGACACAGAGAGAGTGAGGGACACAGAGAGAGTGGGGGACACAGAGAGAGCGAGGGACACAGAGAGAGCGAGGGACACAGAGAGAGTGAGGGACACAGAGAGAGTGAGGGACACAGAGAGAGTGGGGGACACAGAGCGAGGGACACAGAGAGAGCGAGGGACACAGAGAGAGCGAGGGACACAGAGAGAGTGAGGGACACAGAGAGAGTGGGGGACACAGAGCGAGGGACACAGACAGAGCGAGGGACACAGACAGAGCGAGGGACACAGAGAGAGCGAGGGACACACAGAAGGTGAGGGACACAGAGAGAGTGAGGGACACAGAGAGCGCGAGTGACACAGAGAGAGCGAGGACACAGAGAGCGAGGGACACAGAGAGCGAGGGAAACAGAGAGAGCGAGGGACACAGAGAGTGAGGGACACAGAGAGTGTGGAACACAGAGAGAGCGAGGGACACAGAGAGTGTGGGACACAGAGAGCGAGAGACACAGAGAGTGAGGGACACAGAGAGTGAGGGACACACAGAGAGAGTGAGGGACACAGAGAATGTGGAACACAGAGAGAGCGAGGGACACAGAGAGTGTGGGACACAGAGAGCGAGAGACACAGAGAGTGAGGGACACAGAGAGTGAGGGACACAGAGAGTGAGGGACACACAGAGCGAGGGACACAGAGAGTGTGGGATACAGAGAGCGAGGGACACAGAGAGCGAGTAGCACAGAGCATGAGGGACACAAAGAGTGAGGGACACAGAGAGCGAGGGACACAAAGGGCAAGGGACACAGAGAGTGTGGGACACAGAGAGTGTGGGACACAGAGAGCGAGGGACACAGAGAGCAGAGAGAGAGCGAGGGACACAGAGAGCCAGGGACAGAGAGGGAGCGAGGGACACACAGAAAGGGAGGGACACAGACATAGCGAGGGTCACAGACCGAGCTACACAGAGAGCGCGAGGGACACAGAGAGAGCGAGGGACACACAGAGAGAGTGAGGGAAACAGAGCACGAGGGACACAGAGAGCGAGGGACACAGAGAATGTGGGACACAGAGAGCGAGGGACACAGAGAGTGAGGGAAACAGAGAGTGAGGGAAACACAGAGCGAGGGACACAGAGAGTGTGGGACACAGAGAGCGAGGGACACAGAGAGCGAGTAGCACAGAGCATGAGGGACACAGAGTGAGGGACACAGAGAGCGAGGGACACAAAGGGCAAGGGACACAGAGAGTGTGGGACACAGAGAGTGTGGGACACAGAGAGCGAGGGACACAGAGAGCGAGGGACACAGAGAGTGAGGGGCACAGAGAGCGAGGGACACAGAGAGAGCGAGGGACACACAGAGAGCGAGGGACACAGAGAGAGCGAGGGACACACAGAGAGCGAGGGACACAGAGAGAGCGAGGGGCAGAGAGAGAGCGAGGGACACAGAGAGCCAGGGATACAGAGAGAGCGAGGGACACACAGCGAGCGAGGGACACAGAGAGAGCGAGGGGCAGAGAGAGAGCGAGGGACACAGCGATGGAGGGACACAGAGAGAGCGAGGGACACAGAGAGCGAGGGACACAGAGAGCGAAGGACACAGAGAGCACGAGTGACACAGAGAGCGCGAGGGACACAGACACCGGGAGGGACACAGAGACCGCGAGGGACAGAGAGAGAGTGGGGGACACAGAGAGAGTGAGGGTCACAGAGAGCAAGGGACACAGAGAGCGAGGGACACTTAGAGAGTGAAGGATACAGAGAGTGAGGGACACACTGAGAGAGTGTGGGACACAGAGAGCGAGTGACACAGAGAGCGCGAGGGGCACAGAGAGCGCGAGGGACACAGAGAGTGAGGGACACAGAGAGTGTGGAACACAGAGAGAGTGAGGGACACAGAGAGCGAGTGACACAGAGAGCGCGAGGGGCACAGAGAGCGCGAGGGGCACAGAGAGCGAGGGACACAGAGAGCGAGGGACACAGAGAGTGTGGAACACAGTGAGTGAGGGACACCGAGAGAGCGTGGGACACAGAGAGATAGCGAGGGACACAGAGAGCGAGGGACACACAGAGAGAGCGAGGGGCACAGACAGAGCAAGGGACACAGAGAGAGCGAGGGACATAGAGAGTGAGGGACGCACAGAGAGAACGAGGGACACAGAGAGCGAGGGACACAGAGAGCGAGGGAAACACAGAGAGAGTGTGGGACACAGAGAGTGAGGTACACAGAGAGCGAGGGAAACAGAGAGAGCGAGGGACACAGAGAGAGTGAGGGACACAGAGAGAGTGAGGGACACAGAGAGAGTGAGGGACACAGAGAGCGAGGGACACAGAGAGCGAGGGACACAGAGAGCGAGGGAAACAGAGAGAGCGAGGGACACAGAGAGCGAGGGACACACAGAGAGCGAGGGACACAGAGAGTGCGAGGGACACAGAGAGTGAGGAACACAGAGAGCGAGGGACACACAGAGAGACTGAGGGAAACAGAGAGTGTGGAACACAGAGAGTGAGGGACACATAGAGAGCGAGGGACACAGAGAGAGTGAGGGACACAGAGCGAGGGACACAGACAGAGCGAGGGACACAGAGAGAGCGAGGGACACACAGAAAGGGAGGGACACAGAGAGATTGAGGGACACAGAGAGCGCGAGTGACACAGAGAGAGCGAGGACACAGAGAGCGAGGGACACAGAGAGCGAGGGACACAGAGAGCGAGGGACACACAGAGATAGCGAGGGACACAGAGAGTGAGGGACACAGAGAGTGAGGGACACACAGAGAGAGTGTGGGACACAGAGAGAGTGAGTGACACAGAGAGAGAGTGTTGGACACAGAGAGTGAGGGACACACAGACAGAGCCATGGACACAGAGAGAGCGAGGGACACAGAGAGCGAGGGACACACAGAGAGAGTGTGGGACACAGAGAGAGTGAGAGACACAGAGAGACTGAGGGACACAAGGAGAGCGAGGAACACAGAGAGAGCGAATGACACAGAGAACGAGGGACACAGAGAGCAAGGGACACAGAGAGTGAGGGACACAGAGAGAGTGAGGGACCCAGAGGGAGCGAGGGACCCAGAGAGAGTGAGGGACGCAGAGAGCGCGAGGGACACAGAGAGTGAGGGACACAGAGAGAGTGAGGGGCACAGAGAGTGAGGGACACAGAGAGCGAGGGACACACAGAGAGAGCGAGAGACACAGAGAGTGAGGGACACAGAGAGAGTGAGGGACACAGAGAGCGAGGGTCACAGAGAGCAAGGGACACAGAGAGCGAGGGACACTTAGAGAGTGAAGGATACAGAGAGTGAGGGACACACTGAGAGAGTGTGGGACACAGAGAGCGAGGGACACAGAGAGCGCTAGGGACACAGAGAGCGAGTGACACAGAGAGCGCGAGGGGCACAGAGAGCGCGAGGGACATAGAGAGCGAGGGACACAGAGAGAGAGCGAGGGACACAGAGAGAGAGCGAGGGACACAGAGAGCGAGGGACACACAGAGAGAGCGAGGGACACAGACAGAGCAAGGGACACAGAGAGAGTGAGGGACACAGAGTGTGAGGAACACAGAGAGCGAGGGAAACAGAGAGAGCGAGGGACACAGAGAGCGAGGGACACACAGAGAGAGTGAGGGACACAGAGAGTGTGGAACACAGAGAGCGAGGGACACAGAGAGAGCGAGGGACACAGAGAGAGCGAGGGACACAGAGAGAGTGGGGGACACAGAGCGAGGGACACAGACAGAGCGAGGGTCACAGAGAGCAAGGGACACAGAGAGTGAGGGACACAGAGAGTGAGGGACAGAGAGAGAGTGAGGGACCCAGAGGGAGCGAGGGACCCAGAGAGAGCGAGGGACGCAGAGAGCGCGAGGGACACAGAGAGTGAGGGACACAGAGAGAGTGAGGGGCACAGAGAGTGAGGGACACAGAGAGCGAGGGACACACAGAGAGAGCGAGAGACACAGAGAGTGAGGGACACAGAGAGAGTGAGGGACACAGAGAGCGAGGGTCACAGAGAGCAAGGGACACAGAGAGCGAGGGACACTTAGAGAGTGAAGGATACAGAGAGTGAGGGACACACTGAGAGAGTGTGGGACACAGAGAGCGAGTGACACAGAGAGCGCGAGGGGCACAGAGAGCGCGAGGGACACAGAGAGAGAGCGAGGGACACAGAGAGAGAGCGAGGGACACAGAGAGCGAGGGACACACAGAGAGAGCGAGGGACACAGAGAGAGTGAGGGGCACAGAGAGTGAGGGACACAGAGAGCGAGGGACACACAGAGAGAGCGAGAGACACAGAGAGTGAGGGACACAGAGAGAGTGAGGGACACAGAGAGCGAGGGTCACAGAGAGCAAGGGACACAGAGAGCGAGGGACACTTAGAGAGTGAAGGATACAGAGAGTGAGGGACACACTGAGAGAGTGTGGGACACAGAGAGCGAGGGACACAGAGAGAGCGAGGGACACACTGAGAGAGTGTGGGACACAGAGAGCGAGTGACACAGAGAGCGCGAGGGGCACAGAGAGCGCGAGGGACACAGAGAGCGAGGGACACAGAGAGAGAGCGAGGGACACAGAGAGAGAGCGAGGGACACAGAGAGCGAGGGACACACAGAGAGAGCGAGGGACACAGACAGAGCAAGGGACACAGAGAGAGTGAGGGACACAGAGAGTGAGGAACACAGAGAGCGAGGGACACAGAGAGAGCGAGGGACACAGAGAGCGAGGGAAACAGAGAGAGCGAGGGACACAGAGAGCGAGGGACAAACAGAGAGAGTGAGGGACACAGAGAATGTGGAACACAGAGAGAGCGAGGGACACAGAGAGAGCGAGGGACACAGAGAGAGTGAGGGACACAGAGAGAGTGAGGGACACAGAGAGAGTGGGGGACACAGAGAGAGCGAGGGACACAGAGAGAGCGAGGGACACAGAGAGAGTGAGGGACACAGAGAGAGTGAGGGACACAGAGAGAGTGGGGGACACAGAGCGAGGGACACAGAGAGAGCGAGGGACACAGAGAGAGCGAGGGACACAGAGAGAGTGAGGGACACAGAGAGAGTGGGGGACACAGAGCGAGGGACACAGACAGAGCGAGGGACACAGACAGAGCGAGGGACACAGAGAGAGCGAGGGACACACAGAAGGTGAGGGACACAGAGAGAGTGAGGGACACAGAGAGCGCGAGTGACACAGAGAGAGCGAGGACACAGAGAGCGAGGGACACAGAGAGCGAGGGAAACAGAGAGAGCGAGGGACACAGAGAGTGAGGGACACAGAGAGTGTGGAACACAGAGAGAGCGAGGGACACAGAGAGTGTGGGACACAGAGAGCGAGAGACACAGAGAGTGAGGGACACAGAGAGTGAGGGACACACAGAGAGAGTGAGGGACACAGAGAATGTGGAACACAGAGAGAGCGAGGGACACAGAGAGTGTGGGACACAGAGAGCGAGAGACACAGAGAGTGAGGGACACAGAGAGTGAGGGACACAGAGAGTGAGGGACACACAGAGCGAGGGACACAGAGAGTGTGGGATACAGAGAGCGAGGGACACAGAGAGCGAGTAGCACAGAGCATGAGGGACACAAAGAGTGAGGGACACAGAGAGCGAGGGACACAAAGGGCAAGGGACACAGAGAGTGTGGGACACAGAGAGTGTGGGACACAGAGAGCGAGGGACACAGAGAGCAGAGAGAGAGCGAGGGACACAGAGAGCCAGGGACAGAGAGGGAGCGAGGGACACACAGAAAGGGAGGGACACAGACATAGCGAGGGTCACAGACCGAGCTACACAGAGAGCGCGAGGGACACAGAGAGAGCGAGGGACACACAGAGAGAGTGAGGGAAACAGAGCACGAGGGACACAGAGAGCGAGGGACACAGAGAATGTGGGACACAGAGAGCGAGGGACACAGAGAGTGAGGGAAACAGAGAGTGAGGGAAACACAGAGCGAGGGACACAGAGAGTGTGGGACACAGAGAGCGAGGGACACAGAGAGCGAGTAGCACAGAGCATGAGGGACACAGAGTGAGGGACACAGAGAGCGAGGGACACAAAGGGCAAGGGACACAGAGAGTGTGGGACACAGAGAGTGTGGGACACAGAGAGCGAGGGACACAGAGAGCGAGGGACACAGAGAGTGAGGGGCACAGAGAGCGAGGGACACAGAGAGAGCGAGGGACACACAGAGAGCGAGGGACACAGAGAGAGCGAGGGACACACAGAGAGCGAGGGACACAGAGAGAGCGAGGGGCAGAGAGAGAGCGAGGGACACAGAGAGCCAGGGATACAGAGAGAGCGAGGGACACACAGCGAGCGAGGGACACAGAGAGAGCGAGGGGCAGAGAGAGAGCGAGGGACACAGCGATGGAGGGACACAGAGAGAGCGAGGGACACAGAGAGCGAGGGACACAGAGAGCGAAGGACACAGAGAGCACGAGTGACACAGAGAGCGCGAGGGACACAGACACCGGGAGGGACACAGAGACCGCGAGGGACAGAGAGAGAGTGGGGGACACAGAGAGAGTGAGGGTCACAGAGAGCAAGGGACACAGAGAGCGAGGGACACTTAGAGAGTGAAGGATACAGAGAGTGAGGGACACACTGAGAGAGTGTGGGACACAGAGAGCGAGTGACACAGAGAGCGCGAGGGGCACAGAGAGCGCGAGGGACACAGAGAGTGAGGGACACAGAGAGTGTGGAACACAGAGAGAGTGAGGGACACAGAGAGCGAGTGACACAGAGAGCGCGAGGGGCACAGAGAGCGCGAGGGGCACAGAGAGCGAGGGACACAGAGAGCGAGGGACACAGAGAGTGTGGAACACAGTGAGTGAGGGACACCGAGAGAGCGTGGGACACAGAGAGATAGCGAGGGACACAGAGAGCGAGGGACACACAGAGAGAGCGAGGGGCACAGACAGAGCAAGGGACACAGAGAGAGCGAGGGACATAGAGAGTGAGGGACGCACAGAGAGAACGAGGGACACAGAGAGCGAGGGACACAGAGAGCGAGGGAAACACAGAGAGAGTGTGGGACACAGAGAGTGAGGTACACAGAGAGCGAGGGAAACAGAGAGAGCGAGGGACACAGAGAGAGTGAGGGACACAGAGAGAGTGAGGGACACAGAGAGAGTGAGGGACACAGAGAGCGAGGGACACAGAGAGCGAGGGACACAGAGAGCGAGGGAAACAGAGAGAGCGAGGGACACAGAGAGCGAGGGACACACAGAGAGCGAGGGACACAGAGAGTGCGAGGGACACAGAGAGTGAGGAACACAGAGAGCGAGGGACACACAGAGAGACTGAGGGAAACAGAGAGTGTGGAACACAGAGAGTGAGGGACACATAGAGAGCGAGGGACACAGAGAGAGTGAGGGACACAGAGCGAGGGACACAGACAGAGCGAGGGACACAGAGAGAGCGAGGGACACACAGAAAGGGAGGGACACAGAGAGATTGAGGGACACAGAGAGCGCGAGTGACACAGAGAGAGCGAGGACACAGAGAGCGAGGGACACAGAGAGCGAGGGACACACAGAGATAGCGAGGGACACAGAGAGTGAGGGACACAGAGAGTGAGGGACACACAGAGAGAGTGTGGGACACAGAGAGAGTGAGTGACACAGAGAGAGAGTGTTGGACACAGAGAGTGAGGGACACACAGACAGAGCCATGGACACAGAGAGAGCGAGGGACACAGAGAGCGAGGGACACACAGAGAGAGTGTGGGACACAGAGAGAGTGAGAGACACAGAGAGACTGAGGGACACAAGGAGAGCGAGGAACACAGAGAGAGCGAATGACACAGAGAACGAGGGACACAGAGAGCAAGGGACACAGAGAGTGAGGGACACAGAGAGAGTGAGGGACCCAGAGGGAGCGAGGGACCCAGAGAGAGTGAGGGACGCAGAGAGCGCGAGGGACACAGAGAGTGAGGGACACAGAGAGAGTGAGGGGCACAGAGAGTGAGGGACACAGAGAGCGAGGGACACACAGAGAGAGCGAGAGACACAGAGAGTGAGGGACACAGAGAGAGTGAGGGACACAGAGAGCGAGGGTCACAGAGAGCAAGGGACACAGAGAGCGAGGGACACTTAGAGAGTGAAGGATACAGAGAGTGAGGGACACACTGAGAGAGTGTGGGACACAGAGAGCGAGGGACACAGAGAGCGCTAGGGACACAGAGAGCGAGTGACACAGAGAGCGCGAGGGGCACAGAGAGCGCGAGGGACATAGAGAGCGAGGGACACAGAGAGAGAGCGAGGGACACAGAGAGAGAGCGAGGGACACAGAGAGCGAGGGACACACAGAGAGAGCGAGGGACACAGACAGAGCAAGGGACACAGAGAGAGTGAGGGACACAGAGTGTGAGGAACACAGAGAGCGAGGGAAACAGAGAGAGCGAGGGACACAGAGAGCGAGGGACACACAGAGAGAGTGAGGGACACAGAGAGTGTGGAACACAGAGAGCGAGGGACACAGAGAGAGCGAGGGACACAGAGAGAGCGAGGGACACAGAGAGAGTGGGGGACACAGAGCGAGGGACACAGACAGAGCGAGGGTCACAGAGAGCAAGGGACACAGAGAGTGAGGGACACAGAGAGTGAGGGACAGAGAGAGAGTGAGGGACCCAGAGGGAGCGAGGGACCCAGAGAGAGCGAGGGACGCAGAGAGCGCGAGGGACACAGAGAGTGAGGGACACAGAGAGAGTGAGGGGCACAGAGAGTGAGGGACACAGAGAGCGAGGGACACACAGAGAGAGCGAGAGACACAGAGAGTGAGGGACACAGAGAGAGTGAGGGACACAGAGAGCGAGGGTCACAGAGAGCAAGGGACACAGAGAGCGAGGGACACTTAGAGAGTGAAGGATACAGAGAGTGAGGGACACACTGAGAGAGTGTGGGACACAGAGAGCGAGTGACACAGAGAGCGCGAGGGGCACAGAGATCGCGAGGGACACAGAGAGAGAGCGAGGGACACAGAGAGAGAGCGAGGGACACAGAGAGCGAGGGACACACAGAGAGAGCGAGGGACACAGACAGAGCAAGGGACACAGAGAGAGTGAGGGACACAGAGAGTGAGGAACACAGAGAGCGAGGGAAACAGAGAGAGCGAGGGACACAGAGAGCGAGGGACACACAGAGAGAGTGAGGGACACAGAGAATGTGGAACACAGAGAGAGCGAGGGACACAGAGAGAGCGAGGGACACAGAGAGAGTGAGGGACACAGAGAGAGTGGGGGACACAGAGCGAGGGACACAGACAGAGCGAGGGACACAGACAGAGCGAGGGACACAGAGAGAGCGAGGGACACACAGAAAGGGAGGGACACAGAGAGAGTGAGGGACACAGAGAGCGCGAGTGACACAGAGAGAGCGAGGACACAGAGAGCGAGGGACACAGAGAGCGAGGGACACAGAGAGAGAGTGAGGGACACAGAGAATGTGGAACACAGAGAGAGCGAGGGACACAGAGAGTGTGGGACACAGAGAGCGAGAGACACAGAGAGTGAGGGACACAGAGAGTGAGGGACACAGAGAGTGAGGGACACACAGAGCGAGGGACACAGAGAGTGTGGGATACAGAGAGCGAGGGACACAGAGAGCGAGTAGCACAGAGCATGAGGGACGCAAAGAGTGAGGGACACAGAGAGCGAGGGACACAAAGGGCAAGGGACACAGAGAGTGTGGGACACAGAGAGTGTGGGACACAGAGAGCGAGGGACACAGAGAGCAGAGAGAGAGCGAGGGACACAGAGAGCCAGGGACACAGAGGGAGCGAGGGACACACAGAAAGGGAGGGACACAGACATAGCGAGGGTCACAGACCGAGCTACTCAGAGAGCGCGAGGGACACAGAGAGAGCGAGGGACACAAAGAGCGAGGGACACAGAGAATGTGGGACACAGAGAGCGAGGGACACAGAGAGTGAGGGAAACAGAGAGTGAGGGACTCACAGAGCGAGGGACACAGAGAGTGTGGGTCACAGAGAGCGAGAGACACAGAGAGTGAGGGACACAGAGAGTGAGGGACACAGAGAGAGTGAGGGACACAGAGAGTGAGGGACACAGAGAGCGAGGGACACAGAGAGTGAGGGAAACAGAGAGTGAGGGAAACACAGAGCGAGGGACACAGAGAGTGTGGGACACAGAGAGCGAGGGACACAGAGAGCGAGTAGCACAGAGCATGAGGGACACAAAGAGTGAGGGACACAGAGAGCGAGGGACACAAAGGGCAAGGGACACAGAGAGTGTGGGACACAGAGAGTGTGGGACACAGAGAGCGAGGGACACAGAGAGTGAGGGGCACAGAGAGCGAGGGACACAGAGAGTGTGGGACACAGAGAGCGAGGGACACAGAGAGTGTGGGACACAGAGAGCGAGGGACACAGAGAGTGAGGGAAACAGAGAGTGAGGGAAACACAGAGCGAGGGACACAGAGAGTGTGGGACACAGAGAGCGAGGGACACAGAGAGCGAGTAGCACAGAGCATGAGGGACACAAAGAGTGAGGGACACAGAGAGCGAGGGACACAAAGGGCAAGGGACACAGAGAGTGTGGGACACAGAGCGTGTGGGACACAGAGAGCGAGGGACACAGAGAGTGAGGGGCACAGAGAGCGAGGGACACAGAGAGAGCGAGGGACACACAGAGAGCGAGGGACACAGAGAGAGCGAGGGGCAGAGAGAGAGCGAGGGACACAGAGAGCCAGGGACACAGAGAGAGCGAGGGACACACAGCGAGCGAGGGACACAGAGAGAGCGAGGGGCAGAGAGAGAGCGAGGGACACAGAGAGGGAGGGACACAGAGAGAGCGAGGGACACAGAGAGCGAGGGACACAGAGAGCGAAGGACACAGAGAGCACGAGTGACACAGAGAGCGCGAGGGACACAGAGAGCGCGAGCGACACAGACACCGGGAGGGACACAGAGACCGCGAGGGACAGAGAGAGAGTGGGGGACACAGAGAGAGCGAGGGTCACAGAGAGCAAGGGACACAGAGAGCGAGGGACACTTAGAGAGTGAAGGATACAGAGAGTGAGGGACACACTGAGAGAGTGTGGGACACAGAGAGCGAGTGACACAGAGAGCGCGAGGGGCACAGAGAGCGCGAGGGACACAGAGAGCGAGGGACACAGAGAGCGCGAGGGGCACAGAGAGCGCGAGGGGCACAGAGAGCGAGGGACACAGAGAGCGAGGGACACAGAGAGTGTGGAACACAGTGAGTGAGGGACACAGAGAGAGCGAGGGACACAGAGAGATAGCGAGGGACACAGAGAGTGAGGGACGCACAGAGAGAACGAGGGACACAGAGAGCGAGGGACACAGAGAGCGAGGGAAACACAGAGAGAGTGAGGGACACAGAGAGTGAGGTACACAGAGAGCGAGGGAAACAGAGAGAGCGAGGGACACAGAGAGCGAGGGACACAGAGAGCGAGGGAAACAGAGAGAGCGAGGGACACAGAGAGCGAGGGACACACAGAGAGCGAGGGACACAGAGAGTGCGAGGGACACAGAGAGTGGGGAACACAGAGAGCGAGGGAAACAGAGAGAGCGAGGGACACAGAGAGCGAGGGACACACAGAGAGACTGAGGGACACAGAGAGTGTGGAACACAGAGAGTGAGGGACACAGAGAGAGCGAGGGACACAGAGAGAGCGAGGGACACAGAGAGAGTGAGGGACACAGATCGAGGGACACAGACAGAGCGAGGGACACAGAGAGAGCGAGGGACACACAGAAAGGGAGGGACACAGAGAGATTGAGGGACACAGAGAGCGCGAGTGACACAGAGAGAGCGAGGACACAGAGAGCGAGGGACACAGAGAGCGAGGGACACAGAGAGCGAGGGACACACAGAGATAGCGAGGGACACAGAGAGTGAGGGACACACAGAGAGAGTGTGGGACACAGAGAGAGTGAGTGACACAGAGAGAGAGTGTTGGACACAGAGAGTGAGGGACACACAGACAGAGCCATGGACACAGAGAGAGCGAGGGACACAGAGAGCGAGGGACACACAGAGAGAGTGTGGGACACAGAGAGAGTGAGAGACACAGAGAGACTGAGGGACACAAGGAGAGCGAGGAACACAGAGAGAGCGAATGACACAGAGAGCGAGGGACACAGAGAGCAAGGGACACAGAGAGTGAGGGACACAGAGAGAGTGAGGGACCCAGAGGGAGCGAGGGACCCAGAGAGAGTGAGGGACGCAGAGAGCGCGAGGGACACAGAGAGTGAGGGACACAGAGAGAGTGAGGGGCACAGAGAGTGAGGGACACAGAGAGCGAGGGACACACAGAGAGAGCGAGAGACACAGAGAGTGAGGGACACAAAGAGAGTGAGGGACACAGAGAGCGAGGGTCACAGAGAGCAAGGGACACAGAGAGCGAGGGACACTTAGAGAGTGAAGGATACAGAGAGTGAGGGACACACTGAGAGAGTGTGGGACACAGAGAGCGAGTGACACAGAGAGCGCGAGAGGCACAGAGAGCGCGAGGGACACAGAGAGCGAGGGACACAGAGAGAGAGCGAGGGACACAGAGAGAGAGCGAGGGACACAGAGAGCGAGGGACACACAGAGAGAGCGAGGGACACAGACAGAGCAAGGGACACAGAGAGAGTGAGGGACACAGAGAGTGAGGAACACAGAGAGCGAGGGAAACAGAGAGAGCGAGGGACACAGAGAGCGAGGGACACACAGAGAGAGTGAGGGACACAGAGAGTGTGGAACACAGAGAGCGAGGGACACAGAGAGAGCGAGGGACACAGAGAGAGCGAGGGACACAGAGAGAGTGAGGGATTCAGAGAGAGTGGGGGACAAAGAGTGAGGGACACAGACAGAGCGAGGGTCACAGAGAGCAAGGGACACAGAGAGTGAGGGACACAGAGAGTGAGGGACACAGAGAGAGTGAGGGACCCAGAGGGAGCGAGGGACCCAGAGAGAGCGAGGGACGCAGAGAGCGCGAGGGACACAGAGAGTGAGGGACACAGAGAGAGTGAGGGGCACAGAGAGTGAGGGACACAGAGAGCGAGGGACACACAGAGAGAGCGAGAGACACAGAGAGTGAGGGACACAGAGAGAGTGAGGGACACAGAGAGCGAGGGTCACAGAGAGCAAGGGACACAGAGAGTGAGGGACACTTAGAGAGTGAAGGATACAGAGAGTGAGGGACACACTGAGAGAGTGTGGGACACAGAGAGCGAGTGACACAGAGAGCGCGAGGGGCACAGAGAGCGCGAGGGACACAGAGAGAGTGGGACACAGAGAGCGAGGGACACACAGAGAGAGCGAGGGACACAGACAGAGCAAGGGACACAGAGAGAGTGAGGGACACAGAGAGTGAGGAACACAGAGAGCGAGGGACACACAGAGAGAGCGAGGGACACAGAGAGCGAGGGACACACAGAGAGAGTGAGGGAAACAGAGAGAGCGAGGGACACAGAGAGCGAGGGACACACAGAGAGAGTGAGGGACACAGAGAATGTGGAACACAGAGAGAGCGAGGGACACAGAGAGAGCGAGGGACACAGAGAGAGCGAGGGACACAGAGAGAGCGAGGGGCAGAGAGAGAGTGAGGGACACAGAGAGAGTGAGGGACACAGAGAGAGTGGGGGACACAGAGCGAGGGACACAGACAGAGCGAGGGACACAGACAGAGCGAGGGACACAGAGAGAGCGAGGGACACACAGAAAGGGAGGGACACAGAGAGAGTGAGGGACACAGAGAGCCCGAGTGACACAGAGAGAGCGAGGACACAGAGAGCGAGGGACACAGAGAGCGAGGGACACACAGAGATAGCGAGGGACACAGAGAGTGAGGGACACACAGAGAGAGTGTGGGACACAGAGAGAGTGAATGACACAGAGAGAGAGTGTGGGACACAGAGAATGAGGGACACACAGACAGAGCCATGGACACAGAGAGAGCGAGGGACACAGAGAGCGAAGGACACACAGAGAGAGCGAGGGACATAGAGAGCGAGGGACACACAGAGAGAGTGTGGGACACAGAGAGAGTGAGAGACACAGAGAGAGTGAGGGACACAGAGAGCGAGGGACACAGAGAGCGAGGGACACAGAGAGTGAGGGACACAGAGAGAGTGAGGGACCCAGAGGGAGCGAGGGACACAGAGAGCGCGAGGGGCACAGAGAGCGCGAGGGACACAGAGAGCGAGGGACACAGAGAGAGAGCGAGGGACACAGAGAGCGAGGGACACACAGAGAGAGCGAGGGACACAGACAGAGCAAGGGACACAGAGAGAGTGAGGGACACAGAGAGTGAGGGACACAGAGAGTGTGGGACACAGAGAGCGAGGGACACAGAGAGCGAGTAGCACAGAGCATGAGGGACACAAAGAGTGAGGGACACAGAGAGCGAGGGACACAAAGGGCAAGGGACACAGAGAGTGTGGGACACAGAGAGTGTGGGACACAGAGAGCGAGGGACACAGAGAGTGAGGGGCACAGAGTGCGAGGGACACAGAGAGAGCGAGGGACACACAGAGAGCGAGGGACACAGAGAGAGCGAGGGACACGCAGAGAGCGAGGGACACAGAGAGAGCGAGGGGCAGAGAGAGAGCGAGGGACACAGAGAGCCAGGGACACAGAGAGAGCGAGGGACACACAGCGAGCGAGGGACACAGAGAGAGCGAGGGGCAGAGAGAGAGCGAGGGACACAGAGAGGGAGGGACACAGAGAGAGCGAGGGACACAGAGAGCGAGGGACACAGAGAGCGAAGGACACAGAGAGCACGAGTGACACAGAGAGCGCGAGGGACACAGAGAGCGCGAGCGACACAGACACCGGGAGGGACACAGAGACCGCGAGGGACAGAGAGAGAGTGGGGGACACAGAGAGAGCGAGGGTCACAGAGAGCAAGGGACACAGAGAGCGAGGGACACTTAGAGAGTGAAGGATACAGACAGTGAGGGACACACTGAGAGAGTGTGGGACACAGAGAGCGAGTGACACAGAGAGCGCGAGGGGCACAGAGAGCGCGAGGGACACAGAGAGCGAGGGACACAGAGAGTGTGGAACACAGAGAGAGTGAGGGACACAGAGAGCGAGTGACACAGAGAGCGCGAGGGGCACAGAGAGCGCGAGGGGCACAGAGAGCGAGGGACACAGAGAGCGAGGGACACAGAGAGTGTGGAACACAGTGAGTGAGGGACACAGAGAGAGCGAGGGACACAGAGATAGCGAGGGACACAGAGAGTGAGGGACGCACAGAGAGAACGAGGGACACAGAGAGCGAGGGACACAGAGAGCGAGGGAAACACAGAGAGAGTGAGGGACACAGAGAGTGAGGTACACAGAGAGCGAGGGAAACAGAGAGAGCGAGGGACACAGAGAGCGAGGGACACAGAGAGCGAGGGAAACAGAGAGAGCGAGGGACACAGAGAGCGAGGGACACACAGAGAGCGAGGGACACAGAGAGTGCGAGGGACACAGAGAGTGAGGAACACAGAGAGCGAGGGAAACAGAGAGAGCGAGGGACACAGAGAGCGAGGGACACACAGAGAGACTGAGGGACACAGAGAGTGTGGAACACAGAGAGTGAGGGACACAGAGAGAGCGAGGGACACAGAGAGAGCGAGGGACACAGAGAGAGTGAGGGACACAGAGAGAGTGAGGGACACAGATCGAGGGGCACAGACAGAGCGAGGGACACAGAGAGAGCGAGGGACACACAGAAAGGGAGGGACACAGAGAGATTGAGGGACACAGAGAGCGCGAGTGACACAGAGAGAGCGAGGACACAGAGAGCGAGGGACACAGAGAGCGAGGGACACAGAGAGCGAGGGACACACAGAGATAGCGAGGGACACAGAGAGTGAGGGACACACAGAGAGAGTGTGGGACACAGAGAGAGTGAGTGACACAGAGAGAGAGTGTTGGACACAGAGAGTGAGGGACACACAGACAGAGCCATGGACACAGAGAGAGCGAGGGACACAGAGAGCGAGGGACACACAGAGAGAGTGTGGGACACAGAGAGAGTGAGAGACACAGAGAGAGTGAGGGACACCGAGAGTGAGGGACACACAGAGATAGCGAGGGACACAGAGAGCGAGGGACACACAGAGAGAGCGAGGGACACAGAGAGAGCGAGGGACACAGAGAGAGCGAGGGACACACAGAGAGAGCGAGGGACACAGAGAGCGAGGGACACACAGAGAGAGCGAGGGACACAGAGAGAGCGAGGGACACAGAGAGCGAGGGACACAGAGAGAGAGTGTGGGACACAGAGAGAGTGAGAGACACAGAGAGAGTGAGGGACACCGAGAGAGTGAGAGACACAGAGAGAGTGAGGGACACACAGAGAGAGTGAGAGACACAGAGAGAGTGAGAGACACAGAGAGAGTGAGGGACACCGAGAGTGAGGGACACACAGAGATAGCGAGGGACACAGAGAGCGAGGGACACACAGAGTGTGGGACACAGAGAGAGTGAGAGACACAGAGAGACTGAGGGACACAAGGAGAGCGAGGAACACAGAGAGAGCGAATGACACAGAGAGCGAGGGACACAGAGAGCGAGGGACACAGAGAGTGAGGGACACAGAGAGAGTGAGGGACCCAGAGGGAGCGAGGGACCCAGAGAGAGCGAGGGACGCAGAGAGAGCGAGGGACACAGAGAGCGAGGGACACAGAGAGTGAGGGACACAGAGAGCGAGGGACGCAGAGAGTGCGAGGGACACAGAGAGTGAGGAACACAGAGAGAGTGAGGGGCACAGAGAGTGAGGGACACAGAGAATGAGGGACACTTAGAGAGTGAAGGATACAGAGAGTGAGGGGCACACTGAGAGAGTGTGGGACACAGAGAGCGAGTGACACAGAGAGCGCGAGAGGCACAGAGAGCGCGAGGGACACAGAGAGCGAGGGACACAGAGAGAGAGCGAGGGACACAGAGAGAGAGCGAGGGACACAGAGAGTGAGGGACACACAGAGAGAGCGAGGGACACAGAGAGAGTGAGAGACACAGAGAGAGTGAGGGACACAGAGAGCGAGGGACACAGAGAGCGAGGGACACAGAGAGTGAGGGACACAGAGAGAGTGAGGGACCCA
Source organism: Scyliorhinus torazame (assembly GCF_047496885.1). Taxonomy (NCBI): domain Eukaryota; kingdom Metazoa; phylum Chordata; class Chondrichthyes; order Carcharhiniformes; family Scyliorhinidae; genus Scyliorhinus; species Scyliorhinus torazame. Next base: position 151,837 of record NW_027307817.1, read on the forward strand.
GAGGGAGCGAGGGACACAGAGAGAGCGAGGGACGCAGAGAGTGCGAGGGACACAGAGAGTGAGGGACACAGAGAGAGTGAGGGGCACAGAGAGTGAGGGACACAGAGAGAGTGAGGGGCACAGAGAGCGAGGGACACACAGAGAGAGCGAGAGACACAGAGAGTGAGGGACACAGAGAGAGTGAGGGACACAGAGAGCGAGGGACACAGAAAGAGTCAGGGACACAGAGAGTGAGGGCCACTGAGAGAGTGAGGGACAGAGAGTGAGTGAGGGACACACAGAGAGAGTGAGGGACACAGAGAGCGAGGGACACAGAGAGTGTGGGACACATAGATCGAGGGACACCGAGAGTGTGGGACACATAGATCGAGGGACACAGAGAGGGAGGGACACAGAGAGTGAGGGACACACTGATCGAGGGACACAGAGAGTGAGGGACACAGAGAGTGAGGGACACACAGAGTGTGGGACACAGAGAGCGAGGGACACAGAGAGCGAGTAGCACAGAGCATGAGGGACACAAAGAGTGAGGGACACAGAGAGCGAGGGACACACGGAGAGAGCCAGGGACACAGAGAGCGCGAGGGACACAGAGAGCCAGGGACACAGAGAGAGCGAGGGACACACAGCGAGCGAGGGACACAGAGAGAGCGAGGGGCAGAGAGAGAGCGAGGGACACAGAGAGCGAGAGACACAGAGAGGGAGGGACACAGAGAGCGAGAGACACAGAGAGAGCGAAGGACACAGAGAGCACGAGTGACACAGACACCGGGAGGGACACAGAGACCGCGAGGGACAGAGAGAGAGTGGGGGACACAGAGAGAGCGAGGGTCACAGAGAGAGCAAGGGACACAGAAAGGGAGGGACACAGGGAGAGCGAGGGACACAGAGTGAGCGAGGGACACAGAGAGAGTGAGGGACACAGAGAGCGAGGGACACAGAGAGCGAGGGACACAGAGAGAGCCAGGGACACAGAGAGCGCGAGGGACTCAGAGAGAGCCAGGGATACAGAGAGCACGAGGGACACAGAGAGCCAGGGACACAGAGAGAGCGAGGGATACACAGCGAGCGAGGGACACAGAGAGAGCGAGGGGCAGAGAGAGAGCGAGGGATACAGAGAGCGAGAGACACAGAGAGAGCGAGGGACACAGAGAGCGCGAGCGAGACAGACACCGGGAGGGACACAGAGACCTCGAGGGACAGAGAGAGAGTGGGGGACACAGAGAGAGCGAGGGTCACAGAGAGCAAGGGACACAGAGAGCGAGGGACACTTAGAGAGTGAAGGATACAGAGAGTGAGGGACACACTGAGAGAGTGTGGGACACAGAGAGCGAGTGACACAGAGAGCGCGAGGGACACAGAGAGCGCGAGGGACACAGAGAGCGAGGGACACAGAGAGTGTGGGACACAGAGAGAGTGAGGGACACAGAGAGAGCGAGGGACACAGAGAGAGCGAGGGACACAGAGAGCGAGGGACACACAGAGAGAGCGAGGGACACAGACAGAGCCAGGGACACAGAGAGAGCGAGGGACATAGAGAGCGAGGGACACACAGAGAGAACGAGGGACACTGAGAGCGAGGGACACAGAGAGCGAGGGTCACACAGAGAGAGTGAGGGACACAGAGAGTGAGGAACACAGAGAGTGAGGGACACAGAGAGTGTGGGAAACAGAGAGAGCGAGGGACACAGAGAGCGAGGGACACAGAGAGAGTGAGGGACACAGAGAGCGAGGGACACCGAGAGTGTGGGACACATAGATCGAGGGACACAGAGAGTGAGGGACACAGAGAGTGAGGGACACACAGAGCGAGGGACACAGAGAGTGTGGGACACATAGATCGAGGGACACAGAGAGCGAGGGACACATGGAGAGAGCGAGGGACACAGAGCGAGGGACACAGACAGAGCGAGGGACACAGACAGAGCGAGGGACACAGAGAGAGCGAGGGACACACAGAAAGGGAGGGACACAGAGAGAGTGAGGGACACAGAGAGCGCGAGTGACACAGAGAGAGCGAGGACACAGAGAGCGAGGGACACAGAGAGCGAGGGACACACAGAGAGAGTGAGGGACACAGAGAATGTGGAACACAGAGAGAGCGAGGGACACAGAGAGTGTGGGACACAGAGAGCGAGAGACACAGAGAGTGAGGGACACAGAGAGTGAGGGACACAGAGAGTGAGGGACACACAGAGCGAGGGACACAGAGAGTGTGGGATACAGAGAGCGAGGGACACAGAGAGCGAGTAGCACAGAGCATGAGGGACGCAAAGAGTGAGGGACACAGAGAGCGAGGGACACAAAGGGCAAGGGACACAGAGAGTGTGGGACACAGAGAGTGTGGGACACAGAGAGCGAGGGACACAGAGAGCAGAGAGAGAGCGAGGGACACAGAGAGCCAGGGACACAGAGGGAGCGAGGGACACACAGAAAGGGAGGGACACAGACATAGCGAGGGTCACAGACCGAGCTACACAGAGAGCGCGAGGGACACAGAGAGAGCGAGGGACACAAAGAGCGAGGGACACAGAGCACGAGGGACACAGAGAGCGAGGGACACAGAGAATGTGGGACACAGAGAGCGAGGGACACAGAGAGTGAGGGAAACAGAGAGTGAGGGAAACACAGAGCGAGGGACACAGAGAGTGTGGGACACAGAGAGCGAGGGACACAGAGAGCGAGTAGCACAGAGCATGAGGGACACAAAGAGTGAGGGACACAGAGAGCGAGGGACACAAAGGGCAAGGGACACAGAGAGTGTGGGACACAGAGAGTGTGGGACACAGAGAGCGAGGGACACAGAGAGTGAGGGGCACAGAGTGCGAGGGACACAGAGAGAGCGAGGGACACACAGAGAGCGAGGGACACAGAGAGAGCGAGGGACACGCAGAGAGCGAGGGACACAGAGAGAGCGAGGGGCAGAGAGAGAGCGAGGGACACAGAGAGCCAGGGACACAGAGAGAGCGAGGGACACACAGCGAGCGAGGGACACAGAGAGAGCGAGGGGCAGAGAGAGAGCGAGGGACACAGAGAGGGAGGGACACAGAGAGAGCGAGGGACACAGAGAGCGAGGGACACAGAGAGCGAAGGACACAGAGAGCACGAGTGACACAGAGAGCGCGAGGGACACAGAGAGCGCGAGCGACACAGACACCGGGAGGGACACAGAGACCGCGAGGGACAGAGAGAGAGTGGGGGACACAGAGAGAGCGAGGGTCACAGAGAGCAAGGGACACAGAGAGCGAGGGACACTTAGAGAGTGAAGGATACAGAGAGTGAGGGACACACTGAGAGAGTGTGGGACACAGAGAGCGAGTGACACAGAGAGCGCGAGGGGCACAGAGAGCGCGAGGGACACAGAGAGCGAGGGACACAGAGAGTGTGGAACACAGAGAGAGTGAGGGACACAGAGAGCGAGTGACACAGAGAGCGCGAGGGGCACAGAGAGCGCGAGGGGCACAGAGAGCGAGGGACACAGAGAGCGAGGGACACAGAGAGTGTGGAACACAGTGAGTGAGGGACACAGAGAGAGCGAGGGACACAGAGATAGCGAGGGACACAGAGAGTGAGGGACGCACAGAGAGAACGAGGGACACAGAGAGCGAGGGACACAGAGAGCGAGGGAAACACAGAGAGAGTGAGGGACACAGAGAGTGAGGTACACAGAGAGCGAGGGAAACAGAGAGAGCGAGGGACACAGAGAGCGAGGGACACAGAGAGCGAGGGAAACAGAGAGAGCGAGGGACACAGAGAGCGAGGGACACACAGAGAGCGAGGGACACAGAGAGTGCGAGGGACACAGAGAGTGAGGAACACAGAGAGCGAGGGAAACAGAGAGAGCGAGGGACACAGAGAGCGAGGGACACACAGAGAGACTGAGGGACACAGAGAGTGTGGAACACAGAGAGTGAGGGACACAGAGAGAGCGAGGGACACAGAGAGAGCGAGGGACACAGAGAGAGTGAGGGACACAGAGAGAGTGAGGGACACAGATCGAGGGGCACAGACAGAGCGAGGGACACAGAGAGAGCGAGGGACACACAGAAAGGGAGGGACACAGAGAGATTGAGGGACACAGAGAGCGCGAGTGACACAGAGAGAGCGAGGACACAGAGAGCGAGGGACACAGAGAGCGAGGGACACAGAGAGCGAGGGACACACAGAGATAGCGAGGGACACAGAGAGTGAGGGACACACAGAGAGAGTGTGGGACACAGAGAGAGTGAGTGACACAGAGAGAGAGTGTTGGACACAGAGAGTGAGGGACACACAGACAGAGCCATGGACACAGAGAGAGCGAGGGACACAGAGAGCGAGGGACACACAGAGAGAGTGTGGGACACAGAGAGAGTGAGAGACACAGAGAGAGTGAGGGACACCGAGAGTGAGGGACATACAGAGATAGCGAGGGACACAGAGAGCGAGGGACACACAGAGAGAGCGAGGGACACAGAGAGAGCGAGGGACACACAGAGAGAGCGAGGGACACAGAGAGCGAGGGACACACAGAGAGAGCGAGGGACACAGAGAGAGCGAGGGACACAGAGAGCGAGGGACACAGAGAGAGAGTGTGGGACACAGAGAGAGTGAGAGACACAGAGAGAGTGAGGGACACCGAGAGTGAGGGACACACAGAGATAGCGAGGGACACAGAGAGCGAGGGACACACAGAGTGTGGGACACAGAGAGAGTGAGAGACACAGAGAGACTGAGGGACACAAGGAGAGCGAGGAACACAGAGAGAGCGAATGACACAGAGAGCGAGGGACACAGAGAGCGAGGGACACAGAGAGTGAGGGACACAGAGAGAGTGAGGGACCCAGAGGGAGCGAGGGACCCAGAGAGAGCGAGGGACGCAGAGAGTGCGAGGGACACAGAGAGTGAGGAACACAGAGAGAGTGAGGGGCACAGAGAGTGAGGGACACAGAGAATGAGGGACACTTAGAGAGTGAAGGATACAGAGAGTGAGGGACACACTGAGAGAGTGTGGGACACAGAGAGCGAGTGACACAGAGAGCGCGAGAGGCACAGAGAGCGCGAGGGACACAGAGAGCGAGGGACACAGAGAGAGAGCGAGGGACACAGAGAGAGAGCGAGGGACACAGAGAGTGAGGGACACACAGAGAGAGCGAGGGACACAGAGAGAGTGAGAGACACAGAGAGAGTGAGGGACACAGAGAGCGAGGGACACAGAGAGCGAGGGACACAGAGAGTGAGGGACACAGAGAGAGTGAGGGACCCAGAGGGAGCGAGGGACACAGAGAGAGCGAGGGACGCAGAGAGTGCGAGGGACACAGAGAGTGAGGGACACAGAGAGAGTGAGGGGCACAGAGAGTGAGGGACACAGAGAGAGTGAGGGGCACAGAGAGCGAGGGACACACAGAGAGAGCGAGAGACACAGAGAGTGAGGGACACAGAGAGAGTGAGGGACACAGAGAGCGAGGGACACAGAAAGAGTCAGGGACACAGAGAGTGAGGGCCACTGAGAGAGTGAGGGACAGAGAGTGAGTGAGGGACACACAGAGAGAGTGAGGGACACAGAGAGCGAGGGACACAGAGAGTGTGGGACACATAGATCGAGGGACACCGAGAGTGTGGGACACATAGATCGAGGGACACAGAGAGAGTGAGGGACACACAGAGAGAGTGAGGGACAGAGAGAGAGTGAGGGACACACAGAGAGAGTGAGGGACACAGAGAGCGAGGGACACAGAGAGTGTGGGACACATAGATCGAGGGACACCGAGAGTGTGGGACACATAGATCGAGGGACACAGAGAGGGAGGGACACAGAGAGTGAGGGACACACTGATCGAGGGACACAGAGAGTGAGGGACACAGAGAGTGAGGGACACACAGAGCGAGGGACACAGAGAGTGTGGGACACAGAGAGCGAGGGACACAGAGAGCGAGTAGCACAGAGCATGAGGGACACAAAGAGTGAGGGACACAGAGAGCGAGGGACACACGGAGAGAGCCAGGGACACAGAGAGCGCGAGGGACACAGAGAGCCAGGGACACAGAGAGAGTGAGGGACACAGAGAGTGAGGGACACAGAGAGCGAGGGACACAGAGAGCCAGGGACACAGAGAGAGCGAGGGACACACAGCGAGCGAGGGACACAGAGAGAGCGAGGGGCAGAGAGAGAGCGAGGGACACAGAGAGCGAGAGACACAGAGAGGGAGGGACACAGAGAGCGAGAGACACAGAGAGAGCGAGGGACACAGAGTGCGAAGGACACAGAGAGCACGAGTGACACAGACACCGGGAGGGACACAGAGACCGCGAGGGACAGAGAGAGAGTGGGGGACACAGAGAGAGCGAGGGTCACAGAGAGAGCAAGGGACACAGAAAGGGAGGGACACAGGGAGAGCGAGGGACACAGAGTGAGCGAGGGACACAGAGAGAGTGAGGGACACAGAGAGCGAGGGACACAGAGAGCGAGGGACACAGAGAGAGCCAGGGACACAGAGAGCGCGAGGGACTCAGAGAGAGCCAGGGATACAGAGAGCACGAGGGACACAGAGAGCCAGGGACACAGAGAGAGCGAGGGATACACAGCGAGCGAGGGACACAGAGAGAGCGAGGGGCAGAGAGAGAGCGAGGGATACAGAGAGCGAGAGACACAGAGAGAGCGAGGGACACAGAGTGCGAAGGACACTGAGAGCACGAGTGACACAGAGAGCGCGAGGGACACAGAGAGCGCGAGCGAGACAGACACCGGGAGGGACACAGAGACCTCGAGGGACAGAGAGAGAGTGGGGGACACAGAGAGAGCGAGGGTCACAGAGAGCAAGGGACACAGAGAGCGAGGGACACTTAGAGAGTGAAGGATACAGAGAGTGAGGGACACACTGAGAGAGTGTGGGACACAGAGAGCGAGTGACACAGAGAGCGCGAGGGACACAGAGAGCGCGAGGGACACAGAGAGCGAGGGACACAGAGAGTGTGGGACACAGAGAGAGTGAGGGACACAGAGAGAGCGAGGGACACAGAGAGAGCGAGGGACACAGAGAGCGAGGGACACACAGAGAGAGCGAGGGACACAGACAGAGCCAGGGACACAGAGAGAGCGAGGGACATAGAGAGCGAGGGACACACAGAGAGAACGAGGGACACTGAGAGCGAGGGACACAGAGAGCGAGGGTCACACAGAGAGAGTGAGGGACACAGAGAGTGAGGAACACAGAGAGCGAGGGACACAGAGAGTGTGGGAAACAGAGAGAGCGAGGGACACAGAGAGCGAGGGACACAGAGAGAGTGAGGGACACAGAGAGCGAGGGACACCGAGAGTGTGGGACACATAGATCGAGGGACACAGAGAGTGAGGGACACAGAGAGTGAGGGACACACAGAGCGAGGGACACAGAGAGTGTGGGACACATAGATCGAGGGACACAGAGAGCGAGGGACACATGGAGAGAGCGAGGGACACAGAGAGTGAGGGACACAGAGAGAATGAGGGACACAGAGAGCGAGGGACACAGAGAGCGAGGGACACAGAGAGAGTCACCGACACAGAGAGTGAGGGCCAGAGAGAGAGTGAGGGACAGAGAGAGAGTGAGGGACACAGAGAGAGTGAGGGTCACAGAGAGTGAGGGGCATAGAGAGAGTGAGGGACACAGAGAGTGAGGAACACAGAGAGGGAGGGACACAGAGAGAGCGAGGGACACAGAGAGCGAGGGACACAGAGAGAGCAAGGGACACAGAGAGAGTGAGCGACTCAGGGAGAGCGAGGGACACAGAGAGAGTGAGGGACACAGAGAGAGCAAGGGACACAGAGAGAGTGAGCGACTCAGGGAGAGCGAGGGACACAGAAAGGGAGGGACACAGACAGAGCCACACACAGACACAAACTCAAGACAGGCTGGGTCAATACATCTTTCAAATGGAGCGAGATCCATTCTCCACCTTTAACTTGGAGAGGTGTATCTGGCCTGTGTGTGACCCAAGTCACACACTGACTCTGAACATCCTCACAGCAGCTTGGGGACAGACTTTTCTAAAGCACTTTTCATAAACTTTGGGTATCACAAACTGCTTCACAGGCAATGGAGCCCTTTTGAAATCTAGTCAGGAGTAATTTAGGAAATGGACCAGCTAATTTCAGAGAGAGACACAGAAACAGGATGAGATTGTGCTGTACATGTTTCAGAGCTGTCACTGAGACACACACGAGATGTACAATATCAATTATTATTCTGAAGCATGTGATTAAATCAGCCCTGAGACTGAATTCCAGTGTTTCAGAGTAAAGCTCCATCTACACTGTCCATCAAACACTCACAACACAAATACTGTCTGGGGTTAAATACAGAGTCAAAATCCCTCTGTCCTATCCAAAGAATTTTTCATTGCAGATAGTTATATTTATTTTATGGAAAAGCAGAACTCAAATTGCACCGAATCCCAGGGTGGACTCTTGTTTATTTCAGCCCTTCACATTCAAACGTGAAGTTTAAGCTCCGATTACAGGTGTCTGCTTGTCTCTGTTTGTATATTCTCTGTTACTGTTGTTTTGTCACTTGTCTGAAGTATTTGAATAATAGGCCTTGGTTAATCAATCCTTTCTCCCAGCACATGGAAGTTGTGAACCTTCAAGGCTGTCAGTCTGATATAGATAACAAAAAAATACATCCTTTGATCAATCCATTCCCCAACCATAAATAGATCTCACACATTTCCATAATGCAGGAATATCTCCATCAAAACTTCCAATCCGTTCCCAATACTCTTGTTAACATTTGCCTGTATAACCTAAATTCCACTGACAGATTCCGAAAGCTGCACAGAAAAATGACTGGGTATTTTAAACTTTGAAACAAAACTATTTGAACTTGTGCTTCAATCCTATTGTACAGAAATGTTGTCCGGTGGGCTGACAGTTTCTCAGTAAGACTGAAACATTGAGGTACGCCTCGCACTGCACTTGACAACATTTGTGGCACTTCAGGCAAGAGAGAGAGAGTGAGGGACACAGCAAGAGAGAGTGAGGGGCACAGCGAGAGAGAGTGAGGGACACAGCGAGAGAGAGTGAGGGACACAGCGAGAGAGAGTGAGGGACACAGCGAGAGAGAGAGTGAGGGACACAGCGAGAGAGAGTGATGGACACAACGAGAGAGAGTGAGGGACACAGCGAGAGAGTGAGGGACAGAGAGAGAGAGAGAGTGAGGGACACAGCGAGAGAGAGAGTGAGGGGCACAGCGAGAGAGAGTGATGGACGCAGCGAGAGAGAGTGAGGGACACAGCGAGAGAATGAGGGACACAGCGAGAGAGAGTGAGGGACACAGCGAGAGAGAGTGAGGGACAGAGAGAGAGTGTGAGGGGCGCAGCGAGAGAGGGACACAGAGAGCGAGGGACACAGAGAGCGAGGGACACACAGAGAGAGCGAGGGACACAGACAGAGCAAGGGACACAGAGAGAGCGAGGGACATAGAGAGCGAGGGACATAGGGAGCAAGGGACGCACAGAGAGAACGAGGGACACAGAGAGCGAGGGAAACAGAGAGAGCGACGGACACAGAGAGCGAGGGACACACAGAGAGAGTGAGGGACACAGAGAGTGTGGAACACAGAGAGCGAGGGAAACAGAGAGAGCGAGGGACACAGAGAGAGTGAGGGACACAGAGAGAGTGAGTGACACAGAGCGAGGGACACAGACAGAGCGAGGGACACAGACAGAGCGAGGGACACAGAGAGAGCGAGGGACACACAGAAAGGGAGGGACACAGAGAGAGTGAGGGACACAGAGAGCGCGAGTGACACAGAAAGAGCGAGGACACAGAGAGCGAGGGACACAGAGAGCAAGGGACACACAGAGATAGCGAGGGACACAGAGAGTGAGGGACACACAGAGAGAGTGTGGGACACAGAGAGAGTGAGTGACACAGTGAGAGAGTGTGGGACACAGAGAGTGAGGGACACACAGAGAGAGTGTGGGACACAGAGAGAGTGAGTGACACAGAGAGAGAGTGTGGGACACAGAGAGTGAGGGACACACAGACAGAGTCAGGGACAAAGAGAGAGCGAGGAACACAGAGAGCAAGGGACACACAGAGATAGCGAGGGACACAGAGAGCGAGGGACAAACAGAGAGAGTGTGGGACACAGAGAGAGTGAGAGACACAGGGAGAGTGAGGGACACACAGAGAGCGAGGAACACAGAGAGAGCGAGGGGCACAGAGAGCGAGGGACACAGAGAGCGAGGGACACAGAGAGTGAGGGACGCAGAGAGAGTGAGGGACCAGAGGGAGCGAGGGACCCAGAGAGAGCGAGGGACGCAGAGAGCGCGAAGGACACAGAGAGTGAGGGACACACAGAGAGTGAGGGGCACAGAGAGTGAGGGACACAGAGAGCGAGGGACACAGAGAGCGAGGGACACAGAGAGCGAGGGACACACAGAGAGAGCGAGAGACACAGAGAATGCGGGACACAGAGAGAGTGAGGGACACAGAGAGCGAGGGACACAGAGAACGAGGGACACAGAGAGAGTCAGGGACACAGAGAGTGAGGGCCACAGAGAGAGTGAGGGACAGAGAGTGAGTGAGGGACACAGAGAGAGTGAGGGTCACAGAGAGTGAGGGGCACAGAGAGAGTGAGGGACACAGAGAGTGAGGAACACAGAGAGGGAGGGACACAGAGAGAGCGAGGGACACAGAGAGCGAGGGACACAGAGAGAGCAAGGGACACAGAGAGAGTGAGCGACTCAGGGAGAGCGAGGGACACAGAGAGAGTGAGGGACACAGAGAGAGTGAGGGACAGAGAGAGAGTGAGGGACACAGAGAGAGTGAGGGTCACAGAGAGTGAGGGGCACAGAGAGAGTGAGGGACACAGAGAGTGAGGAACACAGAGAGGGAGGGACCCAGAGAGAGCGAGGGACACAGAGAGCGAGGGACACAGAGAGAGCAAGGGACACAGAGAGAGTGAGCGACTCAGGGAGAGTGAGGGACACAGAGAGAGTGAGGGACACAGAGAGCGAGGGACACAGAGAACGAGGGACACAGAGAGAGTCAGGGACAAAGAGAGTGAGGGCCACAGAGAGAGTGAGGGACAGAGAGTGAGTGAGAGACACAGAGAGAGTGAGGGTCACAGAGAGTGAGGGGCACAGAGAGAGTGAGGGACACAGAGAGTGAGGAACACAGAGAGTGAGGGACACAGAGAGAGTGAGGTACACCGAGAGTGAGCGACACAGCGAGAGCGAGGGACACAGAGAGAGGGAGGGACACAGAGAGAGCGAGGGACACACAGAGCGAGGGACACAGAGAGAGCAAGAGACACAGAGAGAGTGAGCTACTCAGGGAGAGCGAGGGACACAGAGAGAGTGAGGGACACAGAGAGAGCGAGGGACACAGAGAGCGCGAGGGACACAGCGAGAGCGAGGGACACACAGAAAGGGAGGGACACAGACAGAGCGAGGGTCACAGACCGAGCTACACAGAGAGCGCGAGGGACACAGAGAGAGCGAGGGACACAGAGAGCGAGAGACACAGAGAGTGAGGGACACAGAGAGTGAGGGACACAGAGAGTGAGGGACACACAGAGCGAGGGACACAGAGAGTGTGGGACACAGAGAGCGAGGGACACAGAGAGCAAGTAGCACAGAGCATGAGGGACACAAAGAGTGAGGGACACAGAGAAAGAGGGACACAAAGGGCAAGGGACACAGAGAGTGTGGGATACAGAGAGTGTGGGACACAGAGAGCGAGGGACACAGAGAGCAGAGAGAGAGCGAGGGACACAGAGAGCCAGGGACACAGAGGGAGCGAGGGACACACAGAAAGGGAGGGACACAGACAGAGCGAGGGCACAGACCGAGCTACACAGAGAGCGCGAGGGACACAGAGAGAGCGAGGGACACAAAGAGCGAGGGACACAAAGAGCGAGGGACACAGAGCACGAGGGACACAGAGAGCGAGGGACACAGAGAGTGTGGGACACAGAGAGCGAGGGACACAGAGAGTGAGGGAAACAGAGAGTGAGGGAAACACAGAGCGAGGGATACAGAGAGTGTGGGACACAGAGAGCGAGGGACACAGAGCATGAGGGACACAAAGAGTGAGGGACACAGAGAGCGAGGGACACAAAGGGCAAGGGACACAGAGAGTGTGGGACACAGAGAGTGTGGGACACAGAGAGCGAGGGACACAGAGAGCGAGGGACACAGAGAGTGAGGGGCACAGAGAGCGAGGGACACAGAGAGAGCGAGGGACACACAGAGAGCGAGGGACACAGAGAGCGAGGGACACAGAGAGAGCGAGGGACACACAGAGAGCGAGGGCCACAGAGAGAGCGAGGGGCAGAGAGAGAGCGAGGGACACAGAGAGCCAGGGACACAGAGAGAGCGAGGGACACAGAGAGCGAGGGGCAGAGAGAGAGCGAGGGACACAGAGAGAGCGAGGGACACAGAGAGAGCGAGGGACACAGAGAGAGCGAGGGACACAGAGAGAGCGAGGGGCAGCGAGAGAGCGAGGGACACACAGAGAGAGTGTGGGACACAGAGAGAGTGAGAGACACAGAGAGAGTGAGGGACACACAGAGAGCGAGGGACACACAGAGAGAGTGTGGGACACAGAGAGAGTGAGAGACACAGAGAGAGTGAGGGACACAGAGAGCGAGGGACACAGAGAGCGAGGGACACAGAGAGTAAGGGACACAGAGAGAGTGAGGTACACCGAGAGTGAGCGACACAGCGAGAGCGAGGGACACAGAGAGAGGGAGGGACACAGAGAGAGCGAGGGACACACAGAGCGAGGGACACAGAGAGAGCAAGAGACACAGAGAGAGTGAGCTACTCAGGGAGAGCGAGGGACACAGAGAGAGTGAGGGACACAGAGAGAGCGAGGGACACAGAGAGCGCGAGGGACACAGCGAGAGCGAGGGACACACAGAAAGGGAGGGACACAGACAGAGCGAGGGTCACAGACCGAGCTACACAGAGAGCGCGAGGGACACAGAGAGAGCGAGGGACACAGAGAGCGAGAGACACAGAGAGTGAGGGACACAGAGAGTGAGGGACACAGAGAGTGAGGGACACACAGAGCGAGGGACACAGAGAGTGTGGGACACAGAGAGCGAGGGACACAGAGAACAAGTAGCACAGAGCATGAGGGACACAAAGAGTGAGGGACACAGAGAAAGAGGGACACAAAGGGCAAGGGACACAGAGCGAGGGACACAGAGAGCGAGGGACACAGAGAGCGAGTAGCACAGAGCATGAGGGACACAAAGAGTGAGGGACACAGAGAGCGAGGGACACAAAGGGCAAGGGACACAGAGAGTGTGGGACACAGAGAGTGTGGGACACAGAGAGCGAGGGACACAGAGAGCGAGGGACACAGAGAGTGAGGGGCACAGAGAGCGAGGGACACAGAGAGAGCGAGGGACACACAGAGAGCGAGGGACACAGAGAGCGAGGGACACAGAGAGAGCGAGGGACACACAGAGAGCGAGGGCCACAGAGAGAGCGAGGGGCAGAGAGAGAGCGAGGGACACACAGAGAGCGAGGGACACAGAGAGAGCGAGGGGCAGAGAGAGAGCGAGGGACACAGAGAGCCAGGGACACAGAGAGAGCGAGGGACACAGAGAGCGAGGGGCAGAGAGAGAGCGAGGGACACAGAGAGAGTGAGAGACACAGAGAGAGTGAGGGACACACAGAGAGCGAGGAACACAGAGAGAGCGAGGGGCACAGAGAGCGAGGGACACAGAGAGCGAGGGACACAGAGAGTGAGGGACGCAGAGAGAGTGAGGGACCAGAGGGAGCGAGGGACCCAGAGAGAGCGAGGGACGCAGAGAGCGCGAAGGACACAGAGAGTGAGGGACACACAGAGAGTGAGGGGCACAGAGAGTGAGGGACACAGAGAGCGAGGGACACAGAGAGCGAGGGACACAGAGAGCGAGGGACACACAGAGAGAGCGAGAGACACAGAGAATGCGGGACACACAGAGAGCGAGGGACACAGAGAGCGAGGGACACAGAGAACGAGGGACACAGAGAGAGTCAGGGACACAGAGAGTGAGGGCCACAGAGAGAGTGAGGGACAGAGAGTGAGTGAGGGACACAGAGAGAGTGAGGGACCAGAGGGAGCGAGGGACCCAGAGAGAGCGTGGGACGCAGAGAGCGCGAAGGACACAGAGAGTGAGGGACACACAGAGAGTGAGGGGCACAGAGAGTGAGGGACACAGAGAGCGAGGGACACAGAGAGCGAGGGACACAGAGAGCGAGGGACACAGAGAGCGAGGGACACACAGAGAGAGCGAGAGACACAGAGAATGCGGGACACAGAGAGAGTGAGGGACACAGAGAGCGAGGGACACAGAGAGCGAGGGACACAGAGAGAGTCAGGGACACAGAGAGTGAGGGCCACAGAGAGAGTGAGGGACAGAGAGTGAGTGAGGGACACAGAGAGAGTGAGGGTCACAGAGAGTGAGGGGCACAGAGAGAGTGAGGGACACAGAGAGTGAGGAACACAGAGAGTGAGGGACACAGAGAGAGTGAGGTACACCGAGAGTGAGCGACACAGCGAGAGCGAGGGACACAGAGAGAGGGAGGGACACAGAGAGAGCGAGGGACACACAGAGCGAGGGACACAGAGAGAGCAAGAGGAACAGAGAGAGTGAGCTACTCAGGGAGAGCGAGGGACACAGAGAGAGTGAGGGACACAGAGAGAGCGAGGGACACAGAGAGCGCGAGGGACACAGAGAGAGCAAGGGACACAGAGAGAGTGAGCGACTCAGGGAGAGCGAGGGACACAGAAAGAGTGAGGGACACAGAGAGAGCGAGGGACACAGAGAGCGCGAGGGACACAGCGAGAGCGAGGGACACACAGAAAGGGAGGGACACAGACAGAGCGAGGGTCACAGACCGAGCTACACAGAGAGCGCGAGGGACACAGAGAGAGCGAGGGACACAGAGAGTGTGGGACACAGAGAGCGAGAGACACAGAGAGTGAGGGACACAGAGAGTGAGGGACACAGAGAGCGAGGGACACAGAGAGTGAGGGACACAGAGAGCGAGGGACTCACAGAGCGAGGGACACAGAGAGTGTGGGATACAGAGAGCGAGGGACACAGAGAGCGAGTAGCACAGAGCATGAGGGACACAAAGAGTGAGGGACACAGAGAGCGAGTGACACAAAGGGCAAGGGACACAGAGAGTGTGGGACACAGAGAGTGTGGGACACAGAGAGCGAGGGACACAGAGAGCAGAGAGAGAGCGAGGGACACAGAGAGCCAGGGACACAGAGGGAGCGAGGGGCACACAGAAAGGCAGGGACACAGACAGAGCGAGGGTCACAGACCGAGCTACACAGAGAGCGCGAGGGACACAGAGAGAGCGAGGGACACAAAGAGCGAGGGACACAGAGCACCAGGGACACAGAGAGCGAGGGACACAGAGAGTGTGGGACACAGAGAGCGAGGGACACAGAGAGTGAGGGAAACAGAGAGTGAGGGAAACACAGAGCGAGGGACACAGAGAGTGTGGGACACAGAGAGCGAGGGACACAGAGAGCGAGTAGCACAGAGCATGAGGGACACAAAGAGTGAGGGACACAGAGAGCGAGGTCCACAAAGGGCAAGGGACACAGAGAGTGTGGGACACAGAGAGTGTGGGACACAGAGAGCGAGGGACACAAAGGGCAAGGGACACAGAGAGTGTGGGACACAGAGAGTGTGGGACACAGAGGGCGAGGGACACAGAGAGCGAGGGGCGCAGAGAGTGAGGGGCACAGAGAGAGCGAGGGGCAGAGAGAGAGCGAGGGACACAGAGAGCCAGGGACACAGAGAGAGCGAGGGACACACAGCGAGCGAAGGACACAGAGAGAGCGAGGGACATAGAGAGCGAGGGACATAGGGAGCAAGGGACGCACAGAGAGAACGAGGGACACAGAGAGCGA
Source organism: Scyliorhinus torazame (assembly GCF_047496885.1). Classification (NCBI taxonomy): domain Eukaryota; kingdom Metazoa; phylum Chordata; class Chondrichthyes; order Carcharhiniformes; family Scyliorhinidae; genus Scyliorhinus; species Scyliorhinus torazame. The sequence continues at coordinate 167,732 of NW_027307817.1, forward strand.
GGGAAACAGAGAGAGCGACGGACACAGAGAGCGAGGGACACACAGAGAGAGTGAGGGACACAGAGAGTGTGGAACACAGAGAGCGAGGGAAACAGAGAGAGCGAGGGACACAGAGAGAGTGAGGGACACAGAGAGAGTGAGTGACACAGAGCGAGGGACACAGACAGAGCGAGGGACACAGACAGAGCGAGGGACACAGAGAGAGCGAGGGACACACAGAAAGGGAGGGACACAGAGAGAGTGAGGGACACAGAGAGCGCGAGTGACACAGAAAGAGCGGGGACACAGAGAGCGAGGGACACAGAGAGCAAGGGACACACAGAGATAGCGAGGGACACAGAGAGTGAGGGACACACAGAGAGAGTGTGGGACACAGAGAGAGTGAGTGACACAGTGAGAGAGTGTGGGACACAGAGAGTGAGGGACACACAGAGAGAGTGTGGGACACAGAGAGAGTGAGTGACACAGAGAGAGAGTGTGGGACACAGAGAGTGAGGGACACACAGACAGAGTCAGGGACAAAGAGAGAGCGAGGAACACAGAGAGCAAGGGACACACAGAGATAGCGAGGGACACAGAGAGCGAGGGACAAACAGAGAGAGTGTGGGACACAGAGAGAGTGAGAGACACAGAGAGAGTGAGGGACACACAGAGAGCGAGGAACACAGAGAGAGCGAGGGGCATAGAGAGCGAGGGACACAGAGAGCGAGGGACACAGAGAGTGAGGGACGCAGAGTGAGTGAGGGACCAGAGGGAGCGAGGGACCCAGAGAGAGCGAGGGACGCAGAGAGCGCGAAGGACACAGAGAGTGAGGGACGCAGAGAGAGTGAGGGACCAGAGGGAGCGAGGGACCCAGAGAGAGCGAGGGACGCAGAGAGCGCGAAGGACACAGAGAGTGAGGGACACACAGAGAGTGAGGGGCACAGAGAGTGAGGGACACAGAGAGCGAGGGACACAGAGAGCGAGGGACACAGAGAGCGAGGGACACACAGAGAGAGCGAGAGACACAGAGAATGCGGGACACAGAGAGAGTGAGGGTCACAGAGAGCGAGGGACACAGAGAACGAGGGACACAGAGAGAGTCAGGGACACAGAGAGTGAGGGCCACAGAGAGAGTGAGGGACAGAGAGTGAGTGAGGGACACAGAGAGAGTGAGGGTCACAGAGAGTGAGGGGCACAGAGAGAGTGAGGGACACAGAGAGTGAGGAACACAGAGAGGGAGGGACACAGAGAGAGCGAGGGACACAGAGAGCGAGGGACACAGAGAGAGCAAGGGACACAGAGAGAGTGAGCGACTCAGGGAGAGCGAGGGACAGAGAGAGAGTGAGGGACACAGAGAGAGTGAGGGACAGAGAGAGAGTGAGGGACACAGAGAGAGTGAGGGTCACAGAGAGTGAGGGACACAGAGAGAGTGAGCGACTCAGGGAGAGTGAGGGACACAGAGAGAGTGAGGGACACAGAGAGCGAGGGACACAGAGAACGAGGGACACAGAGAGAGTCAGGGACACAGAGAGTGAGGGCCACAGAGAGAGTGAGGGACAGAGAGTGAGTGAGGGACACAGAGAGAGTGAGGGTCACAGAGAGTGAGGGGCACAGAGAGAGTGAGGGACACAGAGAGTGAGGAACACAGAGAGTGAGGGACACAGAGAGAGTGAGGTACACCGAGAGTGAGCGACACAGCGAGAGCGAGGGACACAGAGAGAGGGAGGGACACAGAGAGAGCGAGGGACACACAGAGCGAGGGACACAGAGAGAGCAAGAGACACAGAGAGAGTGAGCTACTCAGGGAGAGCGAGGGACACAGAGAGAGTGAGGGACACAGAGAGAGCGAGGGACACAGAGAGCGCGAGGGACACAGCGAGAGCGAGGGACACACAGAAAGGGAGGGACACAGACAGAGCGAGGGTCACAGACCGAGCTACACAGAGAGCGCGAGGGACACAGAGAGAGCGAGGGACACAGAGAGCGAGAGACACAGAGAGTGAGGGACACAGAGAGTGAGGGACACAGAGAGTGAGGGACACACAGAGCGAGGGACACAGAGAGTGTGGGACACAGAGAGCGAGGGACACAGAGAGCAAGTAGCACAGAGCATGAGGGACACAAAGAGTGAGGGACACAGAGAAAGAGGGACACAAAGGGCAAGGGACACAGAGAGTGTGGGATACAGAGAGTGTGGGACACAGGGAGCGAGGGACACAGAGAGCAGAGAGAGAGCGAGGGACACAGAGAGCCAGGGACACAGAGGGAGCGAGGGACACACAGAAAGGGAGGGACACAGACAGAGCGAGGGTCACAGACCGAGCTACACAGAGAGCGCGAGGGACACAGAGAGAGCGAGGGACACAAACAGCGAGGGACACAAAGAGCGAGGGACACAGAGCACGAGGGACACAGAGAGCGAGGGACACAGAGAGTGTGGGACACAGAGAGCGAGGGACACAGAGAGTGAGGGAAACAGAGAGTGAGGGAAACACAGAGCGAGGGACACAGAGAGCGAGGGACACAGAGAGCGAGTAGCACAGAGCATGAGGGACACAAAGAGTGAGGGACACAGAGAGCGAGGGACACAAAGGGCAAGGGACACAGAGAGTGTGGGACACAGAGAGTGTGGGACACAGAGAGCGAGGGACACAGAGAGCGAGGGACACAGAGAGTGAGGGGCACAGAGAGCGAGGGACACAGAGAGAGCGAGGGACACACAGAGAGCGAGGGACACAGAGAGCGAGGGACACAGAGAGAGCGAGGGACACACAGAGAGCGAGGGCCACAGAGAGAGCGAGGGGCAGAGAGAGAGCGAGGGACACACAGAGAGCGAGGGACACAGAGAGAGCGAGGGGCAGAGAGAGAGCGAGGGACACAGAGAGCCAGGGACACAGAGAGAGCGAGGGACACAGAGAGCGAGGGGCAGAGAGAGAGCGAGGGACACAGAGAGAGCGAGGGACACAGAGAGAGCGAGGGACACAGAGAGAGCGAGGGACACAGAGAGAGCGAGGGGCAGCGAGAGAGCGAGGGACACACAGAGAGAGTGTGGGACACAGAGAGAGTGAGAGACACAGAGAGAGTGAGGGACACACAGAGAGCGAGGAACACAGAGAGAGCGAGGGGCACAGAGAGCGAGGGACACAGAGAGCGAGGGACACAGAGAGTGAGGGACGCAGAGAGAGTGAGGGACCAGAGGGAGCGAGGGACCCAGAGAGAGCGAGGGACGCAGAGAGCGTGAAGGACACAGAGAGTGAGGGACACACAGAGAGTGAGGGGCACAGAGAGTGAGGGACACAGAGAGCGAGGGACACAGAGAGCGAGGGACACACAGAGAGAGCGAGAGACACAGAGAATGCGGGACACAGAGAGAGTGAGGGACACAGAGAGCGAGGGACACAGAGAACGAGGGACACAGAGAGAGTCAGGGACACAGAGAGTGAGGGCCACAGAGAGAGTGAGGGACAGAGAGTGAGTGAGGGACACAGAGAGAGTGAGGGACCAGAGGGAGCGAGGGACCCAGAGAGAGCGTGGGACGCAGAGAGCGCGAAGGACACAGAGAGTGAGGGACACACAGAGAGTGAGGGGCACAGAGAGTGAGGGACACAGAGAGCGAGGGACACAGAGAGCGAGGGACACAGAGAGCGAGGGACACACAGAGAGAGCGAGAGACACAGAGAATGCGGGACACAGAGAGAGTGAGGGACACAGAGAGCGAGGGACACAGAGAGCGAGGGACACAGAGAGAGTCAGGGACACAGAGAGTGAGGGCCACAGAGAGAGTGAGGGACAGAGAGTGAGTGAGGGACACAGAGAGAGTGAGGGTCACAGAGAGTGAGGGGCACAGAGAGAGTGAGGGACACAGAGAGTGAGGAACACAGAGAGTGAGGGACACAGAGAGAGTGAGGTACACCGAGAGTGAGCGACACAGCGAGAGCGAGGGACACAGAGAGAGGGAGGGACACAGAGAGAGCGAGGGACACACAGAGCGAGGGACACAGAGAGAGCAAGAGGAACAGAGAGAGTGAGCTACTCAGGGAGAGCGAGGGACACAGAGAGAGTGAGGGACACAGAGAGAGCGAGGGACACAGAGAGCGCGAGGGACACAGAGAGCGCGAGGGACACAGAGAGAGCAAGGGACACAGAGAGAGTGAGCGACTCAGGGAGAGCGAGGGACACAGAGAGAGTGAGGGACACAGAGAGAGCGAGGGACACAGAGAGCGCGAGGGACACAGCGAGAGCGAGGGACACACAGAAAGGGAGGGACACAGACAGAGCGAGGGTCACAGACCGAGCTACACAGAGAGCGCGAGGGACACAGAGAGAGCGAGGGACACAGAGAGTGTGGGACACAGAGAGCGAGAGACACAGAGAGTGAGGGACACAGAGAGTGAGGGACACAGAGAGCGAGGGACACAGAGAGTGAGGGACACAGAGAGCGAGGGACTCACAGAGCGAGGGACACAGAGAGTGTGGGATACAGAGAGCGAGGGACACAGAGAGCGAGTAGCACAGAGCATGAGGGACACAAAGAGTGAGGGACACAGAGAGCGAGGGACACAAAGGGCAAGGGACACAGAGAGTGTGGGACACAGAGAGTGTGGGACACAGAGAGCGAGGGACACAGAGAGCAGAGAGAGAGCGAGGGACACAGAGAGCCAGGGACACAGAGGGAGCGAGGGACACACAGAAAGGCAGGGACACAGACAGAGCGAGGGTCACAGACCGAGCTACACAGAGAGCGCGAGGGACACAGAGAGAGCGAGGGACACAAAGAGCGAGGGACACAGAGCACCAGGGACACAGAGAGCGAGGGACACAGAGAGTGTGGGACACAGAGAGCGAGGGACACAGAGAGTGAGGGAAACAGAGAGTGAGGGAAACACAGAGCGAGGGACACAGAGAGTGTGGGACACAGAGAGCGAGGGACACAGAGAGCGAGTAGCACAGAGCATGAGGGACACAAAGAGTGAGGGACACAGAGAGTGTGGGACACAGAGAGTGTGGGACACAGAGGGCGAGGGACACAGAGAGCGAGGGGCACAGAGAGTGAGGGGCACAGAGAGCGAGGGACACAGAGAGAGCGAGGGACACACAGAGAGCGAGGGACACAGAGAGAGCGAGGGACACACAGAGAGCGAGGGACACAGAGAGAGCGAGGGGCAGAGAGAGAGCGAGGGACACAGAGAGCCAGGGACACAGAGAGAGCGAGGGACACACAGCGAGCGAGGGACACAGAGAGAGCGAGGGGCAGAGAGAGAGCGAGGGACACAGAGAGGGAGGGACACAGAGAGAGCGAGGGACACAGAGAGCGAGGGACACAGAGAGCGAAGGACACAGAGAGCACGAGTGACACAGAGAGCGCGAGGGACACAGAGAGCGCGAGCGACACAGACACCGGGAGGGTCACAGAGAGAGCGAGGGGCACAGAGAGTGTGGGACACAGAGAGCGCGAGTGACACAGAGAGGGCGAGGGTCACAGAGAGCGCGAGGGGCACAGAGAGTGTGAAACACAGAGAGCGCGAGGGACACAGAGAGCGCGAGGGACACAGAGAGCGAGGGACACAGTGAGCGCGAGGGACATAGAAAGCGAGGGACACACAGAGAGAACGAGGGACACAGAGAGCGAGGGACACAGAGAGTGTGGAACACAGTGAGTGAGGGACACAGAGAGAGCGAGGGACACAGAGAGAGCGAGGGGCACAGAGAGTGTGGAACACAGTGAGTGAGGGACACAGAGAGAGCGAGGGACACAGAGAGAACGAGGGACACAGAGAGCGAGGGACACAGAGAGTGTGGAACACAGTGAGTGAGGGACACAGACAGAGCAAGGGACACAGAGAGAGCGAGGGACATAGAGAGCGAGGGACGCACAGAGAGAACGAGGGACACAGACAGCGAGGGACACAGAGAGCGAGGGAAACACAGAGAGAGTGAGGGACACAGAGAGTGTGGGACACAGAGAGCGCGAGGGACACAGAGCGCGAGGGACACAGAGAGCGAGCGACACAGTGAGCGCGAGGGACATAGAGAGCGAGGGACACACAGAGAGAACGAGGGACACAGAGAGCGAGGGACACAGAGAGTGTGGAACACAGTGAGTGAGGGACACAGAGAGAGCGAGGGACACAGAGAGAGCGAGGGACACAGAGAGTGTGGAACACAGTGAGTGAGGGACACAGAGAGAGCGAGGGACACAGAGAGAACGAGGGACACAGAGAGCGAGGGACACAGAGAGTGTGGAACACAGTGAGTGAGGGACACAGACAGAGCAAGGGACACAGAGAGAGCGAGGGACATAGAGAGCGAGGGACGCACAGAGAGAACGAGGGACACAGACAGCGAGGGACACAGAGCGAGGGAAACACAGAGAGAGTGAGGGACACAGAGAGTGAGGTACACAGAGAGCGAGGGAAACAGAGAGAGCGAGGGACACAGAGAGCGAGGGACACACAGAGAGACTGAGGGACACAGAGAGTGTGGAACACAGAGAGCGAGGGACACAGAGAGAGCGAGGGACACAGACAGAGCGAGGGACACAGACAGAGCGAGGGACACAGAGAGAGCGAGGGACACACAGAAAGGGAGGGACACAGAGAGAGTGAGGGACACAGAGAGCGCGAGTGACACAGAGAGAGCGAGGACACAGAGAGCGAGGGACACAGAGAGCGAGGGACACAGAGAGCGAGGGACACACAGAGATAGCGAGGGACACAGAGAGTGAGGGACACACAGAGAGAGTGTGGGACACAGAGAGAGTGAGTGACACAGAGAGAGAGTGTTGGACACAGAGATGAGGGACACACAGACAGAGCCATGGACACAGAGAGAGCGAGGGACCCAGAGGGAGCGAGGGACCCAGAGAGAGCGAGGGACGCAGAGAGCGCGAGGGACACAGAGAGTGAGGGACACAGAGAGAGTGAGGGGCACAGAGAGTGAGGGACACAGAGAGCGAGGGACACACAGAGAGAGCGAGAGACACAGAGAGTGAGGGACACAGAGAGAGTGAGGGACACAGAGAGCGAGGGTCACAGAGAGCAAGGGACACAGAGAGTGAGGGACACTTAGAGAGTGAAGGATACAGAGAGTGAGGGACACACTGAGAGAGTGTGGGACACAGAGAGCGAGTGACACAGAGAGGGCGAGGGGCACAGAGAGCGCGAGGGACACAGAGAGCGAGGGACACAGAGAGAGAGCGAGGGACACAGAGAGAGAGCGAGGGACACAGAGAGCGAGGGACACACAGAGAGAGCGAGGGACACAGACAGAGCAAGGGACACAGAGAGAGTGAGGGACACAGAGAGTGAGGAACACAGAGAGCGAGGGAAACAGAGAGAGCGAGGGACACAGAGAGCGAGGGACACACAGAGAGAGTGAGGGACACAGAGAATGTGGAACACAGAGAGAGCGAGGGACACAGAGAGAGCGAGGGACACAGAGAGAGTGAGGGACACAGACAGAGTGGGGGACACAGAGCGAGGGACACAGACAGAGCGAGGGACACAGACAGAGCGAGGGACAAAGAGAGAGCGAGGGACACACAGAAAGGGAGGGACACAGAGAGAGTGAGGGACACAGAGAGCGCGAGTGACACAGAGAGAGCGAGGACACAGAGAGCGAGGGACACAGAGAGCGAGGGACACACAGAGAGAGTGAGGGACACAGAGAATGTGGAACACAGAGAGAGCGAGGGACACAGAGAGTGTGGGACACAGAGAGCGAGAGACACAGAGAGTGAGGGACACAGAGAGTGAGGGACACAGAGAGTGAGGGACACAGAGAGTGAGGGACACACAGAGCGAGGGACACAGAGAGTGTGGGATACAGAGAGCGAGGGACACAGAGAGCGAGTAGCACAGAGCATGAGGGACACAAAGAGTGAGGGACACAGAGAGCGAGGGACACAAAGGGCAAGGGACACAGAGAGTGTGGGACACAGAGAGTGTGGGACACAGAGAGCGAGGGACACAGAGAGCAGAGAGAGAGCGAGGGACACAGAGAGCCAGGGACACAGAGGGAGCGAGGGACACACAGAAAGGGAGGGACACAGACAGAGCGAGGGTCACAGACCGAGCTACACAGAGAGCGCGAGGGACACAGAGAGAGCGAGGGACACAAAGAGCGAGGGACACAGAGCACGAGGGACACAGAGAGCGAGGGACACAGAGAGTGTGGGACACAGAGAGCGAGGGATACAGAGAGTGAGGGAAACAGAGAGTGAGGGAAACACAGAGCGAGGGACACAGAGAGTGTGGGACACAGAGAGCGAGGGAAACAGAGAGCGAGTAGCACAGAGCATGAGGGACACAAAGAGTGAGGGACACAGAGAGCGAGGGACACAAAGGGCAAGGGACACAGAGAGTGTGGGACACAGAGAGTGTGGGACACAGAGAGCGAGGGACACAGAGAGCGAGGGACACAGAGAGTGAGGGGCACAGAGAGAGCGAGGGGCAGAGAGAGAGCGAGGGACACAGAGAGGGAGGGACACAGAGAGAGCGAGGGACACAGAGAGCGAGGGACACAGAGAGCGAAGGACACAGAGAGCACGAGTGACACAGAGAGCGCGAGGGACACAGAGAGCGCGAGCGACACAGACACCGGGAGGGACACAGAGAGAGCGAGGGGCACAGAGAGTGTGGGACACAGAGAGCGCGAGTGACACAGAGAGGGCGAGGGGCACAGAGAGCGCGAGGGGCACAGAGAGTGTGAAACACAGAGAGCGCGAGGGACACAGAGAGCGCGAGGGACACAGAGAGCGAGGGACACAGTGAGCGCGAGGGACATAGAGAGCGAGGGACACACAGAGAGAACGAGGGACACAGAGAGCGAGGGACACAGAGAGTGTGGAACACAGTGAGTGAGGGACACAGAGAGAGCGAGGGACATAGAGAGCGAGGGACGCACAGAGAGAACGAGGGACACAGACAGCGAGGGACACAGAGCGAGGGAAACACAGAGAGAGTGAGGGACACAGAGAGTGAGGTACACAGAGAGCGAGGGAAACAGAGAGAGCGAGGGACACAGAGAGCGAGGGACACACAGAGAGACTGAGGGACACAGAGAGTGTGGAACACAGAGAGCGAGGGACACAGAGAGAGCGAGGGACACAGACAGAGCGAGGGACACAGACAGAGCGAGGGACACAGAGAGAGCGAGGGACACACAGAAAGGGAGGGACACAGAGAGAGTGAGGGACACAGAGAGCGCGAGTGACACAGAGAGAGCGAGGACACAGAGAGCGAGGGACACAGAGAGCGAGGGACACAGAGAGCGAGGGACACACAGAGATAGCGAGGGACACAGAGAGTGAGGGACACACAGAGAGAGTGTGGGACACAGAGAGAGTGAGTGACACAGAGAGAGAGTGTTGGACACAGAGATGAGGGACACACAGACAGAGCCATGGACACAGAGAGAGCGAGGGACCCAGAGGGAGCGAGGGACCCAGAGAGAGCGAGGGACGCAGAGAGCGCGAGGGACACAGAGAGTGAGGGACACAGAGAGAGTGAGGGGCACAGAGAGTGAGGGACACAGAGAGCGAGGGACACACAGAGAGAGCGAGAGACACAGAGAGTGAGGGACACAGAGAGAGTGAGGGACACAGAGAGCGAGGGTCACAGAGAGCAAGGGACACAGAGAGTGAGGGACACTTAGAGAGTGAAGGATACAGAGAGTGAGGGACACACTGAGAGAGTGTGGGACACAGAGAGCGAGTGACACAGAGAGGGCGAGGGGCACAGAGAGCGCGAGGGACACAGAGAGCGAGGGACACAGAGAGAGAGCGAGGGACACAGAGAGAGAGCGAGGGACACAGAGAGCGAGGGACACACAGAGAGAGCGAGGGACACAGACAGAGCAAGGGACACAGAGAGAGTGAGGGACACAGAGAGTGAGGAACACAGAGAGCGAGGGAAACAGAGAGAGCGAGGGACACAGAGAGCGAGGGACACACAGAGAGAGTGAGGGACACAGAGAATGTGGAACACAGAGAGAGCGAGGGACACAGAGAGAGCGAGGGACACAGAGAGAGTGAGGGACACAGACAGAGTGGGGGACACAGAGCGAGGGACACAGACAGAGCGAGGGACACAGACAGAGCGAGGGACAAAGAGAGAGCGAGGGACACACAGAAAGGGAGGGACACAGAGAGAGTGAGGGACACAGAGAGCGCGAGTGACACAGAGAGAGCGAGGACACAGAGAGCGAGGGACACAGAGAGCGAGGGACACACAGAGAGAGTGAGGGACACAGAGAATGTGGAACACAGAGAGAGCGAGGGACACAGAGAGTGTGGGACACAGAGAGCGAGAGACACAGAGAGTGAGGGACACAGAGAGTGAGGGACACAGAGAGTGAGGGACACAGAGAGTGAGGGACACACAGAGCGAGGGACACAGAGAGTGTGGGATACAGAGAGCGAGGGACACAGAGAGCGAGTAGCACAGAGCATGAGGGACACAAAGAGTGAGGGACACAGAGAGCGAGGGACACAAAGGGCAAGGGACACAGAGAGTGTGGGACACAGAGAGTGTGGGACACAGAGAGCGAGGGACACAGAGAGCAGAGAGAGAGCGAGGGACACAGAGAGCCAGGGACACAGAGGGAGCGAGGGACACACAGAAAGGGAGGGACACAGACAGAGCGAGGGTCACAGACCGAGCTACACAGAGAGCGCGAGGGACACAGAGAGAGCGAGGGACACAAAGAGCGAGGGACACAGAGCACGAGGGACACAGAGAGCGAGGGACACAGAGAGTGTGGGACACAGAGAGCGAGGGATACAGAGAGTGAGGGAAACAGAGAGTGAGGGAAACACAGAGCGAGGGACACAGAGAGTGTGGGACACAGAGAGCGAGGGAAACAGAGAGCGAGTAGCACAGAGCATGAGGGACACAAAGAGTGAGGGACACAGAGAGCGAGGGACACAAAGGGCAAGGGACACAGAGAGTGTGGGACACAGAGAGTGTGGGACACAGAGAGCGAGGGACACAGAGAGCGAGGGACACAGAGAGTGAGGGGCACAGAGAGAGCGAGGGGCAGAGAGAGAGCGAGGGACACAGAGAGGGAGGGACACAGAGAGAGCGAGGGACACAGAGAGCGAGGGACACAGAGAGCGAAGGACACAGAGAGCACGAGTGACACAGAGAGCGCGAGGGACACAGAGAGCGCGAGCGACACAGACACCGGGAGGGACACAGAGAGAGCGAGGGGCACAGAGAGTGTGGGACACAGAGAGCGCGAGTGACACAGAGAGGGCGAGGGGCACAGAGAGCGCGAGGGGCACAGAGAGTGTGAAACACAGAGAGCGCGAGGGACACAGAGAGCGCGAGGGACACAGAGAGCGAGGGACACAGTGAGCGCGAGGGACATAGAGAGCGAGGGACACACAGAGAGAACGAGGGACACAGAGAGCGAGGGACACAGAGAGTGTGGAACACAGTGAGTGAGGGACACAGAGAGAGCGAGGGACACAGAGAGAGCGAGGGACACAGAGAGTGTGGAACACAGTGAGTGAGGGACACAGAGAGAGCGAGGGACACAGAGAGAACGAGGGACACAGAGAGCGAGGGACACAGAGAGTGTGGAACACAGTGAGTGAGGGACACAGACAGAGCAAGGGACACAGAGAGAGCGAGGGACATAGAGAGCGAGGGACGCACAGAGAGAACGAGGGACACAGACAGCGAGGGACACAGAGAGCGAGGGAAACACAGAGAGAGTGAGGGACACAGAGAGTGTGGGACACAGAGAGCGCGAGGGACACAGAGCGCGAGGGACACAGAGAGCGAGCGACACAGTGAGCGCGAGGGACACAGAGAGCGAGGGACACAGAGAGTGTGGAACAAAGTGAGTGAGGGACACAGAGAGAGCGAGGGACACAGAGAGAGCGAGGGACACAGAGAGTGTGGAACACAGTGAGTGAGGGACACAGAGAGAGCGAGGGACACAGAGCGAACGAGGGACACAGAGAGCGAGGGACACAGAGAGTGTGGAACACATTGAGTGAGGGACACAGACAGAGCAAGGGACACAGAGAGAGCGAGGGACATAGAGAGCGAGGGACGCACAGAGAGAACGAGGGACACAGACAGCGAGGGACACAGAGAGCGAGGGAAACACAGAGAGAGTGAGGGACACAGAGAGTGAGGTACACAGAGAGCGAGGGAAACAGAGAGAGCGAGGGACACAGAGAGCGAGGGACACACAGAGAGACTGAGGGACACAGAGAGTGTGGAACACAGAGAGCGAGGGACACAGAGAGAGCGAGGGACACAGACAGAGCGAGGGACACAGACAGAGCGAGGGACACAGAGAGAGCGAGGGACACACAGAAAGGGAGGGACACAGAGAGAGTGAGGGACACAGAGAGCGAGGGTCACAGAGAGCAAGGGACATAGAGAGTGAGGGACACTTAGAGAGTGAAGGATACAGAGAGTGAGGGACACACTGAGAGAGTGTGGGTCACAGAGAGCGAGTGACACAGAGAGCGCGAGGGGCACAGAGAGCGCGAGGGGCACAGAGAGCGAGGGACACAGAGAGTATGCGACACAGAGAGAGTGAGGGACACAGAGAGCGCGAGGGGCGCAGAGAGCGCGAGGGACACAGAGAGCGAGGGACACAGAGAGAGAGCGAGGGACACAGAGAGAGAGCGAGGGACACAGAGAGAGAGCGAGGGACACAGAGAGCGAGGGACACACAGAGAGAGCGAGGGACACAGACAGAGCAAGGGACACAGAGAGTGAGGGACACACAGAGCGAGGGACACAGAGAGTGAGGGACACAGAGAGTGAGGAACACAGAGAGTGAGGGAAACAGAGAGAGCGAGGGACACAGAGAGCGAGGGACACACAGAGAGAGCGAGGGACACAGAGAGAGTGAGGGACACAGAGAGAGTGGGGGACACAGAGCGAGGGACACAGTCAGAGCGAGGGACACAGACAGAGCGAGGGACACAGAGAGAGCGAGGGACACACAGAAAGGGAGGGACACAGAGAGAGTGAGGGACACAGAGAGCGCGGGTGACACAGAGAGAGCGAGGACACAGAGAGCGAGGGACACAGAGAGCGAGGGACACAGAGAGCGAGGGACACACAGAGAGAGTGAGGGACACAGAGAATGTGGAACACAGAGAGAGCGAGGGACACAGAGAGTGTGGGACACAGAGAGCGAGAGACACAGAGAGTGAGGGACACAGAGAGTGAGGGACACAGAGAGTGAGGGACACACAGAGCGAGGGACACAGAGAGTGTGGGACACAGAGAGCGAGGGACACACAGAGAGAGCGAGGGACACAGAGAGAGTGAGGGACACAGAGAGAGTGGGGGACACAGAGCGAGGGACACAGTCAGAGCGAGGGACACAGACAGAGCGAGGGACACAGAGAGAGCGAGGGACACACAGAAAGGGAGGGACACAGAGAGAGTGAGGGACACAGAGTGCGCGGGTGACACAGAGAGAGCGAGGACACAGAGAGCGAGGGACACAGAGAGCGAGGGACACACAGAGAGAGTGAGGGACACAGAGAATGTGGAACACAGAGAGAGCGAGGGACACAGAGAGTGTGGGACACAGAGAGCGAGAGACACAGAGAGTGAGGGACACAGAGAGTGAGGGACACAGAGAGTGAGGGACACACAGAGCGAGGGACACAGAGAGTGTGGGATACAGAGAGCGAGGGACACAGAGAGCGAGTAGCACAGAGCATGAGGGACACAAAGAGTGAGGGACACAGAGAGCGAGGGACACAGAGAGCAGAGAGAGAGCGAGGGACACAGAGAGCCAGTGACACAGAGAGTGAGGGACACAGAGAGTGAGGGACACACAGAGCGAGGGACACAGAGAGTGTGGGATACAGAGAGCGAGGGACACAGAGAGCGAGTAGCACAGAGCATGAGGGACACAAAGAGTGAGGGACACAGAGAGCGAGGGACACAAAGGGCAAGGGACACAGAGAGTGTGGGACACAGAGAGTGTGGGACACAGAGAGCGAGGGACACAGAGAGCAGAGAGAGAGCGAGGGACACAGAGAGCCAGGGACACAGAGGGAGCGAGGGACACACAGAAAGGGAGGGACACAGACATAGCGAGGGTCACAGACCGAGCTACACAGAGAGCGCGAGGGACACAGAGAGAGCGAGGGACACAAAGAGCGAGGGACACAGAGCACGAGGGACACAGAGAGCGAGGGACACAGAGAGTGTGGGACACAGAGAGCGAGGGACACAGAGAGTGAGGGAAACAGAGAGTGAGGGAAACACAGAGCGAGGGACACAGAGAGTGTGGGACACAGAGAGCGAGGGACACAGAGAGCGAGTAGCACAGAGCATGAGGGACACAAAGAGTGAGGGACACAGAGAGCGAGGGACACAAAGGGCAAGGGACACAGAGAGTGTGGGACACAGAGAGCGAGGGACACAGAGAGAGCGAGGGACACACAGAGAGCGAGGGACACAGAGAGAGCGAGGGGCAGAGAGAGAGCGAGGGACACAGAGAGCCAGGGACACAGAGAGAGCGAGGGACACACAGCGAGCGAGGGACACAGAGAGAGCGAGGGGCAGAGAGAGAGCGAGGGACACAGAGAGGGAGGGACACAGAGAGAGCGAGGGACACAGAGAGCGAGGGACACAGAGAGCGAAGGACACAGAGAGCACGAGTGGCACAGAGAGCGCGAGGGACACAGAGAGCGCGAGCGACACAGACACCGGGAGGGACACAGAGACCGCGAGGGACAGAGAGAGAATGGGGGACACAGAGAGAGCGAGGGTCACAGAGAGCAAGGGACACAGAGAGAGAGGGACACTTAGAGAGTGAAGGATACAGAGAGTGAGGGACACACTGAGAGAGTGTGGGACACAGAGAGCGAGTGACACAGAGAGCGCGAGGGACACAGAGAGCGCGAGGGACACAGAGAGCGCGAGGGGCACAGAGAGCGAGGGACACACAGAGAGAGCGAGTGACACAGAGAGCGAGGGACACAGAGAGAGTGAGGGACCCAGAGGGAGCGAGGGACCCAGAGAGAGCGAGGGACGCAGAGAGCACGAGGGACACAGAGAGTGAGGGACACAGAGAGAGCGAGGGACACAGAGAGAGTGAGGAACACAGAGAGCGAGGGACACAGAGAGAGAGCGACACAGAGAGAGCGAGGGACACAGAGAGAGAGCGACACAGAGAGAGCGAGTGACACAGAGAGAGAGCGACACAGAGAGAGCGAGGGAAACAGAGAGAGAGCGACACAGAGAGAGCGAGTGACACAGAGAGAGCGAGTGACACAGAGAGCGAGTGACACAGAGAGCGCGAGGGGCACAGAGAGCGAGGGACACAGAGAGAGAGCGAGGGACACAGAGAGAGAGCGAGGGTCACAGAGAGCGAGGGACACACAGAGAGAGCGAGGGACACAGACAGAGCAAGGGACACAGAGAGAGTGAGGGACACAGAGAGCGAGGGACACACAGAGAGAGCGAGGGACACAGACAGAGCAAGGGACACAGAGAGATTGAGGAACACAGAGAGCGAGGGAAACAGAGAGAGCGAGGGACACAGAGAGCGAGGGAAACACAGAGAGAGTGAGGGACACAGAGAGTGTGGAACACAGAGAGTGAGGGACACAGAGAGAGCGAGGGACACAGAGAGAGTGAGGGACACAGAGAGAGTGAGGGACACAGAGAGAGTGGGGGACACAGAGCGAGGGACACAGACAGAGCGAGGGACACAGAGAGAGTGAGAGACACAGAGAGAGTGGGGGACACAGAGCGAGGGACACAGACAGAGCGAGGGTCACAGAGAGAGCGAGGGACACAGAGAGAGTGAGGGACACAGAGAGAGTGGGGGACACAGAGCGAGGGACACAGACAGAGCGAGGGTCACAGAGAGCAAGGGACACAGAGAGTGAGGGACACAGAGAGTGAGGGACACAGAGAGCGCGAGGGGCACAGAGAGCGCGAGGGGCACAGAGAGCGAGGGACACAGAGAGTATGGGACACAGAGAGAGTGAGGGACACAGAGAGCGCGAGGGGCACAGAGAGCGCGAGGGACACAGAGAGCGAGGGACACAGAGAGAGAGCGAGGGACACAGAGAGAGAGCGAGGGACACAGAGAGAGAGCGAGGGACACAGAGAGCGAGGGACACAGAGAGAGCGAGGGACACAGACAGAGCAAGGGACACAGAGAGAGTGAGGGACACAGAGAGTGAGGAACACAGAGAGCGAGGGAAACAGAGAGAGCGAGGGACACAGAGAGCGAGGGACACACAGAGAGAGCGAGGGACACAGAGAGAGTGAGGGACACAGAGAGAGTGGGGGACACAGAGCGAGGGACACAGACAGAGCGAGGGACACAGACAGAGCGAGGGACACAGAGAGAGCGAGGGACACACAGAAAGGGAGGGACACAGAGAGAGTGAGGGACACAGAGAGCGCGAGTGACACAGAGAGAGCGAGGACACAGAGAGCGAGGGACACAGAGAGCGAGGGACACACAGAGCGCGAGTGACACAGAGAGAGCGAGGACACAGAGAGCGAGGGACACAGAGAGCGAGGGACACAGAGAGCGAGGGACACAGAGAGCGAGGGACACACAGAGAGAGTGAGGGACACAGAGAATGTGGAACACAGAGAGAGCGAGGGGCAGAGAGAGAGCGAGGGACACAGAGAGGGAGGGACACAGAGAGAGCGAGGGACACAGAGAGCGAGGGACACAGAGAGCGAAGGACACAGAGAGCACGAGTGGCACAGAGAGCGCGAGGGACACAGAGAGCGCGAGCGACACAGACACCGGGAGGGACACAGAGACCGCGAGGGACAGAGAGAGAATGGGGGACACAGAGAGAGCGAGGGTCACAGAGAGCAAGGGACACAGAGAGAGAGGGACACTTAGAGAGTGAAGGATACAGAGAGTGAGGGACACACTGAGAGAGTGTGGGACACAGAGAGCGAGTGACACAGAGAGCGCGAGGGACACAGAGAGCGCGAGGGACACAGAGAGCGCGAGGGGCACAGAGAGCGAGGGACACACAGAGAGAGCGAGTGACACAGAGAGCGAGGGACACAGAGAGAGTGAGGGACCCAGAGGGAGCGAGGGACCCAGAGAGAGCGAGGGACGCAGAGAGCACGAGGGACACAGAGAGTGAGGGACACAGAGAGAGCGAGGGACACAGAGAGAGTGAGGAACACAGAGAGCGAGGGACACAGAGAGAGAGCGACACAGAGAGAGCGAGGGACACAGAGAGAGAGCGACACAGAGAGAGCGAGTGACACAGAGAGAGAGCGACACAGAGAGAGCGAGGGAAACAGAGAGAGAGCGACACAGAGAGAGCGAGTGACACAGAGAGAGCGAGTGACACAGAGAGCGAGTGACACAGAGAGCGCGAGGGGCACAGAGAGCGAGGGACACAGAGAGAGAGCGAGGGACACAGAGAGAGAGCGAGGGTCACAGAGAGCGAGGGACACACAGAGAGAGCGAGGGACACAGACAGAGCAAGGGACACAGAGAGAGTGAGGGACACAGAGAGCGAGGGACACACAGAGAGAGCGAGGGACACAGACAGAGCAAGGGACACAGAGAGATTGAGGAACACAGAGAGCGAGGGAAACAGAGAGAGCGAGGGACACAGAGAGCGAGGGAAACACAGAGAGAGTGAGGGACACAGAGAGTGTGGAACACAGAGAGTGAGGGACACAGAGAGAGCGAGGGACACAGAGAGAGTGAGGGACACAGAGAGAGTGAGGGACACAGAGAGAGTGGGGGACACAGAGCGAGGGACACAGACAGAGCGAGGGACACAGAGAGAGTGAGAGACACAGAGAGAGTGGGGGACACAGAGCGAGGGACACAGACAGAGCGAGGGTCACAGAGAGAGCGAGGGACACAGAGAGAGTGAGGGACACAGAGAGAGTGGGGGACACAGAGCGAGGGACACAGACAGAGCGAGGGTCACAGAGAGCAAGGGACACAGAGAGTGAGGGACACAGAGAGTGAGGGACACAGAGAGCGCGAGGGGCACAGAGAGCGCGAGGGGCACAGAGAGCGAGGGACACAGAGAGTATGGGACACAGAGAGAGTGAGGGACACAGAGAGCGCGAGGGGCACAGAGAGCGCGAGGGACACAGAGAGCGAGGGACACAGAGAGAGAGCGAGGGACACAGAGAGAGAGCGAGGGACACAGAGAGAGAGCGAGGGACACAGAGAGCGAGGGACACAGAGAGAGCGAGGGACACAGACAGAGCAAGGGACACAGAGAGAGTGAGGGACACAGAGAGTGAGGAACACAGAGAGCGAGGGAAACAGAGAGAGCGAGGGACACAGAGAGCGAGGGACACACAGAGAGAGCGAGGGACACAGAGAGAGTGAGGGACACAGAGAGAGTGGGGGACACAGAGCGAGGGACACAGACAGAGCGAGGGACACAGACAGAGCGAGGGACACAGAGAGAGCGAGGGACACACAGAAAGGGAGGGACACAGAGAGAGTGAGGGACACAGAGAGCGCGAGTGACACAGAGAGAGCGAGGACACAGAGAGCGAGGGACACAGAGAGCGAGGGACACACAGAGCGCGAGTGACACAGAGAGAGCGAGGACACAGAGAGCGAGGGACACAGAGAGCGAGGGACACAGAGAGCGAGGGACACAGAGAGCGAGGGACACACAGAGAGAGTGAGGGACACAGAGAATGTGGAACACAGAGAGAGCGAGGGACACAGAGAGTGTGGGACACAGAGAGCGAGAGACACAGAGAGTGAGGGACACAGAGAGTGAGGGACACAGAGAGTGAGGGACACACAGAGCGAGGGACACAGAGAGTGTGGGATACAGAGAGCGAGGGACACAGAGAGCAAGTAGCACAGAGCATGAGGGACACAAAGAGTGAGGGACACAGAGAGCGAGGGACACAAAGGGCAAGGAACACAGAGAGTTTGGGACACAGAGAGTGTGGGACACAGAGAGCGAGGGACACAGAGAGCAGAGAGAGAGCGAGGGACACAGAGAGCCAGGGACACAGAGGGAGCGAGGGACACACAGAAAGGGAGGGACACAGACATAGCGAGGGTCACAGACCGAGCTACACAGAGAGCGCGAGGGACACAGAGAGAGCGAGGGACACAAAGAGCGAGGGACACAGAGCACGAGGGACACAGAGAGCGAGGGACACAGAGAGTGTGGGACACAGAGAGCGAGGGACACAGAGAGTGAGGGAAACAGAGAGTGAGGGAAACACAGAGCGAGGGACACAGAGAGTGTGGGACACAGAGAGCGAGGGACACAGAGAGCGAGTAGCACAGAGCATGAGGGACACAAAGAGTGAGGGACACAGAGAGCGAGGGACACAAAGGGCAAGGGACACAGAGAGTGTGGGACACAGAGAGTGTGGGACACAGAGAGCGAGGGACACAGAGAGCGAGGGACACAGAGAGTGAGGGGCACAGAGAGCGAGGGACACAGAGAGAGCGAGGGACACACAGAGAGCGAGGGACACAGAGAGAGCGAGGGGCAGAGAGAGAGCGAGGGACACAGAGAGCCAGGGACACAGAGAGAGCGAGGGACACACAGCGAGCGAGGGACACAGAGAGAGCGAGGGGCAGAGAGAGAGCGAGGGACACAGAGAGGGTGGGACACAGAGAGAGCGAGGGACACAGAGAGTGTGGGACACAGAGAGCGAGAGACACAGAGAGTGAGGGACACAGAGAGTGAGGGACACAGAGAGTGAGGGACACACAGAGCGAGGGACACAGAGAGTGTGGGACACTGAGAGCGAGGGACACACAGAGAGAGCGAGGGACACAGAGAGAGTGAGGGACACAGAGAGAGTGGGGGACACAGAGCGAGGGACACAGTCAGAGCGAGGGACACAGACAGAGCGAGGGACACAGAGAGAGCGAGGGACACACAGAAAGGGAGGGACACAGAGAGAGTGAGGGACACAGAGAGCGCGGGTGACACAGAGAGAGCGAGGACACAGAGAGCGAGGGACACAGAGAGCGAGGGACACAGAGAGCGAGGGACACACAGAGAGAGCGAGGGACACAGAGAGTGTGGGACACAGAGAGCGAGAGACACAGAGAGTGAGGGACACAGAGAGTGAGGGACACAGAGAGTGAGGGACACACAGAGCGAGGGACACAGAGAGTGTGGGATACAGAGAGCGAGGGACACAGAGAGCGAGTAGCACAGAGCATGAGGGACACAAAGAGTGAGGGACACAGAGAGCGAGGGACACAGAGAGCAGAGAGAGAGCGAGGGACACAGAGAGCCAGGGACACAGAGAGTGAGGGACACAGAGAGTGAGGGACACACAGAGCGAGGGACACAGAGAGTGTGGGATACAGAGAGCGAGGGACACAGAGAGCGAGTAGCACAGAGCATGAGGGACACAAAGAGTGAGGGACACAGAGAGCGAGGGACACAAAGGGCAAGGAACACAGAGTGTGTGGGACACAGAGAGTGTGGGACACAGAGAGCGAGGGACACAGAGAGCAGAGAGAGAGCGAGGGACACAGAGAGCCAGGGACACAGAGGGAGCGAGGGACACACAGAAAGGGAGGGACACAGACATAGCGAGGGTCACAGACCGAGCTACACAGAGAGCGCGAGGGACACAGAGAGAGCGAGGGACACAAAGAGCGAGGGACACAGAGCACGAGGGACACAGAGAGCGAGGGACACGGAGAGTGTGGGACACAGAGAGCGAGGGACACAGAGAGTGAGGGAAACAGAGAGTGAGGGAAACACAGAGCGAGGGACACAGAGAGTGTGGGACACAGAGAGCGAGGGACACAGAGAGCGAGTAGCACAGAGCATGAGGGACACAAAGAGTGAGGGACACAGAGAGCGAGGGACACAAAGGGCAAGGGACACAGAGAGTGTGGGACACAGAGAGCGAGGGACACAGAGAGAGCGAGGGACACACAGAGAGCGAGGGACACAGAGAGAGCGAGGGGCAGAGAGAGAGCGAGGGACACAGAGAGCCAGGGACACAGAGAGAGCGAGGGACACACAGCGAGCGAGGGACACAGAGAGAGCGAGGGGCAGAGAGAGAGCGAGGGACACAGAGAGGGAGGGACACAGAGAGAGCGAGGGACACAGAGAGCGAGGGACACAGAGAGCGAAGGACACAGAGAGCACGAGTGGCACAGAGAGCGCGAGGGACACAGAGAGCGCGAGCGACACAGACACCGGGAGGGACACAGAGACCGCGAGGGACAGAGAGAGAATGGGGGACACAGAGAGAGCGAGGGTCACAGAGAGCAAGGGACACAGAGAGAGAGGGACACTTAGAGAGTGAAGGATACAGAGAGTGAGGGACACACTGAGAGAGTGTGGGACACAGAGAGCGAGTGACACAGAGAGCGCGAGGGACACAGAGAGCGCGAGGGACACAGAGAGCGCGAGGGGCACAGAGAGCGAGGGACACACAGAGAGAGCGAGTGACACAGAGAGCGAGGGACACAGAGAGAGTGAGGGACCCAGAGGGAGCGAGGGACCCAGAGAGAGCGAGGGACGCAGAGAGCACGAGGGACACAGAGAGTGAGGGACACAGAGAGAGCGAGGGACACAGAGAGAGTGAGGAACACAGAGAGCGAGGGACACAGAGAGAGAGCGACACAGAGAGAGCGAGGGACACAGAGAGAGAGCGACACAGAGAGAGCGAGTGACACAGAGAGAGAGCGACACAGAGAGAGCGAGGGAAACAGAGAGAGAGCGACACAGAGAGAGCGAGTGACACAGAGAGAGCGAGTGACACAGAGAGCGAGTGACACAGAGAGCGCGAGGGGCACAGAGAGCGAGGGACACAGAGAGAGAGCGAGGGACACAGAGAGAGAGCGAGGGTCACAGAGAGCGAGGGACACACAGAGAGAGCGAGGGACACAGACAGAGCAAGGGACACAGAGAGAGTGAGGGACACAGAGAGCGAGGGACACACAGAGAGAGCGAGGGACACAGACAGAGCAAGGGACACAGAGAGATTGAGGAACACAGAGAGCGAGGGAAACAGAGAGAGCGAGGGACACAGAGAGCGAGGGAAACACAGAGAGAGTGAGGGACACAGAGAGTGTGGAACACAGAGAGTGAGGGACACAGAGAGAGCGAGGGACACAGAGAGAGTGAGGGACACAGAGAGAGTGAGGGACACAGAGAGAGTGGGGGACACAGAGCGAGGGACACAGACAGAGCGAGGGACACAGAGAGAGTGAGAGACACAGAGAGAGTGGGGGACACAGAGCGAGGGACACAGACAGAGCGAGGGTCACAGAGAGAGCGAGGGACACAGAGAGAGTGAGGGACACAGAGAGAGTGGGGGACACAGAGCGAGGGACACAGACAGAGCGAGGGTCACAGAGAGCAAGGGACACAGAGAGTGAGGGACACAGAGAGTGAGGGACACAGAGAGCGCGAGGGGCACAGAGAGCGCGAGGGGCACAGAGAGCGAGGGACACAGAGAGTATGGGACACAGAGGGAGTGAGGGACACAGAGAGCGCGAGGGGCACAGAGAGCGCGAGGGACACAGAGAGCGAGGGACACAGAGAGAGAGCGAGGGACACAGAGAGAGAGCGAGGGACACAGAGAGCGAGGGACACAGAGAGAGCGAGGGACACAGACAGAGCAAGGGACACAGAGAGAGTGAGGGACACAGAGAGTGAGGAACACAGAGAGCGAGGGAAACAGAGAGAGCGAGGGACACAGAGAGCGAGGGACACACAGAGAGAGCGAGGGACACAGAGAGAGTGAGGGACACAGAGAGAGTGGGGGACACAGAGCGAGGGACACAGACAGAGCGAGGGACACAGACAGAGCGAGGGACACAGAGAGAGCGAGGGACACACAGAAAGGGAGGGACACAGAGAGAGTGAGGGACACACAGAGCGCGAGTGACACAGAGAGAGCGAGGACACAGAGAGCGAGGGACACAGAGAGCGAGGGACACAGAGAGCGAGGGACACACAGAGAGAGTGAGGGACACAGAGAATGTGGAACACAGAGAGAGCGAGGGACACAGAGAGTGTGGGACACAGAGAGCGAGAGACACAGAGAGTGAGGGACACAGAGAGTGAGGGACACAGAGAGTGAGGGACACACAGAGCGAGGGACACAGAGAGTGTGGGATACAGAGAGCGAGGGACACAGAGAGCAAGTAGCACAGAGCATGAGGGACACAAAGAGTGAGGGACACAGAGAGCGAGGGACACAAAGGGCAAGGAACACAGAGAGTGTGGGACACAGAGAGTGTGGGACACAGAGAGCGAGGGACACAGAGAGCAGAGAGAGAGCGAGGGACACAGAGAGCCAGGGACACAGAGGGAGCGAGGGACACACAGAAAGGGAGGGACACAGACATAGCGAGGGTCACAGACCGAGCTACACAGAGAGCGCGAGGGACACAGAGAGAGCGAGGGACACAAAGAGCGAGGGACACAGAGCACGAGGGACACAGAGAGCGAGGGACACAGAGAGTGTGGGACACAGAGAGCGAGGGACACAGAGAGTGAGGGAAACAGAGAGTGAGGGAAACACAGAGCGAGGGACACAGAGAGTGTGGGACACAGAGAGCGAGGGACACAGAGAGCGAGTAGCACAGAGCATGAGGGACACAAAGAGTGAGGGACACAGAGAGCGAGGGACACAAAGGGCAAGGGACACAGAGAGTGTGGGACACAGAGAGTGTGGGACACAGAGAGCGAGGGACACAGAGAGCGAGGGACACAGAGAGTGAGGGGCACAGAGAGCGAGGGACACAGAGAGAGCGAGGGACACACAGAGAGCGAGGGACACAGAGAGAGCGAGGGGCAGAGAGAGAGCGAGGGACACAGAGAGGGAGGGACACAGAGAGAGCGAGGGACACAGAGAGCGAGGGACACAGAGAGCGAAGGACACAGAGAGCGCGAGCGACACAGACACCGGGAGGGACACAGAGACCGCGAGGGACAGAGAGAGAATGGGGGACACAGAGAGAGCGAGGGTCACAGAGAGCAAGGGACACAGAGAGCGAGGGACACTTAGAGAGTGAAGGATACAGAGAGTGAGGGACACACTGAGAGAGTGTGGGACACAGAGAGCGAGTCACACAGAGAGCGCGAGGGACACAGAGAGCGCGAGGGACACAGAGAGCGCGAGGGGCACAGAGAGCGAGGGACACACAGAGAGAGCGAGTGACACAGAGAGCGAGTGACACAGAGAGCGCGAGGGGCACAGAGAGCGCGAGGGGCACAGAGAGCGAGGGACACAGAGAGTGTGGGACACAGAGAGAGAGCGAGGGACACAGAGATCGAGGGACACAGAGAGCGAGGGACACAGAGAGCGAGGGACACAGAGAGTGTGGGACACAGAGAGAGAGCGAGGGACACAGAGAGCGAGGGACACAGAGAGCGAGGGACACAGAGAGCGAGGGACACAGAGAGCGAGGGACACAGAGAGTGTGGGACACAGAGAGAGAGCGAGGGACACAGAGAGCGAGGGACACAGAGAGCGAGGGACACAGAGAGCGAGGGACACAGAGAGTGTGGAACACAGTGAGTGAGGGACACAGAGAGAGCGAGGGACACAGAGAGATAGCGAGGGACACAGAGAGCGAGGGACACACAGAGAGAGCGAGGGGCACAGACAGAGCAAGGGACACAGAGAGAGCGAGGGACATAGAGAGCGAGGGACGCACAGAGAGAACGAGGGACACAGAGAGCGAGGGACACAGAGAGCGAGGGAAACACAGAGAGAGTGAGGGACACAGAGAGTGAGGTACACAGAGAGCGAGGGAAACAGAGAGAGCGAGGGACACAGAGAGCGAGGGACACACAGAGAGACTGAGGGACACAGAGAGTGTGGAACACAGAGAGCGAGGGACACAGAGAGAGCGAGGGACACAGAGAGAGCGAGGGACACAGAGAGAGCGAGGGACACAGAGAGAGCGAGGGACACAGAGAGAGTGAGGGACACAGAGAGAGTGAGGGACACAGAGCGAGGGACACAGACAGAGCGAGTGACACAGACAGAGCGAGGGACACAGACAGAGCGAGGGACACAGAGAGAGCGAGGGACACACAGAAAGGGAGGGACACAGAGAGAGTGAGGGACACAGAGAGCGCGAGTGACACAGAGAGAGCGAGGACACAGAGAGCGAGGGACACAGAGAGCGAGGGACACAGAGAGCGAGGGACAAACAGAGATAGCGAGGGACACAGAGAGTGAGGTACACACAGAGAGAGTTTTTGACACAGAGAGAGTGAGTGACACAGAGAGAGAGTGTTGGACACAGAGAGTGAGGGACACACAGACAGAGCCATGGACACAGAGAGAGCGAGGGACACAGAGAGCGAGGGACACACAGAGATAGCGAGGGACACAGAGAGTGAGGGACACACAGAGTGAGTGTGGGACACAGAGAGAGTGAGTGACACAGAGAGAGAGTGTTGGACACAGAGAGTGACGGACACACAGACAGAGCCATGGACACAGAGAGAGCGAGGGACACAGAGAGCGAGGGACACACAGAGAGAGCGAGGGACACAGAGAGCGAGGGACACACAGAGAGAGTGTGGGACACAGAGAGAGTGAGAGACACAGAGAGACTGAGGGACACAAGGAGAGCGAGGAACACAGAGAGAGCGAATGACACAGAGAGCGAGGGACACAGAGAGTGAGGGACACAGAGAGAGTGAGGGGCACAGAGAGTGAGGGACACAGAGAGCGAGGGACACACAGAGAGAGCGAGAGACACAGAGAGTGAGGGACACAGAGAGAGTGAGGGACACAGAGAGCGAGGGTCACAGAGAGCAAGGGACACAGAGAGCGAGGGACACTTAGAGAGTGAAGGATACAGAGAGTGAGGGACACACTGAGAGAGTGTGGGACACAGAGAGCGAGTGACACAGAGAGCGCGAGGGACACAGAGAGCGAGGGAAACACAGAGAGAGTGAGGGACACAGAGAGTGAGGTACACAGAGAGCGAGGGAAACAGAGAGAGCGATGGACACAGAGAGCGAGGGACACACAGAGAGACTGAGGGACACAGAGAGTGTGGAACACAGAGAGCGAGGGACACAGAGAGCGAGGGACACAGAGAGAGAGCGAGGGACACAGAGAGCGAGGGACACAGAGAGAGCGCGAGGGGCACAGAGAGCGCGAGGGGCACAGAGAGCGAGGGACACAGAGAGTGTGGAACACAGTGAGTGAGGGACACAGAGAGAGCGAGGGACACAGAGAGAGCGAGGGACACAGAGAGAGTGAGGGGCACAGAGAGCGAGGGACACAGAGAGAGAGCGAGGGACACAGACAGAGCGAGGGACACAGAGAGAGTGAGGGACCCAGAGGGAGCGAGGGACCCAGAGAGAGCGAGGGACGCAGAGAGCACGAGGGACACAGAGAGTGAGGGACACAGAGAGAGTGAGGGACACAGAGAGAGCGAGTGACACAGAGAGCGAGTGACACAGAGAGCGCGAGGGACACAGAGAGAGAGCGAGGGACACAGAGAGCGAGGGACACACAGAGAGAGCGAGGGACACAGACAGAGCAAGGGACACAGAGAGAGAGCGACACAGAGAGAGCGAGGGACACAGAGAGAGAGCGACACAGAGAGAGCGAGTGACACAGAGAGAGCGAGTGACACAGAGAGCGAGTGACACAGAGAGCGCGAGGGGCACAGAGAGCGAGGGACACAGAGAGAGAGCGAGGGACACAGAGAGAGAGCGAGGGACACAGAGAGCGAGGGACACACAGAGAGAGCGAGGGACACAGACAGAGCAAGGGACACAGAGAGAGTGAGGGACACAGAGAGTGAGGAACACAGAGAGCGAGGGACACACAGAGAGAGTGAGAGACACAGAGAGTGAGGGACACAGAGAGCGAGGGACACACAGAGAGAGCGAGGGACACAGACAGAGCAAGGGACACAGAGAGAGTGAGGAACACAGAGAGCGAGGGAAACAGAGAGAGCGAGGGACACAGAGAGCGAGGGACACACAGAGAGAGTGAGGGACACAGAGAGTGTGGAACACAGAGAGTGAGGGACACAGAGAGAGCGAGGGACACAGAGAGAGTGAGGGACACAGAGAGAGTGAGGGACACAGAGAGAGTGAGGGACACAGAGAGAGTGGGGGACACAGAGCGAGGGACACAGACAGAGCGAGGGACACAGAGAGAGAGAGAGACACAGAGAGAGTGGGGGACACAGAGCGAGGGACACAGACAGAGCGAGGGTCACAGAGAGAGCGAGGGACACAGAGAGAGTGAGGGACACAGAGAGAGTGGGGGACACAGAGAGAGGGACACAGACAGAGCGAGGGTCACAGAGAGCAAGGGACACAGAGAGTGAGGGACACAGAGAGTGAGGGACACAGAGAGAGTGAGGGACACAGAGAGAGTGAGGGACCCAGAGGGAGCGAGGGACCCAGAGAGAGCGAGGGACGCAGAGAGCGCGAGGGACACAGAGAGTGAGGGACACAGAGAGAGTGAGGGGCACAGAGAGTGAGGGACACAGAGAGCGAGGGACACACAGAGAGAGCGAGAGACACAGAGAGTGAGGGACACAGAGAGAGTGAGGGACACAGAGAGCGAGGGTCACAGAGAGCAAGGAACACAGAGAGTGAGGGACACTTAGAGAGTGAAGGATACAGAGAGTGAGGGACACACTGAGAGAGTGTGGGACACAGAGAGCGAGTGACACAGAGAGCGCGAGTGACACAGAGAGAGTGAGGGACCCAGAGGGAGCGAGGGACACACAGAGAGAGCGAGAGACACAGAGAGTGAGGGACACAGAGAGAGTGAGGGACACAGAGAGCGAGGGACACACAGAGAGAGCGAGAGACACAGAGAGTGAGGGACACAGAGAGAGTGAGGGACACAGAGAGCGAGGGTCACAGAGAGCAAGGGACACAGAGAGTGAGGGACACTTAGAGAGTGAAGGATACAGAGAGTGAGGGACACACTGAGAGAGTGTGGGACACAGAGAGCGAGTGACACAGAGAGCGCGAGTGACACAGAGAGAGTGAGGGACACAGAGAGAGTGGGGGACACAGAGAGAGTGGGGGACACAGAGCGAGGGACACAGACAGAGCGAGGGACACAGACAGAGCGAGGGACACAGAGAAAGCGAGGGACACACAGAAAGGGAGGGACACAGAGAGAGTGAGGACACAGAGAGCGAGGGACACAGAGAGCGAGGGACACAGAGAGCGAGGGACACACAGAGAGTGAGGGACACAGAGAATGTGGAACACAGAGAGAGCGAGGGACACAGAGAGTGTGGGACACAGAGAGTGTGGGACACAGAGAGCGAGAGACACAGAGAGTGAGGGACACAGAGAGTGAGGGACACAGAGAGTGAGGGACACACAGAGCGAGGGACACAGAGAGTGTGGGATACAGAGAGCGAGGGACACAGAGAGCGAGTAGCACAGAGCATGAGGGACACAAAGAGTGAGGGACACAGAGAGCGAGGGACACAAAGGGCAAGGAACACAGAGAGTGTGGGACACAGAGAGTGTGGGACACAGAGAGCGAGGGACACAGAGAGCAGAGAGAGAGCGAGGGACACAGAGAGCCAGGGACACAGAGGGAGCGAGGGACACACAGAAAGGGAGGGACACAGACATAGCGAGGGTCACAGACCGAGCTACACAGAGAGCGCGAGGGACACAGAGAGAGCGAGGGACACAAAGAGCGAGGGACACAGAGCACGAGGGACACAGAGAGCGAGGGACACAGAGAGTGTGGGACACAGAGAGCGAGGGACACAGAGAGTGAGGGAAACAGAGAGTGAGGGAAACACAGAGCGAGGGACACAGAGAGTGTGGGACACAGAGAGCGAGGGACACAGAGAGCGAGTAGCACAGAGCATGAGGGACACAAAGAGTGAGGGACACAGAGAGCGAGGGACACAAAGGGCAAGGGACACAGAGAGTGTGGGACACAGAGAGTGTGGGACACAGAGAGTGAGGGGCACAGAGAGCGAGGGACACAGAGAGAGCGAGGGACACACAGAGAGCGAGGGACACAGAGAGAGCGAGGGGCAGAGAGAGAGCGAGGGACACAGAGAGCCAGGGACACAGAGAGAGCGAGGGACACACAGCGAGCGAGGGACACAGAGAGAGCGAGGGGCAGAGAGAGAGCGAGGGACACAGAGAGGGAGGGACACAGAGAGAGCGAGGGACACAGAGAGCGAGGGACACAGAGAGCGAAGGACACAGAGAGCGCGAGCGACACAGACACCGGGAGGGACACAGAGACCGCGAGGGACAGAGAGAGAATGGGGGACACAGAGAGAGCGAGGGTCACAGAGAGCAAGGGACACAGAGAGCGAGGGACACTTAGAGAGTGAAGGATACAGAGAGTGAGGGACACACTGAGAGAGTGTGGGACACAGAGAGCGAGTGACACAGAGAGCGCGAGGGACACAGAGAGCGCGAGGGACACAGAGAGCGCGAGGGGCACAGAGAGCGAGGGACACACAGAGAGAGCGAGTGACACAGAGAGCGAGTGACACAGAGAGCGCGAGGGGCACAGAGAGCGCGAGGGGCACAGAGAGCGAGGGACACAGAGAGTGTGGGACACAGAGAGAGAGCGAGGGACACAGAGATCGAGGGACACAGAGAGCGAGGGACACAGAGAGCGAGGGACACAGAGAGTGTGGGACACAGAGAGAGAGCGAGGGACACAGAGAGCGAGGGACACAGAGAGCGAGGGACACAGAGAGCGAGGGACACAGAGAGCGAGGGACACAGAGAGTGTGGGACACAGAGAGAGAGCGAGGGACACAGAGAGCGAGGGACACAGAGAGCGAGGGACACAGAGAGCGAGGGACACAGAGAGTGTGGAACACAGTGAGTGAGGGACACAGAGAGAGCGAGGGACACAGAGAGATAGCGAGGGACACAGAGAGCGAGGGACACACAGAGAGAGCGAGGGGCACAGACAGAGCAAGGGACACAGAGAGAGCGAGGGACATAGAGAGCGAGGGACGCACAGAGAGAACGAGGGACACAGAGAGCGAGGGACACAGAGAGCGAGGGAAACACAGAGAGAGTGAGGGACACAGAGAGTGAGGTACACAGAGAGCGAGGGAAACAGAGAGAGCGAGGGACACAGAGAGCGAGGGACACACAGAGAGACTGAGGGACACAGAGAGTGTGGAACACAGAGAGCGAGGGACACAGAGAGAGCGAGGGACACAGAGAGAGCGAGGGACAAAGAGAGAGTGAGGGACACAGAGAGAGTGAGGGACACAGAGCGAGGGACACAGACAGAGCGAGTGACACAGACAGAGCGAGGGACACAGACAGAGCGAGGGACACAGAGAGAGCGAGGGACACACAGAAAGGGAGGGACACAGAGAGAGTGAGGGACACAGAGAGCGCGAGTGACACAGAGAGAGCGAGGACACAGAGAGCGAGGGACACAGAGAGCGAGGGACACAGAGAGCGAGGGACACACAGAGATAGCGAGGGACACAGAGAGTGAGGGACACACAGAGAGAGTTTTTGACACAGAGAGAGTGAGTGACACAGAGAGAGAGTGTTGGACACAGAGAGTGAGGGACACACAGACAGAGCCATGGACACAGAGAGAGCGAGGGACACAGAGAGCGAGGGACACACAGAGAGAGCGAGGGACACAGAGAGCGAGGGACACACAGAGAGAGTGTGGGACACAGAGAGAGTGAGAGACACAGAGAGACTGAGGGACACAAGGAGAGCGAGGAACACAGAGAGAACGAATGACACAGAGAGCGAGGGACACAGAGAGCGAGGGACACAGAAAGTGAGGGACACAGAGAGAGCGAGGGACACAGAGAGCAAGGGACACAGAGAGTGAGGGACACAGAGAGAGTGAGGGACCCAGAGGGAGCGAGGGACCCAGAGAGAGCGAGGGACGCAGAGAGCGCGAGGGACACAGAGAGTGAGGTACACAGAGAGCGAGGGAAACAGAGAGAGCGAGGGACACTGAGAGCGAGGGACACACTGAGAGAGTGTGGGACACAGAGAGCGAGTGACACAGAGAGCGAGGGACACAGAGAGCGAGGGACACAGAGAGCGCGCGGGACACTGAGAGCGAGGGAAACACAGAGAGAGTGAGGGACACAGAGAGTGAGGTACACAGAGAGCGAGGGAAACAGAGAGAGCGAGGGACACAGAGAGCGAGGGACACACAGAGAGACTGAGGGACACAGAGAGTGTGGAACACAGAGAGCGAGGGACACAGAGAGCGAGGGACACAGAGAGAGAGCGAGGGACACAGAGAGCGAGGGACACAGAGAGAGCGCGAGGGGCACAGAGAGCGCGAGGGGCACAGAGAGCGAGGGACACAGAGAGTGTGGAACACAGTGAGTGAGGGACACAGAGAGAGCGAGGGACACAGAGAGAGCGAGGGACACAGAGAGAGTGAGGGGCACAGAGAGCGAGGGACACAGAGAGAGAGCGAGGGACACAGACAGAGCGAGGGACACAGAGAGAGTGAGGGACCCAGAGGGAGCGAGGGACCCAGAGAGAGCGAGGGACGCAGAGAGCACGAGGGACACAGAGAGTGAGGGACACAGAGAGAGTGAGGGACACAGAGAGAGCGAGTGACACAGAGAGCGAGTGACACAGAGAGCGCGAGGGACACAGAGAGAGAGCGAGGGACACAGAGAGCGAGGGACACACAGAGAGAGCGAGGGACACAGACAGAGCAAGGGACACACAGAGAGAGCGACACAGAGAGAGCGAGGGACACAGAGAGAGAGCGACACAGAGAGAGCGAGTGACACAGAGAGAGCGAGTGACACAGAGAGCGAGTGACACAGAGAGCGCGAGGGGCACAGAGAGCGAGGGACACAGAGAGAGAGCGAGGGACACAGAGAGAGAGCGAGGGACACAGAGAGCGAGGGACACACAGAGAGAGCGAGGGACACAGACAGAGCAAGGGACACAGAGAGAGTGAGGGACACAGAGAGTGAGGAACACAGAGAGCGAGGGACACACAGAGAGAGTGAGAGACACAGAGAGTGAGGGACACAGAGAGCGAGGGACACACAGAGAGAGCGAGGGACACAGACAGAGCAAGGGACACAGAGAGAGTGAGGAACACAGAGAGCGAGGGAAACAGAGAGAGCGAGGGACACAGAGAGCGAGGGACACACAGAGAGAGTGAGGGACACAGAGAGTGTGGAACACAGAGAGTGAGGGACACAGAGAGAGTGAGGGACACAGAGAGAGTGGGGGACACAGAGAGAGTGGGGGACACAGAGCGAGGGACACAGACAGAGCGAGGGACACAGAGAGAGAGAGAGACACAGAGAGAGTGGGGGACACAGAGCGAGGGACACAGACAGAGCGAGGGTCACAGAGAGAGCGAGGGACACAGAGAGAGTGAGGGACACAGAGAGAGTGGGGGACACAGAGAGAGGGACACAGACAGAGCGAGGGTCACAGAGAGCAAGGGACACAGAGAGTGAGGGACACAGAGAGTGAGGGACACAGAGAGAGTGAGGGACACAGAGAGAGTGAGGGACCCAGAGGGAGCGAGGGACCCAGAGAGAGCGAGGGACGCAGAGAGCGCGAGGGACACAGAGAGTGAGGGACACAGAGAGAGTGAGGGGCACAGAGAGTGAGGGACACTGAGAGCGAGGGACACACAGAGAGAGCGAGAGACACAGAGAGTGAGGGACACAGAGAGAGTGAGGGACACAGAGAGCGAGGGTCACAGAGAGCAAGGGACACAGAGAGTGAGGGACACTTAGAGAGTGAAGGATACAGAGAGTGAGGGACACACTGAGAGAGTGTGGGACACAGAGAGCGAGTGACACAGAGAGCGCGAGTGACACAGAGAGAGTGAGGGACCCAGAGGGAGCGAGGGACACACAGAGAGAGCGAGAGACACAGAGAGTGAGGGACACAGAGAGAGTGAGGGACACAGAGAGCGAGGGACACACAGAGAGAGCGAGAGACACAGAGAGTGAGGGACACAGAGAGAGTGAGGGACACAGAGAGCGAGGGTCACAGAGAGCAAGGGACACAGAGAGTGAGGGACACTTAGAGAGTGAAGGATACAGAGAGTGAGGGACACACTGAGAGAGTGTGGGACACAGAGAGCGAGTGACACAGAGAGCGCGAGTGACACAGAGAGAGTGAGGGACACAGAGAGAGTGGGGGACACAGAGAGAGTGGGGGACACAGAGAGAGGGACACAGACAGAGCGAGGGTCACAGAGAGCAAGGGACACAGAGAGTGAGGGACACAGAGAGTGAGGGACACAGAGAGAGTGAGGGACACAGAGAGAGTGAGGGACCCAGAGGGAGCGAGGGACCCAGAGAGAGCGAGGGACGCAGAGAGCGCGAGGGACACAGAGAGTGAGGGACACAGAGAGAGTGAGGGGCACAGAGAGTGAGGGACACAGAGAGCGAGGGACGCAGAGAGCGCGAGGGACACAGAGAGCGCGAGGGACACAGAGAGAGTGAGGGACCCAGAGGGAGCGAGGGACCCAGAGAGAGCGAGGGACGCAGAGAGCGCGAGGGGCACAGAGAGCGCGAGGGACACAGAGAGAGTGAGGGACCCAGAGGGAGCGAGGGACCCAGAGAGAGCGAGGGACGCAGAGAGCGCGAGGGACACAGAGAGTGAGGGACACAGAGAGAGTGTGGGACACAGAGAGTGAGGGACACAGAGAGCGCGAGGGGCACAGAGAGCGCGAGGGACACAGAGAGCGAGGGACACAGAGAGAGAGCGAGGGACACAGAGAGAGAGCGAGGGACACAGAGAGCGAGGGACACACAGAGAGATGAGGGACACAGACAGAGCAAGGGACACAGAGAGAGTGAGGGACACAGAGAGCGAGTGACACAGAGAGCGCGAGGGGCACAGAGAGCGCGAGGGACACAGAGAGCGAGGGACACAGAGAGAGAGCGAGGGACACAGAGAGAGAGCGAGGGACACAGAGAGCGAGGGACACACAGAGAGAGCGAGGGACACAGACAGAGCAAGGGACACAAAGAGAGTGAGGGACACAGAGAGTGAGGAACACAGAGAGCGAGGGAAACAGAGAGAGCGAGGGACACAGAGAGCGAGGGACACACAGAGAGAGTGAGGGACACAGAGAATGTGGAACACAGAGAGAGCGAGGGACACAGAGAGAGCGAGGGACACAGAGAGAGTGAGGGACACAGAGAGAGTGAGGGACACAGAGAGAGTGGGGGACACAGAGCGAGGGACACAGACAGAGCGAGGGACACAGACAGAGCGAGGGACACAGAGAGAGCGAGGGACACACAGAAAGGGAGGGACACAGAGAGAGTGAGGGACACAGAGAGCGCGAGTGACACAGAGAGAGCGAGGACACAGAGAGCGAGGGACACAGAGAGCGAGGGACACACAGAGATAGCGAGGGACACAGAGAGTGAGGGACACACAGAGAGAGTGTGGGACACAGAGAGAGTGAATGACACAGAGAGAGAGTGTGGGACACAGAGAATGACGGACACACAGACAGAGCCATGGACACAGAGAGAGCGAGGGACACAGAGAGCGAAGGACACACAGAGAGAGCGAGGGACATAGAGAGCGAGGGACACACAGAGAGAGTGTGGGACACAGAGAGAGTGAGAGACACAGAGAGAGTGAGGGACACAGAGAGCGAGGGACACAGAGAGCGAGGGACACAGAGAGTGAGGGACACAGAGAGAGCGCGAGGGGCACAGAGAGCGCGAGGGGCACAGAGAGCGAGGGACACAGAGAGTGTGGAACACAGTGAGTGAGGGACACAGAGAGAGCGAGGGACACAGAGAGAGCGAGGGACACAGAGAGAGTGAGGGGCACAGAGAGCGAGGGACACAGAGAGAGAGCGAGGGACACAGAGAGAGCGAGGGACACAGAGAGAGTGAGGGACCCAGAGGGAGCGAGGGACCCAGAGAGAGCGAGGGACGCAGAGAGCACGAGGGACACAGAGAGTGAGGGACACAGAGAGAGTGAGGGACACAGAGAGAGCGAGTGACACAGAGAGCGAGTGACACAGAGAGCGCGAGGGACACAGAGAGAGAGCGAGGGACACAGAGAGCGAGGGACACACAGAGAGAGCGAGGGACACAGACAGAGCAAGGGACACACAGAGAGAGCGACACAGAGAGAGCGAGGGACACAGAGAGAGAGCGACACAGAGAGAGCGAGTGACACAGAGAGAGCGAGTGACACAGAGAGCGAGTGACACAGAGAGCGCGAGGGGCACAGAGAGCGAGGGACACAGAGAGAGAGCGAGGGACACAGAGAGAGAGCGAGGGACACAGAGAGCGAGGGACACACAGAGAGAGCGAGGGACACAGACAGAGCAAGGGACACAGAGAGAGTGAGGGACACAGAGAGTGAGGAACACAGAGAGCGAGGGACACACAGAGAGAGTGAGAGACACAGAGAGTGAGGGACACAGAGAGCGAGGGACACACAGAGAGAGCGAGGGACACAGACAGAGCAAGGGACACAGAGAGAGTGAGGAACACAGAGAGCGAGGGAAACAGAGAGAGCGAGGGACACAGAGAGCGAGGGACACACAGAGAGAGTGAGGGACACAGAGAGTGTGGAACACAGAGAGTGAGGGACACAGAGAGAGTGAGGGACACAGAGAGAGTGAGGGACACAGAGAGAGTGGGGGACACAGAGCGAGGGACACAGACAGAGCGAGGGACACAGAGAGAGAGAGAGACACAGAGAGAGTGGGGGACACAGAGCGAGGGACACAGACAGAGCGAGGGTCACAGAGAGAGCGAGGGACACAGAGAGAGTGAGGGACACAGAGAGAGTGGGGGACACAGAGAGAGGGACACAGACAGAGCGAGGGTCACAAAGAGCAAGGGACACAGAGAGTGAGGGACACAGAGAGTGAGGGACACAGAGAGAGTGAGGGACACAGAGAGAGTGAGGGACCCAGAGGGAGCGAGGGACCCAGAGAGAGCGAGGGACGCAGAGAGCGCGAGGGACACAGAGAGTGAGGGACACAGAGAGAGTGAGGGGCACAGAGAGTGAGGGACACTGAGAGCGAGGGACACACAGAGAGAGCGAGAGACACAGAGAGTGAGGGACACAGAGAGAGTGAGGGACACAGAGAGCGAGGGTCACAGAGAGCAAGGGACACAGAGAGTGAGGGACACTTAGAGAGTGAAGGATACAGAGAGTGAGGGACACACTGAGAGAGTGTGGGACACAGAGAGCGAGTGACACAGAGAGCGCGAGTGACACAGAGAGAGTGAGGGACCCAGAGGGAGCGAGGGACACACAGAGAGAGCGAGAGACACAGAGAGTGAGGGACACAGAGAGAGTGAGGGACACAGAGAGCGAGGGACACACAGAGAGAGCGAGAGACACAGAGAGTGAGGGACACAGAGAGAGTGAGGGACACAGAGAGCGAGGGTCACAGAGAGCAAGGGACACAGAGAGTGAGGGACACTTAGAGAGTGAAGGATACAGAGAGTGAGGGACACACTGAGAGAGTGTGGGACACAGAGAGCGAGTGACACAGAGAGCGCGAGTGACACAGAGAGAGTGAGGGACACAGAGAGAGTGGGGGACACAGAGAGAGGGACACAGACAGAGCGAGGGTCACAGAGAGCAAGGGACACAGAGAGTGAGGGACACAGAGAGTGAGGGACACAGAGAGAGTGAGGGACACAGAGAGAGTGAGGGACCCAGAGGGAGCGAGGGACCCAGAGAGAGCGAGGGACGCAGAGAGCGCGAGGGACACAGAGAGTGAGGGACACAGAGAGAGTGAGGGGCACAGAGAGTGAGGGACACAGAGAGCGAGGGACGCAGAGAGCGCGAGGGACACAGAGAGCGCGAGGGACACAGAGAGAGTGAGGGACCCAGAGGGAGCGAGGGACCCAGAGAGAGCGAGGGACGCAGAGAGCGCGAGGGGCACAGAGAGCGCGAGGGACACAGAGAGAGTGAGGGACCCAGAGGGAGCGAGGGACCCAGAGAGAGCGAGGGACGCAGAGAGCGCGAGGGACACAGAGAGTGAGGGACACAGAGAGAGTGTGGGACACAGAGAGTGAGGGACACAGAGAGCGCGAGGGGCACAGAGAGCGCGAGGGACACAGAGAGCGAGGGACACAGAGAGAGAGCGAGGGACACAGAGAGAGAGCGAGGGACACAGAGAGCGAGGGACACACAGAGAGAGCGAGGGACACAGACAGAGCAAGGGACACAGAGAGAGTGAGGGACACAGAGAGCGAGTGACACAGAGAGCGCGAGGGGCACAGAGAGCGCGAGGGACACAGAGAGCGAGGGACACAGAGAGAGAGCGAGGGACACAGAGAGAGAGCGAGGGACACAGAGAGCGAGGGACACACAGAGAGAGCGAGGGACACAGACAGAGCAAGGGACACAAAGAGAGTGAGGGACACAGAGAGTGAGGAACACAGAGAGCGAGGGAAACAGAGAGAGCGAGGGACACAGAGAGCGAGGGACACACAGAGAGAGTGAGGGACACAGAGAATGTGGAACACAGAGAGAGCGAGGGACACAGAGAGAGCGAGGGACACAGAGAGAGTGAGGGACACAGAGAGAGTGAGGGACACAGAGAGAGTGGGGGACACAGAGCGAGGGACACAGACAGAGCGAGGGACACAGACAGAGCGAGGGACACAGAGAGAGCGAGGGACACACAGAAAGGGAGGGACACAGAGAGAGTGAGGGACACAGAGAGCGCGAGTGACACAGAGAGAGCGAGGACACAGAGAGCGAGGGACACAGAGAGCGAGGGACACACAGAGATAGCGAGGGACACAGAGAGTGAGGGACACACAGAGAGAGTGTGGGACACAGAGAGAGTGAATGACACAGAGAGAGAGTGTGGGACACAGAGAATGACGGACACACAGACAGAGCCATGGACACAGAGAGAGCGAGGGACACAGAGAGCGAAGGACACACAGAGAGAGCGAGGGACATAGAGAGCGAGGGACACACAGAGAGAGTGTGGGACACAGAGAGAGTGAGAGACACAGAGAGAGTGAGGGACACAGAGAGCGAGGGACACAGAGAGCGAGGGACACAGAGAGTGAGGGACACAGAGAGAGTGAGGGACCCAGAGGGAGCGAGGGACACAGAGAGAGCGAGGGACGCAGAAAGTGCGAGGGACACAGAGAGTGAGGGACACAGAGAGAGTGAGGGGCACAGAGAGTGAGGGACACAGACAGAGTGAGGGGCACAGAGAGCGAGGGACACACAGAGAGAGCGAGAGACACAGAGAGTGAGGGACACAGAGAGAGTGAGGGACACAGAGAGCGAGGGACACAGAAAGAGTCAGGGACACAGAGAGTGAGGGCCACAGAGAGAGTGAGGGACAGAGAGTGAGTGAGGGACACACAGAGAGAGTGAGGGACACAGAGAGCGAGGGACACAGAGAGTGTGGGACACATAGATCGAGGGACACCGAGAGTGTGGGACACATAGATCGAGGGACACAGAGAGTGAGGGACACAGAGAGTGAGGGACACACAGATCGAGGGACACAGAGAGTGAGGGACACAGAGAGTGAGGGACACACAGAGCGAGGGACACAGAGAGTGTGGGACACAGAGAGCGAGGGACACAGAGAGCGAGTAGCACAGAGCATGAGGGACACAAAGAGTGAGGGACACAGAGAGCGAGGGACACACGGAGAGAGCGAGGGACACAGAGAGTGTGGGACACAGAGAGAGTGAGGGACACAGAGAGCGAGGGACACAGAGAGCGAGGGACACACAGAGAGAGCGAGGGACACAGACAGAGCAAGGGACACAGAGAGAGTGAGGGACACAGAGAGCGAGTGACACAGAGAGCGCGAGGGGCACAGAGAGCGCGAGGGACACAGAGAGCGAGGGACACAGAGAGAGAGCGAGGGACACAGAGAGAGAGCGAGGGACACAGAGAGCGAGGGACACACAGAGAGAGCGAGGGACACAGACAGAGCAAGGGACACAAAGAGAGTGAGGGACACAGAGAGTGAGGAACACAGAGAGCGAGGGAAACAGAGAGAGCGAGGGACACAGAGA
This sequence comes from Scyliorhinus torazame, assembly GCF_047496885.1. Lineage (NCBI taxonomy): Eukaryota > Metazoa > Chordata > Chondrichthyes > Carcharhiniformes > Scyliorhinidae > Scyliorhinus > Scyliorhinus torazame. The sequence goes on from NW_027307817.1 coordinate 206,678, forward strand.
GCGAGGGACACACAGAGAGAGTGAGGGACACAGAGAATGTGGAACACAGAGAGAGCGAGGGACACAGAGAGAGCGAGGGACACAGAGAGAGTGAGGGACACAGAGAGAGTGAGGGACACAGAGAGAGTGGGGGACACAGAGCGAGGGACACAGACAGAGCGAGGGACACAGACAGAGCGAGGGACACAGAGAGAGCGAGGGACACACAGAAAGGGAGGGACACAGAGAGAGTGAGGGACACAGAGAGCGCGAGTGACACAGAGAGAGCGAGGACACAGAGAGCGAGGGACACAGAGAGCGAGGGACACACAGAGATAGCGAGGGACACAGAGAGTGAGGGACACACAGAGAGAGTGTGGGACACAGAGAGAGTGAATGACACAGAGAGAGAGTGTGGGACACAGAGAATGAGGGACACACAGACAGAGCCATGGACACAGAGAGAGCGAGGGACACAGAGAGCGAAGGACACACAGAGAGAGCGAGGGACATAGAGAGCGAGGGACACACAGAGAGAGTGTGGGACACAGAGAGAGTGAGAGACACAGAGAGAGTGAGGGACACAGAGAGCGAGGGACACAGAGAGCGAGGGACACAGAGAGTGAGGGACACAGAGAGAGTGAGGGACCCAGAGGGAGCGAGGGACACAGAGAGAGCGAGGGACGCAGAAAGTGCGAGGGACACAGAGAGTGAGGGACACAGAGAGAGTGAGGGGCACAGAGAGTGAGGGACACAGACAGAGTGAGGGGCACAGAGAGCGAGGGACACACAGAGAGAGCGAGAGACACAGAGAGTGAGGGACACAGAGAGAGTGAGGGACACAGAGAGCGAGGGACACAGAAAGAGTCAGGGACACAGAGAGTGAGGGCCACAGAGAGAGTGAGGGACAGAGAGTGAGTGAGGGACACTCAGAGAGAGTGAGGGACACAGAGAGCGAGGGACACAGAGAGTGTGGGACACATAGATCGAGGGACACCGAGAGTGTGGGACACATAGATCGAGGGACACAGAGAGTGAGGGACACAGAGAGTGAGGGACACACAGATCGAGGGACACAGAGAGTGAGGGACACAGAGAGTGAGGGACACACAGAGCGAGGGACACAGAGAGTGTGGGACACAGAGAGCGAGGGACACAGAGAGCGAGTAGCACAGAGCATGAGGGACACAAAGAGTGAGGGACACAGAGAGCGAGGGACACACGGAGAGAGCGAGGGACACAGAGAGTGTGGGACACAGAGAGAGTGAGGGACACAGAGAGCGAGGGACACAGAGAGCGAGGGACACAGAGAGAGTCACCGACACAGAGAGTGAGGGCCAGAGAGAGAGTGAGGGACAGAGAGAGAGTGAGGGACACAGAGAGAGTGAGGGTCACAGAGGGTGAGGGGCACAGAGAGAGTGAGGGACACAGAGAGTGAGGAACACAGAGAGGGAGGGACACAGAGAGAGCGAGGGACACAGAGAGCGAGGGCAACAGAGAGAGCGAGGGACACAGAGAGCGAGGGACACACAGAGAGACTGAGGGACACAGAGAGTGTGGAACACAGAGAGCGAGGGACACAGAGAGAGCGAGGGACACAGAGAGAGTGAGGGACACAGAGAGAGTGAGGGACACAGAGCGAGGGACACAGACAGAGCGAGGGACACAGACATAGCGAGGGACACAGAGAGAGCGAGGGACACAGAGAGAGTGAGGGACACAGAGAGCGCGAGTGACACAGAGAGAGCGAGGACACAGAGAGCGAGGGACACAGAGAGCGAGGGACACAGAGAGCGAGGGACACAGAGAGCGAGGGACACACAGAGATAGCGAGGGACACAGAGAGTGAGGGACACACAGAGAGAGTTTGGGACACAGAGAGAGTGAGTGACACAGAGAGAGAGTGTTGGACACAGAGAGTGAGGGACACACAGACAGAGCCATGGACACAGAGAGAGCGAGGGACACAGAGAGCGAGGGACACACAGAGAGAGCGAGGGACACAGAGAGCGAGGGACACACAGAGAGAGTGTGGGACACAGAGAGAGTGAGAGACACAGAGAGACTGAGGGACACAGAGAGCGAGGGACACAGAGAGAGCGAATGACACAGAGAGCGAGGGACACAGAGAGCAAGGGACACAGAGAGTTAGGGACACAGAGAGAGTGAGGGACCCAGAGGGAGCGAGGGACCCAGAGAGAGCGAGGGACGCAGAGAGCGCGAGGGACACAGAGAGTGAGGGACACAGAGAGAGTGAGGGGCACAGAGAGTGAGGGACACAGAGAGCGAGGGACACACAGAGAGAGCGAGAGACACAGAGAGTGAGGGACACAGAGAGAGTGAGGGACACAGAGAGCGAGGGTCACAGAGAGCAAGGGACACAGAGAGCGAGGGACACTTAGAGAGTGAAGGATACAGAGAGTGAATGACACACTGAGAGAATGTGGGACACAGAGAGCGAGTGACACAGAGACCGCGAGGGGCACAGAGAGCGCGAGGGGCACAGAGAGCGAGGGACACAGAGAGAGAGCGAGGGACACAGAGAGTGAGGGACACAGAGACAGTGAGGGGCACAGAGAGCGAGGGACACAGAGAGTGTGGAACACAGTGAGTGAGGGACACAGAGAGAGCGAGGGACACAGAGAGAGCGAGGGACACAGAGAGAGCGAGGGACACAGAGAGAGTGAGGGGCACAGAGAGCGAGGGACACAGAGAGTGTGGAACACAGTGAGTGAGGGACACAGAGAGAGCGAGGGACACAGAGAGAGCGAGGGACACAGAGAGAGCGAGGGACACAGAGAGAGTGAGGGACACAGAGAGCGAGGGACACAGAGAGAGCGAGGGACACAGAGAGTGAGGGACACAGAGAGAGTGAGGGACACAGAGAGCGAGGGTCACAGAGAGCAAGGGACACAGAGAGCGAGGGACACTTAGAGAGTGAAGGATACAGAGAGTGAATGACACACTGAGAGAATGTGGGACACAGAGAGCGAGTGACACAGAGACCGCGAGGGGCACAGAGAGCGCGAGGGGCACAGAGAGCGAGGGACACAGAGAGAGAGCGAGGGACACAGAGAGTGAGGGACACAGAGACAGTGAGGGGCACAGAGAGCGAGGGACACAGAGAGTGTGGAACACAGTGAGTGAGGGACACAGAGAGAGCGAGGGACACAGAGAGAGCGAGGGACACAGAGAGAGCGAGGGACACAGAGAGAGTGAGGGGCACAGAGAGCGAGGGACACAGAGAGTGTGGAACACAGTGAGTGAGGGACACAGAGAGAGCGAGGGACACAGAGAGAGCGAGGGACACAGAGAGAGCGAGGGACACAGAGAGAGTGAGGGACACAGAGAGCGAGGGACACAGAGAGAGCGAGGGACACAGAGAGTGAGGGACACAGAGAGTGTGGAACACAGTGAGTGAGGGACACAGAGAGAGCGAGGGACACAGAGAGAGCGAAGGACACAGAGAGAGTGAGGGGCACAGAGAGCGAGGGACACAGAGAGTGTGGAACACAGTGAGTGAGGGACACAGAGAGAGCGAGGGACACAGAGAGAGCGAGGGACACAGAGAGAGCGAGGGACACAGAGAGAGTGAGGGACACAGAGAGCGAGGGACACAGAGAGAGCGAGGGACACAGAGAGAGCGAGGGACACAGAGAGAGTGAGGGACACAGAGAGCGAGGGACACAGAGAGAGCGAATGACACAGAGAGCGAGCGAGGGACACAGAGAGCGCGAGCGACACAGAGAGTGAGGGACACAGAGAGAGTGAGGGACCCAGAGGGAGCGAGGGACCCAGAGAGAGCGAGGGACGCAGAGAGCGCGAGGGACACAGAGAAAGTGAGGGACACAGAGAGAGTGAGGGACACAGAGAGAGCGAGGGACACAGAGAGAGTGAGGGACACAGAGACTGAGGGACACAGAGAGAGTGAGGGACCCAGAGGGAGCGAGGGACCCAGAGAGAGCGAGGGACGCAGAGAGCGCGAGGGACACAGAGAGTGAGGGACACAGAGAGAGCGAGGGACACACAGAGAGCGAGGGACACAGAGAGAGTGAGGGGCACAGAGAGTGAGGGGCACAGAGAGAGAGCGAGGGACACAGAGAGAGAGCGACACAGAGAGAGCGAGGGACACAGAGAGAGAGCGACACAGAGAGAGCGAGTGACACAGAGAGAGAGCGACACAGAGAGAGCGAGGGACACAGAGAGAGAGCGACACAGAGAGAGCGAGTGACACAGAGAGAGCGAGTGACACAGAGAGCGAGTGACACAGAGAGCGCGAGGGGCACAGAGAGCGCGAGGGACACAGAGAGCGAGGGACACAGAGAGCGAGGGACACAGAGAGCGAGGGACACACAGAGAGCGAGGGACACAGACAGAGCAAGGGACACAGAGAGCGAGGACACAGAGAGAGAGCGAGGACACAGAGAGAGAGCGACACAGAGAGAGCGAGGGACACAGAGAGAGAGCGACACAGAGAGAGCGAGTGACACAGAGAGAGCGAGGACACAGAGAGAGAGCGACACAGAGAGAGCGAGGGACACAGAGAGAGAGCGACACAGAGAGAGCGAGTGACACAGAGAGAGCGAGGACACAGAGAGAGAGCGACACAGAGAGAGCGAGTGACACAGAGAGCGAGTGACACAGAGAGCGCGAGGGGCACAGAGAGCGAGGGACACAGAGAGAGAGCGAGGGACACAGAGAGAGAGCGAGGGACACAGAGAGCGAGGGACACACAGAGAGAGCGAGGGACACAGAGAGCGAGGGACACAGACAGAGCGAGGGACACAGAGAGAGAGCGAGGGACACAGAGAGCGAGGGACACACAGAGAGAGCGAGGGACACAGACAGAGCAAGGGACACAGAGAGAGTGAGGGACACAGAGAGCGAGGGACACACAGAGAGAGCGAGGGACACAGACAGAGCAAGGGACACAGAGAGAGTGAGGAACACAGAGAGCGAGGGAAACAGAGAGAGCGAGGGACACAGAGAGCGAGGGACACACAGAGAGAGTGAGGGACACAGAGAGTGTGGAACACAGAGAGTGAGGGACACAGAGAGAGCGAGGGACACAGAGAGAGTGAGGGACACAGAGAGAGTGAGGGACACAGAGAGAGTGAGGGACACAGAGAGAGTGGGGGACACAGAGCGAGGGACACAGACAGAGCGAGGGACACAGAGAGAGTGAGAGACACAGAGAGAGTGGGGGACACAGAGCGAGGGACACAGACAGAGCGAGGGTCACAGAGAGAGCGAGGGACACAGAGAGAGTGAGGGACGCAGAGAGAGTGGGGGACACAGAGCGAGTGACACAGACAGAGCGAGGGTCACAGAGAGCAAGGGACACAGAGAGTGAGGGACAGAGAGAGTGAGGGACACAGAGAGAGTGAGGGACCCAGAGGGAGCGAGGGACCCAGAGAGAGCGAGGGACGCAGAGAGCGCGAGGGACACAGAGAGTGAGGGACACAGAGAGAGTGTGGGGCACAGAGAGTGAGGGACACAGAGAGCGAGGGACACACAGAGAGAGCGAGAGACACAGAGAGTGAGGGAGACAGAGAATGGGAGGGACACAGAGAGCGAGGGTCACAGAGAGCAAGGGACACAGAGAGTGAGGGACACTTAGAGAGTGAAGGATACAGAGAGTGAGGGACACACTGAGAGAGTGTGGGACACAGAGAGCGAGTGACACAGAGAGCGCGAGGGACACAGAGAGAGTGAGGGACCCAGAGGGAGCGAGGGACCCAGAGAGAGCGAGGGACGCAGAGAGCGCGAGGGGCACAGAGAGCGCGAGGGACACAGAGAGAGTGAGGGACCCAGAGGGAGCGAGGGACCCAGAGAGAGCGAGGGACGCAGAGAGCGCAAGGGACACAGAGAGTGAGGGACACAGAGAGAGTGTGGGACACAGAGAGTGAGGGACACAGAGAGCGCGAGGGGCACAGTTAGCGCGAGGGACACAGAGAGCGAGGGACACAGAGAGAGAGCGAGGGACACAGAGAGAGAGCGAGGGACACAGAGAGCGAGGGACAGACAGAGAGAGCGAGGGACACAGACAGAGCAAGGGACACAGAGAGAGTGAGGGACACAGAGAGCGAGTGACACAGAGAGCGCGAGGGGCACAGAGAGCGCGAGGGACACAGAGAGCGAGGGACACAGAGAGAGCGCGAGGGACACAGAGAGAGAGCGAGGGACACAGAGAGCGAGGGACACACAGAGAGAGCGAGGGACACAGACAGAGCAAGGGACACAGAGAGAGTGAGGGACACAGAGAGTGAGGAACACAGAGAGCGAGGGAAACAGAGAGAGCGAGGGACACAGAGAGCGAGGGACACACAGAGAGAGTGAGGGACACAGAGAATGTGGAACACAGAGAGAGCGAGGGACACAGAGAGAGTGAGGGACACAGAGAGAGTGAGGGACACAGAGAGAGTGAGGGATACAGAGAGAGTGGGGGACACAGAGCGAGGGACACAGACAGAGCGAGGGACACAGACAGAGCGAGGGACACAGACAGAGCGAGGGACACAGAGAGAGCGAGGGACACACAGAAAGGGAGGGACACAGAGAGAGTGAGGGACACAGAGAGCGCGAGTGACACAGAGAGAGCGAGGACACAGAGAGCGAGGGACACAGAGAGCGAGGGACACACAGAGATAGCGAGGGACACAGAGAGTGAGGGACACACAGAGAGAGTGTGGGACACAGAGAGAGTGAATGACACAGAGAGAGAGTGTGGGACACAGAGAATGAGGGACACACAGACAGAGCCATGGACACAGAGAGAGCGAGGGACACAGAGAGCGAAGGACACACAGAGAGAGCGAGGGACATAGAGAGCGAGGGACACACAGAGAGAGTGTGGGACACAGAGAGAGTGAGAGACACAGAGAGAGTGAGGGACACAGAGAGCGAGGGACACAGAGAGCGAGGGACACAGAGAGTGAGGGACACAGAGAGAGTGAGGGACCCAGAGGGAGCGAGGGACACAGAGAGAGCGAGGGACGCAGAGAGTGCGAGGGACACAGAGAGTGAGGGACACAGAGAGAGTGAGGGGCACAGAGAGTGAGGGACACAGACAGAGTGAGGGGCACAGAGAGCGAGGGACACACAGAGAGAGCGAGAGACACAGAGAGTGAGGGACATAGAGAGAGTGAGGGACACAGAGAGCGAGGGACACAGAAAGAGTCAGGGACACAGAGAGTGAGGGCCACAGAGAGAGTGAGGGACAGAGAGTGAGTGAGGGACACACAGAGAGAGTGAGGGACACAGAGAGCGAGGGACACAGAGAGTGTGGGACACATAGATCGAGGGACACCGAGAGTGTGGGACACATAGATCGAGGGACACAGAGAGTGAGGGACACAGAGAGTGAGGGACACACAGATCGAGGGACACAGAGAGTGAGGGACACAGAGAGTGAGGGACACACAGAGTGAGGGACACACAGAGCGAGGGACACAGAGAGTGTGGGACACAGAGAGCGAGGGACACAGAGAGCGAGTAGCACAGAGCATGAGGGACACAAAGAGTGAGGGACACAGAGAGCGAGGGACACACGGAGAGAGCGAGGGACACAGAGAGTGTGGGACACAGAGAGAGTGAGGGACACAGAGAGCGAGGGACACAGAGAGCGAGGGACACAGAGAGAGTCACCGACACAGAGAGTGAGGGCCAGAGAGAGAGTGAGGGACAGAGAGAGAGTGAGGGACACAGAGAGAGTGAGGGTCACAGAGAGTGAGGGGCACAGAGAGAGTGAGGGGCACAGAGAGAGTGAGGGACACAGAGAGTGAGGAACACAGAGAGGGAGGGACACAGAGAGAGCGAGGGACACAGAGAGCGAGGGACACAGAGAGAGCAAGGGACACAGAGAGAGTGAGCGACTCAGGGAGAGTGAGGGACACAGAGAGAGTGAGGGACACAGAGAGAGCGAGGGACACAGAGAGCGCGAGGGACACAGCGAGAGCGAGGGACACACAGAAAGGGAGGGACACAGACAGAGCCACACACAGACACAAATTCAAGACAGGCTGCGTCAATACATCTTTCAAATGGAGCGAGATCCATTCTCCACCTTTAACTTGGAGAGGTGTATCTGGCCTGTGTGTGACCCAAGTCACACACTGACCCTGAACATCCTCACAGCAGCTTGGGGACAGACTTTTCGAAAGCACTTTTCATAACCTTTGGGTATCACAAACTGCTTCACAGGCAATGGAGCCCTTTTGAAATCTAGTCAGGAGTAATTTAGGAAATGGACCAGCTAATTTCAGAGAGACACAGAAACAGGATGAGATTGTGTTGTACATGTTTCAGAGCTGACACTGAGACACACACGAGATGTACAATATCAATTATTATTCTGAAGCATGTGATTAAATCAGCCCTGAGACTGAATTCCAGTGTTTCAGAGTAAAGCTCCATCTACACTGTCCATCAAACACTCACAACGCAAATACTGTCTGTGCTTAAATACAGAGTCAAAATCCCTCTGTCCTATCCAAAGAATTTTTCATTGCAGATAGTTATTTTTATTTTATGGAAAAGCAGAACTCAAATTGCACCGAATCCCAGGGTGGACTCTTGTTTATTTCAGCCCGTCACATTCAAACGTGAAGTTTAAGCTCCGATTACAGGTGTCTGCTTGTCTCTGTTTGTATATTCTCTGTTACTGTTGTTTTGTCACTTGTCTGAAGTATTTGAATAATAGGCCTTGGTTAATCAATCCTTTCTCCCAGCACATGGAAGTTGTGAATCTTCAAGGCTGTCAGTCTGATATAGATAACAAAAAAATACATCCTTTGATCAATCCATTCCCCAACCCTAAATAGATCTCACACATTTCCATAATGCAGGAATATCTCCATCAAAACTTCCAATCCGTTCCCAATACTCTTGTTAACATTTGCCTGTATAACCTAAATTCCACTGACAGATACCGAAAGCTGCACAGAAAAATGACTGGGTATTTTAAACTTTGAAACAAAACTATTTGAACTTGTGCTTCAATCCTATTGTACAGAAATGTTGTCCGGTGGGCTGACAGTTTCTCAGTAAGACTGAAACATTGAGGTACGCCTCGCACTGCACTTGACAACATTTGTGGCACTTCAGGCAAGAGAGAGAGAGTGAGGGACACAGCAAGAGAGAGTGAGGGACGCAGCGAGAGAGAGTGAGGGACACAGCGAGAGAGAGTGAGGGGCACAGCGAGAGAGAGTGAGGGACACAGCGAGAGAGAGTGAGGGACGCAGCGAGAGAGAGTGAGGGACACAGCGAGAGAGAGAGTGAGGGACACAGCGAGAGAGAGTGATGGACACAACGAGAGAGAGTGAGGGGCACAGCGAGAGAGAGTGAGGGACACAGCGAGAGAGAGAGTGAGGGACACAGCGAGAGAGAGTGATGGACACAACGAGAGAGAGTGAGGGACACAGCGAGAGAGAGTGAGGGACACAGAGAGCGAGGGACACAGCGAGAGAGTGAGGGACACAGCGAGAGAGAGTGAGGGACACAGCGAGAGAGAGTGAGGGACACAGCGAGAGAGAGAGTGAGGGACACAGCGAGAGAGAGTGATGGACACAACGAGAGAGAGTGAGGGGCACAGCGAGAGAGAGTGAGGGACACAGCGAGAGAGAGTGAGGGACACAGCGAGAGAGAGTGAGGGACACAGCGAGAGAGTGAGGGACACAGCGAGAGAGAGTGAGGGACACAGCGAGAGAGTGAGGGACACAGCGAGAGAGAGTGAGGGACACAGAGAGAGAGTGAGGGACACAGAGAGAGAGAGTGAGGGACACAGCGAGAGAGAGTGAGGGGCACAGCGAGAGAGAGTGAGGGACACAGCGAGAGAGAGAGTGAGGGACACAGCGAGAGAGAGTGATGGACACAGCGAGAGAGAGTGAGGGACACAGCGAGAGAGAATGAGGGACACAGCGAGAGAGAGTGAGGGACAGAGCGAGAGAGAGTGAGGGACACAGCGAGAGAGAGAGTGAGGGACACAGCGAGAGAGAGTGAGGGGCACAGCGAGAGAGAGTGAGGGACACAGCGAGAGAGAGAGTGAGGGACACAGCGAGAGAGAGTGATGGACACAACGAGAGAGAGTGAGGGACACAGCGAGAGAATGAGGGACACAGCGAGAGAGAGTGAGGGACACAGCGAGAGAGAGTGAGGGACAGAGAGAGAGTGTGAGGGGCGCAGCGAGAGAGGGACACAGAGAGCGAGGGACACAGAGAGCGAGGGACACACAGAGAGAGCGAGGGACACAGACAGAGCAAGGGACACAGAGAGAGCGAGGGACAGAGAGAGCGAGGGACATAGGGAGCAAGGGACGCACAGAGAGAACGAGGGACACAGAGAGCGAGGGAAACAGAGAGAGCGACGGACACAGAGAGCGAGGGACACACAGAGAGAGTGAGGGACACAGAGAGTGTGGAACACAGAGAGCGAGGGAAACAGAGAGAGCGAGGGACACAGAGAGAGTGAGGGACACAGAGAGAGTGAGTGACACAGAGCGAGGGACACAGACAGAGCGAGGGACACAGACAGAGCGAGGGACACAGAGAGAGCGAGGGACACACAGAAAGGGAGGGACACAGAGAGAGTGAGGGACACAGAGAGCGCGAGTGACACAGAAAGAGCGAGGACACAGAGAGCGAGGGACACAGAGAGCAAGGGACACACAGAGATAGCGAGGGACACAGAGAGTGAGGGACACACAGAGAGAGTGTGGGACACAGAGAGAGTGAGTGACACAGTGAGAGAGTGTGGGACACAGAGAGTGAGGGACACACAGAGAGAGTGTGGGACACAGAGAGAGTGAGTGACACAGAGAGAGAGTGTGGGACAAAGAGAGAGCGAGGAACACAGAGAGCAAGGGACACACAGAGATAGCGAGGGACACAGAGAGCGAGGGACACACAGAGAGAGTGTTGGACACAGAGAGAGTGAGAGACACAGAGAGAGTGAGGGACACACAGAGAGCGAGGAACACAGAGAGAGCGAGGGGCACAGAGAGCGAGGGACACAGAGAGCGAGGGACACAGAGAGTGAGGGACGCAGAGAGAGTGAGGGACCAGAGGGAGCGAGGGACCCAGAGAGAGTGAGGGACGCAGAGAGCGCGAAGGACACAGAGAGTGAGGGACACACAGAGAGTGAGGGGCACAGAGAGTGAGCGACACAGAGAGCGAGGGACACAGAGAGCGAGGGACACAGAGAGCGAGGGACACAGAGAGAGAGCGAGAGACACAGAGATTGCGGGACACAGAGAGAGTGAGGGACACAGAGAGCGAGGGACACAGAGAACGAGGGACACAGAGAGAGTCAGGGACACAGAGAGTGAGGGCCACAGAGAGAGTGAGGGACAGAGAGTGAGTGAGGGACACAGACAGAGTGAGGGTCACAGAGAGTGAGGGGCACAGAGAGAGTGAGGGACACAGAGAGTGAGGAACACAGAGAGTGAGGGACACAGAGAGAGTGAGGTACACCGAGAGTGAGCGACACAGCGAGAGCGAGGGACACAGAGAGAGGGAGGGACACAGAGAGAGCGAGGGACACACAGAGCGAGGGACACAGAGAGAGCAAGAGACACAGAGAGAGTGAGCTACTCAGGGAGAGCGAGGGACACAGAGAGAGTGAGGGACACAGAGAGAGCGAGGGACACAGAGAGCGCGAGCTACACAGAGAGCACGAGGGACACAGAGAGAGCGAGGGACACAGAGAGCGAGAGACACAGAGAGTGAGGGACACAGAGAGTGAGGGACACACAGAGCGAGGGACACAGAGAGTGTGGGACACAGAGAGCGAGGGACACAGAGAGCAAGTAGCACAGAGCATGAGGGACACAAAGAGTGAGGGACACAAAGAAAGAGGGACACAAAGGGCAAGGGACACAGAGAGTGTGGGACACAGAGAGTGTGGGACACAGAGAGCGAGGGACACAGAGAGCAGAGAGAGAGCGAGGGACACAGAGAGCCAGGGACACAGAGGGAGCGAGGGACACACAGAAAGGGAGGGACACAGACAGAGCGAGGGTCACAGACCGAGCTACACAGAGAGCGCAAGCGACACAGAGAGAGCGAGGGACACAAAGAGCGAGGGACACAAAGAGCGAGGGACACAGAGCACGAGGGACACAGAGAGCGAGGGACACAGAGAGTGTGGGACACAGAGAGCGAGGGACACAGACAGTGAGGGAAACAGAGAGTGAGGGAAACACAGAGCGAGGGATACAGAGAGTGTGGGACACAGAGAGCGAGGGACACAGAGAGCGAGTAGCACAGAGCATGAGGGACACAAAGAGTGAGGGACACAGAGAGCGAGGGACACAAAGGGCAAGGGACACAGAGAGTGTGGGACACAGAGAGTGTGGGACACAGAGAGCGAGGGACACAGAGAGCGAGGGACACAGAGAGTGTGGAACACAGAGAGCGAGGGAAACAGAGAGAGCGAGGGACACAGAGAGAGTGAGGGACACAGAGAGAGTGAGTGACACAGAGCGAGGGACACAGACAGAGCGAGGGACACAGACAGAGCGAGGGACACAGAGAGAGCGAGGGACACACAGAAAGGGAGGGACACAGAGAGAGTGAGGGACACAGAGAGCGCGAGTGACACAGAAAGAGCGAGGACACAGAGAGCGAGGGACACAGAGAACAAGGGACACACAGAGATAGCGAGGGACACAGAGAGTGAGGGACACACAGAGAGAGTGTAGGACACAGAGAGAGTGAGTGACACAGTGAGAGAGTGTGGGACACAGAGAGTGAGGGACACACAGAGAGAGTGTGGGACACAGAGAGAGTGAGTGACACAGAGAGAGAGTGTGGGACACAGAGAGTGAGGGACACACAGACAGAGTCAGGGACAAAGAGAGAGCGAGGAACACAGAGAGCAAGGGACACACAGAGATAGCGAGGGACACAGAGAGCGAGGGACACACAGAGAGAGTGTGGGACACAGAGAGAGTGAGAGACACAGAGAGAGTGAGGGACACACAGAGAGCGAGGAACACAGAGAGAGCGAGGGGCACAGAGAGCGAGGGACCCAGAGAGAGCGAGGGACCTAGAGAGCGCGAAGGACACAGAGAGTGAGGGACACACAGAGAGTGAGGGGCACAGAGAGTGAGGGACACAGAGAGCGAGGGACACAGAGAGCGAGGGACACAGAGAGCGAGGGACACACAGAGAGAGCGAGAGACACAGAGAATGCGGGATACAGAGAGAGTGAGGGACACAGAGAGCGAGGGACACAGAGAACGAGGGACACAGAGAGAGTCAGGGACACAGAGAGTGAGGGCCACAGAGAGAGTGAGGGACAGAGAGTGAGTGAGGGACACAGAGAGAGTGAGGGTCACAGAGAGTGAGGGGCACAGAGAGAGTGAGGGACACAGAGAGTGAGGAACACAGAGAGTGAGGGACACAGAGAGAGTGAGGTACACCGAGAGTGAGAGACACAGCGAGAGCGAGGGACACAGAGAGAGGGAGGGACACAGAGAGAGCGAGGGACACAGAGAGAGTGAGCTACTCAGGGAGAGCGAGGGACACAGAGAGAGTGAGGGACACAGAGAGAGCGAGGGACACAGAGAGCGCGAGGGACACAGCGAGAGCGAGGGACACACAGAAAGGGAGGGACACAGACAGAGCGAGGGTCACAGACCGAGCTACACAGAGAGCGCGAGGGACACAGAGACACAGAGAGTGAGGGACACAGAGAGTGAGGGACACACAGAGCGAGGGACACAGAGAGTGTGGGACACAGAGCGCGAGGGACACAGAGAGCGAGGGACACAGAGAGTGTGGGACACAGAGAGCGAGGGACACAGAGAGTGAGGGAAACAGAGAGTGAGGGAAACACAGAGCGAGGGACACAGAGAGTGTGGGACACAGAGAGCGAGGGACACAGAGAGCGAGTAGCACAGAGCATGAGGGACACAAAGAGTGAGGGACACAGAGAGCGAGGGACACAAAGGGCAAGGGACACAGAGAGTGTGGGACACAGAGAGTGTGGGACACAGAGAGCGAGGGACACAGAGAGCGAGGGACACAGAGAGTGAGGGGCACAGAGAGCGAGGGACACAGAGAGAGCGAGGGACACACAGAGAGCGAGGGACACAGAGAGCGAGGGACACAGAGAGAGCGAGGGACACACAGAGAGCGAGGGTCACAGAGAGAGCGAGGGGCAGAGAGAGAGCGAGGGACACACAGAGAGCGAGGGACACAGAGAGAGCGAGGGGCAGAGAGTGAGCGAGGGACACAGAGAGCCAGGGACACAGAGAGAGCGAGGGGCAGAGAGAGAGCGAGGGACACACAGAGAGCGAGGGACATAGAGAGAGCGAGGGGCAGAGAGAGAGCGAGGGACACAGAGAGAGCGAGGGACACAGAGAGAGCGAGGGACACAGAGAGACCGAGGGGCAGCGAGAGAGCGAGGGACACACAGAGAGAGTGTGGGACACAGAGAGAGTGAGAGACACAGAGAGAGTGAGGGACACACAGAGAGCGAGGAACACAGAGAGAGCGAGGGGCACAGAGAGCGAGGGACACAGAGAGCGAGGGACACAGAGAGTGAGGGACGCAGAGAGAGTGAGGGACCAGAGGGAGCGAGGGACCCAGAGAGAGCGAGGGACGCAGAGAGCGCGAAGGACACAGAGAGTGAGGGACACACAGAGAGTGAGGGGCACAGAGAGTGAGGGACACAGAGAGCGAGGGACACAGAGAGCGAGGGACACAGAGCACGAGGGACACACAGAGAGAGCGAGAGACACAGAGAATGCGGGACACAGAGAGAGTGAGGGACACAGAGAGCGAGGGACACAGAGAACGAGGGACACAGAGAGAGTCAGGGACACAGAGAGTGAGGGCCACAGAGAGAGTGAGGGACAGAGAGTGAGTGAGGGACACAGACAGAGTGAGGGTCACAGAGAGTGAGGGGCACAGAGAGAGTGAGGGACACAGAGAGTGAGGATCACAGAGAGTGAGGGACACAGAGAGAGTGAGGTACACCGAGAGTGAGCGACACAGCGAGAGCGAGGGACACAGAGAGAGGGAGGGACACAGAGAGAGCGAGGGACACACAGAGCGAGGGACACAGAGAGAGCAAGAGACACAGAGAGAGTGAGCTACTCAGGGAGAGCGAGGGACACAGAGAGAGTGAGGGACACAGAGAGAGCGAGGGACACAGAGAGCGCGAGGGACACAGCGAGAGCGAGGGACACACAGAAAGGGAGGGACACAGACAGAGCGAGGGTCACAGACCGAGCTACACAGAGAGCGCGAGGGACACAGAGAGAGCGAGGGGCACAGAGAGCGAGAGACACAGAGAGTGAGGGACACAGAGAGTGAGGGACACAGAGAGTGAGGGACACACAGAGCGAGGGACACAGAGAGTGTGGGACACAGAGAGCGAGGGACACAGAGAGCAAGTAGCACAGAGCATGAGGGACACAAAGAGTGAGGGACACAGAGAAAGAGGGACACAAAGGGCAAGGGACACAGAGAGTGTGGGACACAGAGAGTGTGGGACACAGAGAGCGAGGGACACAGAGAGCAGAGAGAGAGCGAGGGACACAGAGAGCCAGGGACACAGAGGGAGCGAGGGACACACAGAAAGTGAGGGACACAGACAGAGCGAGGGTCACAGATCGAGCTACACAGAGAGCGCGAGGGACACAGAGAGAGCGAGGGACACAAAGAGCGAGGGACACAAAGAGCGAGGGACACAGAGCACGAGGGACACAGAGAGCGAGGGACACAGAGAGTGTGGGACACAGAGAGCGAGGGACACAGAGAGTGAGGGAAACAGAGAGTGAGGGAAACACAGAGCGAGGGACACAGAGAGTGTGGGACACAGAGAGCGAGGGACACAGAGAGCGAGTAGCACAGAGCATGAGGGACACAAAGAGTGAGGGACACAGAGAGCGAGGGACACAAAGGGCAAGGGACACAGAGAGTGTGGGACACAGAGAGTGTGGGACACAGAGAGCGAGGAACACATAGAGCGAGGGACACAGAGAGTGAGGGGCACAGAGAGCGAGGGACACAGAGAGAGCGAGGGACACACAGAGAGCGAGGGACACAGAGAGAGCGAGGGGCAGAGAGAGAGCGAGGGACACACAGAGAGCGAGGGACACAGAGAGTGCGAGGTGCAGAGAGAGAGCGAGGGACACAGAGAGCCAGGGACACAGAGAGAGCGAGGGACAGAGAGAGCGAGGGGCAGAGAGAGAGCGAGGGACACAGAGAGAGCGAGGGACACAGAGAGAGCGAGGGACACAGAGAGAGCGAGGGGCAGCGAGAGAGCGAGGGACACAGAGAGCCAGGGACACAGAGAGAGCGAGGGACACACAGCGAGCGAGGGACACAGAGAGGGAGGGACACAGAGAGAGCGAGGGGCAGAGAGAGAGCGAGGGACACAGAGAGCGAGTGACACAGAGAGCACGAGTGACACAGAGAGCGCGAGGGACACAGAGAGCGCGAGCGACACAGACACCGGGAGGGACACAGAGACCGCGAGGGACAGAGAGAGAGTGGGGGACACAGAGAGAGCGAAGGTCACAGAGAGCAAGGGACACAGAGAGCGAGGGACACTTAGAGAGTGTGGGACACAGAGAGCGAGTGACACAGAGAGCGAGGGACACAGAGAGTGTGGAACACAGAGAGAGTGAGGGACACAGAGAGAGCGAGGGACACAGAGAGCGAGGGACACAGAGAGTGTGGAACACAGTGAGTGAGGGACACAGAGAGAGCGAGGGACACAGAGAGATAGCGAGGGACACAGAGAGCGAGGGACACAGAGAGCGAGGGACACACAGAGAGAGCGAGGGGCACAGACAGAGCAAGGGACACAGAGAGAGCGAGGGACATAGAGAGCGAGGGACGCACAGAGAGAACGAAGGACACAGAGAGCGAGGGACACAGAGAGCGAGGGAAACACAGAGAGAGTGAGGGACACAGAGAGTGAGGTACACAGAGAGTGAGGGAAACAGAGAGAGCGAGGGACACAGAGAGCGGGTGACACACAGAGAGAGTGAGGGACACAGAGAGTGTGGAACACAGAGAGCGAGGGACAGAGAGAGAGCGACGGACACAGAGAGAGCGAGGGACACAGAGAGAGTGAGGGACACAGAGAGAGTGAGGGACACAGAGCGAGGGACACAGACAGAGCGAGGGACACAGACAGAGCGAGGGACACAGAGAGAGCGAGGGATACAGAGAGAGCGAGGGACACACAGAAAGGGAGGGACACAGAGAGAGTGAGGGACACAGAGAGCGCGAGTGACACAGAGAGAGCGAGGACACAGAGAGCGAGGGACACAGAGAGCGAGGGACACAGAGAGCGAGGGACACACAGAGATAGCGAGGGACACAGAGAGTGAGGGACACACAGAGAGAGTGTGGGACACAGAGAGAGTGAGTGACACAGAGAGAGAGTGTTGGACACAGAGAGTGAGGGACACACAGACAGAGCCATGGACACAGAGAGAGCGAGGGACATAGAGAGCGAGGGACACACAGAGAGAGCGAGGGACACAGAGAGCGAGGGACACACAGAGAGAGTGTGGGACACAGAGAGAGTGTGGGACACAGAGAGAGTGTGAGACACAGAGAGACTGAGGGACACAAGGAGAGCGAGGAACACAGAGAGAGCGAATGACACAGAGAGCGAGGGACACAGAGAGCAAGGGACACAGAGAGTGAGGGACACAGAGAGAGTGAGGGACCCAGAGGGAGCGAGGGACCCAGAGAGAGCGAGGGACGCAGAGAGCGCGAGGGACACAGAGAGTGAGGGACACAGAGAGAGTGAGGGACACAGAGAGCGAGGGACACAGAGAGCGAGGGACACACAGAGAGAGCGAGAGACACAGAGAGCGAGGGAAACAGAGAGTGAGGGAAACACAGAGCGAGGGACACAGAGAGTGTGGGACACAGAGAGCGAGGGACACAGAGAGCGAGTAGCACAGAGCATGAGGGACACAAAGAGTGAGGGACACAGAGAGCGAGGGACACAAAGGGCAAGGGACACAGAGAGTGTGGGACACAGAGAGTGTGGGACACAGAGAGCGAGGGACACAGAGAGCGAGGGACACAGAGAGTGTGGAACACAGAGAGCGAGGGAAACAGAGAGAGCGAGGGACACAGAGAGAGTGAGGGACACAGAGAGAGTGAGTGACACAGAGCGAGGGACACAGACAGAGCGAGGGACACAGACAGAGCGAGGGACACAGAGAGAGCGAGGGACACACAGAAAGGGAGGGACACAGAGAGAGTGAGGGACACAGAGAGCGCGAGTGACACAGAAAGAGCGAGGACACAGAGAGCGAGGGACACAGAGAACAAGGGACACACAGAGATAGCGAGGGACACAGAGAGTGAGGGACACACAGAGAGAGTGTGGGACACAGAGAGAGTGAGTGACACAGAGATAGAGTGTGGGACACAGAGAGTGAGGGACACACAGACAGAGTCAGGGACAAAGAGAGAGCGAGGAACACAGAGAGCAAGGGACACACAGAGATAGCGAGGGACACAGAGAGCGAGGGACACACAGAGAGAGTGTGGGACACAGAGAGAGTGAGAGACACAGAGAGAGTGAGGGACACACAGAGAGCGAGGAACACAGAGAGAGCGAGGGGCACAGAGAGCGAGGGACCCAGAGAGAGCGAGGGACGCAGAGAGCGCGAAGGACACAGAGAGTGAGGGACACACAGAGAGTGAGGGGCACAGAGAGTGAGGGACACAGAGAGCGAGGGACACAGAGAGCGAGGGACACAGAGAGCGAGGGACACACAGAGAGAGCGAGAGACACAGAGAATGCGGGACACAGAGAGAGTGAGGGACACAGAGAGCGAGGGACACAGAGAACGAGGGACACAGAGAGAGTCAGGGACACAGAGAGTGAGGGCCACAGAGAGAGTGAGGGACAGAGAGTGAGTGAGGGACACAGAGAGAGTGAGGGTCACAGAGAGTGAGGGGCACAGAGAGAGTGAGGGACACAGAGAGTGAGGAACACAGAGAGTGAGGGACACAGAGAGAGTGAGGTACACCGAGAGTGAGCGACACAGCGAGAGCGAGGGACACAGAGAGAGGGAGGGACACAGAGAGAGCGAGGGACACACAGAGCGAGGGACACAGAGAGAGCAAGAGACACAGAGAGAGTGAGCTACTCAGGGAGAGCGAGGGACACAGAGAGAGTGAGGGACACAGAGAGAGCGAGGGACACAGAGAGCGCGAGGGACACAGCGAGAGCGAGGGACACACAGAAAGGGAGGGACACAGACAGAGCGAGGGTCACAGACCGAGCTACACAGAGAGCGCGAGGGACACAGAGAGAGCGAGGGACACAGAGAGCGAGAGACACAGAGAGTGAGGGACACAGAGAGTGAGGGACACACAGAGCGAGGGACACAGAGAGTGTGGGACACAGAGAGCGAGGGACACAGAGAGCAAGTAGCACAGAGCATGAGGGACACAAAGAGTGAGGGACACAGAGAAAGAGGGACACAAAGGGCAAGGGACACAGAGAGTGTGGGACACAGAGAGTGTGGGACACAGAGAGCGAGGGACACAGAGAGCAGAGAGAGAGCGAGGGACACAGAGAGCCAGGGACACAGAGGGAGCGAGGGACACACAGAAAGGGAGGGACACAGACAGAGCGAGGGTCACAGACCGAGCTACACAGAGAGCGCGAGGGACACAGAGAGAGCGAGGGACACAAAGAGCGAGGGACACAAAGAGCGAGGGACACAGAGCGCGAGGGACACAGAGAGCGAGGGACACAGAGAGTGTGGGACACAGAGAGCGAGGGACACAGAGAGTGAGGGAAACAGAGAGTGAGGGAAACACAGAGCGAGGGACACAGAGAGCGAGTAGCACAGAGCATGAGGGACACAAAGAGTGAGGGACACAGAGAGCGAGGGACACAAAGGGCAAGGGACATAGAGAGTGTGGGACACAGAGAGTGTGGGACACAGAGAGCGAGGGACACAGAGAGCGAGGGACACAGAGAGTGAGGGGCACAGAGAGCGAGGGACACAGAGAGAGCGAGGGACACACAGAGAGCGAGGGACACAGAGAGCGAGGGACACAGAGAGAGCGAGGGACACACAGAGAGCGAGGGACACAGAGAGAGCGAGGGGCAGAGAGAGAGCGAGGGACACACAGAGAGCGAGGGACACAGAGAGAGCGAGGGGCAGAGAGTGAGCGAGGGACACAGAGAGCCAGGGACACAGAGAGAGCGAGGGGCAGAGAGAGAGCGAGGGACACACAGAGAGCGAGGGACACAGAGAGAGCGAGGGGCAGAGAGAGAGCGAGGGACACAGAGAGAGCGAGGGACACAGAGAGAGCGAGGGACACAGAGAGAGTGAGGGACACAGAGAGACCGAGGGGCAGCGAGAGAGCGAGGGACACACAGAGAGAGTGTGGGACACAGAGAGAGCGAGGGACACAGAGAGAGCGAGGGACACACAGAGAGCGAGGGTCACAGAGAGAGCGAGGGGCAGAGAGAGAGCGAGGGACACACAGAGAGCGAGGGACACAGAGAGAGCGAGGGGCAGAGAGAGAGCGAGGGACACACAGAGAGCGAGGGACACAGAGAGAGCGAGGGGCAGAGAGAGAGCGAGGGACACAGAGAGAGCGAGGGACACAGAGAGAGCGAGGGACACAGAGAGAGCGAGGGACACAGAGAGACCGAGGGGCAGCGAGAGAGCGAGGGACACACAGAGAGAGTGTGGGACACAGAGAGAGTGAGAGACACAGAGAGAGTGAGGGACACACAGAGAGCGAGGAACACAGAGAGAGCGAGGGGCACAGAGAGCGAGGGACACAGAGAGCGAGGGACACAGAGAGTGAGGGACGCAGAGAGAGTGAGGGACCAGATTGAGCGAGGGACCCAGAGAGAGCGAGGGACGCAGAGAGCGCGAAGGACACAGAGAGTGAGGGACACACAGAGAGTGAGGGGCACAGAGAGTGAGGGACACAGAGAGCGAGGGACACAGAGAGCGAGGGACACAGAGCACGAGGGACACACAGAGAGAGCGAGAGACACAGAGAATGCGGGACACAGAGAGAGTGAGGGACACAGAGAGCGAGGGACACAGAGAACGAGGGACACAGAGAGAGTCAGGGACACAGAGAGTGAGGGCCACAGAGAGAGTGAGGGACAGAGAGTGAGTGAGGGACACAGACAGAGTGAGGGTCACAGAGAGTGAGGGGCACAGAGAGAGTGAGGGACACAGAGAGTGAGGAACACAGAGAGTGAGGGACACAGAGAGAGTGAGGTACACCGAGAGTGAGCGACACAGCGAGAGCGAGGGACACAGAGAGAGGGAGGGACACAGAGAGAGCGAGGGACACACAGAGCGAGGGACACAGAGAGAGCAAGAGACACAGAGAGAGTGAGCTACTCAGGGAGAGCGAGGGACACAGAGAGAGTGAGGGACACAGAGAGAGCGAGGGACACAGAGAGCGCGAGGGACACAGCGAGAGCGAGGGACACACAGAAAGGGAGGGACACAGACAGAGCGAGGGTCACAGACCGAGCTACACAGAGAGCGCGAGGGACACAGAGAGAGCGAGGGGCACAGAGAGCGAGAGACACAGAGAGTGAGGGACACAGAGAGTGAGGGACACAGAGAGTGAGGGACACACAGAGCGAGGGACACAGAGAGTGTGGGACACAGAGAGCGAGGGACACAGAGAGCAAGTAGCACAGAGCATGAGGGACACAAAGAGTGAGGGACACAGAGAAAGAGGGACACAAAGGGCAAGGGACACAGAGAGTGTGGGACACAGAGAGTGTGGGACACAGAGAGCGAGGGACACAGAGAGCAGAGAGAGAGCGAGGGACACAGAGAGCCAGGGACACAGAGGGAGCGAGGGACACACAGAAAGGGAGGGACACAGACAGAGCGAGGGTCACAGATCGAGCTACACAGAGAGCGCGAGGGACACAGAGAGAGCGAGGGACACAAAGAGCGAGGGACACAAAGAGCGAGGGACACAGAGCACGAGGGACACAGAGAGCGAGGGACACAGAGAGTGTGGGACACAGAGAGCGAGGGACACAGAGAGTGAGGGAAACAGAGAGTGAGGGAAACACAGAGCGAGGGACACAGAGAGTGTGGGACACAGAGAGCGAGGGACACAGAGAGCGAGTAGCACAGAGCATGAGGGACACAAAGAGTGAGGGACACAGAGAGCGAGGGACACAAAGGGCAAGGGACACAGAGAGTGTGGGACACAGAGAGTGTGGGACACAGAGAGCGAGGAACACATAGAGCGAGGGACACAGAGAGTGAGGGGCACAGAGAGCGAGGGACACAGAGAGAGTGAGGGACACACAGAGAGCGAGGGACACAGAGAGAGCGAGGGGCAGAGAGAGAGCGAGGGACACACAGAGAGCGAGGGACACAGAGAGAGCGAGGGGCAGAGAGAGAGCGAGGGACACAGAGAGCCAGGGACACAGAGAGAGCGAGGGACACAGAGAGCGAGGGGCAGAGAGAGAGCGAGGGACACAGAGAGAGCGAGGGACACAGAGAGAGCGAGGGACACAGAGAGAGCGAGGGGCAGCGAGAGAGCGAGGGACACAGAGAGCCAGGGACACAGAGAGAGCGAGGGACACACAGCGAGCGAGGGACACAGAGAGGGAGGGACACAGAGAGAGCGAGGGGCAGAGAGAGAGCGAGGGACACAGAGAGCGAGTGACACAGAGAGCACGAGTGACACAGAGAGCGCGAGGGACACAGAGAGCGCGAGCGACACAGACACCGGGAGGGACACAGAGACCGCGAGGGACAGAGAGAGAGTGGGGGACACAGAGAGAGCGAGGGTCACAGAGAGCAAGGGACACAGAGAGCGAGGGACACTTAGAGAGTGTGGGACACAGAGAGCGAGTGACACAGAGAGCGAGGGACACAGAGAGTGTGGAACACAGAGAGAGTGAGGGACACACAGAGAGCGAGGGACACAGAGAGTGAGGGACACAGAGAGAGTGAGGGACACAGAGAGAGCGAGGGACACAGAGAGATAGCGAGGGACACAGAGAGCGAGGGACACAGAGAGCGAGGGACACACAGAGAGAGCGAGGGGCACAGACAGAGCAAGGGACACAGAGAGAGCGAGGGACATAGAGAGCGAGGGACGCACAGAGAGAACGAAGGACACAGAGAGCGAGGGACACAGAGAGCGAGGGAAACACAGAGAGAGTGAGGGACACAGAGAGTGAGGTACACAGAGAGCGAGGGAAACAGAGAGAGCGAGGGACACAGAGAGCGAGGGACACACAGAGAGAGTGAGGGACACAGAGAGTGTGGAACACAGAGAGCGAGGGACAGAGAGAGTGAGGGACACAGAGAGAGTGAGGGACACAGAGCGAGGGACACAGACAGAGCGAGGGACACAGACAGAGCGAGGGACACAGAGAGAGCGAGGGATACAGAGAGAGCGAGGGACACACAGAAAGGGAGGGACACAGAGAGAGTGAGGGACACAGAGAGCGCGAGTGACACAGAGAGAGCGAGGACACAGAGAGCGAGGGACACAGAGAGCGAGGCACACAGAGAGCGAGGGACACACAGAGATAGCGAGGGACACAGAGAGTGAGGGACACACAGAGAGAGTGTGGGACACAGAGAGAGTGAGTGACACAGAGAGAGAGTGTTGGACACAGAGAGTGAGGGACACACAGACAGAGCCATGGACACAGAGAGAGCGAGGGACATAGAGAGCGAGGGACACACAGAGAGAGCGAGGGACACAGAGAGCGAGGGACACACAGAGAGAGTGTGGGACACAGAGAGAGTGTGGGACACAGAGAGAGTGTGAGACACAGAGAGACTGAGGGACACAAGGAGAGCGAGGAACACAGAGAGAGCGAATGACACAGAGAGCGAGGGACACAGAGAGCAAGGGACACAGAGAGTGAGGGACACAGAGAGAGTGAGGGACCCAGAGGGAGCGAGGGACCCAGAGAGAGCGAGGGACGCAGAGAGCGCGAGGGACACAGAGAGTGAGGGACACAGAGAGAGTGAGGGACACAGAGAGCGAGGGACACAGAGAGTGAGGGAAACAGAGAGTGAGGGAAACACAGAGCGAGGGACACAGAGAGTGTGGGACACAGAGAGCGAGGGACACAGAGAGCGAGTAGCACAGAGCATGAGGGACACAAAGAGTGAGGGACACAGAGAGCGAGGGACACAAAGGGCAAGGGACACAGAGAGTGTGGGACACAGAGAGTGTGGGACACAGAGAGCGAGGGACACAGAGAGCGAGGGACACAGAGAGTGTGGAACACAGAGAGCGAGGGAAACAGAGAGAGCGAGGGACACAGAGAGAGTGAGGGACACAGAGAGAGTGAGTGACACAGAGCGAGGGACACAGACAGAGCGAGGGACACAGACAGAGCGAGGGACACAGAGAGAGCGAGGGACACACAGAAAGGGAGGGACACAGAGAGAGTGAGGGACACAGAGAGCGCGAGTGACACAGAAAGAGCGAGGACACAGAGAGCGAGGGACACAGAGAACAAGGGACACACAGAGATAGCGAGGGACACAGAGAGTGAGGGACACACAGAGAGAGTGTGGGACACAGAGAGAGTGAGTGACACAGAGAGAGAGTGTGGGACACAGAGAGTGAGGGACACACAGACAGAGTCAGGGACAAAGAGAGAGCGAGGAACACAGAGAGCAAGGGACACACAGAGATAGCGAGGGACACAGAGAGCGAGGGACACACAGAGAGAGTGTGGGACACAGAGAGAGTGAGAGACACAGAGAGAGTGAGGGACACACAGAGAGCGAGGAACACAGAGAGAGCGAGGGGCACAGAGAGCGAGGGACCCAGAGAGAGCGAGGGACGCAGAGAGCGCGAAGGACACAGAGAGTGAGGGACACACAGAGAGTGAGGGGCACAGAGAGTGAGGGACACAGAGAGCGAGGGACACAGAGAGCGAGGGACACACAGAGAGAGCGAGAGACACAGAGAATGCGGGACACAGAGAGAGTGAGGGACACAGAGAGCGAGGGACACAGAGAACGAGGGACACAGAGAGAGTCAGGGACACAGAGAGTGAGGGCCACAGAGAGAGTGAGGGACAGAGAGTGAGTGAGGGACACAGAGAGAGTGAGGGTCACAGAGAGTGAGGGGCACAGAGAGAGTGAGGGACACAGAGAGTGAGGAACACAGAGAGTGAGGGACACAGAGAGAGTGAGGTACACCGAGAGTGAGCGACACAGCGAGAGCGAGGGACACAGAGAGAGCGAGGGACACAGAGAGAGCGAGGGACACACAGAGCGAGGGACACAGAGAGAGCAAGAGACACAGAGAGAGTGAGCTACTCAGGGAGAGCGAGGGACACAGAGAGAGTGAGGGACACAGAGAGAGCGAGGGACACAGAGAGCGCGAGGGACACAGCGAGAGAGAGGGACACACAGAAAGGGAGGGACACAGACAGAGCGAGGGTCACAGACCGAGCTACACAGAGAGCGCGAGGGACACAGAGAGAGCGAGGGACACAGAGAGCGAGAGACACAGAGAGTGAGGGACACAGAGAGTGAGGGACACACAGAGCGAGGGACACAGAGAGTGTGGGACACAGAGAGCGAGGGACACAGAGAGCAAGTAGCACAGAGCATGAGGGACACAAAGAGTGAGGGACACAGAGAAAGAGGGACACAAAGGGCAAGGGACACAGAGAGTGTGGGACACAGAGAGTGTGGGACACAGAGAGCGAGGGACACAGAGAGCAGAGAGAGAGCGAGGGACACAGAGAGCCAGGGACACAGAGGGAGCGAGGGACACACAGAAAGGGAGGGACACAGACAGAGCGAGGGTCACAGACCGAGCTACACAGAGAGCGCGAGGGACACAGAGAGAGCGAGGGACACAAAGAGCGAGGGACACAAAGAGCGAGGGACACAGAGCGCGAGGGACACAGAGAGCGAGGGACACAGAGAGTGTGGGACACAGAGAGCGAGGGACACAGAGAGTGAGGGAAACAGAGAGTGAGGGAAACACAGAGCGAGGGACACAGAGAGCGAGTAGCACAGAGCATGAGGGACACAAAGAGTGAGGGACACAGAGAGCGAGGGACACAAAGGGCAAGGGACACAGAGAGTGTGGGACACAGAGAGCGAGGGACACAGAGAGCGAGGGACACAGAGAGTGAGGGGCACAGAGAGCGAGGGACACAGAGAGAGCGAGGGACACACAGAGAGCGAGGGACACAGAGAGCGAGGGACACAGAGAGAGCGAGGGACACACAGAGAGCGAGGGACACAGAGAGAGCGAGGGGCAGAGAGAGAGCGAGGGACACACAGAGAGCGAGGGACACAGAGAGAGCGAGGGGCAGAGAGTGAGCGAGGGACACAGAGAGCCAGGGACACAGAGAGAGCGAGGGGCAGAGAGAGAGCGAGGGACACACAGAGAGCGAGGGACACAGAGAGAGCGAGGGGCAGAGAGAGAGCGAGGGACACAGAGAGAGCGAGGGACACAGAGAGAGCGAGGGACACAGAGAGAGTGAGGGACACAGAGAGACCGAGGGGCAGCGAGAGAGCGAGGGACACACAGAGAGAGTGTGGGACACAGAGAGAGTGAGAGACACAGAGAGAGTGAGGGACACACAGAGAGCGAGGAACACAGAGAGAGCGAGGGGCACAGAGAGCGAGGGACACAGAGAGCGAGGGACACAGAGAGTGAGGGACGCAGAGAGAGTGAGGGACCAGAGGGAGCGAGGGACCCAGAGAGAGCGAGGGACGCAGAGAGCGCGAAGGACACAGAGAGTGAGGGACACACAGAGAGTGAGGGGCACAGAGAGTGAGGGACACAGAGAGCGAGGGACACAGAGAGCGAGGGACACAGAGCGCGAGGGACACACAGAGAGAGCGAGAGACACAGAGAATGCGGGACACAGAGAGAGTGAGGGACACAGAGAGCGAGGGACACAGAGAACGAGGGACACAGAGAGAGTCAGGGACACAGAGAGTGAGGGCCACAGAGAGAGTGAGGGACAGAGAGTGAGTGAGGGACACAGACAGAGTGAGGGTCACAGAGAGTGAGGGGCACAGAGAGAGTGAGGGACACAGAGAGTGAGGAACACAGAGAGTGAGGGACACAGAGAGAGTGAGGTACACCGAGAGTGAGCGACACAGCGAGAGCGAGGGACACAGAGAGAGGGAGGGACACAGAGAGAGCGAGGGACACACAGAGCGAGGGACACAGAGAGAGCAAGAGACACAGAGAGAGTGAGCTACTCAGGGAGAGCGAGGGACACAGAGAGAGCGAGGGACACAGAGAGCACGAGGGACACAGCGAGAGCGAGGGACACACAGAAAGGGAGGGACACAGACAGAGCGAGGGTCACAGACCGAGCTACACAGAGAGCGCGAGGGACACAGAGAGAGCGAGGGGCACAGAGAGCGAGAGACACAGAGAGTGAGGGACACAGAGAGTGAGGGACACAGAGAGTGAGGGACACACAGAGCGAGGGACACAGAGAGTGTGGGACACAGAGAGCGAGGGACACAGAGAGCAAGCAGCACAGAGCATGAGGGACACAAAGAGTGAGGGACACAGAGAAAGAGGGACACAAAGGGCAAGGGACACAGAGAGTGTGGGACACAGAGAGTGTGGGACACAGAGAGCGAGGGACACAGAGAGCAGAGAGAGAGCGAGGGACACAGAGAGCCAGGGACACAGAGGGAGCGAGGGACACACAGAAAGGGAGGGACACAGACAGAGCGAGGGTCACAGATCGAGCTACACAGAGAGCGCGAGGGACACAGAGAGAGCGAGGGACACAAAGAGCGAGGGACACAAAGAGCGAGGGACACAGAGCACGAGGGACACAGAGAGCGAGGGACACAGAGAGTGTGGGACACAGAGAGCGAGGGACACAGAGAGTGAGGGAAACAGAGAGTGAGGGAAACACAGAGCGAGGGACACAGAGAGTGTGGGACACAGAGAGCGAGGGACACAGAGAGCGAGTAGCACAGAGCATGAGGGACACAAAGAGTGAGGGACACAGAGAGCGAGGGACACAAAGGGCAAGGGACACAGAGAGTGTGGGACACAGAGAGTGTGGGACACAGAGAGCGAGGGACACAGAGAGCGAGGGACACAGAGAGTGAGGGGCACAGAGAGCGAGGGACACAGAGAGAGCGAGGGACACACAGAGAGCGAGGGACACAGAGAGCGAGGGACACAGAGAGAGCGAGGGACACACAGAGAGCGAGGGACACAGAGAGAGCGAGGGGCAGAGAGAGAGCGAGGGACACACAGAGAGCGAGGGACACAGAGAGAGCGAGGGGCAGAGAGAGAGCGAGGGACACAGAGAGCCAGGGACACAGAGAGAGCGAGGGACACAGAGAGCGAGGGGCAGAGAGAGAGCGAGGGACACAGAGAGAGCGAGGGACACAGAGAGAGCGAGGGACACAGAGAGAGCGAGGGGCAGCGAGAGAGCGAGGGACACAGAGAGCCATGGACACAGAGAGAGCGAGGGACACACAGCGAGCGAGGGACACAGAGAGGGAGGGACACAGAGAGAGCGAGGGGCAGAGAGAGAGCGAGGGACACAGAGAGCGAGTGACACAGAGAGCACGAGTGACACAGAGAGCGCGAGGGACACAGAGAGCGCGAGCGACACAGACACCGGGAGGGACACAGAGACCGCGAGGGACAGAGAGAGAGTGGGGGACACAGAGAGAGCGAGGGTCACAGGGAGCAAGGGACACAGAGAGCGAGGGACACTTAGAGAGTGTGGGACACAGAGAGCGAGTGACACAGAGAGCGAGGGACACAGAGTTTGTGGAACACAGAGAGAGTGAGGGACACAGAGAGAGCGAGGGACACAGAGAGCGAGGGACACAGAGAGTGTGGAACACAGTGAGTGAGGGACACAGAGAGAGCGAGGGACACAGAGAGATAGCGAGGGACACAGAGAGCGAGGGACACAGAGAGCGAGGGACACACAGAGAGAGCGAGGGGCACAGACAGAGCAAGGGACACAGAGAGAGCGAGGGACATAGAGAGCGAGGGACGCACAGAGAGAACGAAGGACACAGAGAGCGAGGGACACAGAGAGCGAGGGAAACACAGAGAGAGTGAGGGACACAGAGAGTGAGGTACACAGAGAGCGAGGGAAACAGAGAGAGCGAGGGACACAGAGAGCGAGGGACACACAGAGAGAGTGAGGGACACAGAGAGTGTGGAACACAGAGAGCGAGGGACAGAGAGAGAGCGACGGACACAGAGAGAGCGAGGGACACAGAGAGAGTGAGGGACACAGAGAGAGTGAGGGACACAGAGCGAGGGACACAGACAGAGCGAGGGACACAGACAGAGCGAGGGACACAGAGAGAGCGAGGGACACAGAGAGAGCGAGGGACACACAGAAAGGGAGGGACACAGAGAGAGTGAGGGACACAGAGAGCGCGAGTGACACAGAGAGAGCGAGGACACAGAGAGCGAGGGACACAGAGAGCGAGGGACACAGAGAGCGAGGGACACACAGAGATAGCGAGGGACACAGAGAGTGAGGGACACACAGAGAGAGTGTGGGACACAGAGAGAGTGAGTGACACAGAGAGAGAGTGTTGGACACAGAGAGTGAGGGACACACAGACAGAGCCATGGACACAGAGAGAGCGAGGGACACAGAGAGCGAGGGACACACAGAGAGAGCGAGGGACACAGTGAGAGCGAGGGACACACAGAGAGAGTGTGGGACACAGAGAGAGTGAGAGACACAGAGAGCGAGGGACACACAGAGAGAGCCATGGACACAGAGAGAGCGAGGGACATAGAGAGCGAGGGACACAGAGAGTGAGGGACACAGAGAGCGAGGGACACACAGAGAGAGCGAGGGACACAGAGAGCGAGGGACACACAGAGAGAGTGTGGGACACAGAGAGAGTGAGAGACACAGAGAGACTGAGGGACACAAGGAGAGCGAGGAACACAGAGAGAGCGAATGACACAGAGAGCGAGGGACACAGAGAGCAAGGGACACAGAGAGTGAGGGACACAGAGAGAGTGAGGGACCCAGAGGGAGCGAGGGACCCAGAGAGAGCGAGGGACGCAGAGAGCGCGAGGGACACAGAGAGTGAGGGACACAGAGAGAGTGAGGGGCACAGAGAGTGAGGGACACAGAGAGCGAGGGACACACAGAGAGAGCGAGAGACACAGAGAGTGAGGGACACAGAGAGCAAGGGACACAGAGAGTGAGGGACACAGAGAGAGTGAGGGACCCAGAGGGAGCGAGGGACCCAGAGAGAGCGAGGGACGCAGAGAGCGCGAGGGACACAGAGAGTGAGGGACACAGAGAGAGTGAGGGACACAGAGAGAGAGAGGGGCACAGAGAGTGAGGGACACAGAGAGCGAGGGACACACAGAGAGAGCGAGAGACACAGAGAGTGAGGGACACAGAGAGAGTGAGGGACACAGAGAGCGAGGGTCACAGAGAGCAAGGGACACAGAGAGCGAGGGACACAGAGAGAGCGAGGGGCAGAGAGAGAGCGAGGGACACAGAGAGAGCGAGGGACACAGAGAGAGCGAGGGACACAGAGAGAGTGAGGGACACAGAGAGACCGAGGGGCAGCGAGAGAGCGAGGGACACACAGAGAGAGTGTGGGACACAGAGAGAGTGAGAGACACAGAGAGAGTGAGGGACACACAGAGAGCGAGGAACACAGAGAGAGCGAGGGGCACAGAGAGCGAGGGACACAGAGAGCGAGGGACACAGAGAGTGAGGGACGCAGAGAGAGTGAGGGACCAGAGGGAGCGAGGGACCCAGAGAGAGCGAGGGACGCAGAGAGCGCGAAGGACACAGAGAGTGAGGGACACACAGAGAGTGAGGGGCACAGAGAGTGAGGGACACAGAGAGCGAGGGACACAGAGAGCGAGGGACACAGAGCGCGAGGGACACACAGAGAGAGCGAGAGACACAGAGAATGCGGGACACAGAGAGAGTGAGGGACACAGAGAGCGAGGGACACAGAGAACGAGGGACACAGAGAGAGTCAGGGACACAGAGAGTGAGGGCCACAGAGAGAGTGAGGGACAGAGAGTGAGTGAGGGACACAGACAGAGTGAGGGTCACAGAGATGGAGGGGCACAGAGAGAGTGAGGGACACAGAGAGTGAGGAACACAGAGAGTGAGGGACACAGAGAGAGTGAGGTACACCGAGAGTGAGCGACACAGCGAGAGCGAGGGACACAGAGAGAGGGAGGGACACAGAGAGAGCGAGGGACACACAGAGCGAGGGACACAGAGAGAGCAAGAGACACAGAGAGAGTGAGCTACTCAGGGAGAGCGAGGGACACAGAGAGAGCGAGGGACACAGAGAGCGCGAGGGACACAGCGAGAGCGAGGGACACACAGAAAGGGAGGGACACAGACAGAGCGAGGGTCACAGACCGAGCTACACAGAGAGCGCGAGGGACACAGAGAGAGCGAGGGGCACAGAGAGCGAGAGACACAGAGAGTGAGGGACACAGAGAGTGAGGGACACAGAGAGTGAGGGACACACAGAGCGAGGGACACAGAGAGTGTGGGACACAGAGAGCGAGGGACACAGAGAGCAAGCAGCACAGAGCATGAGGGACACAAAGAGTGAGGGACACAGAGAAAGAGGGACACAAAGGGCAAGGGACACAGAGAGTGTGGGACACAGAGAGTGTGGGACACAGAGAGCGAGGGACACAGAGAGCAGAGAGAGAGCGAGGGACACAGAGAGCCAGGGACACAGAGGGAGCGAGGGACACACAGAAAGGGAGGGACACAGACAGAGCGAGGGTCACAGATCGAGCTACACAGAGAGCGCGAGGGACACAGAGAGAGCGAGGGACACAAAGAGCGAGGGACACAAAGAGCGAGGGACACAGAGCACGAGGGACACAGAGAGCGAGGGACACAGAGAGTGTGGGACACAGAGAGCGAGGGACACAGAGAGTGAGGGAAACAGAGAGTGAGGGAAACACAGAGCGAGGGACACAGAGAGTGTGGGACACAGAGAGCGAGGGACACAGAGAGCGAGTAGCACAGAGCATGAGGGACACAAAGAGTGAGGGACACAGAGAGCGAGGGACACAAAGGGCAAGGGACACAGAGAGTGTGGGACACAGAGAGTGTGGGACACAGAGAGCGAGGGACACAGAGAGCGAGGGACACAGAGAGTGAGGGGCACAGAGAGCGAGGGACACACAGAGAGCGAGGGACACAGAGAGCGAGGGACACAGAGAGAGCGAGGGACACACAGAGAGCGAGGGACACAGAGAGAGCGAGGGGCAGAGAGAGAGCGAGGGACACACAGAGAGCGAGGGACACAGAGAGAGCGAGGGGCAGAGAGAGAGCGAGGGACACAGAGAGCCAGGGACACAGAGAGAGCGAGGGACACAGAGAGCGAGGGGCAGAGAGAGAGCGAGGGACACAGAGAGAGCGAGGGACACAGAGAGAGCGAGGGACACAGAGAGAGCGAGGGGCAGCGAGAGAGTGAGGGACACAGAGAGCCAGGGACACAGAGAGAGCGAGGGACACACAGCGAGCGAGGGACACAGAGAGGGAGGGACACAGAGAGAGCGAGGGGCAGAGAGAGAGCGAGGGACACAGAGAGCGAGTGACACAGAGAGCACGAGTGACACAGAGAGCGCGAGGGACACAGAGAGCGCGAGCGACACAGACACCGGGAGGGACACAGAGACCGCGAGGGACAGAGAGAGAGTGGGGGACACAGAGAGAGCGAGGGTCACAGAGAGCAAGGGACACAGAGAGCGAGGGACACTTAGAGAGTGTGGGACACAGAGAGCGAGTGACACAGAGAGCGAGGGACACAGAGAGTGTGGAACACAGAGAGAGTGAGGGACACAGAGAGAGCGAGGGACACAGAGAGCGAGGGACACAGAGAGTGTGGAACACAGTGAGTGAGGGACACAGAGAGAGCGAGGGACACAGAGAGATAGCGAGGGACACAGAGAGCGAGGGACACAGAGAGCGAGGGACACACAGAGAGAGCGAGGGGCACAGACAGAGCAAGGGACACAGAGAGAGCGAGGGACATAGAGAGCGAGGGACGCACAGAGAGAACGAAGGACACAGAGAGCGAGGGACACAGAGAGCGAGGGAAACACAGAGAGAGTGAGGGACACAGAGAGTGAGGTACACAGAGAGCGAGGGAAACAGAGAGAGCGAGGGACACAGAGAGCGAGGGACACACAGAGAGAGTGAGGGACACAGAGAGTGTGGAACACAGAGAGCGAGGGACAGAGAGAGAGCGACGGACACAGAGAGAGCGAGGGACACAGAGAGAGTGAGGGACACAGAGAGAGTGAGGGACACAGAGCGAGGGACACAGACAGAGCGAGGGACACAGACAGAGCGAGGGACACAGAGAGAGCGAGGGACACACAGAAAGGGAGGGACACAGAGAGAGTGAGGGACACAGAGAGCGCGAGTGACACAGAGAGAGCGAGGACACAGAGAGCGAGGGACACAGAGAGCGAGGGACACAGAGAGCGAGGGACACACAGAGATAGCGAGGGACACAGAGAGTGAGGGACACACAGAGAGAGTGTGGGACACAGAGAGAGTGAGTGACACAGAGAGAGAGTGTTGGACACAGAGAGTGAGGGACACACAGACAGAGCCATGGACACAGAGAGAGCGAGGGACATAGAGAGCGAGGGACACACAGAGAGAGCGAGGGACACAGAGAGCGAGGGACACACAGAGAGAGTGTGGGACACAGAGAGAGTGTGGGACACAGAGAGAGTGTGAGACACAGAGAGACTGAGGGACACAAGGAGAGCGAGGAACACAGAGAGAGCGAATGACACAGAGAGCGAGGGACACAGAGAGCAAGGGACACAGAGAGTGAGGGACACAGAGAGAGTGAGGGACCCAGAGGGAGCGAGGGACCCAGAGAGAGCGAGGGACGCAGAGAGCGCGAGGGACACAGAGAGTGAGGGACACAGAGAGAGTGAGGGACACAGAGAGAGTGAGGGGCACAGAGAGTGAGGGACACAGAGAGCGAGGGACACACAGAGAGAGCGAGAGACACAGAGAGTGAGGGACACAGAGAGAGTGAGGGACACAGAGAGCGAGGGTCACAGAGAGCAAGGGACACAGAGAGCGAGGGACACTTAGAGAGTGAAGGATACAGAGAGTGAGGGACACACTGAGAGAGTGTGGGACACAGAGAGCGAGTGACACAGAGAGCGCGAGGGGCACAGAGAGAGTGAGGGACACAGAGAGCGAGGGACACAGAGAGCGCGAGGGGCACAGAGAGCGCGAGGGGCACAGAGAGCGAGGGACACAGAGAGAGCGAGGGACACAGAGAGTGAGTGACACAGAGAGAGCGAGCGACACAGAGAGAGCGAGGGACACAGAGAGAGCGAGGGACGCAGAGAGCGCGAGGGACACAGAGAGCGCGAGGGACACAGAGAGAGTGAGGGACCCAGAGGGAGCGAGGGACCCAGAGAGAGCGAGGGACGCAGAGAGCGCGAGGGGCACAGAGAGCGCGAGGGACACAGAGAGAGTGAGGGACCCAGAGGGAGCGAGGGACCCAGAGAGAGCGAGGGACGCAGAGAGCGCGAGGGACACAGAGAGTGAGGGACACAGAGAGAGTGTGGGACACAGAGAGTGAGGGACACAGAGAGCGCGAGGGGCACAGAGAGCGCGATGGACACAGAGAGCGAGGGACACAGAGAGAGAGCGAGGGACACAGAGAGAGAGCGAGGGACACAGAGAGCGAGGGACACACAGAGAGAGCGAGGGACACAGACAGAGCAAGGGACACAAAGAGAGTGAGGGACACAGAGAGTGAGGAACACAGAGAGCGAGGGAAACAGAGAGAGCGAGGGACACAGAGAGCGAGGGACACACAGAGAGAGTGAGGGACACAGAGAATGTGGAACACAGAGAGAGTGGGGGACACAGAGCGAGGGACACAGACAGAGCGAGGGACACAGACAGAGCGAGGGACACAGAGAGAGCGAGGGACACACAGAAAGGGAGGGACACAGAGAGAGTGAGGGACACAGAGAGCGCGAGTGACACAGAGAGAGCGAGGACACAGAGAGCGAGGGACACAGAGAGCGAGGGACACACAGAGATAGCGAGGGACACAGAGAGTGAGGGACACACAGAGAGAGTGTGGGACACAGAGAGAGTGAATGACACAGAGAGATAGTGTGGGACACAGAGAATGAGGGACACACAGACAGAGCCATGGACACAGAGAGAGCGAGGGACACAGAGAGCGAAGGACACACAGAGAGAGCGAGGGACATAGAGAGCGAGGGACACACAGAGAGAGTGTGGGACACAGAGAGAGTGAGAGACACAGAGAGAGTGAGGGACACAGAGAGCGAGGGACACAGAGAGCGAGGGACACAGAGAGCGAGGGACACAGAGAGTGAGGGACACAGAGAGAGTGAGGGACCCAGAGGGAGCGAGGGACACAGAGAGAGCGAGGGATGCAGAAAGTGCGAGGGACACAGAGAGTGAGGGACACAGAGAGAGTGAGGGGCACAGAGAGTGAGGGACACAGACAGAGTGAGGGGCACAGAGAGCGAGGGACACACAGAGAGAGCGAGAGACACAGAGAGAGTGAGGGACACAGAGAGTGAGGAACACAGAGAGGGAGGGACACAGAGAGAGCGTGGGACACAGAGAGCGAGGGAAACAGAGAGAGCGAGGGACACAGAGAGCGAGGGACACACAGAGAGACTGAGGGACACAGAGAGTGTGGAACACAGAGAGCGAGGGACACAGAGAGAGCGAGGGACACAGAGAGAGCGAGGGACACAGAGAGAGTGAGGGACACAGAGAGAGTGAGGGACACAGAGCGAGGGACACAGACAGAGCGAGGGACACAGACAGAGCGAGGGACACAGACATAGCGAGGGACACAGAGAGAGCGAGGGACACACAGAAAGGGAGGGACACAGAGAGAGTGAGGGACACAGAGAGCGCGAGTGACACAGAGAGAGCGAGGACACAGAGAGCGAGGGACACAGAGAGATAGCGAGGGACACAGAGAGTGAGGGACACACAGAGAGAGTTTGGGACACAGAGAGAGTGAGTGACACAGAGAGAGAGTGTTGGACACAGAGAGTGAGGGACACACAGACAGAGCCATGGACACAGAGAGAGCGAGGGACACAGAGAGCGAGGGACACAGAGAGAGAGCGAGGGACACAGAGAGCGAGGGACACACAGAGAGAGTGTGGGACACAGAGAGTGAGGGACACACAGAGAGAGTGTGGGACACAGAGAGAGTGAGAGACACAGAGAGACTGAGGGACACAAGGAGAGCGAGGAACACAGAGAGAGCGAATGACACAGAGAGCGAGGGACACAGAGAGCAAGGGACACAGAGAGTTAGGGACACAGAGAGAGTGAGGGACCCAGAGGGAGCGAGGGACCCAGAGAGAGCGAGGGACGCAGAGAGCGCGAGGGACACAGAGAGTGAGGGACACAGAGAGAGTGAGGGGCACAGAGAGTGAGGGACACAGAGAGCGAGGGACACACAGAGAGAGCGAGAGACACAGAGAGTGAGGGACACAGAGAGTGAGGGACACAGAGAGCGAGGGACACACAGAGAGAGCGAGAGACACAGAGAGTGAGGGACACAGAGAGAGTGAGGGACACAGAGAGAGTGAGGGGCACAGAGAGTGAGGGACACAGAGAGCGAGGGACACACAGAGAGAGCGAGAGACACAGAGAGTGAGGGACACAGAGAGAGTGAGGGACACAGAGAGCGAGGGTCACAGAGAGCAAGGGACACAGAGAGCGAGGGACACTTAGAGAGTGAAGGATACAGAGAGTGAGGGACACACTGAGAGAGTGTGGGACACAGAGAGCGAGTGACACAGAGAGCGCGAGGGGCACAGAGAGCGCGAGGGGCACAGAGAGCGAGGGACACAGAGAGAGAGCGAGGGACACAGAGAGTGAGGGACACAGAGACAGTGAGGGGCACAGAGAGCGAGGGACACAGAGAGTGTGGAACACAGTGAGTGTGGAACACAGTGAGTGAGGGACACAGAGAGAGCGAGGGACACAGAGAGAGCGAGGGACACAGAGAGAGTGAGGGGCACAGAGAGCGAGGGACACAGAGAGTGTGGAACACAGTGAGCGAGGGACACAGAGAGAGCGAGGGACACAGAGAGAGTGAGGGACACAGAGAGCGAGGGACACAGAGAGAGCGAGGGACACAGAGAGTGAGGGACACAGAGAGTGTGGAACACAGTGAGTGAGGGACACAGAGAGAGCGAGGGACACAGAGAGAGCGAGGGACACAGAGAGAGTGAGGGGCACAGAGAGCGAGGGACACAGAGAGTGTGGAACACAGTGAGTGAGGGACACAGAGAGAGCGAGGGACACAGAGAGAGCGAGGGACACAGAGAGAGCGAGGGACACAGAGAGAGTGAGGGACACAGAGAGCGAGGGACACAGAGAGAGCGAGGGACACAGAGAGAGCGAGGGACACAGAGAGAGTGAGGGACACAGAGAGCGAGGGACACAGAGAGAGCGAATGACACAGAGAGCGAGCGAGGGACACAGAGAGCGCGAGCGACACAGAGAGTGAGGGACACAGAGAGAGTGAGGGACCCAGAGGGAGCGAGGGACCCAGAGAGAGCGAGGGACGCAGAGAGCGCGAGGGACACAGAGAGTGAGGGACACAGAGAGAGTGAGGGACACAGAGAGAGCGAGGGACACAGAGAGAGTGAGGGACACAGAGACAGAGGGACACAGAGAGAGTGAGGGACCCAGAGGGAGCGAGGGACCCAGAGAGAGCGAGGAACGCAGAGAGCGCGAGGGACACAGAGAGTGAGGGACACAGAGAGAGCGAGGGACACACAGAGAGCGAGGGACACAGAGAGAGTGAGGGGCACAGAGAGTGAGGGGCACAGAGAGAGAGCGAGTGACACAGAGAGAGAGTGAGGGACACACTGAGAGAGTGTGGAACACAGAGAGCGAGGGACACAGAGAGAGAGCGACACAGAGAGAGCGAGGGACACAGAGAGAGAGCGACACAGAGAGAGCGAGTGACACAGAGAGAGAGCGACACAGAGAGAGCGAGGGACACAGAGAGAGAGCGACACAGAGAGAGCGAGTGACACAGAGAGAGCGAGTGACACAGAGAGCGAGTGACACAGAGAGCGCGAGGGGCACAGAGAGCGCGAGGGACACAGAGAGCGAGGGACACAGAGAGCGAGGGACACAGAGAGCGAGGGACACACAGAGAGCGAGGGACACAGACAGAGCAAGGGACACAGAGAGCGAGGACACAGAGAGAGAGCGAGGACACAGAGAGAGAGCGACACAGAGAGAGCGAGGGACACAGAGAGAGAGCGACACAGAGAGAGCGAGTGACACAGAGAGAGCGAGGACACAGAGAGAGAGCGACACAGAGAGAGTGAGGGACACAGAGAGAGAGCGACACAGAGAGAGCGAGTGACACAGAGAGAGCGAGGACACAGAGAGAGAGCGACACAGAGAGAGCGAGTGATACAGAGAGCGAGTGACACAGAGAGCGCGAGGGGCACAGAGAGCGAGGGACACAGAGAGAGAGCGAGGGACACAGAGAGAGAGCGAGGGACACAGAGAGCGAGGGACACACAGAGAGAGCGAGGGACACAGACAGAGCAAGGGACACAGAGAGAGTGAGGGACACAGAGAGCGAGGGACACACAGAGAGAGCGAGGGACACAGACAGAGCAAGGGACACAGAGAGAGTGAGGAACACAGAGAGCGAGGGAAACAGAGAGAGCGAGTGACACAGAGAGCGATGGACACACAGAGAGAGTGAGGGACACAGAGAGTGTGGAACACAGAGAGTGAGGGACACAGAGAGAGCGAGGGACACAGAGAGAGTGAGGGACACAGAGAGAGTGAGGGACACAGAGAGAGTGAGGGACACAGAGAGAGTGGGGGACACAGAGCGAGGGACACAGACAGAGCGAGGGACACAGAGAGAGTGAGAGACACAGAGAGAGTGGGGGACACAGAGCGAGGGACACAGACAGATCGAGGGTCACAGAGAAAGCGAGGGACACAGAGAGAGTGAGGGACGCAGAGAGAGTGGGGGACACAGAGCGAGGGACACAGACAGAGCGAGTTTCACAGAGAGCAAGGGACACAGAGAGTGAGGGACAGAGAGAGTGAGGGACACAGAGAGAGTGAGGGACCCAGAGGGAGCGAGGGACCCAGAGAGAGCGAGGGACGCAGAGAGCGCGAGGGACACAGAGAGTGAGGGACACAGAGAGAGCGAGGGACACACAGAGAGCGAGGGACACAGAGAGAGTGAGGGGCACAGAGAGTGAGGGGCACAGAGAGAGAGCGAGTGACACAGAGAGAGAGTGAGGGACACACTGAGAGAGTGTGGAACACAGAGAGCGAGGGACACAGAGAGAGAGCGACACAGAGAGAGCGAGGGACACAGAGAGAGAGCGACACAGAGAGAGCGAGTGACACAGAGAGAGAGCGACACAGAGAGAGCGAGGGACACAGAGAGAGAGCGACACAGAGAGAGCGAGTGACACAGAGAGAGCGAGTGACACAGAGAGCGAGTGACACAGAGAGCGCGAGGGGCACAGAGAGCGCGAGGGACACAGAGAGCGAGGGACACAGAGAGCGAGGGACACAGAGAGCGAGGGACACACAGAGAGCGAGGGACACAGACAGAGCAAGGGACACAGAGAGCGAGGACACAGAGAGAGAGCGAGGACACAGAGAGAGAGCGACACAGAGAGAGCGAGGGACACAGAGAGAGAGCGACACAGAGAGAGCGAGTGACACAGAGAGAGCGAGGACACAGAGAGAGAGCGACACAGAGAGAGTGAGGGACACAGAGAGAGAGCGACACAGAGAGAGCGAGTGACACAGAGAGAGCGAGGACACAGAGAGAGAGCGACACAGAGAGAGCGAGTGACACAGAGAGCGAGTGACACAGAGAGCGCGAGGGGCACAGAGAGCGAGG
Source organism: Scyliorhinus torazame (assembly GCF_047496885.1). NCBI lineage: Eukaryota > Metazoa > Chordata > Chondrichthyes > Carcharhiniformes > Scyliorhinidae > Scyliorhinus > Scyliorhinus torazame. The sequence continues at coordinate 246,606 of NW_027307817.1, forward strand.
GACACAGAGAGAGAGCGAGGGACACAGAGAGAGAGCGAGGGACACAGAGAGCGAGGGACACACAGAGAGAGCGAGGGACACAGACAGAGCAAGGGACACAGAGAGAGTGAGGGACACAGAGAGCGAGGGACACACAGAGAGAGCGAGGGACACAGACAGAGCAAGGGACACAGAGAGAGTGAGGAACACAGAGAGCGAGGGAAACAGAGAGAGCGAGTGACACAGAGAGCGATGGACACACAGAGAGAGTGAGGGACACAGAGAGTGTGGAACACAGAGAGTGAGGGACACAGAGAGAGCGAGGGACACAGAGAGAGTGAGGGACCCAGAGAGAGTGGGGGACACAGAGCGAGGGACACAGACAGAGCGAGGGTCACAGAGAGAGCGAGGGACACAGAGAGAGTGAGGGACACAGAGAGAGTGAGGGACACAGAGAGAGTGAGGGACACAGAGAGAGTGGGGGACACAGAGCGAGGGACACAGACAGAGCGAGGGACACAGAGAGAGTGAGAGACACAGAGAGAGTGGGGGACACAGAGCAAGGGACACAGAGAGAGTGAGGGACACAGAGAGAGTGAGGGACACAGAGAGAGTGGGGGACACAGAGCGAGGGACACAGACAGAGCGAGGGACACAGAGAGAGTGAGAGACACAGAGAGAGTGGGGGACACAGAGCGAGGGACACAGACAGAGCGAGGGTCACAGAGAGAGCGAGGGACACAGAGAGAGTGAGGGACGCAGAGAGAGTGGGGGACACAGAGCGAGGGACACAGACAGAGCGAGGGTCACAGAGAGCAAGGGACACAGAGAGTGAGGGACAGAGAGAGTGAGGGACACAGAGAGAGTGAGGGACCCAGAGGGAGCGAGGGACCCAGAGAGAGCGAGGGACGCAGAGAGCGCGAGGGACACAGAGAGTGAGGGACACAGAGAGAGTGAGGGGCACAGAGAGTGAGGGACACAGAGAGCGAGGGACACACAGAGAGAGCGAGAGACACAGAGAGTGAGGGACACAGAGAGAGGGAGGGACACAGAGAGCGAGGGTCACAGAGAGCAAGGGACACAGAGAGTGAGGGACACTTAGAGAGTGAAGGATACAGAGAGTGAGGGACACACTGAGAGAGTGTGGGACACAGAGAGCGAGTGACACAGAGAGCGCGAGGGACACAGAGAGAGTGAGGGACCCAGAGGGAGCGAGGGACCCAGAGAGAGCGAGGGACGCAGAGAGCGCGAGGGACACAGAGAGCGCGAGGGACACAGAGAGAGTGAGGGACCCAGAGGTAGCGAGGGACCCAGAGAGAGCGAGGGACGCAGAGAGCGCGAGGGGCACAGAGAGCGCGAGGGACACAGAGAGAGTGAGGGACCCAGAGGGAGCGAGGGACCCAGAGAGAGCGAGGGACGCAGAGAGCGCGAGGGACACAGAGAGTGAGGGACACAGAGAGAGTGTGGGACACAGAGAGTGAGGGACACAGAGAGCGCGAGGGGTACAGAGAGCGCGAGGGACACAGAGAGCGAGGGACACACAGAGAGAGCGAGGGACACAGAGAAGGTGGAACACAGAGAGAGCGAGGGACACAGAGAGAGCGAGGGACACAGAGAGAGTGTGGGACACAGAGAGAGTGAGGGACACAGAGAGAGTGGGGGACACAGAGCGAGGGACACAGACAGAGCGAGGGACACAGACAGAGCGAGGGACACAGACAGAGCGAGGGACACAGAGAGCGAGGGACACACAGAGAGAGCGAGGGACACACAGAGAGAGTGTGGGACACAGAGAGAGAGCGAGGGACACAGAGAGAGAGCGAGGGACACAGAGAGCGAGGGACACACAGAGAGAGCGAGGGACACAGACAGAGCAAGGGACACAGAGAGAGTGAGGGACACAGAGAGCGAGTGACACAGAGAGCGCGAGGGGCACAGAGAGCGCGAGGGACACAGAGAGCGAGGGACACAGAGAAAGCGCGAGGGACACAGAGAGAGAGCGAGGGACACAGAGAGCGAGGGACACACAGAGAGAGCGAGGGACACAGACAGAGCAAGGGACACAGAGAGAGTGAGGGACACAGAGAGTGAGGAACACAGAGAGCGAGGGAAACAGAGAGAGCGAGGGACACAGAGAGCGAGGGACACACAGAGAGAGTGAGGGACACAGAGAAGGTGGAACACAGAGAGAGCGAGGGACACAGAGAGAGCGAGGGACACAGAGAGAGTGAGGGACACAGAGAGAGTGAGGGACACAGAGAGAGTTGGGGACACAGAGCGAGGGACACAGACAGAGCGAGGGACACAGACAGAGCGAGGGACACAGACAGAGCGAGGGACACAGAGAGAGCGAGGGACACACAGAAAGGGAGGGACACAGAGAGAGTGAGGGACACAGAGAGCGCGAGTGACACAGAGAGAGCGAGGACACAGAGAGCGAGGGACACAGAGAGCGAGGGACACAGAGAGTGAGGGACACAGAGAGAGTGAGGGACCCAGAGGGAGCGAGGGACACAGAGAGAGCGAGGGACGCAGAGAGTGCGAGGGACACAGAGAGTGAGGGACACAGAGAGAGTGAGGGGCACAGAGAGTGAGGGACACAGAGAGAGTGAGGGACACAGAGACTGAGGGACACAGAGAGAGTGAGGGACCCAGAGGGAGCGAGGGACCCAGAGAGAGCGAGGGACGCAGAGAGCGCGAGGGACACAGAGAGTGAGGGACACAGAGAGAGCGAGGGACACACAGAGAGCGAGGGACACAGAGAGAGTGAGGGGCACAGAGAGTGAGGGGCACAGAGAGAGAGCGAGTGACACAGAGAGAGAGTGAGGGACACACTGAGAGAGTGTGGAACACAGAGAGCGAGGGACACAGAGAGAGAGCGACACAGAGAGAGCGAGGGACACAGAGAGAGAGCGACACAGAGAGAGCGAGTGACACAGAGAGAGAGCGACACAGAGAGAGCGAGGGACACAGAGAGAGAGCGACACAGAGAGAGCGAGTGACACAGAGAGAGCGAGTGACACAGAGAGCGAGTGACACAGAGAGCGCGAGGGGCACAGAGAGCGCGAGGGACACAGAGAGCGAGGGACACAGAGAGCGAGGGACACAGAGAGCGAGGGACACACAGAGAGCGAGGGACACAGACAGAGCAAGGGACACAGAGAGCGAGGACACAGAGAGAGAGCGAGGACACAGAGAGTGAGCGACACAGAGAGAGCGAGGGACACAGAGAGAGAGCGACACAGAGAGAGCGAGTGACACAGAGAGAGCGAGGACACAGAGAGAGAGCGACACAGAGAGAGCGAGGGACACAGAGAGAGCAAGGACACAGAGAGAGAGCGACACAGAGAGAGCGAGGGACACAGAGAGAGAGCGACACAGAGAGAGCGAGTGACACAGAGAGAGCGAGGACACAGAGAGAGAGCGACACAGAGAGAGCGAGTGACACAGAGAGCGAGTGACACAGAGAGCGCGAGGGGCACAGAGAGCGAGGGACACAGAGAGAGAGCGAGGGACACAGAGAGAGAGCGAGGGACACAGAGAGCGAGGGACACAGAGAGAGCGAGGGACACAGACAGAGCAAGGGACACAGAGAGAGTGAGGGACACAGAGAGCGAGGGACACACAGAGAGAGCGAGGGACACAGACAGAGCAAGGGACACAGAGAGAGTGAGGAACACAGAGAGCGAGGGAAACAGAGAGAGCGAGGGACACAGAGAGCGAGGGACACACAGAGAGAGTGAGTACACAGAGAGTGTGGAACACAGAGAGTGAGGGACACAGAGAGAGCGAGGGACACAGAGAGAGTGAGGGACACAGAGAGAGTGAGGGACACAGAGAGAGTGAGGGACACAGAGAGAGTGGGGGACACAGAGCGAGGGACACAGACAGAGCGAGGGACACAGAGAGAGTGAGAGACACAGAGAGAGTGGGGGACACAGAGCGAGGGACACAGACAGAGCGAGGGTCACAGAGAGAGCGAGGGTCACAGAGAGAGTGAGGGACGCAGAGAGAGTGGGGGACACAGAGCGAGGGACACAGACAGAGCGAGGGTCACAGAGAGCAAGGGACACAGAGAGTGAGGGACAGAGAGAGTGAGGGACACAGAGAGAGTGAGGGACCCAGAGGGAGCGAGGGACCCAGAGAGAGCGAGGGACGCAGAGAGCGCGAGGGACACAGAGAGTGAGGGACACAGAGAGAGTGAGGGGCACAGAGAGTGAGGGACACAGAGAGCGAGGGACACACAGAGAGAGCGAGAGACACAGAGAGTGAGGGAGACAGATAGAGGGAGGGACACAGAGAGCGAGGGACACAGAGAGCAAGGGACACAGAGAGTGAGGGACACTTAGAGAGTGAAGGATACAGAGAGTGAGGGACACACTGAGAGAGTGTGGGACACAGAGAGCGAGTGACACAGAGAGCGCGAGGGACACAGAGAGAGTGAGGGACCCAGAGGGAGCGAGGGACCCAGAGAGAGCGAGGGACGCAGAGAGCGCGAGGGGCACAGAGAGCGCGAGGGACACAGAGAGAGTGAGGGACCCAGAGGGAGCGAGGGACCCAGAGAGAGCGAGGGACGCAGAGAGCGCGAGGGACACAGAGAGTGAGGGACACAGAGAGAGTGTGGGACACAGAGAGTGAGGGACACAGAGAGCGCGAGGGGCACAGAGAGCGCGAGGGACACAGAGAGCGAGGGACACAGAAAGAGAGCGAGGGACACAGAGAGAGAGCGAGGGACACAGAGAGCGAGGGACAGACAGAGAGAGCGAGGGACACAGACAGAGCAAGGGACACAGAGAGAGTGAGGGACACAGAGAGCGAGTGACACAGAGAGCGCGAGGGGCACAGAGAGCGCGAGGGACACAGAGAGCGAGGGACACAGAGAGAGCGCGAGGGACACAGAGAGAGAGCGAGGGACACAGAGAGCGAGGGACACACAGAGAGAGCGAGGGACACAGACAGAGCAAGGGACACAGAGAGAGTGAGGGACACAGAGAGTGAGGAACACAGAGAGCGAGGGAAACAGAGAGAGCGAGGGACACAGAGAGCGAGGGACACAGAGAGAGTGAGGGACACAGAGAGAGTGAGGGATACAGAGAGAGTGGGGGACACAGAGCGAGGGACACAGACAGAGCGAGGGACACAGACAGAGCGAGGGACACACAGAAAGGGAGGGACACAGAGAGAGTGAGGGACACAGAGAGCGCGAGTGACACAGAGAGAGCGAGGACACAGAGAGCGAGGGACACAGAGAGCGAGGGACACACAGAGATAGCGAGGGACACAGAGAGTGAGGGACACACAGAGAGAGTGTGGGACACAGAGAGAGTGAATGACACAGAGAGAGAGTGTGGGACACGAGAGAATGAGGGACACACAGACAGAGCCATGGACACAGAGAGAGCGAGGGACACAGAGAGCGAAGGACACACAGAGAGAGCGAGGGACATAGAGAGCGAGGGACACACAGAGAGAGTGTGGGACACAGAGAGAGTGAGAGACACAGAGAGAGTGAGGGACACAGAGAGCGAGGGACACAGAGAGCGAGGGACACAGAGAGAGTGAGAGACACAGAGAGAGTGAGGGACACAGAGAGCGAGGGACACAGAGAGCGAGGGACACAGAGAGTGAGGGACACAGAGAGAGTGAGGGACCCAGAGGGAGCGAAGGACACAGAGAGAGCGAGGGACGCAGAGAGTGCGAGGGACACAGAGAGTGAGGGACACAGAGAGAGTGAGGGGCACAGAGAGTGAGGGACACAGACAGAGTGAGGGGCACAGAGAGCGAGGGACACACAGAGAGAGCGAGAGACACAGAGAGTGAGGGACACAGAGAGAGTGAGGGACACAGAGAGCGAGGGACACAGAAAGAGTCAGGGACACAGAGAGTGAGGGCCACAGAGAGAGTGAGGGACAGAGAGTGAGTGAGGGACACACAGAGAGAGTGAGGGACACAGAGAGCGAGGGACACAGAGAGTGTGGGACACATAGATCGAGGGACACCGAGAGTGTGGGACACATAGATCGAGGGACACAGAGAGTGAGGGACACAGAGAGTGAGGGACACACAGATCGAGGGACACAGAGAGTGAGGGACACAGAGAGTGAGGGACACACAGAGTGAGGGACACACAGAGCGAGGGACACAGAGAGTGTGGGACACAGAGAGCGAGGGACACAGAGAGCGAGTAGCACAGAGCATGAGGGACACAAAGAGTGAGGGACACAGAGAGCGAGGGACACACGGAGAGAGCGAGGGACACAGAGAGTGTGGGACACAGAGAGAGTGAGGGACACAGAGAGCGAGGGACACAGAGAGCGAGGGACACAGAGAGCGAGGGACACAGAGAGAGTCACCGACACAGAGAGTGAGGGCCAGAGAGAGAGTGAGGGACAGAGAGAGAGTGAGGGACACAGAGAGAGTGAGGGTCACAGAGAGTGAGGGGCACAGAGAGAGTGAGGGACACAGAGAGTGAGGAACACAGAGAGGGAGGGACACAGAGAGAGCGAGGGACACAGAGAGCGAGGGACACAGAGAGAGCGAGGGACACAGAGAGAGCAAGGGACACAGAGAGAGTGAGGGTCACAGAGAGTGAGGGGCACAGAGAGAGTGAGGGACACAGAGAGTGAGGAACACAGAGAGTGAGGAACACAGAGAGGGAGGGACACAGAGAGAGCGAGGGACACAGAGAGCGAGGGACACAGAGAGAGCGAGGGACACAGAGAGAGTGAGCGACTCAGGGAGAGTGAGGGACACAGAGAGAGTGAGGGACACAGAGAGAGCGAGGGACACAGAGAGCGCGAGGGACACAGCGAGAGCGAGGGACACACAGAAAGGGAGGGTCACAGACAGAGCCACACACAGACACAAATTCAAGACAGGCTGCGTCAATACATCTTTGAAATGGAGCGAGATCCATTCTCCACCTTTAACTTGGAGAGGTGTATCTGGCCTGTGTGTGACCCAAGACACACACTGACTCTGAACATCCTCACGGCAGCTTGGGGACAGACTTTTCTAAAGCACTTTTCATAACCTTTGGGTATCACAAACTGCTTCACAGGCAATGGAGCCCTTTTGAAATCTAGTCAGGAGTAATTTAGGAAATGGACCAGCTAATTTCAGAGAGAGACACAGAAACAGGATGAGATTGTGCTGTACATGTTTCAGAGCTGTCACTGAGACACACACGAGATGTACAATATCAATTATTATTCTGAAGCATGTGATTAAATCAGCCCTGAGACTGAATTCCAGTGTTTCAGAGTAAAGCTCCATCTACACTGTCCATCAAACACTCACAACGCAAATACTGTCTGTGCTTAAATACAGAGTCAAAATCCCTCTGTCCTGTCCAAGGAATTTTTCATTGCAGATAGTTATTTTTATTTTATGGAAAAGCAGAACTCAAATTGCACAGACTCCCAGGGTGGACTCTTGTTTATTTCAGCCCTTCACATTCAAACGTGAAGTTTAAGCTCCGATTACAGGTGTCTGCTTGTCTCTGTTTGTATATTCTCTGTTACTGTTGTTTTGTCACTTGTCTGAAGTATTTGAATAATAGGCCTTGGTTAATCAATCCTTTCTCCCAGCACATGGAAGTTGTGAATCTTCAAGGCTGTCAGTCTGATATAGATAACAATAAACTACAACCTTTGATCAATCCATTCCCCAACCCTAAATAGATCTCACACATTTCCATAATTCAGGAATATCTCCATCAAAACTTCCAATCAGTTCCCAATACTCTTGTTAACATTTGCCTGTATAACCTAAATTCCACTGACAGATACCGAAAGCTGCACAGAAAAATGACTGGGTATTTTAAACTTTGAAACAAAACTATTTGAACTTGTGCTTCAATCCTATTGTACAGAAATGTTGTCCGGTGGGCTGACAGTTTCTCAGTAAGACTGAAACATTGAGGTACGCCTCGCACTGCACTTGACAACATTTGTGGCACTTCAGGCAAGAGAGAGAGAGTGAGGGACACAGCAAGAGAGAGTGAGGGGCACAGCGAGAGAGAGTGAGGGACACAGCGAGAGAGAGTGAGGGACGCAGCGAGAGAGAGTGAGGGACACAGCGAGAGAGAGTGAGGGGCACAGCGAGAGAGAGTGAGGGACGCAGCGAGAGAGAGTGAGGGACACAGCGAGGGAGAGAGTGAGGGACACAGCGAGAGAGAGTGAGGGACACAGCGAGAGAGAGTGAGGGACACAGCGAGAGAGAGTGAGGGACACAGCGAGAGAGAGAGTGAGGGACACAGCGAGAGAGAGTGATGGACACAACGAGAGAGAGTGAGGGACACAGCGAGAGAGAGTGAGGGACACAGCGAGAGAGAGTGAGGGACACAGCGAGAGAGAGTGAGGGACACAGCGAGAGAGAGTGAGAGACACAGCGAGAGAGAGTGAGGGACACAGCGAGAGAATGAGGGACACAGCGAGAGAGAGTGAGGGACACAGCGAGAGAGAGAGCGAGGGGCACAGCGAGAGAGAGTGAGGGACACAGCGAGAGAGAGTGAGAGACACAGCGAGAGAGAGTGAGGGACACAGCGAGAGAATGAGGGACACAGCGAGAGAGAGTGAGGGACACAGCGAGAGAGAGTGAGGGACAGAGAGAGAGTGTGAGGGGCGCAGCGAGAGAGGGACACAGAGAGTGAGGGACACACAGAGAGAGCGAGGGACACAGACAGAGCAAGGGACACAGAGAGAGCGAGGGACATAGAGAGCGAGGGACATAGGGAGCAAGGGACGCACAGAGAGAACGAGGGACACAGAGAGCGAGGGAAACAGAGAGAGCGAGGGACACAGAGAGCGAGGGACACACAGAGAGAGTGAGGGACACAGAGAGTGTGGAACACAGAGAGCGAGGGAAACAGAGAGAGCGAGGGACACAGAGAGAGTGAGGGACACAGAGAGAGTGAGTGACACAGAGCGAGGGACACAGACAGAGCGAGGGACACAGACAGAGCGAGGGACACAGAGAGAGCGAGGGACACACAGAAAGGGAGGGACACAGAGAGAGTGAGGGACACAGAAAGAGCGAGGACACAGAGAGCGAGGGACACAGAGAGCAAGGGACACACAGAGATAGCGAGGGACACAGAGAGTGAGGGACACACAGAGAGAGTGTGGGACACAGAGAGAGTGAGTGACACAGTGAGAGAGTGTGGGACACAGAGAGTGAGGGACACACAGAGAGAGTGTGGGACACAGAGAGAGTGAGTGACACAGAGAGAGAGTGTGGGACACAGAGAGTGAGGGACACACAGAGAGAGCGAGGGACACAGAGAGCGAGGGACACACAGAGAGAGTGTGGGACACAGAGAGAGTGAGAGACACAGAGAGAGTGAGGGACACACAGAGAGCGAGGAACACAGAGAGAGCGAGGGACACAGAGAGCGAGGGACACAGAGAGCGAGGGACAGAGAGAGTGAGGGACACAGAGAGAGTGAGGGACCAGAGGGAGCGAGGGACCCAGAGAGAGCGAGGGACGCAGAGAGCGCGAAGGACACAGAGAGTGAGGGACACACAGAGAGTGAGGGGCACAGAGAGTGAGGGACACAGAGAGCGAGGGGCACAGAGAGCGAGGGACACAGAGAGCGAGGGACACACAGAGAGAGCGAGAGACACAGAGAATGCGGGACACAGAGAGCGAGGGACACAGAGAGCGAGGGACACAGAGAGAGTCAGGGACACAGAGAGTGAGGGGCACAGAGAGAGTGAGGGACACAGAGAGTGAGGAACACAGAGATTGAGGGACACAGAGAGAGTGAGGTACACCGAGAGGGAGGGACACAGAGAGAGCGAGGGACACACAGAGCGAGGGACACAGAGAGAGCAAGAGACACAGAGAGAGTGAGCTACTCAGGGAGAGCGAGGGACACAGAGAGAGTGAGGGACACAGAGAGAGCGAGGGACACAGAGAGCGCGAGGGACACAGCGAGAGCGAGGGACACACAGAAAGGGAGGGACACAGACAGAGCGAGGGTCACAGACCGAGCTACACAGAGAGCGCGAGGGACACAGAGAGAGCGAGGGACACAGAGAGTGTGGGACACAGAGAGCGAGAGACACAGAGAGTGAGGGACACAGAGAGTGAGGGACACAGAGAGTGAGGGACACAGAGAGTGTGGGACACAGAGAGCGAGGGACACAGAGAGCAAGTAGCACAGAGCATGAGGGACACATAGAGTGAGGGACACAGAGAGCGAGGGACACAAAGGGCAAGGGACACAGAGAGTGTGGGACACAGAGAGTGTGGGACACAGAGAGCGAGGGACACAGAGAGCAGAGAGAGAGCGAGGGACACAGAGAGCCAGGGACACAGAGGGAGCGAGGGACACACAGAAAGGGAGGGACACAGACAGAGCGAGGGTCACAGACCGAGCTACACAGAGAGCGCGAGGGACACAGAGAGAGCGAGGGACACAAAGAGCGAGGGACACAAAGAGCGAGGGACACAGAGCACGAGGGACACAGAGAGCGAGGGACACAGAGAGTGTGGGACACAGAGAGCGAGGGACACAGAGAGTGAGGGAAACAGAGAGTGAGGGAAACACAGAGCGAGGGACACAGAGAGTGTGGGACACAGAGAGCGAGGGACACAGAGAGCGAGTAGCACAGAGCATGAGGGACACAAAGAGTGAGGGACACAGAGAGCGAGGGACACAAAGGGCAAGGGACACAGAGAGTGTGGGACACAGAGAGTGTGGGACAGAGAGAGCGAGGGACACAGAGAGCGAGGGACACAGAGAGTGAGGGGCACAGAGAGCGAGGGACACAGAGAGAGCGAGGGACACACAGAGAGCGAGGGACACAGAGAGAGCGAGGGACACACAGAGAGCGAGGGACACAGAGAGAGCGAGGGGCAGAGAGAGAGCGAGGGACACAGAGAGCCAGGGACACAGAGAGCGAGGGACACACAGCGAGCGAGGGACACAGAGAGAGCGAGGGGCAGAGAGAGAGCGAGGGACACAGAGAGCGAGGGACACAGAGAGAGCGAGGGACACAGAGAGCGAGGGACACAGAGAGCGAAGGACACAGAGAGCACGAGTGACACAGAGAGCGCGAGGGACACAGAGAGCGCGAGCGACACAGACACCGGGAGGGACACAGAGACCGCGAGGGACAGAGAGAGAGTGGGGGACACAGAGAGAGCGAGGGTCACAGAGAGCAAGGGACACAGAGAGCGAGGGACACTTAGAGAGTGAAGGATACAGAGAGTGAGGGACACACTGAGAGAGTGTGGGACACAGAGAGCGAGTGACACAGAGAGCGCGAGGGGCACAGAGAGCGCGAGGGACACAGAGAGCGAGGGACACAGAGAGAGAGCGAGGGACACAGAGAGCGAGGGACACAGAGAGCGAGGGACACACAGAGAGAGCGAGCGGCACAGACAGAGCAAGGGACACAGAGAGAGCGAGGGACATAGAGAGCGAGGGACACACAGAGAGAGTGAGGGACACAGAGAGAGAGCGAGGGACACAGAGAGCGACGGACACAGAGAGCGAGGGACACACAGAGAGAGCGAGCGGCACAGACAGAGCAAGGGACACAGAGAGAGCGAGGGACATAGAGAGCGAGGGACACACAGAGAGAGCGAGGGACATAGAGAGCGAGGGACGCACAGAGAGAACGAGGGACACAGAGAGCGAGGGACACAGAGAGCGAGGGACACAGAGAGTGAGGTACACAGAGTGCGAGGGAAACAGAGAGAGCGAGGGACACAGAGAGTGTGGAACACAGAGAGCGAGGGACACAGAGAGAGCGAGGGACACAGAGAGAGCGAGGGACACAGAGAGAGTGAGGGACACAGAGAGAGTGAGGGACACAGATCGAGGGACACAGACAGAGCGAGGGACACAGACAGAGCGAGGGACACAGAGAGAGCGAGGGACACACAGAAAGGGAGGGACACAGAGAGAGTGAGGGACACAGAGAGCGCGAGTGACACTGAGAGAGCGAGGACACAGAGAGCGATGGACACAGAGAGCGAGGGACACACAGAGATAGCGAGGGACACAGAGAGTGAGGGACACACAGACAGAGCCATGGACACAGAGAGAGCGAGGGACACAGAGAGCGAGGGACACACAGAGAGAGCGAGGGACACAGAGAGCGAGGGACACACAGAGAGAGTGTGGGACACAGAGAGAGTGAGAGACACAGAGAGACTGAGGGACACAAGGAGAGCGAGGAAAACAGAGAGAGCGAATGACACAGAGAGCGAGGGACACAGAGAGCAAGGGACACAGAGAGTGAGGGACACAGAGAGAGTGAGGGACACAGAGAGCGAGGGACACAGAAAGAGTCAGGGACACAGAGAGTGAGGGCCACAGAGAGAGTGAGGGACAGAGAGTGAGTGAGGGACACACAGAGAGAGTGAGGGACACAGAGAGCGAGGGACACAGAGAGTGTGGGACACATAGATCGAGGGACACCGAGAGTGTGGGACACATAGATCGAGGGACACAGAGAGTGAGGGACACAGAGAGTGAGGGACACACAGATCGAGGGACACAGAGAGTGAGGGACACAGAGAGTGAGGGACACACAGAGTGAGGGACACACAGAGCGAGGGACACAGAGAGTGTGGGACACAGAGAGCGAGGGACACAGAGAGCGAGTAGCACAGAGCATGAGGGACACAAAGAGTGAGGGACACAGAGAGCGAGGGACACACGGAGAGAGCGAGGGACACAGAGAGTGTGGGACACAGAGAGAGTGAGGGACACAGAGAGCGAGGGACACAGAGAGCGAGGGACACAGAGAGCGAGGGACACAGAGAGAGTCACCGACACAGAGAGTGAGGGCCAGAGAGAGAGTGAGGGACAGAGAGAGAGTGAGGGACACAGAGAGAGTGAGGGTCACAGAGAGTGAGGGGCACAGAGAGAGTGAGGGACACAGAGAGTGAGGAACACAGAGAGGGAGGGACACAGAGAGAGCGAGGGACACAGAGAGCGAGGGACACAGAGAGAGCGAGGGACACAGAGAGAGCAAGGGACACAGAGAGAGTGAGGGTCACAGAGAGTGAGGGGCACAGAGAGAGTGAGGGACACAGAGAGTGAGGAACACAGAGAGTGAGGAACACAGAGAGGGAGGGACACAGAGAGAGCGAGGGACACAGAGAGCGAGGGACACAGAGAGAGCGAGGGACACAGAGAGAGTGAGCGACTCAGGGAGAGTGAGGGACACAGAGAGAGTGAGGGACACAGAGAGAGCGAGGGACACAGAGAGCGCGAGGGACACAGCGAGAGCGAGGGACACACAGAAAGGGAGGGTCACAGACAGAGCCACACACAGACACAAATTCAAGACAGGCTGCGTCAATACATCTTTGAAATGGAGCGAGATCCATTCTCCACCTTTAACTTGGAGAGGTGTATCTGGCCTGTGTGTGACCCAAGACACACACTGACTCTGAACATCCTCACGGCAGCTTGGGGACAGACTTTTCTAAAGCACTTTTCATAACCTTTGGGTATCACAAACTGCTTCACAGGCAATGGAGCCCTTTTGAAATCTAGTCAGGAGTAATTTAGGAAATGGACCAGCTAATTTCAGAGAGAGACACAGAAACAGGATGAGATTGTGCTGTACATGTTTCAGAGCTGTCACTGAGACACACACGAGATGTACAATATCAATTATTATTCTGAAGCATGTGATTAAATCAGCCCTGAGACTGAATTCCAGTGTTTCAGAGTAAAGCTCCATCTACACTGTCCATCAAACACTCACAACGCAAATACTGTCTGTGCTTAAATACAGAGTCAAAATCCCTCTGTCCTGTCCAAGGAATTTTTCATTGCAGATAGTTATTTTTATTTTATGGAAAAGCAGAACTCAAATTGCACAGACTCCCAGGGTGGACTCTTGTTTATTTCAGCCCTTCACATTCAAACGTGAAGTTTAAGCTCCGATTACAGGTGTCTGCTTGTCTCTGTTTGTATATTCTCTGTTACTGTTGTTTTGTCACTTGTCTGAAGTATTTGAATAATAGGCCTTGGTTAATCAATCCTTTCTCCCAGCACATGGAAGTTGTGAATCTTCAAGGCTGTCAGTCTGATATAGATAACAATAAACTACAACCTTTGATCAATCCATTCCCCAACCCTAAATAGATCTCACACATTTCCATAATTCAGGAATATCTCCATCAAAACTTCCAATCAGTTCCCAATACTCTTGTTAACATTTGCCTGTATAACCTAAATTCCACTGACAGATACCGAAAGCTGCACAGAAAAATGACTGGGTATTTTAAACTTTGAAACAAAACTATTTGAACTTGTGCTTCAATCCTATTGTACAGAAATGTTGTCCGGTGGGCTGACAGTTTCTCAGTAAGACTGAAACATTGAGGTACGCCTCGCACTGCACTTGACAACATTTGTGGCACTTCAGGCAAGAGAGAGAGAGTGAGGGACACAGCAAGAGAGAGTGAGGGGCACAGCGAGAGAGAGTGAGGGACACAGCGAGAGAGAGTGAGGGACGCAGCGAGAGAGAGTGAGGGACACAGCGAGAGAGAGTGAGGGGCACAGCGAGAGAGAGTGAGGGACGCAGCGAGAGAGAGTGAGGGACACAGCGAGGGAGAGAGTGAGGGACACAGCGAGAGAGAGTGAGGGACACAGCGAGAGAGAGTGAGGGACACAGCGAGAGAGAGTGAGGGACACAGCGAGAGAGAGAGTGAGGGACACAGCGAGAGAGAGTGATGGACACAACGAGAGAGAGTGAGGGACACAGCGAGAGAGAGTGAGGGACACAGCGAGAGAGAGTGAGGGACACAGCGAGAGAGAGTGAGGGACACAGCGAGAGAGAGTGAGAGACACAGCGAGAGAGAGTGAGGGACACAGCGAGAGAATGAGGGACACAGCGAGAGAGAGTGAGGGACACAGCGAGAGAGAGAGCGAGGGGCACAGCGAGAGAGAGTGAGGGACACAGCGAGAGAGAGTGAGAGACACAGCGAGAGAGAGTGAGGGACACAGCGAGAGAATGAGGGACACAGCGAGAGAGAGTGAGGGACACAGCGAGAGAGAGTGAGGGACAGAGAGAGAGTGTGAGGGGCGCAGCGAGAGAGGGACACAGAGAGTGAGGGACACACAGAGAGAGCGAGGGACACAGACAGAGCAAGGGACACAGAGAGAGCGAGGGACATAGAGAGCGAGGGACATAGGGAGCAAGGGACGCACAGAGAGAACGAGGGACACAGAGAGCGAGGGAAACAGAGAGAGCGAGGGACACAGAGAGCGAGGGACACACAGAGAGAGTGAGGGACACAGAGAGTGTGGAACACAGAGAGCGAGGGAAACAGAGAGAGCGAGGGACACAGAGAGAGTGAGGGACACAGAGAGAGTGAGTGACACAGAGCGAGGGACACAGACAGAGCGAGGGACACAGACAGAGCGAGGGACACAGAGAGAGCGAGGGACACACAGAAAGGGAGGGACACAGAGAGAGTGAGGGACACAGAAAGAGCGAGGACACAGAGAGCGAGGGACACAGAGAGCAAGGGACACACAGAGATAGCGAGGGACACAGAGAGTGAGGGACACACAGAGAGAGTGTGGGACACAGAGAGAGTGAGTGACACAGTGAGAGAGTGTGGGACACAGAGAGTGAGGGACACACAGAGAGAGTGTGGGACACAGAGAGAGTGAGTGACACAGAGAGAGAGTGTGGGACACAGAGAGTGAGGGACACACAGAGAGAGCGAGGGACACAGAGAGCGAGGGACACACAGAGAGAGTGTGGGACACAGAGAGAGTGAGAGACACAGAGAGAGTGAGGGACACACAGAGAGCGAGGAACACAGAGAGAGCGAGGGACACAGAGAGCGAGGGACACAGAGAGCGAGGGACAGAGAGAGTGAGGGACACAGAGAGAGTGAGGGACCAGAGGGAGCGAGGGACCCAGAGAGAGCGAGGGACGCAGAGAGCGCGAAGGACACAGAGAGTGAGGGACACACAGAGAGTGAGGGGCACAGAGAGTGAGGGACACAGAGAGCGAGGGGCACAGAGAGCGAGGGACACAGAGAGCGAGGGACACACAGAGAGAGCGAGAGACACAGAGAATGCGGGACACAGAGAGCGAGGGACACAGAGAGCGAGGGACACAGAGAGAGTCAGGGACACAGAGAGTGAGGGGCACAGAGAGAGTGAGGGACACAGAGAGTGAGGAACACAGAGATTGAGGGACACAGAGAGAGTGAGGTACACCGAGAGGGAGGGACACAGAGAGAGCGAGGGACACACAGAGCGAGGGACACAGAGAGAGCAAGAGACACAGAGAGAGTGAGCTACTCAGGGAGAGCGAGGGACACAGAGAGAGTGAGGGACACAGAGAGAGCGAGGGACACAGAGAGCGCGAGGGACACAGCGAGAGCGAGGGACACACAGAAAGGGAGGGACACAGACAGAGCGAGGGTCACAGACCGAGCTACACAGAGAGCGCGAGGGACACAGAGAGAGCGAGGGACACAGAGAGTGTGGGACACAGAGAGCGAGAGACACAGAGAGTGAGGGACACAGAGAGTGAGGGACACAGAGAGTGAGGGACACAGAGAGTGTGGGACACAGAGAGCGAGGGACACAGAGAGCAAGTAGCACAGAGCATGAGGGACACATAGAGTGAGGGACACAGAGAGCGAGGGACACAAAGGGCAAGGGACACAGAGAGTGTGGGACACAGAGAGTGTGGGACACAGAGAGCGAGGGACACAGAGAGCAGAGAGAGAGCGAGGGACACAGAGAGCCAGGGACACAGAGGGAGCGAGGGACACACAGAAAGGGAGGGACACAGACAGAGCGAGGGTCACAGACCGAGCTACACAGAGAGCGCGAGGGACACAGAGAGAGCGAGGGACACAAAGAGCGAGGGACACAAAGAGCGAGGGACACAGAGCACGAGGGACACAGAGAGCGAGGGACACAGAGAGTGTGGGACACAGAGAGCGAGGGACACAGAGAGTGAGGGAAACAGAGAGTGAGGGAAACACAGAGCGAGGGACACAGAGAGTGTGGGACACAGAGAGCGAGGGACACAGAGAGCGAGTAGCACAGAGCATGAGGGACACAAAGAGTGAGGGACACAGAGAGCGAGGGACACAAAGGGCAAGGGACACAGAGAGTGTGGGACACAGAGAGTGTGGGACAGAGAGAGCGAGGGACACAGAGAGCGAGGGACACAGAGAGTGAGGGGCACAGAGAGCGAGGGACACAGAGAGAGCGAGGGACACACAGAGAGCGAGGGACACAGAGAGAGCGAGGGACACACAGAGAGCGAGGGACACAGAGAGAGCGAGGGGCAGAGAGAGAGCGAGGGACACAGAGAGCCAGGGACACAGAGAGCGAGGGACACACAGCGAGCGAGGGACACAGAGAGAGCGAGGGGCAGAGAGAGAGCGAGGGACACAGAGAGCGAGGGACACAGAGAGAGCGAGGGACACAGAGAGCGAGGGACACAGAGAGCGAAGGACACAGAGAGCACGAGTGACACAGAGAGCGCGAGGGACACAGAGAGCGCGAGCGACACAGACACCGGGAGGGACACAGAGACCGCGAGGGACAGAGAGAGAGTGGGGGACACAGAGAGAGCGAGGGTCACAGAGAGCAAGGGACACAGAGAGCGAGGGACACTTAGAGAGTGAAGGATACAGAGAGTGAGGGACACACTGAGAGAGTGTGGGACACAGAGAGCGAGTGACACAGAGAGCGCGAGGGGCACAGAGAGCGCGAGGGACACAGAGAGCGAGGGACACAGAGAGAGAGCGAGGGACACAGAGAGCGAGGGACACAGAGAGCGAGGGACACACAGAGAGAGCGAGCGGCACAGACAGAGCAAGGGACACAGAGAGAGCGAGGGACATAGAGAGCGAGGGACACACAGAGAGAGTGAGGGACACAGAGAGAGAGCGAGGGACACAGAGAGCGACGGACACAGAGAGCGAGGGACACACAGAGAGAGCGAGCGGCACAGACAGAGCAAGGGACACAGAGAGAGCGAGGGACATAGAGAGCGAGGGACACACAGAGAGAGCGAGGGACATAGAGAGCGAGGGACGCACAGAGAGAACGAGGGACACAGAGAGCGAGGGACACAGAGAGCGAGGGACACAGAGAGTGAGGTACACAGAGTGCGAGGGAAACAGAGAGAGCGAGGGACACAGAGAGTGTGGAACACAGAGAGCGAGGGACACAGAGAGAGCGAGGGACACAGAGAGAGCGAGGGACACAGAGAGAGTGAGGGACACAGAGAGAGTGAGGGACACAGATCGAGGGACACAGACAGAGCGAGGGACACAGACAGAGCGAGGGACACAGAGAGAGCGAGGGACACACAGAAAGGGAGGGACACAGAGAGAGTGAGGGACACAGAGAGCGCGAGTGACACTGAGAGAGCGAGGACACAGAGAGCGATGGACACAGAGAGCGAGGGACACACAGAGATAGCGAGGGACACAGAGAGTGAGGGACACACAGACAGAGCCATGGACACAGAGAGAGCGAGGGACACAGAGAGCGAGGGACACACAGAGAGAGCGAGGGACACAGAGAGCGAGGGACACACAGAGAGAGTGTGGGACACAGAGAGAGTGAGAGACACAGAGAGACTGAGGGACACAAGGAGAGCGAGGAAAACAGAGAGAGCGAATGACACAGAGAGCGAGGGACACAGAGAGCAAGGGACACAGAGAGTGAGGGACACAGAGAGAGTGAGGGACCCAGAGGGAGCGAGGGACCCAGAGAGAGCGAGGGACGCAGAGAGTGCGAGGGACACAGATAGTGAGGGACACAGAGAGAGTGAGGGGCACAGAGAGTGAGGGACACAGAGAGCGAGGGACACACAGAGAGAGCGAGAGACACAGAGAGTGAGGGGCACAGAGAGAGTGAGGGACACAGAGAGCGAGGGACGCAGAGAGCGCGAGGGACACAGAGAGTGAGGGACACAGAGAGAGTGAGGGGCACAGAGAGTGAGGGACACAGAGAGCGAGGGACACACAGAGAGAGCGAGAGACACAGAGAGTGAGGGGCACAGAGAGAGTGAGGGACACAGAGAGCGAGGGTCACAGAGAGCAAGGGACACAGAGAGCGAGGGACACTTAGAGAGTGAAGGATACAGAGAGTGAGGGACACACTGAGAGAGTGTGGGACACAGAGAGCGAGTGACACAGAGAGCGCGAGGGGCACAGAGAGCGCGAGGGACACAGAGAGCGAGGGGCACAGAGAGAGAGCGAGGGACACAGAGAGAGAGCGAGGGACACAGAGAGCGAGTGACACAGAGAGCGCGAGGGACACAGAGAGAGAGCGAGGGACACAGACAGAGAGCGAGGGACACAGAGAGCGAGGGACACACAGAGAGAGCGAGGGACACAGACAGAGCAAGGGACACAGAGAGAGTGAGGGACACAGAGAGTGAGGAACACAGAGAGCGAGGGAAACAGAGAAGCGAGGGACACAGAGAGCGAGGGACACACAGAGAGAGTGAGGGACACAGAGAGTGTGGAACACAGAGAGCGAGGGACACAGAGAGAGCGAGGGACACAGAGAGAGTGAGGGACACAGAGAGAGTGGGGGACACAGAGCGAGGGACACAGACAGAGCGAGTGTCACAGAGAGCAAGGGACACAGAGAGTGAGGGACACAGAGAGTGAGGGACACAGAGAGAGTGAGGGACCCAGAGGGAGCGAGGGACCCAGAGAGAGCGAGGGACGCAGAGAGCGCGAGGGACACAGAGAGTGAGGGACACAGAGAGAGTGAGGGGCACAGAGAGTGAGGGACACAGAGAGCGAGGGACACACAGAGAGAGCGAGAGACACAGAGAGTGAGGGACACAGAGAGAGTGAGGGACACAGAGAGCGAGGGTCACAGAGAGCAAGGGACACAGAGAGTGAGGGACATTTAGAGAGTGAAGGATACAGAGAGTGAGGGACACACTGAGAGAGTGTGGGACACACAGAGAGAGCGAGTGACACAGAGAGAGCGAGGGGCACAGAGAGCGCGAGGGACACAGAGAGCGAGGGACACAGAGAGTGTGGAACACAGAGAGAGCGAGGGACACAGAGAGAGTGGGGGACACAGAGCGAGCAAGGGTCACAGAGAGCAAGGGACACAGAGAGTGAGGGACACTTAGAGAGTGAAGGATACAGAGAGTGAGGGACACACTGAGAGAGTGTGGGACACAGAGAGAGCGAGGGACACAGAGAGCGCGAGGGGCACAGAGAGCGCGAGGGACACAGAGAGCGAGGGACACAGAGAGAGAGCGAGGGACACAGAGAGAGAGCGAGGGACACAGAGAGCGAGGGACACACAGAGAGAGAGAGGGACACAGACAGAGCAAGGGACACAGAGAGAGTGAGGGACACAGAGAGTGAGGAACACAGAGAGCGAGGGAAATAGAGAGAGCGAGGGACACAGAGAGCGAGGGACACATAGAGAGAGTGAGGGACACAGAGAGTGAGGGACACAGAGAGAGTGGGGGACACAGAGCGAGGGACACAGACAGAGCGAGGGACACAGACAGAGCGAGGGACACAGAGAGAGCGAGGGACACACAGAAAGGGAGGGACACAGAGAGAGTGAGGGACACAGAGAGCGCGAGTGACACAGAGAGAGCGAGGACACAGAGAGCGAGGGACACAGAGCGCGAGGGACACACAGAGATAGCGAGGGACACAGAGAGTGAGGGACACACAGAGAGAGTGTGGGACACAGAGAGAGTGAATGACACAGAGAGAGAGTGTGGGACACAGAGAATGAGGGACACACAGACAGAGCCATGGACACAGAGAGAGCGAGGGGCACAGAGAGCGCGAGGGACACAGAGAGCGAGGGACACAGAGAGTGTGGAACACAGAGAGAGCGAGGGACACAGAGAGAGTGGGGGACACAGAGCGAGCAAGGGTCACAGAGAGCAAGGGACACAGAGAGTGAGGGACACTTAGAGAGTGAATGATACAGAGAGTGAGGGACACACTGAGAGAGTGTGGGACACAGAGAGAGCGAGGGACACAGAGAGCGCGAGGGGCACAGAGAGCGCGAGGGACACAGAGAGCGAGGGACACAGAGAGAGAGCGAGGGACACAGAGAGAGAGCGAGGGACACAGAGAGCGAGGGACACACAGAGAGAGAGAGGGACACAGACAGAGCAAGGGACACAGAGAGAGTGAGGGACACAGAGAGTGAGGAACACAGAGAGCGAGGGAAATAGAGAGAGCGAGGGACACAGAGAGAGCGAGGGACACACAGCGAGCGAGGGACACAGAGAGAGCGAGGGGCAGAGAGAGAGCGAGGGACACAGAGAGCGAGGGACACAGAGAGAGCGAGGGACACAGAGAGAGCGAGGGACACAGAGAGCGAAGGACACAGAGAGCGAAGGACACAGAGAGCACGAGTGACACAGAGAGCGCGAGGGACACAGAGAGCGCGAGCGACACAGACACCGGGAGGGACACAGAGACCGCGAGGGACAGAGAGAGAGTGGGGGACACAGAGAGAGCGAGGGTCACAGAGAGCAAGGGACACAGAGAGCGAGGGACACTTAGAGAGTGAAGGATACAGAGAGTGAGGGACACACTGAGAGAGTGTGGGACACAGAGAGCGAGTGACACAGAGAGCGCGAGGGGCACAGAGAGCGCGAGGGACACAGAGAGCGAGGGACACAGAGAGAGAGCGAGGGACACAGAGAGCGAGGGACACAGAGAGCGAGGGACACACAGAGAGAGAGAGCGGCACAGACAGAGCAAGGGACACAGAGAGAGCGAGGGACATAGAGAGCGAGGGAAACACAGAGAGAGTGAGGGACACAGAGAGAGAACGAGGGACACAGAGAGCGAGGGACACAGAGAGCGAGGGACACACAGAGAGAGCGAGCGGCACAGACAGAGCAAGGGACACAGAGAGAGCGAGGGACATAGAGAGCGAGGGACACACAGAGAGAGCGAGGGACATAGAGAGCGAGGGACGCACAGAGAGAACGAGGGACACAGAGAGCGAGGGACACAGAGAGCGAGGGACACAGAGAGTGAGGTACACAGAGTGCGAGGGAAACAGAGAGAGCGAGGGACACAGAGAGTGTGGAACACAGAGAGTGAGGGACACAGAGAGAGCGAGGGACACAGAGAGAGCGAGGGACACAGAGAGAGTGAGGGACACAGAGCGAGGGACACAGACAGAGCGAGGGACACAGACAGAGCGAGGGACACAGAGAGAGCGAGGGACACACAGAAAGGGAGGGACACAGAGAGAGTGAGGGACACAGAGAGCGCGAGTGACACTGAGAGAGCGAGGACACAGAGAGCGAGGGACACAGAGAGCGAGGGACACAGAGATAGCGAGGGACACAGAGAGAGTGAGAGACACAGAGAGCGAGGGACACAGAGAGCGAGGGACACACAGAGATAGCGAGGGACACAGAGAGAGCGAGGACACAGAGAGCGAGGGACACAGAGAGCGAGGGACACACAGAGATAGCGAGGGACACAGAGAGTGAGGGACACACAGATAGAGCCATGGACACAGAGAGAGCGAGGGACACAGAGAGCGAGGGACACACAGAGAGAGCGAGGGACACAGAGAGCGAGGGACACACAGAGAGAGTGTGGGACACAGAGAGAGTGAGAGACACAGAGAGACTGAGGGACACAAGGAGAGCGAGGAAAACAGAGAGAGCGAATGACACAGAGAGCGAGGGACACAGAGAGCAAGGGACACAGAGAGTGAGGGACACAGAGAGAGTGAGGGACCCAGAGGGAGCGAGGGACCCAGAGAGAGCGAGGGACGCAGAGAGTGCGAGGGACACAGATAGTGAGGGACACAGAGAGAGTGAGGGGCACAGAGAGTGAGGGACACAGAGAGCGAGGGACACACAGAGAGAGCGAGTGACACAGAGAGTGAGGGGCACAGAGAGAGTGAGGGACACAGAGAGCGAGGGACGCAGAGAGCGCGAGGGACACAGAGAGTGAGGGACACAGAGAGAGTGAGGGGCACAGAGAGTGAGGGACACAGAGAGCGAGGGACACACAGAGAGAGCGAGAGACACAGAGAGTGAGGGGCACAGAGAGAGTGAGGGACACAGAGAGCGAGGGTCACAGAGAGCAAGGGACACAGAGAGCGAGGGACACTTAGAGAGTGAAGGATACAGAGAGTGAGGGACACACTGAGAGAGTGTGGGACACAGAGAGCGAGTGACACAGAGAGCGCGAGGGGCACAGAGAGCGCGAGGGACACAGAGAGCGAGGGGCACAGAGAGAGAGCGAGGGACACAGAGAGAGAGCGAGGGACACAGAGAGCGAGTGACACAGAGAGCGCGAGGGACACAGAGAGAGAGCGAGGGACACAGACAGAGAGCGAGGGACACAGAGAGCGAGGGACACACAGAGAGAGCGAGGGACACAGACAGAGCAAGGGACACAGAGAGAGTGAGGGACACAGAGAGTGAGGAACACAGAGAGCGAGGGAAACAGAGAGAGCGAGGGACACAGAGAGCGAGGGACACACAGAGAGAGTGAGGGACACAGAGAGTGTGGAACACAGAGAGCGAGGGACACAGAGAGAGCGAGGGACACAGAGAGAGCGAGGGACACAGAGAGAGTGAGGGACACAGAGAGAGTGGGGGACACAGAGCGAGGGACACAGACAGAGCGAGTGTCACAGAGAGCAAGGGACACAGAGAGTGAGGGACACAGAGAGTGAGGGACACAGAGAGTGAGGGACACAGAGAGAGTGAGGGACCCAGAGGGAGCGAGGGACCCAGAGAGAGCGAGGGACGCAGAGAGCGCGAGGGACACAGAGAGTGAGGGACACAGAGAGAGTGAGGGGCACAGAGAGTGAGGGGCACAGAGAGCGAGGGACACACAGAGAGAGCGAGAGACACAGAGAGTGAGGGACACAGAGAGAGTGAGGGACACAGAGAGCGAGGGTCACAGAGAGCAAGGGACACAGAGAGTGAGGGACACTTAGAGAGTGAAGGATACAGAGAGTGAGGGACACACTGAGAGAGTGTGGGACACACAGAGAGAGCGAGTGACACAGAGAGAGCGAGGGGCACAGAGAGCGCGAGGGACACAGAGAGCGAGGGACACAGAGAGTGTGGAACACAGAGAGAGCGAGGGACACAGAGAGAGTGGGGGACACAGAGCTAGCAAGGGTCACAGAGAGCAAGGGACACAGAGAGTGAGGGACACTTAGAGAGTGAAGGATACAGAGAGTGAGGGACACACTGAGAGAGTGTGGGACACAGAGAGAGCGAGGGACACAGAGAGCGCGAGGGGCACAGAGAGCGCGAGGGACACAGAAAGCGAGGGACACAGAGAGAGAGCGAGGGACACAGAGAGAGAGCGAGGGACACAGAGAGCGAGGGACACAGAGAGAGAGAGAGGGACACAGACAGAGCAAGGGACACAGAGAGAGTGAGGGACACAGAGAGTGAGGAACACAGAGAGCGAGGGAAATAGAGAGAGCGAGGGACACAGAGAGCGAGGGACACACAGAGAGAGTGAGGGACACAGAGAGTGAGGGACACAGAGAGAGTGGGGGACACAGAGCGAGGGACACAGACAGAGCGAGGGACACAGACAGAGCGAGGGACACAGAGAGAGCGAGGGACACACAGAAAGGGAGGGACACAGAGAGAGTGAGGGACACAGAGAGCGCGAGTGACACAGAGAGAGCGAGGACACAGAGAGCGAGGGACACAGAGCGCGAGGGACACACAGAGATAGCGAGGGACACAGAGAGTGAGGGACACACAGAGAGAGTGTGGGACACAGAGAGAGTGAATGACACAGAGAGAGAGTGTGGGACACAGAGAATGAGGGACACACAGACAGAGCCATGGACACAGAGAGAGCGAGGGGCACAGAGAGCGCGAGGGACACAGAGAGCGAGGGACACAGAGAGTGTGGAACACAGAGAGAGCGAGGGACACAGAGAGAGTGGGGGACACAGAGCGAGCAAGGGTCACAGAGAGCAAGGGACACAGAGAGTGAGGGACACTTAGAGAGTGAAGGATACAGAGAGTGAGGGACACACTGAGAGAGTGTGGGACACAGAGAGAGCGAGGGACACAGAGAGCGCGAGGGGCACAGAGAGCGCGAGGGACACAGAGAGCGAGGGACACAGAGAGAGAGCGAGGGACACAGAGAGAGAGCGAGGGACACAGAGAGCGAGGGACACACAGAGAGAGAGAGGGACACAGACAGAGCAAGGGACACAGAGAGAGTGAGGAACACAGAGAGTGAGGAACACAGAGAGCGAGGGAAATAGAGAGAGCGAGGGACACAGAGAGCGAGGGACACACAGAGAGAGTGAGGGACACAGAGAATGTGGAACACAGAGAGTGAGGGACACAGAGAGCGAGGGACACAGAGAGAGCGAGGGACACAGAGAGAGCGAGGGACACAGTGAGCGAGGGACACAGAGAGAGTGAGGGACACAGAGAGAGTGGGGGACACAGAGCGAGGGACACAGACAGAGCGAGGGACACAGACAGAGCGAGGGACACAGAGAGAGCGAGGGACACACAGAAAGGGAGGGACACAGAGCGAGTGAGGGACACAGAGAGCGCGAGTGACACAGAGAGAGCGAGGACACAGAGAGCGAGGGACACAGAGCGCGAGGGACACACAGAGATAGCGAGGGACACAGAGAGTGAGGGACACAGAGAGAGAGTGTGGGACACAGAGAGAGTGAATGACACAGTGAGAGAGTGTGGGACACAGAGAGTGAGGGACACACAGAGAGAGTGTGGGACACAGAGAGAGTGAATGACACAGAGAGAGAGTGTGGGACACAGAGAATGAGGGACACACAGACAGAGCCATGGACACAGAGAGAGCGAGGAACACAGAGAGCGAAGGACACACAGAGAGAGCGAGGGACATAGAGAGCGAGGGACACACAGAGAGAGTGTGGGACACAGAGAGAGTGAGAGACACAGAGAGAGTGAGGGACACAGAGAGCGAGGGACACAGAGAGCGAGGGACACAGAGAGTGAGGGACACAGAGAGAGTGAGGGACCCAGAGGGAGCGAGGGACCCAGAGAGAGCGAGGGACGCAGAGAGTGCGAGGGACACAGAGAGTGAGGGACACAGAGAGAGTGAGGGGCACAGAGAGTGAGGGACACAGAGAGCGAGGGACACACAGAGAGAGCGAGAGACACAGAGAGTGAGGGACACAGAGAGAGTGAGGGACACAGAGAGCGAGGGACACAGAGAGCGAGGGACACAGAAAGAGTCAGGGACACAGAGAGTGAGGGCCACAGAGAGAGTGAGGGACAGAGAGTGTGTGAGGGACACAGAGAGAGTGAGGGTCAAGAGAGTGAGGGGCACAGAGAGAGTGAGGGACACAGAGAGTGAGGAACACAGAGAGTGAGGGACACAGAGAGAGTGAGGGACACCGAGAGTGAGCGACACAGGGAAAGCGAGGGACACAGAGAGAGGGAGGGACACAGAGAGAGCGAGGGACACAGAGAGCGAGGGACACAGAGAGAGCAAGGGACACAGAGAGAGTGAGGGACACGGAGAGTGAGCGACACAGGGAGAACGAGGGACACAGAGAGAGGGAGGGACACAGAGAGAGAGAGGGACACACAGAGCGAGGGACACAGAGAGTGTGGGACACAGAGAGCGAGGGACACAGAGAGTGTGGGACACAGAGAGTGTGGGACACAGAGAGCGAGTAGCACAGAGCATGAGGGACACAAAGAGTGAGGGACACAGAGAGCGAGGGACTCAAAGGTCAAGGGACACAGAGATTGTCGGACACAGAGAGTGTGGGACACAGAGAGCGAGGGACACAGAGAGAGCGAAGGACACAGAGAGTGCGAGGGACTCAGAGAGTGAGGGGCACAGAGAGCGAGGGACACAGAGAGAGCGAGAGACACAGAGAGAGCGAGGGACACACAGAGAGCGAGGGACACAGGGAGAGCGAGGGGCAGAGAGAGAGTAAGGGACACAGAGAGCCAGGGACACAGAGAGAGCGAGGGACACACAGCGAGCGAGGGACACAGAGAGAGCGAGGGGCAGAGAGAGAGCGAGGGACACAGAGAGCGAGGGACACAGAGAGCGAGGGACACAGAGAGCGAAGGACACAGAGAGCGAAGGACACAGAGAGCACGAGTGACACAGAGAGCGCGAGGGACACAGAGAGTGCGAGCGACACAGACACCGGGAGGGACACAGAGACCGCGAGGGACAGAGAGAGAGTGGGGGACACAGAGAGAGCGAGGGTCACAGAGAGCAAGGGACACAGAGAGCGAGGGACACTTAGAGAGTGAAGGATACAGAGAGTGAGGGACACACTGAGAGAGTGTGGGACACAGAGAGCGAGTGACACAGAGAGCGCTAGGGACACAGAGAGCGCGAGGGACACAGAGAGCGAGGGACACAGAGAGTGTGGAACACAGAGAGAGTGTGGGACACAGAGAGAGCGAGGGACACAGAGAGAGCGAGGGACACAGAGAGCAAGGGACACAGAGAGAGCGAGGGACATAGAGAGCGAGGGACGCACAGAGAGAACGAGGGACACAGAGAGCGAGGAAACAGAGCGAGTGAGAGACACAGAGAGTGAGGAACACAGAGAGCGAGGGAAACAGATATAGCGAGGGACACAGTAAGCGAGGGACACACAGAGAGAGTGAGGGACACAGAGAGTGTGGAACACAGAGAGCGAGGGACACAGAGAGAGCGAGGGACACAGAGAGAGCGAGGGACACAGAGAGAGTGAGGGACACAGAGAGAGTGAGGGACAGAGAGCGAGGGACACAGACAGAGCGAGGGACACAGAGAGAGCGAGGGACACAGAGAGAGTGAGGGACACAGAGAGAGTGAGGGACCCAGAGCGAGGGACACAGACAGAGCGTGGGACACAGAGAGAGCGAGGGACACAAAGAGCGAGGGACACAGAGCACGAGGGACACAGAGAGCGAGGGACACAGAGAGTGAGGAAAACAGAGAGTGAGGGACACAGAGAGAACGAGGGACACAGACAGTGAGGCACACAGAGAGCGAGGGACCCAGAGAGCGATTAACACAGAGAACGAGGGACACAGAGAGTGAGGGACACAGTGCACGAGGGACACAGAGAGCGCGAGGGACACAGAGAGCCCGAGGGACACACAGAAAGGGAGGGACACAGACAGAGCGAGGGTCACAGACCGAGGGACACTGAGAGAGCGAGGGACACAGAGAGAGCGATGGACACAGAGAGAGCAAGGGACACAGGGAGCAAGGGACACAGAGAGAGCGAGGGACACAGAGAGAGCGAGGGACACAGCGAGAGCGAGGGACACAGCTAGAGCGAGGGACACAGAGAGAGCGAGGGACACATGGAGGAAGAGGGACACAGAGAGAGCGAGGGACACAGAGAGAGCGAGGGACACAGATAGAGCGAGGGACACATGGAGGAAGAGGGACACAGAGGGAGCGAGGGACACACAGAGAGCGAGGGACACAGAGAGTGAGGGACACAGAGAGCAAGGGACAGAGCGAGAGAGAGAGAGGGACACAGAGAGTGAGAAACAGAGAGCGCGAGGGACACAGAGAGAGTGTGGGACACAGAGAGCGAGTGACACAGAGAGCGCTAGGGACACAGAGAGCGCGAGGGACACAGAGAGCGAGGGACACAGGGAGTGTGGAACACAGAGAGAGTGTGGGACACAGAGAGAGCGAGGGACACAGAGAGAGCGAGGGACACAGAGAGCAAGGGACACAGAGAGAGCGAGGGACATAGAGAGCGAGGGACGCACAGAGAGAACGAGGGACACAGAGAGCGAGGAAAACACAGAGCGAGTGAGAGACACAGAGAGTGAGGAACACAGAGAGCGAGGGAAACAGATATAGCGAGGAACACAGTAAGCGAGGGACACAAAGAGAGAGTGAGGGACACAGAGAGTGTGGAACACAGAGAGCGAGGGACACAGAGAGAGCGAGGGACACAGAGAGAGCGAGGGACACAGAGAGAGTGAGGGACACAGAGAGAGTGAGGGACACAGAGCGAGGGACACAGACAGAGCGAGGGACACAGAGAGAGCGAGGGACACTGAGAGAGCGAGGGACACAGAGAGAGTGAGGGACACAGAGAGAGTGAGGGACACAGAGCGAGGGACACAGACAGAGCGAGGGACACAGAGAGAGCGAGGGACACAAAGAGCGAGGGACACAGAGCACGAGGGACACAGAGAGCGAGGGACACAGAGAGTGAGGAAAACAGAGAGTGAGGGACACAGAGAGAACGAGGGACACAGAGAGTGAGGCACACAGAGAGCGAGGGACCCAGAGAGCGATTAACACAGAGAACGAGGGACACAGAGAGTGAGGGACACAGTGCACGAGGGACACAGAGAGCGCGAGGGACACAGAGAGCCCGAGGGACACACAGAAAGGGAGGGACACAGACAGAGCGAGGGTCACAGACCGAGGGACACTGAGAGAGCGAGGGACACAGAGAGAGCGATGGACACCGAGAGAGCGAGGGACACAGAGAGAGCGAGGGACACAGAGAGAGCGAGGGACACAGCGAGAGCGAGGGACACAGCTAGAGCGAGGGACACAGAGAGAGCGAGGGACACATGGAGGAAGAGGGACACAGAGAGAGCGAGGGACACAGAGAGAGCGAGGGACACAGATAGAGCGAGGGACACATGGAGGAAGAGGGACACAGAGGGAGCCAGGGACACACAGAGAGCGAGGGACACAGAGAGTGAGGGACACAGAGAGCAAGGGACACAGCGAGAGAGAGGGACACAGAGAGAGTGAGGGACACAGAGAGAGTGAGGGACACAGAGCGAGGGACACAGACAGAGCGAGGGACACAGACAGAGCGAGGGACACAGAGAGAGCGAGGGACACAGAGAGAGCGAGGGACACACAGAAAGGGAGGGACACAGAGAGAGTGAGGGACACAGAGAGCGCGAGTGACACAGAGAGAGCGAGGACACAGAGAGCGAGGGACACAGAGAGCGAGGGACACACAGAGATAGCGAGGGACACAGATAGTGAGGGACACACAGAGAGAGTGTGGGACACAGAGAGCGTGAATGACAGAGAGAGAGAGTGTGGGACACAGAGAATGAGGGACACACAGACAGAGCCATGGACACAGAGAGAGCGAGGGACACAGAGAGCGAGGGACACACAGAGAGAGCGAGGGACACACAGAGAGAGTGTGGTACACAGAGAGAGTGAGAGACACAGAGAGAGTGAGGGACACAGAGAGCGAGGGACACAGAGAGCGAGGGACACAGAGAGTGAGGGACACAGAGAGAGTGAGGGACCCAGTGGGAGCGAGGGACCCAGAGAGAGCGAGGGACGCAGAGAGTGCGAGGGACACAGAGAGTGAGGGACACAGAGAGAGTGAGGGGCACAGAGAGTGAGGGACACAGAGAGCGAGGGACACACAGAGAGAGCGAGAGACACAGAGTGAGGGACACAGAGAGAGTGAGGGACACAGAGAGCGAGGGACACAGAAAGAGTAAGGGACATAGAGAGTGAGGGCCACAGAGAGAGTGAGGGACAGAGAGTGAGTGAGGGACACAGAGAGAGTGAGGGTCACAGAGAGTGAGGGGCACAGAGAGAGTGAGGGACACAGAGAGTGAGGAACACAGAGAGTGAGGGACACAGAGAGAGTGAGGGACACCGAGAGTGAGCGACACAGGGAGAGCGAGGGACACAGAGAGAGGGAGGGACACAGAGAGAGCGAGGGTCACAGAGAGCGAGGGACACAGAGAGAGCAAGGGACACAGAGAGAGTGAGGGACACGGAGAGTGAGCGACACAGGGAGAACGAGGGACACAGAGAGAGGGAGGGACACAGAGAGAGGGAGGGACACAGAGAGAGCGAGGGACACACAGAGCGAGGGACACAGAGAGTGTGGGACACAGAGAGCGAGGGACACAGAGAGTGTGGGACACAGAGAGTGTGGGACACAGAGAGCGAGTAGCACAGAGCATGAGGGACACAAAGAGTGAGGGACACAGAGAGCGAGGGACACAAACGTCAAGGGACACAGAGAGTGTCGGACACAGAGAGTGTCGGACACAGAGAGCGAGGGACACAGAGAGAGCGAAGGACACAGAGAGTGCGAGGGACTCAGAGAGTGAGGGGCACAGAGAGCGAGGGGCACAGAGAGAGCGAGAGACACAGAGAGAGCGAGGGACACACAGAGAGCGAGGGACACAGGGAGAGCGAGGGGCAGAGAGAGAGTAAGGGACACAGAGAGCCAGGGACACAGAGAGAGCGAGGGACACACAGCGAGCGAGGGACACAGAGAGAGCGAGGGGCAGAGAGAGAGCGAGGGACACAGAGAGCGAGGGACACAGAGAGCGAGGGACACAGAGAGCGAAGGACACAGAGAGCGAAGGACACAGAGAGCACGAGTGACACAGAGAGCGCGAGGGACACAGAGAGTGCGAGCGACACAGACACCGGGAGGGACACAGAGACCGCGAGGGACAGAGAGAGAGTGGGGGACACAGAGAGAGCGAGGGTCACAGAGAGCAAGGGACACAGAGAGCGAGGGACACTTAGAGAGTGAAGGATACAGAGAGTGAGGGACACACTGAGAGAGTGTGGGACACAGAGAGCGAGTGACACAGAGAGCGCTAGGGACACAGAGAGCGCGAGGGACACAGAGAGCGAGGGACACAGAGAGTGTGGAACACAGAGAGAGTGTGGGACACAGAGAGAGCGAGGGACACAGAGAGAGCGAGGGTCACAGAGAGCAAGGGACACAGAGAGAGCGAGGGACATAGAGAGCGAGGGACGCACAGAGAGAACGAGGGACACAGAGAGCGAGGAAAACACAGAGCGAGTGAGAGACACAGAGAGTGAGGAACACAGAGAGCGAGGGAAACAGATATAGCGAGGAACACAGTAAGCGAGGGACACACAGAGAGAGTGAGGGACACAGAGAGTGTGGAACACAGAGAGCGAGGGACACAGAGAGAGCGAGGGACACAGAGAGAGCGAGGGACACAGAGAGAGTGAGGGACACAGAGAGAGTGAGGGACACAGAGCGAGGGACACAGACAGAGCGAGGGACACAGAGAGAGCGAGGGACACAGAGAGAGCGAGGGACACAGAGAGAGTGAGGGACACAGAGAGAGTGAGGGACACAGAGCGAGGGACACAGACAGAGCGAGGGACACAGAGAGAGCGAGGGACACAAAGAGCGAGGGACACAGAGCACGAGGGACACAGAGAGCGAGGGACACAGAGAGTGAGGAAAACAGAGAGTGAGGGACACAGAGAGAACGAGGGACACAGAGAGTGAGGCACACAGAGAGCGAGGGACCCAGAGAGCGATTAACACAGAGAACGAGGGACACAGAGAGTGAGGGACACAGAGAGTGAGGGACACAGTGCACGAGGGACACAGAGAGCGCGAGGGACACAGAGAGCCCGAGGGACACACAGAAAGTGAGGGACACAGAGAGAGTGTGGGACACAGAGAGAGCGAGGGACACAGAGAGATCGAGGGACACAGAGAGCGAGGGACACAGAGAGCGAGGGACACACAGAGAGAGCAAGGGACACAGACAGAGCCAGGGACACAGAGAGAGCAAGGGACATAGAGAGCGAGGGACACACAGAGAGAGCGAGGAACACAGAGAGTGAGGAACACAGAGAGCGAGGGAAACAGAGAGAGCGAGGGTCACAGAGAGAGCGAGGGACACAGAGAGTGAGGGACACAGAGAGAGTGAGGGACACAGACCGAGGGACACAGACAGAGCGAGGGGCACAGAGAGAGCGAGGGACGCAGAGAGAGCGAGGGACACAGAGAGTGAGGGACACAGAGAGCAAGGGACACAGCGAGAGAGAGAGAGGGACACAACGAGAGAGAGGGGGACAGGGAGAGAGCAAGGGACACAGAGAGCAAGGGACACAGAGAGCAAGGGACACAGCGAGAGAGAGAGGGACACAACGAGAGAGAGGGGGACACAGCGAGAGGGACGGGTACACGGCGAGAGAGTGAGGGACACAGCGAGAGAGAGAGGGACACAGCGAGTGAGAGAGGACCGCAGCGAGAGAGAGAGGGGCACAGCGAGAGAGAGAGGAGCACACCGAGTGAGGGAGGGACACAGCGAGAGAGAGTGGGACAGCACGGTAGCCTTGTGGATAGCACAATTGTTTCACAGCTCCAGGGTCCCAGGTTCGATTCCGGCTTGGGTCACTCTCTGTGCGGAGTCTGCACATCCTCCCCGTGTCTGCGTGGGTTTCCTCCGGGTGCTCTGGTTTCCTCCCACAGTCCAAAGATGTGCAGGTTAGGTGGATTGGCCATGATAAATAGCCCTTAGTGTCCAGAATTGCCCTTAGCGTTGTGGGGTTACTGGGTTATGGGGATAGGGTGGCGGTGTTGACCTTGGGTGGCGTGCTCTTTCCAAGAGCTGGTGCAGACTCGATGGGCCGAATGGCCACCTTCTGCACTGTAAATTCTATGATAATCTATGACACAGCGAAAGAGAGAGAGGGACACAGCGAGAGAGCGGGGAACACAGCGAGAGAGAGAGGGACACAGCGAGTGAGCGAGGAACACAGCGAGAGAGAGAGAGGGGGACACAGTGAGAGGGACGGGTACACAGCGAGAGAGAGAGGGACACAGCGAGAGAGCGAGGAACACAGCGAGAGAGAGGGGGACACAGCGAGAGAGAGAGGGAAGCAGCGAGAGAGAGTGAGGGACGCAGCGAGAGAGAGAGGGGGACACATCGAGAGGGACGGGTACACAGCGAGAGAGAGAAGGACACAGCGAGAGAGCGAGGAACACAGCGAGAGAGACAGAGAGACGGGGACACATAGAGGGAGAGGGACACAGAGAGAGTGAGACAGATAGAAAGAGATACGCAGTGAAAGAGAGGGATAGAGTGAGATAGAAGGACACAGACAGCGAGAGAGAGGGACACAGAGGGAGAGAGGGATACAGAGAGGGACAGTGAGAGGTGGGCACACAGACAGAGTAAGGGACACACACACAGAAAGAGGTACACAGCGGGTCAGGATCTGAGGTTTCGGAGGCGTGAGTGGGTCAGGGATTGAGAGTTAGGGGACATGAGGGTGTGAGGGTGCCAGGACGTGAGGCAGTCAGAACATTGGGGTTATTAAACTGACCGTTTTCATTGAATCCAAATTGTTTCATTACAAATTCTAATCTCAGGAATTGACATCAGAGGATTTCAGTGAAAAATCCCATTGATCCTCACTGTCTAATAAAATTATGTTGTTGCCGATGACCGTGTACTGATTCAGGAATAAACTTTTCATCTCACAGTGAGAAAAAGTCAAATTGAATCCAGATTTATAGAGCAGCTCATTGAAGAAATCTGTCTGTGAACAACATGTAAAATATGAAGTGAAACTTTGCAATGAGCTTTGTTTTTGTGGCCAGGAATCTTCTCTCCAAATGTAGGCAGAAATGAAGTTGTGTTTAACTCACATTCTGTGATTTCTTGCTGCTTTTTACTCATTCTATGGAGAGCCTTCCTAAGGCGACAGACGAATAGTCATTCCAAACATGTCAGAAATTCAGAGGTAAACAAATGTTAAACCAAAGACAGAAATAATGACAGGACAGAATCTGTTGCTAACTGCTGAATTAACATAACCATAGACAGGACAAGTGTCTTCCTTAGCAGACACAGGAACCACACCGAGGGGGGCATTCCTCACAGAAAGTCGGGGGTGGGGTCTGCACACAGGTCACTGAGGAGATCTCAGTCCAAACTGTTTCTAATCATTTCCCAATACTATTTTAAATTACGATTCAATCCTATTGGAGGGGAGTGAGTGAGAGATATGGCAGATGCAGTACAACGTGGATAAATGTGAGGTTATCCACTTGGGTAGAGAAAATAAGAACGTCCCTGTCTAATAATTACATTTAATCCAATTTTTTCTGTCCTGCTCAGTGAACAACACTGGTGTGGGGAAGGCCAAGGGTTAGCTGAAGTCACATTCTGTGTGTGTGGGGCTGAGCAGCAAGGAGATCAGTATCTCTTGGCCTGCATTTACATGTCAATAGAGAGCTGTGGTCTGAGACAGACATTCCACACATGGCAGAGACTAGGGGTGGAGTCTGCTCACAGCTCACTGAGGATATATCTGTGTCTGAGGGACTTCAGTTCACAAACCAAAAACTCACTACACTCAAAACATTACCCCTCTGCTTCAGTGTGTGTGTGTGTGTGTGTCGCTGGGTGTGTCAATCTGCCTGTTTTTGGCTGTTGACATGTTACTGATTGACTCGAGATTGGAGATGTTGAACTCCTGTTGTGCTGTTTTGAATATTTTATTAAAATGTCCCTGTTATTGCCTTTATAATCAATGTTATCTCCTTTTTTTCTCCAGAGGCGTTTTTATTTGGAGAACTGGAAGGAAGTCGGGAATCCAGTGAGGAGGACGAGGGAGGGTGAATTCTTCCCGAGGGAGCGCTGGCTGAGGCCTGTTCCGCAGGCTTCACCCGGGTTATTACCCTGACTGAGGTTTAATTTTAATATTGGAGGGATCAAAAAGAGTGAATGAGGGAGGGAGACAGAAATATGTATAAGAGGGATAGAGAGACAGCGAGAAACACAAGAGAAGGGGATTTTCACAGTAACTTCATTGCAGTATTAATGTCAGCCTAATTGTGACAATAAAAAGATTTTGAGTATTAATTGTCTCTCAATCTTTTTTAACCTCTGGTTGAAAGCTGTGACTTATTTGTATTCGGATGTTGCTGAGGGGTTGTAAAACTGAAAAGGGGACCCTGGGCTCTCGCTGTATGAAATAGTTTCAATCTTTTCCTGTGGTTTAGTTGATTTTCTCCCTCTTTTTCCCAGGAATTTGAATTTTGAAAGACTGCAATGTGAGCAGGAATCTTTGGGTAAGGGTATTTCTCCCGAGCATGGATGGATGGACTGAGGCCTACTCCACAGGCCGCACTCACGTGAGTTGTCTCTTTATTGCAGCCCCGGCCTTGCACTTAGACACAAACACATTAAACCTTATGTGGGCGGCAAAGAGTAAAATACAAATCTGGAATATGAAGCTGTCTAATTTTGTTCCAAAATAACAGGGGTTATATTAATTCTGAGCGTCCCAGGGGTGGGGGTATGGGGTGCGGTGTGTGTGTGGGGTGGGGGGTGGGGGGCATTTCACTGTTTCAGCCACTCTCTGTAATCTGGTAGAGAGAGAGAGAGAAATCTCAGATCAGAAACTCTGAACTCAATTTTGAAAGTGGTCATCATTTGTTGGGCTCTCCCTGTGCCCAGGTTGCCGGCATAATTCACAAAATTAACGATAGTGGGGTCACTTTTAAATGAACCCATTGACTGTAAAGTAATCTCGATTGCCCGGAATTAAAGTCCCTTGACTTGAAGCGGGTCTAATTCTGGAATGAAGCCTGTATTTTAGGCCGAGGCACAAGTATGAGAGTGAAATTAAATTCGCAGGAGGTCATTTGAATTCAGTTTGCTGTGGTTGTGAATGTTGGATTCCTGTGTGTGACCCTGTCTCTCTCTCTCTTTCTCCTTCCCAACTATTAGGATGATAGAAAGAGAGAGAGAGAGAAGTACAGAAAGAGTGTGGGGCTGGGGGGTAATAGAGATTAGAGAGAGGGAGAGGAGAAAGACAGAGATGGTGGAGGGAGAGGGAGGTCGTGAAAAAGAGAGGCTTTCTCTCCCTTTCTGTCTTCCTTCCATTCTTGCCCCTCTCTCTCTCTCTCTCTGTCTCCCCAGCTTTCTGCCACTATCTGTCCATTTCTCTCCAGCTTTTTAGTGTCTCTTTAAACCTTTAATCTAAGAAAACCACCCCACAAACTGCAATGGGGAGTCTCATCACATCTTTCTGGGGATATCCTGATTAGAGAAACAAATAGAACTAAATGCTGGAAGGCTGATGAGGGATAACGAGGGAGACAGAAATATGAATGAGAGGGATAGTGGGACCGAATGAGATAGCGAGAGAGAGAGAAAGAGAAAGACAAGGGAAGTGGGAACTGTCTCTCAATCTTTTTTATTCTGTGGTTTATAACTGAGATTAGTGTAGGTGGATGTTGCTGAGAGTTTGTGTGACTGAGAGGGGGAATCTTGGCCTCTTGCTGTGCTACAAGTGTAAACATTTTCCTGCGTTTTAGTTAATTTTCTCCCTCTTTTTCCCAGGAATTTG
Organism: Scyliorhinus torazame; assembly: GCF_047496885.1. NCBI lineage: Eukaryota > Metazoa > Chordata > Chondrichthyes > Carcharhiniformes > Scyliorhinidae > Scyliorhinus > Scyliorhinus torazame. Next base: position 283,716 of record NW_027307817.1, read on the forward strand.
AACTTTGAAGACTGCAATGCGACCAGGAATCTTTGGACAAAGGCTATTCTCCAGAGGACAAGTGGATGGACTGAGGCCTACTCCACAGGCCGCACTCACGTGAGTTGTCTCTTTATTGCCGCACCGGCCTTGCACTTCGACACAAACACATTAACCCTTTGGTGGGCGGCAAAGAGTAAAATACAAATCTGGAATATAAAGCTGTCTAATTTTGTTCCAAAATAACAGGGGTTATGTTAATTCTGAGCATCCCGGGTATGTGTGGTGGGGGGGGGGGGGATTTCACTGTCTCAGCCACTCTCTGCAACCTGGTAGCAAATGTCAACGACACTCAACACTGCCGACTGCACCTTCTGGGATCTTTCTGTGTGCCAATGGATTTTGTTTCAAAAAGGTTTTTCTTCGTTTTAAGAGGCAGTTTAACTCTTTCAGAAACTGAAGGGACTTCTCCAGGGATGTTCCAATCCACACATGACACGGCGGGGGTGGGGTGGGGGGGGGTGGTGTTAGGTGCAGTGGGGAATGGGGCTCCCAGCAGGAGTGAGGAGGGGGGGGGGGGGGGGGGAGAAGGACAGTGTCCCATCTGGTTAGGTCCAGATTGCTGCTGCTGTGGGATCTTGCTGTTCACTCACAGGCCTGTGGCCTTTGCCCGCGCAGCAACAGTGACCACAACTCTGAAAATAAAATAGCTCTCTTCCTGTGTTTGAGTGGGTTTCGCCCCCACAACCCAAAGATTTGCAGGGTAGGTGGATTGGCCACGTGAAATTGTCCCTTAATTGGAAAAAATGAATTAGGTACTCTAAATTTATAAAAATAAATAAATAAATATAGAGTACCTACTTTTTTTTTAATGAAATAGCTCACGGACTGCAAAGTGGGTTCGAAGGTCTCGAATTTTAAAGTCTTAAACTTGAGTGCTTGGGAACGAGAGAGTTAATGAACCCTTTCTGCGTGCACTGACGGGATATTCAGCCATGATCTCATCGCTGCTGAGAGAGAAATCCACCATCAGAAACTCGGAACTCAATTTGGAAAGTGTCACCATTTTTGGGGTCTCCCCGTGCACAAGTTGCCTGCAGAATTCCTGAAATGAACCAACAGTGGGGTCACTTTAATACTGAATCCATCGACTGTAAAGTAATCTGGAATTATAGTCCCTTACACTTGAAGGGGGTGTAATTCTGGAATAAAGCCTGTGTTTTAGGCCGAGACTTAAATGTGAGGGTGAAATGAAATTGGCAGGGGGCCATTTGAATTCAGTTTGCTGTGGTAGTGATTGTTGGATTCCTGTGTGTGATCCTCTCTCTCTCTCTCCTTCCCAACTACTGGGATGAGAGAGAGAGAGAGAGAGAGAGTGGGGTCGTGGGAGGGGGGGGGGGGGGGGGGGGTAGGAGGGAGATGTGAGAGAGAGAGGTTGGAGGGAGAGGGAGGTAGTGAAAAAGAGAGGCTTTCTCTCCCTTTCTGCCTTCTTTCCATTCTTGCCTCTCTCTCTCTCTCTCTGTCTCTCCAGCATTCTGCCGCTATCTGTCCATCTCTCCAGCTTTTTAGTGTCTCTTTAAACCTTCAATCAATGAAACCTTCCCACAAACTGCAATGGGGAGTCTCATCACATCTTTCTGGGGATACCCTGATTTGGGAAATAAATGGAAATAAATGCTGGGAGGGTGATTGTAAAAAGTCTCCGGACGGACCAGGCAGCTGGTTTCCCAGTTTAAAGAGGGAAGTGTAACTTTCTGGGGACAGTGGATGTGGCTCCAGACTCCCAATACCCGTGGTATTCAGGGGTGGGGGTATTTTGGGGGCGGGGGGGGGAAGAGATGGAGGAAAGAATATAGCAGGCAAGGGAAGGAATATGTCTCTCCCCCATCCCCCCGCTCACCTGCCTGTCCCACCCTGTCAGGATCACATCGCTGGTTGTGGGATCCTGCTGTGCATCAGTGGCCTGCAGCCTTTCCTGAAATGTCAACTTAGTGACCACGCACAATTTAATATTAAACTGGCTCACTGAGTGTGCAGCAGTCGGGAATGGGTCTGAAATGAATAGGCCGCAGCCTGGGTACAGGTTTGTCAATGGTGGTGTTTGTGTTTTAGACAGGGCGGTGGGATAGGAAGGATTTCTGAGGGGGGTTTGGGGTTAAATGTCCCTGCCTCAGTCACCCCAGCTTTCTGTCTCTCTCTCTCCTACTTTCCAGCCATTTCTTTCTACATTTCATCTTGGACTAAATGTTACAGAGAACCCCAATGTGATTTGTCGAGAGAGTGGAGGGAGAAAGAGAGTGAAAAAGAGAGGGCAGGGAGAGAAAGAGAGAGAGAGTGGAGGTAAAGAGATATAGTGAAAAGGGGAGGGGGACAGAGAAAGACAGAGGGTGGAGGGAGAGAGAGTGAAAAAGAGGGGGAGGGAGAAAGACAGAGAGAGGGCGGTGGGAGAGAGGGAGTGAAAAAGAGGAGGAGAGAGAAAGAGAGAGAGAGTGGAGGGAGAAAGATATAGTGACAAGGGGAGGGGGACAGAGAAAGACAGGGTTGAGGGAGAGAGAATGAAAAAGAGAGGGGAGGACAGAGAAAGACAGGGTGGAGGGAGAGGGAGTGAAAAAGAGGGAGAGAGAACGACAAGAGGGTGGAAGGAGATAAAGTGAAAAGGGGAGGGGGACAGAGAAAGTTAGAGGGTGGAGGGAGAGAGTGAAAAAAGGGGAGAGAGAAAGAGAGAGAGGGCGGTGGGAGCGAGGAGTGAAAAAGAGAGGGGGTGAGAGAAAAGGGAGGGCCAGGGGAAACGGGGGGAGAGATGTGGGGTGGGGTGAGGGGGTGATCAGGCACAGGGTCTGGGGGTGGGGGTTCTGCTGTGCACAGTCACGGCCCAGTCACATTACCTTTTAGAAAGTGCGATTTTACACAATCCTGAGACAGTCGATTTGAAAATGTCCTGAGACAGCCCTGTCCTGTCCTGAGACAGTCGATTTGAAAATGTCCTGAGACAGCCCTGTCCTGTCCTGAGACAGTCGATTTGAAAATGTCCTGAGACAGCCCTGTCCTGTCCTGAGACAGTCGATTTGAAAATGTCCTGAGAGCCCTGTCCTGTCCTGAGACAGTCGATTTGAAAATGTCCTAAAATGTCCTGAGACAGCCCTGTCCTGTCCTGAGACAGTCGATTTGAAAATGTCCTGAGACAGCCCTGTCCTGTCCTGAGACAGTCGATTTGAAAATGTCCTGAGACAGCCCTGTCCTGTCCTGAGACAGTCGATTTGAAAATGTCCTGAGACAGCCCTGTCCTGTCCTGAGGCCAGTCGATTTGAAAATGCCTCCAGAGGGAAAGAAGACCTGAGAGAGAAAGAGAGGGAGCGTGGGAGAAATTGCCTGTCTCACTCTTCCCCACCACATCCCCCTCCCCTCACCGAGCCTCTCTCTCCAGCTATTTCCCTCTATATTTCCTCTTCCAATAAAATGATAAAAACACCAACGTGATCTGTCGTTATTTGAATGGGGAGGCTAGTGGGGGTGGCGAATGTGTGTGGGGGTGTGGGGTGTGTGCGGAGGGGGGCGGTTGAGTGGGAGGTTAAGAGAGACGCAGGATACGGACTGGGCTCCTGTCTCCATCATGTTTATTATTTATGGGATCCTGCTGTGCACACTGCAACATGTAAACATGAACGTATCGACTTTCATAATGTTGCCGAGGTGCTGGGATTGAATTTATAAATGTGAGGCTGTGTAAGGGATATCTCCTGTGCTGAAGACGGACTGATTAGTGAAGTGTTGGTGATGGGGGGAGGGGGGTTGTGTGGGTGTGGGAGGGGGTTAATTCAGCTCACCGAGTTCTCCAATGTCTCCAGGCTCCCCCCCCCTCTGCCCCACTATCAGTTTTAAAGAGGGGCTTCCATTTAATCAGACAATTTCCCAATCGCGCAGTGCCCGTGTTGTACTGTGATTAATGTCACGGTTCCTTGTGAAAGCCCAGGGGACCGTTTGAATCGACTTTTACTGACTTTCTGCTTGTCACATTCTCAGTCTCTCTCTCTCAGCCCCTCTCCTTCTCAGCCCCTCTCCCTCTCAGCCCCTCTCCCTCTCAGCCCCTCTCCCTCTCAGCCCCTCTCCCTCTCAGCCCCTCTCCCTCTCAGCCTCTCTCCCTCTCAGCCCCTCTCCCTCTCAGCCCCTCTCCCTCTCAGCCTCTCTCCCTCTCAGTCTCTCTCCCTCTCAGCCCCTCTCCCTCTCAGCCCCTCTCCCTCTCAGCCTCTCTCCCTCTCAGCCCCTCTCCCTCTCAGCCCCTCTCCCTCTCAGCCTCTCTCCCTCTCAGTCTCTCTCCCTCTCAGTCTCTCTCCCTCTCAGTCTCTCTCCCTCTCAGCCCCTCTCCCTCTCAGCCCCTCTCCCTCTCAGCCCCTCTCCCTCTCAGCCCCTCACCCTCTCAGCCTCTCTCCCTCTCAGCCTCTCTCCCTCTCAGCCCCTCTCCCTCTCAGTCTCTCTCCCTCTCAGCCCCTCTCCCTCTCAGTCCCTCTCCCTCTCAGCCCCTCTCCCTCTCAGCCTCTCTCCCTCTCAGCCCCTCTCCCTCTCAGCCCCTCTCCCTCTCAGTCCCTCTCCCTCTCAGCCCCTCTCCCTCTCAGCCTCTCTCCCGCTCAGCCTCTCTCCCTCTCAGCCTCTCTCCCTCTCAGCCCCTCTCCCTCTCAGCCCCTCTCCCTCTCAGCCCCTCTCCCTCTCAGCCCCTCACCCTCTCAGTCCCTCTCCCTCTCAGCCCCTCTCCCTCTCAGTCTCTCTCCCTCTCAGCCTCGCTCCCTCTCAGCCCCTCTCCCTCTCAGTCTCTCTCCCTCTCAGCCTCTCTCCCTCTCAGCCCCTCTCCCTCTCAGCCCCTCTCCCTCTCAGCCTCTCTCCCTCTCAGTCTCTCTCCCTCTCAGCCCCTCTCCCTCTCAGCCCCTCTCTCTCTCTCAGCCCCTCTCCCTCTCAGCCCCTCTCCCTCTCAGCCCCTCTCCCTCTCAGCCCCTCTCCCTCTCAGCCCCTCTCCCTCTCAGCCTCTCTCCCTCTCAGCCCCTCTCCCTCTCAGCCCCTCTCCCTCTCAGCCCCTCTCCCTCTCAGTCTCTCTCCCTCTCAGTCCCTCTCCCTCTCAGCCTCTCTCCCTCTCAGTCTCTCTCCCTCTCAGCCCCTCTCCCTCTCAGCCCCTCTCCCTCTCAGCCTCTCTCCCTCTCAGTCTCTCTCCCTCTCAGTCTCTCCCTCTCAGCCTCTCTCCCTCTCAGTCTCTCTCCCTCTCAGCCCGTCTCCCTCTCAGCCCCTCTCCCTCTCAGCCTCTCCCTCTCAGCCTCTCTCCCTCTCAGCCTCTCTCCCTCTCAGCCTCTCTCCCTCTCAGTCTCTCTCCCTCTCAGCCCCTCTCCCTCTCAGCCCCTCTCCCTCTCAGCCTCTCTCCCTCTCAGCCTCTCCCTCTCAGCCTCTCTCCCTCTCAGTCTCTCTCCCTCTCAGCCTCTCTCCCTCTCAGTCTCTCTCCCTCTCAGTCTCTCTCCCTCTCAGCCCCTCTCCCTCTCAGCCTCTCCCTCTCAGCCTCTCTCCCTCTCAGTCCCTCTCCCTCTCAGCCCCTCTCCCTCTCAGTCTCTCTCCCTCTCAGCCTCTCTCCCTCTCAGCCCCTCTCCCTCTCAGTCTCTCTCCCTCTCAGTCTCTCTCCCTCTCAGCCCCTCTCCCTCTCAGCCCCTCTCCCTCTCAGCCCCTCTCCCTCTCAGCCCCTCTCCCTCTCAGTCCCTCTCCCTCTCAGCCTCTCTCTCCCTCTCAGCCTCTCTCCCTCTCAGCCCCTCTCCCTCTCAGTCTCTCTCCCTCTCAGTCTCTCTCCCTCTCAGCCCCTCTCCCTCTCAGCCCGTCTCCCTCTCAGCCCCTCTCCCTCTCAGCCTCTCCCTCTCAGCCTCTCTCCCTCTCAGCCCCTCTCCCTCTCAGTCTCTCTCCCTCTCAGTCTCTCTCCCTCTCAGCCCCTCTCCCTCTCAGCCCCTCTCCCTCTCAGCCCCTCTCCCTCTCAGCCCCTCTCCCTCTCAGTCTCTCTCCCTCTCAGTCTCTCTCCCTCTCAGCCTCTCTCCCTCTCAGCCCCTCTCCCTCTCAGTCTCTCTCCCTCTCAGTCTCTCTCCCTCACAGTCCCTCTCCCTCTCAGCCCCTCTCCCTCTCAGCCCCTCTCCCTCTCAGCCCCTCGCCCTCTCAGCCCCTCTCCCTCTCAGCCCCTCTCCCACTCAGTCCCTCTCCCTCTCAGCCCCTCTCCCTCTCAGCCTCTCTCCCTCTCAGCCCCTCTCCCTCTCAGCCCCTCTCCCTCTCAGCCTCTCTCCCTCTCAGCCTCTCTCCCTCTCAGCCCCTCTCCCTCTCAGCCCGTCTCCCTCTCAGCCTCTCTCCCTCTCAGCCCCTCTCCCTCTCAGTCTCTCTCCCTCTCAGCCCCTCACCCTCTCAGCCCCTCTCCCTCTCAGTCTCTCTCCCTCTCAGCCCCTCTCCCTCTCAGCCCCTCACCCTCTCAGCCCCTCTCCCTCTCAGTCTCTCTCCCTCTCAGTCTCTCTCCCTCTCAGTCCCTCTCCCTCTCAGCCCCTCTCCCTCTCAGCCCCTCTCCCTCTCAGTCTCTCTCCCTCTCAGTCCCTCTCCCTCTCAGCCCCTCTCCCTCTCAGCCCCTCTCCCTCTCAGCCCCTCTCCCTCTCAGTCTCTCTCCCTCTCAGCCTCTCTCCCTCTCAGCCCCTCTCCCTCTCAGCCTCTCTCCCTCTCAGCCTCTCTCCCTCTCAGCCTCTCTCCCTCTCAGCCTCTCTCCCTCTCAGCCCCTCTCCCTCTCAGCCCCTCTCCCTCTCAGCCTCTCTCCCTCTCAGCCCCTCTCCCTCTCAGCCTCTCTCCCTCTCAGCCTCTCTCCCTCTCAGCCCCTCTCCCTCTCAGCCCCTCTCCCTCTCAGCCCCTCTCCCTCTCAGCCTCTCTCCCTCTCAGCCCCTCTCCCTCTCAGCCTCTCTCCCTCTCAGCCCCTCTCCCTCTCAGCCCCTCTCCCTCTCAGCCTCTCTCCCTCTCAGCCTCTCCCTCTTAGCCTCTCTCCCTCTCAGTCTCTCTCCCTCTCAGCCTCTCTCCCTCTCAGTCTCTCTCCCTCTCAGCCCCTCTCCCTCTCAGCCTCTCCCTCTCAGCCTCTCTCCCTCTCAGTCCCTCTCCCTCTCAGCCCCTCTCCCTCTCAGTCTCTCTCCCTCTCAGCCTCTCTCCCTCTCAGCTCCTCTCCCTCTCAGCCCCTCTCCCTCTCAGCCCCTCTCCCTCTCAGCCCCTCTCCCTCTCAGTCCCTCTCCCTCTCAGCCTCTCTCTCCCTCTCAGCCTCTCTCCCTCTCATCCCCTCTCCCACTCAGTCCCTCTCCCTCTCAGCCCCTCTCCCTCTCAGCCTCTCTCCCTCTCAGCCCCTCTCCCTCTCAGCCCCTCTCCCTCTCAGCCTCTCTCCCTCTCAGCCTCTCTCCCTCTCAGCCCCTCTCCCTCTCAGCCCGTCTCCCTCTCAGCCTCTCTCCCTCTCAGCCCCTCTCCCTCTCAGTCTCTCTCCCTCTCAGCCCCTCTCCCTCTCAGCCCCTCTCCCTCTCTGTCTCTCTCCCTCTCAGTCTCTCTCCCTCTCAGCCCCTCTCCCTCTCAGCCCGTCTCCCTCTCAGCCCCTCTCCCTCTCAGCCTCTCCCTCTCAGCCTCTCTCCCTCTCAGCCCCTCTCCCTCTCAGTCTCTCTCCCTCTCAGTCTCTCTCCCTCTCAGTCCCTCTCCCTCTCAGCCCCTCTCCCTCTCAGCCCCTCTCCCTCTCAGCCCCTCTCCCTCTCAGCCCCTCTCCCTCTCAGTCTCTCTCCCTCTCAGTCTCTCTCCCTCTCAGCCTCTCTCCCTCTCAGCCCCTCTCCCTCTCAGTCTCTCTCCCTCTCAGTCTCTCTCCCTCACAGTCCCTCTCCCTCTCAGCCCCTCTCCCTCTCAGCCCCTCTCCCTCTCAGCCCCTCGCCCTCTCAGCCCCTCTCCCTCTCAGCCCCTCTCCCACTCAGTCCCTCTCCCTCTCAGCCCCTCTCCCTCTCAGCCCCTCTCCCTCTCAGCCCCTCTCCCTCTCAGCCCCTCTCCCTCTCAGCCTCTCTCCCTCTCAGCCCCTCTCCCTCTCAGCCCGTCTCCCTCTCAGCCTCTCTCCCTCTCAGCCCCTCTCCCTCTCAGTCTCTCTCCCTCTCAGCCCCTCACCCTCTCAGCCCCTCTCCCTCTCAGTCTCTCTCCCTCTCAGCCCCTCTCCCTCTCAGTCTCTCTCCCTCTCAGTCTCTCTCCCTCTCAGTCCTTCTCCCTCTCAGCCCCTCTCCCTCTCAGCCCCTCTCCCTCTCAGTCTCTCTCCCTCTCAGTCCCTCTCCCTCTCAGCCCCTCTCCCTCTCAGCCCCTCTCCCTCTCAGCCCCTCTCCCTCTCAGTCTCTCTCCCTCTCAGCCTCTCTCCCTCTCAGCCCCTCTCCCTCTCAGCCTCTCTCGCTCTCAGCCTCTCTCCCTCTCAGCCTCTCTCCCTCTCAGCCTCTCTCCCTCTCAGCCCCTCTCCCTCTCAGCCCCTCTCCCTCTCAGCCCCTCTCCCTCTCAGCCCCTCTCCCTCTCAGCCTCTCTCCCTCTCAGCCCCTCTCCCTCTCAGCCTCTCTCCCTCTCAGCCTCTCTCCCTCTCAGCCTCTCTCCCTCTCAGCCTCTCTCCCTCTCAGCCCCTCTCCCTCTCAGCCCCTCTCCCTCTCAGCCCCTCTCCCTCTCAGCCCCTTTCCCTCTCAGCCCCTCTCCCTCTCAGCCCCTCTCCCTCTCAGCCCCTCTCCCTCTCAGTCCCTCTCCCTCTCAGCCCCTCTCCCTCTCAGTCTCTCTCCCTCTCAGCCCCTCCCTCTCAGCCTCTCTCCCTCTCAGCCTCTCTCCCTCTCAGCCCCTCTCCCTCTCAGCCCCTCTCCCTCTCAGCCCCTCTCCCTCTCAGCCCCTCTCCCTCTCAGCCCCTCTCCCTCTCAGCCCCTCTCCCTCTCAGCCCCTCTCCCTCTCAGCCTCTCTCCCTCTCAGCCCCTCTCCCTCTCAGCCCCTCTCCCTCTCAGCCTCTCTCGCTCTCAGTCTCTCTCCCTCTCAGCCCCTCTCCCTCTCAGTCCCTCTCCCTCTCAGTCTCTCTCCCTCTCAGCCTCTCTCCCTCTCAGCCTCTCTCCCTCTCAGTCCCTCTCCCTCTCAGCCCCTCTCCCTCTCAGCCCCTCTCCCTCTCAGCCCCTCTCCCTCTCAGCCCCTCTCCCTCTCAGTCCCTCTCCCTCTCAGCCCCTCTCCCTCTCAGCCCCTCTCCCTCTCAGCCCCTCTCCCTCTCAGCCCCTCTCCCTCTCAGCCCCTCTCCCTCTCAGCCTCTCTCCCTCTCAGCCCCTCTCCCTCTCAGCCCCTCTCCCTCTCAGCCCCCCTCCCTCTCAGTCCCTCTCCCTCTCAGCCCCTCTCCCTCTCAGCCCCTCTCCCTCTCAGCCCCTCTCCCTCTCAGCCCCTCTCCCTCTCAGCCCCTCTCCCTCTCAGTCTCTCTCCCTCTCAGCCTCTCTCCCTCTCAGCCCCTCTCCCTCTCAGCCCCTCTCCCTCTCAGTCTCTCTCCCTCTCAGCCCCTCTCCCTCTCAGACCCTCTCCCTCTCAGCCCCTCTCCCTCTCAGCCCCTCTCCCTCTCAGCCCCTCTCCCTCTCAGCCTCTCTCCCTCTCAGCCTCTCTCCCTCTCAGTCTCTCTCTCCCTCTCAGTCTCTCTCCCTCTCAGCCCCTCTCCCTCTCAGCCCCTCTCCCTCTCATTCTCTCTCCCTCTCAGCCCCTCTCCCTCTCAGCCCCTCTCCCTCTCAGCCTCTCTCCCTCTCAGCCTCTCTCCCTCTCAGCCCCTCTCCCTCTTTGCCTCTCTCCCTCTCAGCCCCTCTCCCTCTCAGTCTCTCTCCCTCTCAGCCCCCCTCCCTCTCAGCCTCTCTCCCTCTCAGCCTCTCTCCCTCTCAGTCCCTCTCCCTCTCAGTCCCTCTCCCTCTCAGCCCCTCTCCCTCTCAGCCTCTCTCCCTCTCAGCCCCTCTCCCTCTCAGCCCCTCTCCCTCTCAGTCCCTCTCCCTCTCAGCCCCTCTCCCTCTCAGCCTCTCTCCCGCTCAGCCTCTCTCCCTCTCAGTCTCTCTCCCTCTCAGCCCCTCTCCCTCTCAGCCCCTCTCCCTCTCAGCCCCTCTCCCTCTCAGCCCCTCACCCTCTCAGTCCCTCTCCCTCTCAGCCCCTCTCCCTCAGTCTCTCTCCCTCTCAGCCTCTCTCCCTCTCAGCCCCTCTCCCTCTCAGTCTCTCTCCCTCTCAGCCTCTCTCCCTCTCAGCCCCTCTCCCTCTCAGCCCCTCTCCCTCTCAGCCTCTCTCCCTCTCAGTCTCTCTCCCTCTCAGCCCCTCTCCCTCTCAGCCCCTCTCTCTCTCTCAGCCCCTCTCCCTCTCAGCCCCTCTCCCTCTCAGCCCCTCTCCCTCTCAGCCCCTCTCCCTCTCAGCCCCTCTCCCTCTCAGCCTCTCTCCCTCTCAGCCCCTCTCCCTCTCAGCCCCTCTCCCTCTCAGCCCCTCTCCCTCTCAGTCTCTCTCCCTCTCAGTCCCTCTCCCTCTCAGCCTCTCTCCCTCTCAGTCTCTCTCCCTCTCAGCCCCTCTCCCTCTCAGCCCCTCTCCCTCTCAGCCTCTCTCCCTCTCAGTCTCTCTCCCTCTCAGTCTCTCCCTCTCAGCCTCTCTCCCTCTCAGTCTCTCTCCCTCTCAGCCCGTCTCCCTCTCAGCCCCTCTCCCTCTCAGCCTCTCCCTCTCAGCCTCTCTCCCTCTCAGCCTCTCTCCCTCTCAGCCTCTCTCCCTCTCAGTCTCTCTCCCTCTCAGCCCCTCTCCCTCTCAGCCCCTCTCCCTCTCAGCCTCTCTCCCTCTCAGCCTCTCCCTCTCAGCCTCTCTCCCTCTCAGTCTCTCTCCCTCTCAGCCTCTCTCCCTCTCAGTCTCTCTCCCTCTCAGCCCCTCTCCCTCTCAGCCTCTCCCTCTCAGCCTCTCTCCCTCTCAGTCCCTCTCCCTCTCAGCCCCTCTCCCTCTCAGTCTCTCTCCCTCTCAGCCTCTCTCCCTCTCAGCCCCTCTCCCTCTCAGTCTCTCTCCCTCTCAGTCTCTCTCCCTCTCAGCCCCTCTCCCTCTCAGCCCCTCTCCCTCTCAGCCCCTCTCCCTCTCAGCCCCTCTCCCTCTCAGTCCCTCTCCCTCTCAGCCTCTCTCTCCCTCTCAGCCTCTCTCCCTCTCAGCCCCTCTCCCTCTCAGTCTCTCTCCCTCTCAGTCTCTCTCCCTCTCAGCCCCTCTCCCTCTCAGCCCGTCTCCCTCTCAGCCCCTCTCCCTCTCAGCCTCTCCCTCTCAGCCTCTCTCCCTCTCAGCCCCTCTCCCTCTCAGTCTCTCTCCCTCTCAGTCTCTCTCCCTCTCAGCCCCTCTCCCTCTCAGCCCCTCTCCCTCTCAGCCCCTCTCCCTCTCAGCCCCTCTCCCTCTCAGTCTCTCTCCCTCTCAGTCTCTCTCCCTCTCAGCCTCTCTCCCTCTCAGCCCCTCTCCCTCTCAGTCTCTCTCCCTCTCAGTCTCTCTCCCTCACAGTCCCTCTCCCTCTCAGCCCCTCTCCCTCTCAGCCCCTCTCCCTCTCAGCCCCTCGCCCTCTCAGCCCCTCTCCCTCTCAGCCCCTCTCCCACTCAGTCCCTCTCCCTCTCAGCCCCTCTCCCTCTCAGCCTCTCTCCCTCTCAGCCCCTCTCCCTCTCAGCCCCTCTCCCTCTCAGCCTCTCTCCCTCTCAGCCTCTCTCCCTCTCAGCCCCTCTCCCTCTCAGCCCGTCTCCCTCTCAGCCTCTCTCCCTCTCAGCCCCTCTCCCTCTCAGTCTCTCTCCCTCTCAGCCCCTCACCCTCTCAGCCCCTCTCCCTCTCAGTCTCTCTCCCTCTCAGCCCCTCTCCCTCTCAGCCCCTCACCCTCTCAGCCCCTCTCCCTCTCAGTCTCTCTCCCTCTCAGTCTCTCTCCCTCTCAGTCCCTCTCCCTCTCAGCCCCTCTCCCTCTCAGCCCCTCTCCCTCTCAGTCTCTCTCCCTCTCAGTCCCTCTCCCTCTCAGCCCCTCTCCCTCTCAGCCCCTCTCCCTCTCAGCCCCTCTCCCTCTCAGCCCCTCTCCCTCTCAGTCTCTCTCCCTCTCAGCCTCTCTCCCTCTCAGCCCCTCTCCCTCTCAGCCTCTCTCCCTCTCAGCCTCTCTCCCTCTCAGCCTCTCTCCCTCTCAGCCCCTCTCCCTCTCAGCCCCTCTCCCTCTCAGCCCCTCTCCCTCTCAGCCCCTCTCCCTCTCAGCCTCTCTCCCTCTCAGCCCCTCTCCCTCTCAGCCTCTCTCCCTCTCAGCCTCTCAGCCCCTCTCCCTCTCAGCCCCTCTCCCTCTCAGCCTCTCTCCCTCTCAGCCTCTCCCTCTTAGCCTCTCTCCCTCTCAGTCTCTCTCCCTCTCAGCACCTCTCCCTCTCAGCCTCTCCCTCTCAGCCTCTCTCCCTCTCAGTCCCTCTCCCTCTCAGCCCCTCTCCCTCTCAGTCTCTCTCCCTCTCAGCCTCTCTCCCTCTCAGCCCCTCTCCCTCTCAGCCCCTCTCCCTCTCAGCCCCTCTCCCTCTCAGCCCCTCTCCCTCTCAGTCCCTCTCCCTCTCAGCCTCTCTCTCCCTCTCAGCCTCTCTCCCTCTCATCCCCTCTCCCACTCAGTCCCTCTCCCTCTCAGCCCCTCTCCCTCTCAGCCTCTCTCCCTCTCAGCCCCTCTCCCTCTCAGCCCCTCTCCCTCTCAGCCTCTCTCCCTCTCAGCCTCTCTCCCTCTCAGCCCCTCTCCCTCTCAGCCCCTCTCCCTCTCAGCCTCTCTCCCTCTCAGCCCCTCTCCCTCTCAGCCTCTCTCCCTCTCAGCCTCTCTCCCTCTCAGCCCCTCTCCCTCTCAGCCCCTCTCCCTCTCAGCCTCTCTCCCTCTCAGCCTCTCCCTCTCAGCCTCTCTCCCTCTCAGTCTCTCTCCCTCTCAGCACCTCTCCCTCTCAGCCTCTCCCTCTCAGCCTCTCTCCCTCTCAGTCCCTCTCCCTCTCAGCCCCTCTCCCTCTCAGTCTCTCTCCCTCTCAGCCTCTCTCCCTCTCAGCCCCTCTCCCTCTCAGCCCCTCTCCCTCTCAGCCCCTCTCCCTCTCAGCCCCTCTCCCTCTCAGTCCCTCTCCCTCTCAGCCTCTCTCTCCCTCTCAGCCTCTCTCCCTCTCATCCCCTCTCCCACTCAGTCCCTCTCCCTCTCAGCCCCTCTCCCTCTCAGCCTCTCTCCCTCTCAGCCCCTCTCCCTCTCAGCCCCTCTCCCTCTCAGCCTCTCTCCCTCTCAGCCTCTCTCCCTCTCAGCCCCTCTCCCTCTCAGCCCGTCTCCCTCTCAGCCTCTCTCCCTCTCAGCCCCTCTCCCTCTCAGTCTCTCTCCCTCTCAGCCCCTCTCCCTCTCAGCCCCTCTCCCTCTCAGTCTCTCTCCCTCTCAGTCTCTCTCCCTCTCAGCCCCTCTCCCTCTCAGCCCGTCTCCCTCTCAGCCCCTCTCCCTCTCAGCCTCTCCCTCTCAGCCTCTCTCCCTCTCAGCCCCTCTCCCTCTCAGTCTCTCTCCCTCTCAGTCTCTCTCCCTCTCAGTCCCTCTCCCTCTCAGCCCCTCTCCCTCTCAGCCCCTCTCCCTCTCAGCCCCTCTCCCTCTCAGTCTCTCTCCCTCTCAGTCTCTCTCCCTCTCAGCCTCTCTCCCTCTCAGCCCCTCTCCCTCTCAGTCTCTCTCCCTCTCAGTCTCTCTCCCTCACAGTCCCTCTCCCTCTCAGCCCCTCTCCCTCTCAGCCCCTCTCCCTCTCAGCCCCTCGCCCTCTCAGCCCCTCTCCCTCTCAGCCCCTCTCCCACTCAGTCCCTCTCCCTCTCAGCCCCTCTCCCTCTCAGCCCCTCTCCCTCTCAGCCCCTCTCCCTCTCAGCCCCTCTCCCTCTCAGCCTCTCTCCCTCTCAGCCCCTCTCCCTCTCAGCCCGTCTCCCTCTCAGCCTCTCTCCCTCTCAGCCCCTCTCCCTCTCAGCCCCTCACCCTCTCAGCCCCTCTCCCTCTCAGTCTCTCTCCCTCTCAGCCCCTCTCCCTCTCAGTCTCTCTCCCTCTCAGTCTCTCTCCCTCTCAGTCCCTCTCCCTCTCAGCCCCTCTCCCTCTCAGCCCCTCTCCCTCTCAGTCTCTCTCCCTCTCAGTCCCTCTCCCTCTCAGCCCCTCTCCCTCTCAGCCCCTCTCCCTCTCAGCCCCTCTCCCTCTCAGTCTCTCTCCCTCTCAGCCTCTCTCCCTCTCAGCCCCTCTCCCTCTCAGCCTCTTTCGCTCTCAGCCTCTCTCCCTCTCAGCCTCTCTCCCTCTCAGCCTCTCTCCCTCTCAGCCCCTCTCCCTCTCAGCCCCTCTCCCTCTCAGCCCCTCTCCCTCTCAGCCCCTCTCCCTCTCAGCCTCTCTCCCTCTCAGCCCCTCTCCCTCTCAGCCTCTCTCCCTCTCAGCCTCTCTCCCTCTCAGCCTCTCTCCCTCTCAGCCTCTCTCCCTCTCAGCCCCTCTCCCTCTCAGCCCCTCTCCCTCTCAGCCCCTCTCCCTCTCAGCCCCTCTCCCTCTCAGCCCCTCTCCCTCTCAGCCCCTCTCCCTCTCAGCCCCTCTCCCTCTCAGTCCCTCTCCCTCTCAGCCCCTCTCCCTCTCAGTCTCTCTCCCTCTCAGCCCCTCCCTCTCAGCCTCTCTCCCTCTCAGCCTCTCTCCCTCTCAGCCCCTCTCCCTCTCAGCCCCTCTCCCTCTCAGCCCCTCTCCCTCTCAGCCCCTCTCCCTCTCAGCCCCTCTCCCTCTCAGCCCCTCTCCCTCTCAGCCCCTCTCCCTCTCAGCCCCTCTCCCTCTCAGCCGCTCTCCCTCTCAGCCCCTCTCCCTCTCAGCCCCTCTCCCTCTCAGCCTCTCTCGCTCTCAGTCTCTCTCCATCTCAGCCCCTCTCCCTCTCAGTCCCTCTCCCTCTCAGTCTCTCTCCCTCTCAGCCTCTCTCCCTCTCAGCCTCTCTCCCTCTCAGTCCCTCTCCCTCTCAGCCCCTCTCCCTCTCAGCCCCTCTCCCTCTCAGCCCCTCTCCCTCTCAGCCCCTCTCCCTCTCAGTCCCTCTCCCTCTCAGCCCCTCTCCCTCTCAGCCCCTCTCCCTCTCAGCCCCTCTCCCTCTCAGCCCCTCTCCCTCTCAGCCCCTCTCCCTCTCAGCCTCTCTCCCTCTCAGCCCCTCTCCCTCTCAGCCCCTCTCCCTCTCAGCCCCCCTCCCTCTCAGTCCCTCTCCCTCTCAGCCCCTCTCCCTCTCAGCCCCTCTCCCTCTCAGCCCCTCTCCCTCTCAGCCCCTCTCCCTCTCAGTCTCTCTCCCTCTCAGCCTCTCTCCCTCTCAGCCCCTCTCCCTCTCAGCCCCTCTCCCTCTCAGTCTCTCTCCCTCTCAGCCCCTCCCTCTCAGACCCTCTCCCTCTCAGCCCCTCTCCCTCTCAGCCCCTCTCCCTCTCAGCCCCTCTCCCTCTCAGCCTCTCTCCCTCTCAGCCTCTCTCCCTCTCAGTCTCTCTCTCCCTCAGTCTCTCTCTCCCTCTCAGTCTCTCTCCCTCTCAGCCCCTCTCCCTCTCAGCCCCTCTCCCTCTCATTCTCTCTCCCTCTCAGCCCCTCTCCCTCTCAGCCCCTCTCCCTCTCAGCCTCTCTCCCTCTCAGCCTCTCTCCCTCTCAGCCCCTCTCCCTCTTTGCCTCTCTCCCTCTCAGCCCCTCTCCCTCTCAGTCTCTCTCCCTCTCAGCCCCTCTCCCTCTCAGCCCCTCTCCCTCTCAGCCCCTCTCCCTCTCAGTCTCTCTCCCTCTCAGCCCCTCTCCCTCTCAGCCCCTCTCCCTCTCAGCCCCTCTCCCTCTCCGCCCCTCTCCCTCTCAGCCTCTCTCCCTCTCCGCCCCTCTCCCTCTCAGCCTCTCTCCCTCTCAGCCCCTCTCCCTCTCAGCCCCTCTCCCTCTCAGCCCCTCTCCCTCTCAGCCCCTCTCCGTCTCAGCCCCTCTCCCTCTCAGTCCCTCTCCCTCTCAGCCTCTCTCCCTCTCCGCCCCTCTCCCTCTCAGCCCCTCTCCCTCTCAGTCCCTCCCTCTCAGCCTCTCTCTCTCTCAGCCCCTCTCCCTCTCAGCCCCTCTCCCTCTCAGCCCCTCTCCCTCTCAGCCTCTCTCCCTCTCAGCCCCTCTCCCTCTCAGCCTCTCTCCCTCTCAGCCCCTCTCCCTCTCAGTCTCTCTCCCTCTCAGCCCCTCTCCCTCTCAGCCCCTCTCCCTCTCAGCCCCTCTCCCTCTCAGCCTCTCTCCCTCTCAGTCTCTCTCCCTCTCAGCCTCTCTCCCTCTCAGCCCCTCTCCCTCAGCCCCTCTCCCTCTCACCCTCTCTCCCTCTCAGTCTCTCTCCCTCTCAGTCTCTCTCACTCTCAGTCTCTCTCCCTCTCCGTCTCTCTCCCTCTCAGCCCCTCTCCCTCTCAGCCCCTCGCCCTCTCAGCCTCTCTCCCTCTCAGTCTCTCTCCCTCTCAGTCTCTCTCCCTCTCAGCCCCTCTCCCTCTCAGCCCCTCTCCCTCTCAGCCCCTCTCCCTCTCAGCCTCTCTCCCTCTCAGCCTCTCTCCCTCTCAGTCTCTCTCCCTCTCAGTCCCTCTCCCTCTCAGCCCCTCTCCCTCTCAGCCTCTCTCCCTCTCAGCCCCTCTCTCCCTCAGCCCCCTCCCTCTCAGTCTCTCTCCCTCTCAGCCCCTCTCCCTCTCAGCCCCTCTCCCTCTCAGCCTCTCTCCCTCTCAGCCCCTCTCCCTCTCAGCCCCTCTCCCTCTCAGTCTCTCTCCCTCTCAGTCTCTCTCCCTCTCAGCCTCTCTCCCTCTCAGCCCCTCTCCCTCTCAGCCCCTCTCCCTCTCAGCCTCTCTCCCTCTCAGCCTCTCTCCCTCTCAGCCCCTCTCCCTCTCAGTCTCTCTCGCTCTCAGCCCCTCTCCCTCTCAGCCCCTCTCCCTCTCAGTCCCTCTCCCTCTCAGCCCCTCTCCCTCTCAGCCTCTCTCCCTCTCAGTCTCTCTCCCTCTCAGTCTCGCTCCCTCTCAGTCTCTCTCCCTCTCAGCCCCTCTCCCTCTCAGCCCCTCTCCCTCTCAGCCCCTCTCCCTCTCAGCCCCTCACCCTCTCAGTCCCTCTCCCTCTCAGCCCCTCTCCCTCTCAGCCCCTCTCCCTCTCAGCCCCTCTCCCTCTCAGCCTCTCTCCCTCTCAGCCCCTCTCCCTCTCAGTCTCTCTCCCTCTCAGCCTCTCTCCCTCTCAGCCCCTCTCCCTCTCAGCCTCTCTCCCTCTCAGCCTCTCTCCCTCTCAGCCTCTCTCCCTCTCAGCCCCTCTCCCTCTCAGCCCCTCTCCCTCTCAGCCCCTCTCCCTCTCAGCCTCTCTCCCTCTCAGCCTCTCTCCCTCTCAGCCTCTCTCCCTCTCAGCCCCTCTCCCTCTCAGTCTCTCTCCCTCTCAGCCCCTCTCCCTCTCAGTCCCTCTCCCTCTCAGCCCCTCTCCCTCTCAGCCTCTCTCCCTCTCAGCCCCTCTCCCTCTCAGCCCCTCTCCCTCTCAGCCTCTCTCCCTCTCAGCCTCTCTCCCTCTCAGCCTCTCTCCCTCTCAGCCCCTCTCCCTCTCAGTCCCTCTCCCTCTCAGCCCCTCTCCCTCTCAGCCTCTCTCCCTCTCAGCCTCTCTCCCTCTCAGTCTCTCTCCCTCTCAGCCCCTCTCCCTCTCAGCCCCTCTCCCTCTCAGCCCCTCTCCCTCTCAGCCCCTCACCCTCTCAGTCCCTCTCCCTCTCAGCCCCTCTCCCTCTCAGTCTCTCTCCCTCTCAGCCTCTCTCCCTCTCAGCCCCTCTCCCTCTCAGTCTCTCTCCCTCTCAGCCTCTCTCCCTCTCAGCCCCTCTCCCTCTCAGCCCCTCTCCCTCTCAGCCTCTCTCCCTCTCAGCCCATCTCCCTCTCAGTCTCTCTCCCTCTCAGTCTCTCTCCCTCTCAGCCTCTCTCCCTCTCAGTCTCTCTCCCTCTCAGCCCCTCTCCCTCTCAGCCCCTCTCCCTCTCAGCCCCTCTCCCTCTCAGTCTCTCTCCCTCTCAGTCCCTCTCCCTCTCAGCCTCTCTCCCTCTCAGTCTCTCTCCCTCTCAGCCCCTCTCCCTCTCAGCCCCTCTCCCTCTCAGCCTCTCTCCCTCTCAGTCTCTCTCCCTCTCAGTCTCTCCCTCTCAGCCTCTCTCCCTCTCAGTCTCTCTCCCTCTCAGCCCGTCTCCCTCTCAGCCCCTCTCCCTCTCAGCCTCTCCCTCTCAGCCTCTCTCCCTCTCAGCCTCTCTCCCTCTCAGCCTCTCCCTCTCAGCCTCTCTCCCTCTCAGTCTCTCTCCCTCTCAGCCCCTCTCCCTCTCAGCCCCTCTCCCTCTCAGCCTCTCTCTCCCTCTCAGCCTCTCTCCCTCTCAGTCTCTCTCCCTCTCAGTCTCTCTCCCTCTCAGTCTCTCTCCCTCTCAGCCCCTCTCCCTCTCAGCCCCTCTCCCTCTCAGTCCCTCTCCCTCTCAGCCCGTCTCCCTCTCAGCCCCTCTCCCTCTCAGCCTCTCCCTCTCAGCCTCTCTCCCTCTCAGCCCCTCTCCCTCTCAGTATCTCTCCCTCTCAGCCCCTCTCCCTCTCAGTCTCTCTCCCTCTCAGTCTCTCTCCCTCTCAGCCTCTCTCCCTCTCAGCCTCTCTCCCTCTCAGCCCCTCTCCCTCTCAGCCCCTCTCCCTCTCAGCCCCTCTCCCTCTCAGCCCCTCTCCCTCTCAGTCTCTCCCCCTCTCAGCCCCTCTCCCTCAGCCCCTCTCCCTCTCAGTCTCTCTCCCTCTCAGTCTCTCTCCCTCACAGTCCCTCTCCCTCTCAGCCCCTCTCCCTCTCAGCCCCTCTCCCTCTCAGCCCCTCGCCCTCTCAGCCCCTCTCCCTCTCAGCCCCTCTCCCACTCAGTCCCTCTCCCTCTCAGCCCCTCTCCCTCTCAGCCCCTCTCCCTCTCAGCCTCTCTCCCTCTCAGTCTCTCTCCCTCTCAGCCCCTCTCCCTCTCAGCCCCTCTCCCTCTCAGCCCGTCTCCCTCTCAGCCTCTCTCCCTCTCAGCCCCTCTCCCTCTCAGTCTCTCTCCCTCTCAGCCCCTCACCCTCTCAGCCCCTCTCCCTCTCAGTCTCTCTCCCTCTCAGCCCCTCTCCCTCTCAGTCTCTCTCCCTCTCAGTCTCTCTCCCTCTCAGTCCCTCTCCCTCTCAGCCCCTCTCCCTCTCAGCCCCTCTCCCTCTCAGTCTCTCTCCCTCTCAGTCCCTCTCCCTCTCAGCCCCTCTCCCTCTCAGCCCCTCTCCCTCTCAGCCCCTCTCCCTCTCAGTCTCTCTCCCTCTCAGCCCCTCTCCCTCTCAGCCCCTCTCCCTCTCAGCCTCTCTCCCTCTCAGCCTCTCTCCCTCTCAGCCTCTCTCCCTCTCAGCCTCTCTCCCTCTCAGCCCCTCTCCCTCTCAGCCCCTCTCCCTCTCAGCCCCTCTCCCTCTCAGCCCCTCTCCCTCTCAGCCTCTCTCCCTCTCAGCCCCTCTCCCTCTCAGCCTCTCTCCCTCTCAGTCTCTCTCCATCTCAGCCCCTCTCCCTCTCAGTCCCTCTCCCTCTGTCTCTCTCCCTCTCAGCCTCTCCCTCTCAGCCTCTCTCCCTCTCAGCCCCTCTCCCTCAGTCTCTCTCCCTCTCAGCCCCTCCCTCTCAGCCTCTCTCCCTCTCAGCCTCTCTCCCTCTCAGTCCCTCTCCCTCTCAGCCCCTCTCCCTCTCAGCCCCTCTCCCTCTCAGCCCCTCTCCCTCTCAGCCCCTCTCCCTCTCAGCCCCTCTCCCTCTCAGCCCCTCTCCCTCTCAGCCCCTCTCCCTCTCAGCCTCTCTCCCTCTCAGCCCCTCTCCCTCTCAGCCCCTCTCCCTCTCAGCCTCTCTCCCTCTCAGCCCCTCTCCCTCTCAGCCCCTCTCCCTCTCAGCCTCTCTCCCTCTCAGCCTCTCTCCCTCTCAGTCCCTCTCCCTCTCAGCCCCTCTCCCTCTCAGCCCCTCTCCCTCTCAGCCCCTCTCCCTCTCAGCCCCTCTCCCTCTCAGCCCCTCTCCCTCTCAGCCCCTCTCCCTCTCAGCCCCTCTCCCTCTCAGCCCCTCTCCCTCTCAGCCCCTCTCCCTCTCAGCCCCTCTCCCTCTCAGCCTCTCTCCCTCTCAGCCCCTCTCCCTCTCAGCCCCTCTCCCTCTCAGCCCCCCTCCCTCTCAGTCCCTCTCCCTCTCAGCCCCTCTCCCTCTCAGCCCCTCTCCCTCTCAGCCCCTCTCCCTCTCAGCCCCTCTCCCTCTCAGCCCCTCTCCCTCTCAGCCCCTCTCCCTCTCAGTCTCTCTCCCTCTCAGCCTCTCTCCCTCTCAGCCCCTCTCCCTCTCAGCCCCTCTCCCTCTCAGTCTCTCTCCCTCTCAGCCCCTCTCCCTCTCAGCCCCTCTCCCTCTCAGCCCCTCTCCCTCTCAGCCCCTCTCCCTCTCAGCCCCTCTCCCTCTCAGCCCCTCTCCCTCTCAGCCCCTCTCCCTCTCAGCCCCTCTCCCTCTCAGCCCCTCTCCCTCTCAGCCCCTCTCCCTCTCAGCCCCTCTCCCTCTCAGTCTCTCTCCCTCTCAGCCTCTCTCCCTCTCAGCCCCTCTCCCTCTCAGTCTCTCTCCCTCTCAGCCCCTCACCCTCTCAGCCCCTCTCCCTCTCAGTCTCTCTCCCTCTCAGCCCCTCTCCCTCTCAGTCTCTCTCCCTCTCAGTCTCTCTCCCTCTCAGTCCCTCTCCCTCTCAGCCCCTCTCCCTCTCAGCCCCTCTCCCTCTCAGTCTCTCTCCCTCTCAGTCCCTCTCCCTCTCAGCCCCTCTCCCTCTCAGCCCCTCTCCCTCTCAGCCCCTCTCCCTCTCAGCCTCTCTCCCTCTCAGCCCCTCTCCCTCTCAGCCCCTCTCCCTCTCAGCCTCTCTCCCTCTCAGCCTCTCTCCCTCTCAGCCTCTCTCCCTCTCAGCCTCTCTCCCTCTCAGCCCCTCTCCCTCTCAGCCCCTCTCCCTCTCAGCCCCTCTCCCTCTCAGCCCCTCTCCCTCTCAGCCTCTCTCCCTCTCAGCCCCTCTCCCTCTCAGCCTCTCTCCCTCTCAGTCTCTCTCCATCTCAGCCCCTCTCCCTCTCAGTCCCTCTCCCTCTGTCTCTCTCCCTCTCAGCCTCTCCCTCTCAGCCTCTCTCCCTCTCAGCCCCTCTCCCTCAGTCTCTCTCCCTCTCAGCCCCTCCCTCTCAGCCTCTCTCCCTCTCAGCCTCTCTCCCTCTCAGTCCCTCTCCCTCTCAGCCCCTCTCCCTCTCAGCCCCTCTCCCTCTCAGCCCCTCTCCCTCTCAGCCCCTCTCCCTCTCAGCCCCTCTCCCTCTCAGCCCCTCTCCCTCTCAGCCCCTCTCCCTCTCAGCCCCTCTCCCTCTCAGCCCCTCTCCCTCTCAGCCCCTCTCCCTCTCAGCCTCTCTCCCTCTCAGCCCCTCTCCCTCTCAGCCCCTCTCCCTCTCAGCCTCTCTCCCTCTCAGCCTCTCTCCCTCTCAGTCCCTCTCCCTCTCAGCCCCTCTCCCTCTCAGCCCCTCTCCCTCTCAGCCCCTCTCCCTCTCAGCCCCTCTCCCTCTCAGTCCCTCTCCCTCTCAGCCCCTCTCCCTCTCAGCCCCTCTCCCTCTCAGCCCCTCTCCCTCTCAGCCCCTCTCCCTCTCAGCCCCTCTCCCTCTCAGCCTCTCTCCCTCTCAGCCCCTCTCCCTCTCAGCCCCTCTCCCTCTCAGCCCCCCTCCCTCTCAGTCCCTCTCCCTCTCAGCCCCTCTCCCTCTCAGCCCCTCTCCCTCTCAGCCCCTCTCCCTCTCAGCCCCTCTCCCTCTCAGCCCCTCTCCCTCTCAGCCCCTCTCCCTCTCAGCCTCTCTCCCTCTCAGCCTCTCTCCCTCTCAGCCCCTCTCCCTCTCAGCCCCTCTCCCTCTCAGTCTCTCTCCCTCTCAGCCCCTCTCCCTCTCAGCCCCTCTCCCTCTCAGCCCCTCTCCCTCTCAGCCCCTCTCCCTCTCAGCCCCTCTCCCTCTCAGCCTCTCTCCCTCTCAGCCTCTCTCCCTCTCAGTCTCTCTCTCCCTCTCAGTCTCTCTCCCTCTCAGCCCCTCTCCCTCTCAGCCCCTCTCCCTCTCAGTCTCTCTCCCTCTCAGCCCCTCTCCCTCTCAGCCCCTCTCCCTCTCAGCCTCTCTCCCTCTCAGCCTCTCTCCCTCTCAGCCCCTCTCCCTCTCAGCCCCTCTCCCTCTCAGCCCCCCTCCCTCTCAGTCTCTCTCCCTCTCAGCCTCTCTCCCTCTCAGCCCCTCTCCCTCTCAGCCTCTCTCCCTCTCAGCCTCTCTCCCTCTCAGCCTCTCTCCCTCTCAGCCTCTCTCCCTCTCAGTCTCTCTCCCTCTCAGCCCCTCTCCCTCTCAGTCTCTCTCTCCCTCTCAGTCTCTCTCCCTCTCAGCCCCTCTCCCTCTCAGCCTCTCTCCCTCTCAGCCCCTCTCCCTCTCAGCCCCTCTCCCTCTCAGCCTCTCTCCCTCTCAGCCTCTCTCCCTCTCAGCCCTGTCATGATATTCAAACACACACATCATGATGGACACACTAACAGGCAAATCAGAGTACACAACACCACAACCAATCACAGACAAGAACACCAACCACATAAAAAGCACGAGCACGACACCTGGAGGTCAGTAGGTCTGGGGAGAAGGAAGCATGAAAGAGCTGTTGAAACACCACAAGCAGGGAGCCCCCCACGTGCAGAGTGCAAAGACCAAGTTGTAAATAGTGAGTTTAAATAAACAAGCGTTGTACCATATGCAACTGTGTTGGCTCTTCTGTGTGTTAGAACACCCAACACCACATGGTACAGGAGTGGATCGATACCTGCCTACCAACCTGCCATTCTGGACATGGACCACACCGGCAAACCGCAGCCGATGCAAGTCACGGGGAACCTAGGCACCAACTGGAAGCTCTACAGGCAGCGATTTGACCTGTACATCCGTGCCACCGAAAAACAGAATGTCTCGGATGATTCGAAGATTGCAATGCTCCTCTTATACGCAGGCCCCCACCCAAATGATGTCTTTAATTCACTGGTGTTCGAGGAAGGCGAAAACCAGGCCAAATATGACACGGTCATCCTCAAAATGGACCAGCACTTTCAAACTGAAGTAAACGAAACTTTCGAAAGATACATCTTTCAGCAACGCCTGCAAGGTAAGGAGGAGCTTTTTCAACCCTTTTTGACGCACCTCCGGATTCTGGCGCAGTCCTGCGGTTACGGCACCACCACAGAGTCCATGATCAGGGACCAGATTGTTTTTGGCGTTGCCTCCAGTGGCCTACGCCAGCAGCTTCTTAAAATAAAGAGCCTCACCTTAGCGTCTGCTGTGGAAGCCTGTGTCCTCCATGAGAATGCTGCCTGCCGTTTTGCCCGATTTCAGGCGTCCGAGTTGGCACGGAGGGGGTCCCCAGCCGTCGAATCGGCAAGCCAGGCCGCCCACGACGTTGAACGCATCCAGGCCGTCGATTTCTTCCCGCCCCACGGCCCGGACGACAGCGGCCGCTTCCCGCGCTTTTCGCGGTCTCCCGCGCAGGTGCGCGCCAAGAATAACGGCCACAACGAGGGACGCACTGCGCAGGCGCGCCCACCGCAAGATCGCACTGCGCATGCGCAGTGGCGCAACGAACGCCGTGACGTCATGACGTGCAGCAAGTGTGGAGGTCTACACTTAAAAGGGCAATGTCCTGCAAAATACCAACAGTGCAACAGATGTGCCATGATAGGCCACTACGCAGCCCGCTGTCGTGCGGCTCAACCCATGGATCCGGCGCATCCTCGACAACCTCGCACACGAGTCAGGACCGTCCAGCCCACGCATCAAGACTTCCAGTTAAGTGATGCAGATGACCAGGATGACTTCAGAGTTGCCGTCATTGATGTCAACAAGGTCAATGCCATCAATCCAGACGATGAGTGGTGTGCCACCCTGACGGTCAACCGATCGCGCGTCGCCTTCCGTCTGGACACCGGCGCATCCGCCAACCTGATTGCTTACTCTGCAGTCCAGGCCATGAAGGTCAAACCACTCATCACACCATCCCGGCTTAAGATGGTTGACTATAACGGGAACGTTATCCCGTCCGTAGGATCTTGCCAGCTACAGGTGACTCACAAGAGGTACACGGCCACACTCCCCTTCGAAGTTGTGGGCTCATCAAAGGACTCGTTACTGGGCGCACAAGCGTGTAAGGTCCTTCACCTGGTACAGCGCATCATGTCTCTCTCTCCAGATGAGATATCCGACTTCCCGGATGCTGAGTTCCACGCGAATCTCCATTCCCTCCTCGCTCACAACCAGGAGGTTTTTGAAGGCATGGGGACATTGCCACACACGTACAAGATTCGACTCAGACCGGACGCCATCCCTGTCGTTCACGCACCTCGCAGGGTTCCTGCGCCTCTCAAAGACCGCCTCAAGGCACAACTGCAGATTCTTCAGGACCAAGGGGTCCTATCCAAGGTCACGGAGCCCACGCCATGGGTCAGCTCCATGGTCTGTGTAAAGAAGCCCTCTGGCGAGCTCCGTATATGTATAGATCCAAAAGATCTGAACAACAACATCATGCGGGAACACTATCCCATCCCAAAACGAGAAGACCTCACCAGCGAGATGGCGCGAGCCAACATATTCACTAAATTGGATGCGTCCAAAGGATTCTGGCAGATCCAACTGGACCCGGCCAGCCGAAGACTATGCACATTCAACACCCCTTTTGGCAGATTCTGCTACAACCGGATGCCATTCGGCATCATTTCGGCATCTGAAGTATTCCACCGCATTATGGAGCAGATGATGGAAGGCATCGAAGGGGTACGTGTATATGTGGACGATATCATCATTTGGTCCACCACTCCGCAGGAACACATGCATCGTCTTCGACGTGTCTTCACCCGCATACGGCAAAATGGCCTGCGTCTCAACCGTGCGAAGTGTGCTTTCGGCCAGACGGAGCTGAAATTCCTCGGGGACCACATCTCAAGGTCCGGGGTCCGTCCCGATGCAGACAAGGTTAGCGCCATCACAGCCATGCCACGACCGGCTGACAAGAAGGCTGTCTTAAGATTCCTGGGCATGGTCAACTTCCTTGGGAAGTTCATTCCCAACCTGGCTTCTCATACAACAAACATGCGCCATCTCGTAAAAAAATCGACGGAATTCAACTGGCACCAGTCGCATCAGCAGGAATGGGAGGAGCTCAAGCACAAACTGGTCACGGCACCAGTGCTGGCCTTCTTTGACGCGACTCGCCCTACAAAGATCTCAACAGACGCCAGCCAATCTGGTATTGGAGCGGTACTCCTGCAAAAAGACAGCACGTCATCATGGGCCCCGGTTGCGTATGCCTCACGAGCCATGACCCCTACCGAACAGCGCTACGCGCAAATCGAAAAAGAATGCCTGGGCTTGTTAACTGGACTGGACAAGTTCCACGACTATGTGTATGGCCTGCCACGATTCACGGTCGAAACTGACCACCGCCCCCTGGTCAACATCATTAACAAAGACCTGAACGACATGACTCCTCGCCTCCAGCGCATCTTACTCAAACTCAGGAGGTACGATTTTGAACTGATCTACACTCCGGGGAAGGAACTCATAGTGGCGGACACTCTTTCCCGAGCAGTGAGCACACCACCAGATGCGGAGGGGTTCGTGCGTCAAATTGAGGCACACGTGACTCTGACAGCAGCAAATATGCCAGCTGATGATCCTTGTCTGGCCCACATACGCGCAGAGACGGCGACTGACCCTCTGCTGCAGCGAGTGATGCGCCACATGACGGAAGGGTGGCTAAAAGGGCAGTGCCCCCAGTTTTACAATGTGCGAGATGATCTCACCAATATAGACGGGGTCCTTATGAAATCGCATAGGATCGTCATTCCACACAGTGTGCGCCAGATGATTCTTCGTCAACTACACGAAGGCCACTTGGGTGTCGAAAAATGCAGACGAAGGGCCCGGGCGGCGGTATATTGGCCGGGTATTAATGAAGACATAGCCAACATGGTGCTCAACTGCACAACCTGTCAGAGGTTTCAGCCGGCGCAACCTCCGGAAACACTTCTACCACACGAGATGGTGACGTCCCCCTGGGCGAAGGTGGGTGTTGACCTATTTCACGCGCTCGGCAGAGATTACATTGTTATTATAGACTACTTCTCAAACTACCCGGAAGTCATGCCTCTCCATGATCTGACGTCGTCCGCAGTCATTGGGGCCTGCAAGGAAACGTTTGCTCGCCATGGCATTCCAAGGACTGTCATGTCAGACAATGGACCTTGTTTTGCCAGCCGTGAATGGTCGTCCTTTGCCGCAGCATATGGTTTCACTCATGTGACATCCAGCCCTCTGCATCCACAATCGAACGGGAAGGCTGAAAAGGGTGTCCACATCGCAAAGCGGCTCCTGTGCAAGGCGGCTGATGCCGGATCGGACTTTAACCTTGCCTTGCTGGCCTATCGATCGGCCCCGTTATCCACGGGCCTCTCGCCAGCGCAGCTACTAATGGGTCGCTCCCTCAGGACGACGGTACCTTCCGTCCTGGCACCGACAACAGACCATGAGGCGGTTCTTCGGGACATGCAACTGCAGCGTGATCGCCAGAAAGGTCGGTACGACACACGAGCGACGGACCTGCCCCCCCTGTCCTCCGGAGACAAAGTACGCGTCCATCAACCGTATGGTGGCTGGTCAGCACCGGCCGAAGTCCTCCGACAAGTGGCTCCCCGCTCGTTCCTGGTTCGCATGCCGGATGGTTCCGTGCGTCGCCGCAATCGGCGCGCCCTTCGCCGACTTCCACGTTCACAGCCACACAACACGCCAGATCCTCAACAGGCTTCCGAGGATGACTTTGTGGAGCTGCCGCACATCACGCCCTTTCCATCGCCACCCATGGCCATGCCTGCACAGCAGCCGGTGGTTCTTGATCCACCCTTAAGGCGGTCAACCCGAATTCGTCGCAAACCCATTAGAATGGACTTATAATACAGTTCATATGTTTAATAAGTTGGACAATTTTACATGATAACCTGTTGTTGTTTATCGTTCCAGATGTCGTCTGACTGGACAACTGTTCAAAATTTTTTTTCTTCTTCTCTCGTTCGCATTTCTGTTATGTTATGGTACAACTGGATTCATGTGACGCACTCGACATCGCCCCATGTACATAGTTCCGTCATAGACACATGCTGCACACGACACACACACACTCTTAGATGCACTCACGTCACGATCATATTTATTACCACGTAGGCACATATCTTTGTAAAAAGGGGGGATGTCATGATATTCAAACACACACATCATGATGGACACACTAACAGGCAAATCAGAGTACACAACACCACAACCAATCACAGACAAGAACACCAACCACATAAAAAGCACGAGCACGACACCTGGAGGTCAGTAGGTCTGGGGAGAAGGAAGCATGAAAGAGCTGTTGAAACACCACAAGCAGGGAGCCCCCCACGTGCAGAGTGCAAAGACCAAGTTGTAAATAGTGAGTTTAAATAAACAAGCGTTGTACCATATGCAACTGTGTTGGCTCTTCTGTGTGTTAGAACACCCAACACCACAAGCCCCTCTCCCTCTTTGCCTCTCTCCCTCTCAGCCCCTCTCCCTCTCAGTCTCTCTCCCTCTCAGCCCCTCTCCCTCTCAGCCCCTCTCCCTCTCAGCCCCTCTCCCTCTCAGTCTCTCTCCCTCTCAGCCCCTCTCCCTCTCAGCCCCTCTCCCTCTCAGCCCCTCTCCCTCTCCGCCCCTCTCCCTCTCAGCCTCTCTCCCTCTCCGCCCCTCTCCCTCTCAGCCTCTCTCCCTCTCAGCCCCTCTCCCTCTCAGCCCCTCTCCCTCTCAGCCCCTCTCCCTCTCAGCCCCTCTCCGTCTCAGCCCATCTCCCTCTCAGTCACTCTCCCTCTCAGCCTCTCTCACTCTCCGCCCCTCTCCCTCTCAGCCCCTCTCCCTCTCAGTCCCTCCCTCTCAGCCTCTCTCTCTCTCAGCCCCTCTCCCTCTCAGCCCCTCTCCCTCTCAGCCCCTCTCCCTCTCAGCCTCTCTCCCTCTCAGCCCCTCTCCCTCTCAGCCTCTCTCCCTCTCAGCCCCTCTCCCTCTCAGTCTCTCTCCCTCTCAGCCCCTCTCCCTCTCAGCCCCTCTCCCTCTCAGCCCCTCTCCCTCTCAGCCTCTCTCCCTCTCAGTCTCTCTCCCTCTCAGCCTCTCTCCCTCTCAGCCCCTCTCCCTCAGCCCCTCTCCCTCTCACCCTCTCTCCCTCTCAGTCTCTCTCCCTCTCAGTCTCTCTCCCTCTCCGTCTCTCTCCCTCTCAGCCCCTCTCCCTCTCAGCCCCTCGCCCTCTCAGCCTCTCTCCCTCTCAGTCTCTCTCCCTCTCAGTCTCTCTCCCTCTCAGCCCCTCTCCCTCTCAGCCCCTCTCCCTCTCAGCCCCTCTCCCTCTCAGCCCCTCTCCCTCTCAGCCCCTCTCCCTCTCAGCCCCTCTCCCTCTCAGCCTCTCTCCCTCTCAGCCCCTCTCTCTCTCAGCCCCTCTCCCTCTCAGCCTCTCTCCCTCTCAGCCTCTCTCCCTCTCAGTCTCTCTCCCTCTCAGTCCCTCTCCCTCTCAGCCCCTCTCCCTCTCAGCCTCTCTCCCTCTCAGCCCCTCTCTCCCTCAGCCCCCTCCCTCTCAGCCCCTCTCCCTCTCAGCCCCTCTCCCTCTCAGCCCCTCTCCCTCTCAGCCCCTCTCCCTCTCAGCCCCTCTCCCTCTCAGCCCCTCTCCCTCTCAGCCCCTCTCCCTCTCAGCCCCTCTCCCTCTCAGTCTCTCTCCCTCTCAGCCTCTCCCTCTCAGCCTCTCTCCCTCTCAGTCTCTCTCCCTCTCAGCCCCTCTCCCTCTCAGTCTCTCTCCCTCTCAGCCTCTCCCTCTCAGCCTCTCCTCTCTCCCTCTCAGTCCCTCTCCCTCTCTCCCTCTCAGTCTCTCTCCCTCTCAGCCTCTCTCCCTCTCAGCCCCTCTCCCTCTCCGCCTCTCTCCCTCTCAGTCCCTCTCCCTCTCAGCCTCTCTCCCTCTCAGCCTCTCTCCCTCTCAGTCTCTCTCCCTCTCAGCCCCTCTCCCTCTCAGCCCCTCTCCCTCTCAGCCTCTCTCCCTCTCAGCCCCTCTCCCTCTCAGCCTCTCCCCCTCTCAGCCCCTCTCCCTTTCAGCCCCTCTCCCTCTCAGTCTCTCTCCCTCTCAGCCTCTCCCTCTCAGCCTCTCCTCTCTCCCTCTCAGTCCCTCTCCCTCTCTCCCTCTCAGTCTCTCCCTCTCAGCCTCTCTCCCTCTCAGCCTCTCTCCCTCTCAGTCTCTCTCCCTCTCAGCCCCTCTCCCTCTCAGTCTCTCCCCCTCTCAGCCCCTCTCCCTCTCAGCCTCTCTCCCTCTCAGCCTCTCTCCCTCTCAGCCCCTCTCCCTCTCAGCCCCTCTCCCTCTCAGCCCCTCTCCCTCTCAGCCCCTCTCCCTCTCAGCCCCTCTCCCTCTCAGCCCCTCTCCCTCTCAGCCTCTCTCCCTCTCAGCCCCTCTCCCTCTCAGCCTCTCTCCCTCTCAGCCTCTCTCCCTCTCCCTCAGCCTCTCTGCCTCTCAGCCTCTCTCCCTCTCAGTCCCTCTCCCTCTCAGCCCCTCTCCCTCTCAGTCTCTCTCCCTCTCAGCCTCTCTGCCTCTCAGTCTCTCTCCCTCTCAGCCCCTCTCCCTCTCAGTCCCTCTCCCTCTCAGTCTCTCTCCCGCTCAGCCTCTCTGCCTCTCAGCCTCTCTCCCTCTCAGTCCCTCTCCCTCTCAGCCCCTCTCCCTCTCAGCCCCTCTCCCTCAGCCTCTCTCCCTCTCAGCCCCTCTCCCTCTCAGCCCCTCTCCCTCTCAGTCCCTCTCCCTCTCAGTCTCTCTCCCTCTCAGCCTCTCTGCCTCTCAGCCTCTCTCCCTCTCAGCCCCTCTCCCTCTCAGCCCCTCTCCCTCTCAGCCCCTCTCCCTCTCAGCCCCTCTCCCTCTCAGCCCCTCTCCCTCTCAGCCCCTCTCCCTCTCAGCCCCTCTCCCTCTCAGCCCCTCTCCCTCTCAGCCCCTCTCCCTCTCAGCCTCTCTCCCTCTCAGACCCTCTCCCTCTCAGCCCCTCTCCCTCTCAGCCCCTCTCCCTCTCAGCCCCTCTCCCTCTCAGCCCCTCTCCCTCTCAGCCTCTCTCCCTCTCAGCCTCTCTCCCTCTCAGTCCCTCTCCCTCTCAGCCCCTCTCCCTCTCAGCCCCTCTCCCTCTCAGCCTCTCTCCCTCTCAGCCTCTCTCCCTCTCAGTCCCTCTCCCTCTCAGCCCCTCTCCCTCTCAGCCTCTCAGCCTCAGCCTCTCAGTCTCTCTCCCTCTCAGCCTCTCTCCCTCTCAGTCTCTCTCCCTCTCAGCCTCTCTCCCTCTCAGCCCCTCTCCCTCTCAGCCCCTCTCCCTCTCAGCCCCTCTCCCACTCAGCCTCTCTCCCTCTCAGCCTCTCTCCCTCTCAGCCTCTCTCCCTCTCAGCCCCTCTCCCTCTTTGCCTCTCTCCCTCTCAGCCCCTCTCCCTCTCAGTCTCTCTCCCTCTCAGCCCCTCTCCCTCTCAGCCCCTCTCCCTCTCAGTCTCTCTCCCTCTCAGCCCCTCTCCCTCTCAGCCCCTCTCCCTCTCAGCCCCTCTCCCTCTCCGCCCCTCTCCCTCTCAGCCTCTCTCCCTCTCCGCCCCTCTCCCTCTCAGCCTCTCTCCCTCTCAGCCCCTCTCCCTCTCAGCCCCTCTCCCTCTCAGCCCCTCTCCCTCTCAGCCCCTCTCCGTCTCAGCCCCTCTCCCTCTCAGTCCCTATCCCTCTCAGCCTCTCTCCCTCTCCGCCCCTCTCCCTCTCAGCCCCTCTCCCTCTCAGTCCCTCCCTCTCAGCCTCTCTCTCTCTCAGCCCCTCTCCCTCTCAGCCCCTCTCCCTCTCAGCCCCTCTCCCTCTCAGCCTCTCTCCCTCTCAGCCCCTCTCCCTCTCAGCCTCTCTCCCTCTCAGCCCCTCTACCTCTCAGTCTCTCTCCCTCTCAGTCTCTCTCCCTCTCAGCCCCTCTCCCTCTCAGCCCCTCTCCCTCTCAGCCCCTCTCCCTCTCAGCCTCTCTCCCTCTCAGTCTCTCTCCCTCTCAGCCTCTCTCCCTCTCAGCCCCTCTCCCTCAGCCCCTCTCCCTCTCACCCTCTCTCCCTCTCAGTCTCTCTCCCTCTCAGTCTCTCTCCCTCTCCGTCTCTCTCCCTCTCAGCCCCTCTCCCTCTCAGCCCCTCGCCCTCTCAGCCTCTCTCCCTCTCAGTCTCTCTCCCTCTCAGTCTCTCTCCCTCTCAGCCCCTCTCCCTCTCAGCCCCTCTCCCTCTCAGCCCCTTTCCCTCTCAGCCCCTCTCCCTCTCAGCCCCTCTCCCTCTCAGCCTCTCTCCCTCTCAGCCCCTCTCTCTCTCAGCCCCTCTCCCTCTCAGCCTCTCTCCCTCTCAGCCTCTCTCCCTCTCAGTCTCTCTCCCTCTCAGTCCCTCTCCCTCTCAGCCCCTCTCCCTCTCAGCCTCTCTCCCTCTCAGCCCCTCTCTCCCTCAGCCCCCTCCCTCTCAGCCCCTCTCCCTCTCAGCCCCTCTCCCTCTCAGCCCCTCTCCCTCTCAGCCCTCTCCCTCTCAGCCCCTCTCCCTCTCAGTCTCTCTCCCTCTCAGTCTCTCTCCCTCTCAGCCTCTCTCCCTCTCAGCCCCTCTCCCTCTCAGCCCCTCTCCCTCTCAGCCCCTCTCCCTCAGCCTCTCTCCCTCTCAGCCTCTCTCCCTCTCAGCCCCTCTCCCTCTCAGCCTCTCTCCCTCTCAGCCTCTCTCCCTCTCAGCCCCTCTCCCTCTCAGCCTCTCTCCCTCTCAGTCCCTCTCCCTCTCAGCCCCTCTCCCTCTCAGCCCCTCTCCCTCTCAGTCTCTCTCCCTCTCAGCCTCTCTCCCTCTCAGCCTCTCTCTCCCTCTCAGCCCCTCTCCCTCTCAGCCCCTCTCCCTCTCAGCCTCTCTCCCTCTCAGCCCCTCTCCCTCTCAGCCCCTCTCCCTCTCAGTCTCTCTCCCTCTCAGCCTCTCTCCCTCTCAGCCCCTCTCCCTCTCAGCCTCTCTCCCTCTCAGCCTCTCTCCCTCTCAGTCTCTCTCTCTCTCAGCCCCTCTCCCTCTCAGCCTCTCTCCCTCTCAGCCCCTCTCCCTCTCAGCCCCTCTCCCTCTCAGTCTCTCTCCCTCTCAGCCTCTCCCTCTCAGCCTCTCTCCCTCTCAGCCCCTCTCCCTCTCAGCCCCTCTCCCTCTCAGTCTCTCTCCCTCTCAGCCTCTCCCTCTCAGCCTCTCTCCCTCTCAGTCTCTCTCCCTCTCAGCCCCTCTCCCTCTCAGTCTCTCTCCCTCTCAGCCTCTCCCTCTCAGCCTCTCCTCTCTCCCTCTCAGTCCCTCTCCCTCTCTCCCTCTCAGTCTCTCTCCCTCTCAGCCTCTCTCCCTCTCAGCCCCTCTCCCTCTCCGCCTCTCTCCCTCTCAGTCCCTCTCCCTCTCAGCCTCTCTCCCTCTCAGCCTCTCTCCCTCTCAGTCTCTCTCCCTCTCAGCCCCTCTCCCTCTCAGCCCCTCTCCCTCTCAGCCTCTCTCCCTCTCAGCCCCTCTCCCTCTCAGCCTCTCCCCCTCTCAGCCCCTCTCCCTCTCAGCCCCTCTCCCTCTCAGTCTCTCTCCCTCTCAGCCTCTCCCTCTCAGCCTCTCCTCT
Organism: Scyliorhinus torazame; assembly: GCF_047496885.1. Classification (NCBI taxonomy): domain Eukaryota; kingdom Metazoa; phylum Chordata; class Chondrichthyes; order Carcharhiniformes; family Scyliorhinidae; genus Scyliorhinus; species Scyliorhinus torazame. Next base: position 316,343 of record NW_027307817.1, read on the forward strand.
CTCCCTCTCAGTCCCTCTCCCTCTCTCCCTCTCAGTCTCTCTCCCTCTCAGCCTCTCTCCCTCTCAGTCTCTCTCCCTCTCAGCCTCTCTCCCTCTCAGCCTCTCTCCCTCTCAGTCTCTCTCCCTCTCAGCCCCTCTCCCTCTCAGTCTCTCCCCCTCTCAGCCCCTCTCCCTCTCAGCCTCTCTCCCTCTCAGCCTCTCTCCCTCTCAGCCCCTCTCCCTCTCAGCCCCTCTCCCTCTCAGCCTCTCTCCCTCTCAGCCCCTCTCCCTCTCAGCCCCTCTCCCTCTCAGCCCCTCTCCCTCTCAGCCCCTCTCCCTCTCAGCCTCTCTCCCTCTCAGCCCCTCTCCCTCTCAGCCCCTCTCCCTCTCAGCCTCTCTCCCTCTCCCTCAGCCTCTCTGCCTCTCAGCCTCTCTCCCTCTCAGTCCCTCTCCCTCTCAGCCCCTCTCCCTCTCAGTCTCTCTCCCTCTCAGCCTCTCTGCCTCTCAGTCTCTCTCCCTCTCAGCCCCTCTCCCTCTCAGTCCCTCTCCCTCTCAGTCTCTCTCCCGCTCAGCCTCTCTGCCTCTCAGCCTCTCTCCCTCTCAGTCCCTCTCCCTCTCAGCCCCTCTCCCTCTCAGCCCCTCTCCCTCAGCCTCTCCCTCTCAGCCCCTCTCCCTCTCAGCCCCTCTCCCTCTCAGTCCCTCTCCCTCTCAGTCTCTCTCCCTCTCAGCCTCTCTGCCTCTCAGCCTCTCTCCCTCTCAGCCCCTCTCCCTCTCAGCCCCTCTCCCTCTCAGCCCCTCTCCCTCTCAGCCCCTCTCCCTCTCAGCCCCTCTCCCTCTCAGCCCCTCTCCCTCTCAGCCTCTCTCCCTCTCAGACCCTCTCCCTCTCAGCCCCTCTCCCTCTCAGCCCCTCTCCCTCTCAGCCCCTCTCCCTCTCAGCCCCTCTCCCTCTCAGCCTCTCTCCCTCTCAGCCTCTCTCCCTCTCAGCCTCTCTCCCTCTCAGTCCCTCTCCCTCTCAGCCCCTCTCCCTCTCAGCCCCTCTCCCTCTCAGCCTCTCTCCCTCTCAGCCTCTCTCCCTCTCAGTCCCTCTCCCTCTCAGCCCCTCTCCCTCTCAGCCTCTCAGCCTCAGCCTCTCAGTCTCTCTCCCTCTCAGCCTCTCTCCCTCTCAGCCTCTCTCCCTCTCAGCCTCTCTCCCTCTCAGCCCCTCTCCCTCTCAGCCCCTCTCCCTCTCAGCCCCTCTCCCACTCAGCCTCTCTCCCTCTCAGCCCCTCTCCCTCTCAGCCCCTCTCCCTCTCAGCCCCTCTCCCTCTCAGCCCCTCTCCCTCTCAGCCCCTCTCCCTCTCAGCCTCTCTCCCTCTCAGCCCCTCTCCCTCTCAGCCTCTCTCCCTCTCAGTCTCTCTCCCTCTCAGTCTCTCTCCCTCTCAGTCTCTCTCCCTCTCAGCCCCTCTCCCTCTCAGCCTCTCTCCCTCAGCCTCTCTCCCTCTCAGCCTCTCTCCCTCTCAGCCCCTCTCCCTCTCAGCCCCTCTCCCTCTCAGCCTCTCTCCCTCTCAGTCTCTCTCCCTCTCAGTCTCTCTCCCTCTCAGCCCCTCTCCCTCTCAGCCCCTCTCCTTCTCAGCCCCTCTCTCCCTCAGCCCCTCTCCCTCTCAGCCTCTCTCCCTCTCAGCCCCTCTCCCTCTCAGCCTCTCTCCCTCTCAGCCTCCATTGTTCTCCCAGAATGAGAGAAATTGAAGAGCGAGAGCAAGGGGAGAGTGCAGGAAACAGGACTCGACGGGAGAATAGAGGTGGAGTTTGGTGAGTGGGCCGAGGAAGGTGTGGGGGGGTGGGGGTGGGGGGGGTGGGGGCTCTGTCACACCCTGTGGGGATTCCCTGATTTGGGACTAGAAATAAATTCTGGGGGGCGATTAGAAAAAGTCTCCTAAAGGAATGGGCGGCTGATTCCCCAGTGTAAAGAGGGCAGTGACGTGATGACTTTGCATTTGTCCCTGTGTCTGTCTCTCTCTCTCTGTCGCTCTGTGTCTGCGTCATTTTCTCGTTCTGTCAACACCTCTGTGACTGACTAACTCTGTCTCTCTCTTTGCCTCTCTCTCCCTCTGTCTCTGTGCCAGTTTCTCATTCTGTCTCTCTCTCTGACTGCCTGACTCTGTCTGTCTCCTCTCTCTGCCTCTATCTTCTGTCTCTCTCTCTCCCCCCATGTCGTTCTGTCTCTCCCTCTCTCTGACCGCCTGGTTCTATTAGTGACTGTTTTCCTCCCTCCCTCTGCCTCTATCTTCTGTCTCTCTCCCCCTGTCGGTCTGTCTCTCCCTCTCTCTGACTGCCTGGTTCTGTTAGTCACTGTTTTCCTCTCTATCTCTGCCTCTATCTTCTGTCTCTGTCTCTGTCTCTCTCTCTCCCCCCATGTCGTTCTGTCTCTCCCTCTCTCTGACCGCCTGGTTCTGTTAGTGACTGTTTTCCTCTCTCTCTCTGCCTCTATCTTCTGTCTCTGTCTGTGTCTCTCCCCCTGTCGGTCTGTCTCTGTCTCCCTCTCTCTGACTGCCTGGTTCTGTTAGTCACTGTTTTCCTCTCTCCCTCTGCCTCTATCTTCTGTCTCTGTCTGTGTCTCTCCCCCTGTCGGTCTGTCTCTCCCTCTCTCTGACTGCCTGGTTCTGTTAGTCACTGTTTTCCTCTCTCCCTCTGCCTCTATCTTCTGTCTCTGTCTGTGTCTCTCCCCCTGTCGGTCTGTCTCTCCCTCTCTCTGACTGCCTGGTTCTGTTAGTCTCTGTTTTCCTCTCTCCCTCTGCCTCTATCTTCTGTCTCTGTCTGTGTCTCTCCCCCTGTCGGTCTGTCTCTCCCTCTCTCTGACTGCCTGGTTCTGTTAGTCACTGTTTTCCTCTCTCCCTCTGCCTCTATCTTCTGTCTCTGTCTGTGTCTCTCCCCCTGTCGGTCTGTCTCTCCCTCTCTCTGACTGCCTGGTTCTGTGAGTCACTGTTTTCCTCTCTCCCTCTGCCTCTATCTTCTGTCTCTGTCTGTGTCTCTCCCCCTGTCGGTCTGTCTCTCCCTCTCTCTGACTGCCTGGTTCTGTTAGTCACTGTTTTCCTCTCTCCCTCTGCCTCTATCTTCTGTCTCTGTCTGTGTCTCTCCCCCTGTCGGTCTGTCTCTCCCTCTCTCTGACTGCCTGGTTCTGTTAGTCACTGTTTTCCTCTCTCCCTCTGCCTCTATCTTCTGTCTCTGTCTGTGTCTCTCCCCCTGTCGGTCTGTCTCTCCCTCTCTCTGACTGCCTGGTTCTGTTAGTCTCTGTTTTCCTCTCTCCCTCTGCCTCTATCTTCTGTCTCTGTCTGTGTCTCTCCCCCTGTCGGTCTGTCTCTCCCTCTCTCTGACTGCCTGGTTCTGTTAGTCACTGTTTTCCTCTCTCCCTCTGCCTCTATCTTCTGTCTCTGTCTGTGTCTCTCCCCCTGTCGGTCTGTCTCTCCCTCTCTCTGACTGCCTGGTTCTGTTCGTCTCTGTTTTCCTCTCTCCCTCTGCCTCTATCTTCTGTCTCTGTCTGTGTCTCTCCCCCTGTCGGTCTGTCTCTCTCTCTCTGACTGCCTGGTTCTGTTAGTCACTGTTTTCCTCTCTCCCTCTGCCTCTATCTTCTGTCTCTCTCCCCCTGTCGGTCTGTCTCTCCCTCTCTCTGACTGCCTGTCTCTCTTTACATCTCTCTCACTCCCTCTGTCTCTGCCTGCCTGTCTGTGTGTCATTGTGTCACTCTCTTTCTGCCTGTCTCTGTGTGTAATGTATGTCACATGTCTTAAAGGGCTCAACACAGCTGACATTGCAATAAATCCAGGTTTGAGTAAAATGCACAGGAAATATTTGGATTTGAGTTTTAGTGATGTGCTGACTTTCCATTTTCCCCTTTCTCTCTGCCTATTTCTGTCCCTCTGTCTGTTTCTCTCTCTCTGTCTGTTTCTGTCTCTCTCTCCCTCCCATCTTTGTCTTCAGCGTGTGAAGTATCAGAGAGAGATAGACAGAGTGAGACAGAGAGAGAGAGAGAGAAGCCAGAGGGGCAGGGAGAGGGAAGAGGAGATTGTTGGATGGGGGTCTCTGCTGCACAGCCAGGGCACAGACCCCCACCTCCCCACCCCACATTCCTCACCCCTCCATGGTGTCCACACCTTAAACCTCAATCGACAGTGAGAAAGGGCGGGGGAGAAACAGGGTGAGGGAGAACCAAACTGAGAGGGGTGGGGAACGTTGGGGACTCAGTTGGGGTAATTGATACTGGATCTTGGAGCGGTTGAGTCCTCCTCCGTTGTGGGGCTGCCCGTGGGATCCTGCTGTGCAGAATGGTCTTCATTGTAACTTTTGTCATTAGTACATTGACTGGTGTTTTGGGTTTTAGTTCTGTAATCATGAAAATTAAACACGTCCAGTGTGGTGGGACACTTATTCTAAATGGGATGACAGGAGATTTTCCGAGGACATTTTAATCCAGCTCTCACAAAGGGCCTGGAACGGAAAAGGCCGCGATTGGGGCCTGGTTCAATTTACCAATCGCACAGTGCCCGTGTTTTACTGGAATTAATGGGAAAGGAGAGAGAGAATGGGAAAGGAGAGAATGGGAAAGGAGAGAATGGGAAAGGAGAGAGAGAATGGGAAAGGAGAGAGAGAGAGAATGGGAAAGGAGAGAGAGAATGGGATAGGAGAGAGAGAATGGGAAAGAAGAGAGAATGGGAAAGGAAAGAGAGAAAGGAAAATGAGAGAGAGAAAGGAAAAGGAGAGAGAGAAGTGGGAAAGGAGAGAGAGAATGGGAAAGGAAGGAGAGAAAGGAAAATGAGAGAGAGAAAGGAAAAGAGAGAATGGGAAAGGAGAGAGAGAATGGGAAAGGAGAGAGAGAATGTGAAAGGAGAGAATGGGAAAGGAGAGAGAGAGAGAATGGGAAAGGAGAGAGAGAATGGGAAAGGAGAGAGAGAATGGGAAAGGAGAGAGAATGGGAAAGGAGAGAGAGAATGGGAAAGGAAAGAGAGAAAGGAAAATGAGAGAGAGAAAGGAAAAGGAGAGAGAGAATGGGAAAGGAGAGAGAGAAAGGGAAAGGAGAGAGAGAATGGGAAAGGAGAGAGAGAGAATGGGAAAGGAGAGAGAGAGAATGGGAAAGGAGAGAGAGAGAATGGGAAAGGAGAGAGAGAATGGGAAAGGAGAGAGAGAATGGGAAAGGAGAGTGAGAAAGGGAAAGGAGAGAGAGAAAGGGAAAGGAGAGAGAGAAAGGGAAAGGAGAGAGAGAGAGAGAATACAGTAAAGGGGGAGGGAGGGAGAGAAGGGGACGGAGATTGGTAACGGTGCCTTGGAGTCTTGCTGGGCAGAGATGACCCGGAAAGTGCCTCCCGAAAGAAGGGGGTGAATTGAGGGATTCAGTGCAATGTGCAGCAAGCATTTTGAGTTTATTGAGGTGTTGACTGGATTTCTCTCTCTCTGTCTGCCTGTCCACATTTGTGAATCTGAGAGTTTTGTGTTTATAAAGATCCACCCTGGATAATGTTGCTGTGCAGCTTGTTTTAAAGAAGGATACAGCTCTGGGGAGGATCAGAGGATGTGGGGGGGGGGGGGGGGGACACACAGGTTACTGAGTCGGATGGTCAGCCGTGATGATGAATGGCAGAGCAGGTTGGAAGGGCCGAATGGCCTGCTCCTGGTTTCAGTGTTTAAATTGTTCCCCTGTCCGTGAGCAGGTTGTATGTGTGTGTGGAATCGTGCTGTGTACTCGCCTGGCTCCCTATTACTTACAAACACCCGCGAGCTGACTGTAAATGTAAAAGATTGAGGGAAAGAGGGAGGCTGGGAGAGGGAGAGGCAGGCAGAGAGAGAGAGAGATGGGGAAATGGAGGGAGGGAAGGGCAGCTGAACAGGGAGGGGCTGGGAGGGGGGTGTAAGGGGCTCAGGAAGGGTAGTGGAAAGAGACAGAGTGTAAGGAGGGGGGCCCCCTCTCCCTCTCAGCCCCTCTCCGCCTCTCTCCCTCACAGCCCCTCTCCCTCTCTCCCTCTCAGCCTCTCCCTCTCAGCCTCTCTCCCTCTCAGCCCCTCTCCCTCTCAGCCCCTCTCCCTCTCAGCCTCTCTCCCTCTCAGCCTCTCTCCCTCTCAGCCCCTCTCTCTCTCAGCCCCTCTCCCTCTCAGCCTCTCTCCCTCTCAGCCTCTCTCCCTCTCAGTCTCTCTCCCTCTCAGTCCCTCTCCCTCTCAGCCCCTCTCCCTCTCAGCCTCTCTCCCTCTCAGCCCCTCTCTCCCTCAGCCCCCTCCCTCTCAGCCCCTCTCCCTCTCAGCCCCTCTCCCTCTCAGCCCCTCTCCCTCTCAGCCCCTCTCCCTCTCAGCCCCTCTCCCTCTCAGTCTCTCTCCCTCTCAGTCTCTCTCCCTCTCAGCCTCTCTCCCTCTCAGCCCCTCTCCCTCTCAGCCCCTCTCCCTCTCAGCCCCTCTCCCTCAGCCTCTCTCCCTCTCAGCCTCTCTCCCTCTCAGCCCCTCTCCCTCTCAGCCTCTCTCCCTCTCAGCCTCTCTCCCTCTCAGCCCCTCTCCCTCTCAGCCTCTCTCCCTCTCAGTCCCTCTCCCTCTCAGCCCCTCTCCCTCTCAGCCCCTCTCCCTCTCAGTCTCTCTCCCTCTCAGCCTCTCTCCCTCTCAGCCTCTCTCTCCCTCTCAGCCCCTCTCCCTCTCAGCCCCTCTCCCTCTCAGCCTCTCTCCCTCTCAGCCCCTCTCCCTCTCAGCCCCTCTCCCTCTCAGTCTCTCTCCCTCTCAGCCTCTCTCCCTCTCAGCCCCTCTCCCTCTCAGCCTCTCTCCCTCTCAGCCTCTCTCCCTCTCAGTCTCTCTCTCTCTCAGCCCCTCTCCCTCTCAGCCTCTCTCCCTCTCAGCCCCTCTCCCTCTCAGCCCCTCTCCCTCTCAGTCTCTCTCCCTCTCAGCCTCTCCCTCTCAGCCTCTCTCCCTCTCAGCCCCTCTCCCTCTCAGCCCCTCTCCCTCTCAGTCTCTCTCCCTCTCAGCCTCTCCCTCTCAGCCTCTCTCCCTCTCAGTCTCTCTCCCTCTCAGCCCCTCTCCCTCTCAGTCTCTCTCCCTCTCAGCCTCTCCCTCTCAGCCTCTCCTCTCTCCCTCTCAGTCCCTCTCCCTCTCTCCCTCTCAGTCTCTCTCCCTCTCAGCCTCTCTCCCTCTCAGCCCCTCTCCCTCTCCGCCTCTCTCCCTCTCAGTCCCTCTCCCTCTCAGCCTCTCTCCCTCTCAGCCTCTCTCCCTCTCAGTCTCTCTCCCTCTCAGCCCCTCTCCCTCTCAGCCCCTCTCCCTCTCAGCCTCTCTCCCTCTCAGCCCCTCTCCCTCTCAGCCTCTCCCCCTCTCAGCCCCTCTCCCTCTCAGCCCCTCTCCCTCTCAGTCTCTCTCCCTCTCAGCCTCTCCCTCTCAGCCTCTCCTCTCTCCCTCTCAGTCCCTCTCCCTCTCTCCCTCTCAGTCTCTCTCCCTCTCAGCCTCTCTCCCTCTCAGTCTCTCTCCCTCTCAGCCTCTCTCCCTCTCAGCCTCTCTCCCTCTCAGTCTCTCTCCCTCTCAGCCCCTCTCCCTCTCAGTCTCTCCCCCTCTCAGCCCCTCTCCCTCTCAGCCTCTCTCCCTCTCAGCCTCTCTCCCTCTCAGCCCCTCTCCCTCTCAGCCCCTCTCCCTCTCAGCCTCTCTCCCTCTCAGCCCCTCTCCCTCTCAGCCCCTCTCCCTCTCAGCCCCTCTCCCTCTCAGCCCCTCTCCCTCTCAGCCTCTCTCCCTCTCAGCCCCTCTCCCTCTCAGCCCCTCTCCCTCTCAGCCTCTCTCCCTCTCCCTCAGCCTCTCTGCCTCTCAGCCTCTCTCCCTCTCAGTCCCTCTCCCTCTCAGCCCCTCTCCCTCTCAGTCTCTCTCCCTCTCAGCCTCTCTGCCTCTCAGTCTCTCTCCCTCTCAGCCCCTCTCCCTCTCAGTCCCTCTCCCTCTCAGTCTCTCTCCCGCTCAGCCTCTCTGCCTCTCAGCCTCTCTCCCTCTCAGTCCCTCTCCCTCTCAGCCCCTCTCCCTCTCAGCCCCTCTCCCTCAGCCTCTCCCTCTCAGCCCCTCTCCCTCTCAGCCCCTCTCCCTCTCAGTCCCTCTCCCTCTCAGTCTCTCTCCCTCTCAGCCTCTCTGCCTCTCAGCCTCTCTCCCTCTCAGCCCCTCTCCCTCTCAGCCCCTCTCCCTCTCAGCCCCTCTCCCTCTCAGCCCCTCTCCCTCTCAGCCCCTCTCCCTCTCAGCCCCTCTCCCTCTCAGCCTCTCTCCCTCTCAGACCCTCTCCCTCTCAGCCCCTCTCCCTCTCAGCCCCTCTCCCTCTCAGCCCCTCTCCCTCTCAGCCCCTCTCCCTCTCAGCCTCTCTCCCTCTCAGCCTCTCTCCCTCTCAGCCTCTCTCCCTCTCAGTCCCTCTCCCTCTCAGCCCCTCTCCCTCTCAGCCCCTCTCCCTCTCAGCCTCTCTCCCTCTCAGCCTCTCTCCCTCTCAGTCCCTCTCCCTCTCAGCCCCTCTCCCTCTCAGCCTCTCAGCCTCAGCCTCTCAGTCTCTCTCCCTCTCAGCCTCTCTCCCTCTCAGCCTCTCTCCCTCTCAGCCTCTCTCCCTCTCAGCCCCTCTCCCTCTCAGCCCCTCTCCCTCTCAGCCCCTCTCCCACTCAGCCTCTCTCCCTCTCAGCCCCTCTCCCTCTCAGCCCCTCTCCCTCTCAGCCCCTCTCCCTCTCAGCCCCTCTCCCTCTCAGCCCCTCTCCCTCTCAGCCTCTCTCCCTCTCAGCCCCTCTCCCTCTCAGCCTCTCTCCCTCTCAGTCTCTCTCCCTCTCAGTCTCTCTCCCTCTCAGTCTCTCTCCCTCTCAGCCCCTCTCCCTCTCAGCCTCTCTCCCTCAGCCTCTCTCCCTCTCAGCCTCTCTCCCTCTCAGCCCCTCTCCCTCTCAGCCCCTCTCCCTCTCAGCCTCTCTCCCTCTCAGTCTCTCTCCCTCTCAGTCTCTCTCCCTCTCAGCCCCTCTCCCTCTCAGCCCCTCTCCTTCTCAGCCCCTCTCTCCCTCAGCCCCTCTCCCTCTCAGCCTCTCTCCCTCTCAGCCCCTCTCCCTCTCAGCCTCTCTCCCTCTCAGCCTCCATTGTTCTCCCAGAATGAGAGAAATTGAAGAGCGAGAGCAAGGGGAGAGTGCAGGAAACAGGACTCGACGGGAGAATAGAGGTGGAGTTTGGTGAGTGGGCCGAGGAAGGTGTGGGGGGGTGGGGGTGGGGGGGGTGGGGGCTCTGTCACACCCTGTGGGGATTCCCTGATTTGGGACTAGAAATAAATTCTGGGGGGCGATTATAAAAAGTCTCCTAAAGGAATGGGCGGCTGATTCCCCAGTGTAAAGAGGGCAGTGACGTGATGATCCCCAGTGTAAAGAGGGCAGTGACGTGATGACTTTGCATTTGTCCCTGTGTCTGTCTCTCTCTCTCTGTCGCTCTGTGTCTGCGTCATTTTCCTCGTTCTGTCAACACCTCTGTGACTGACTAACTCTGTCTCTCTCTTTGCCTCTCTCTCCCTCTGTCTCTGTGCCAGTTTCTCATTCTGTCTCTCTCTCTGACTGCCTGACTCTGTCTGTCTCCTCTCTCTGCCTCTATCTTCTGTCTCTCTCTCTCCCCCCATGTCGTTCTGTCTCTCCCTCTCTCTGACCGCCTGGTTCTATTAGTGACTGTTTTCCTCCCTCCCTCTGCCTCTATCTTCTGTCTCTCTCCCCCTGTCGGTCTGTCTCTCCCTCTCTCTGACTGCCTGGTTCTGTTAGTCACTGTTTTCCTCTCTATCTCTGCCTCTATCTTCTGTCTCTGTCTCTGTCTCTCTCTCTCCCCCCCATGTCGTTCTGTCTCTCCCTCTCTCTGACCGCCTGGTTCTGTTAGTGACTGTTTTCCTCTCTCTCTCTGCCTCTATCTTCTGTCTCTGTCTGTGTCTCTCCCCCTGTCGGTCTGTCTCTGTCTCCCTCTCTCTGACTGCCTGGTTCTGTTAGTCACTGTTTTCCTCTCTCCCTCTGCCTCTATCTTCTGTCTCTGTCTGTGTCTCTCCCCCTGTCGGTCTGTCTCTCCCTCTCTCTGACTGCCTGGTTCTGTTAGTCACTGTTTTCCTCTCTCCCTCTGCCTCTATCTTCTGTCTCTGTCTGTGTCTCTCCCCCTGTCGGTCTGTCTCTCCCTCTCTCTGACTGCCTGGTTCTGTTAGTCTCTGTTTTCCTCTCTCCCTCTGCCTCTATCTTCTGTCTCTGTCTGTGTCTCTCCCCCTGTCGGTCTGTCTCTCCCTCTCTCTGACTGCCTGGTTCTGTTAGTCACTGTTTTCCTCTCTCCCTCTGCCTCTATCTTCTGTCTCTGTCTGTGTCTCTCCCCCTGTCGGTCTGTCTCTCCCTCTCTCTGACTGCCTGGTTCTGTGAGTCACTGTTTTCCTCTCTCCCTCTGCCTCTATCTTCTGTCTCTGTCTGTGTCTCTCCCCCTGTCGGTCTGTCTCTCCCTCTCTCTGACTGCCTGGTTCTGTTAGTCACTGTTTTCCTCTCTCCCTCTGCCTCTATCTTCTGTCTCTGTCTGTGTCTCTCCCCCTGTCGGTCTGTCTCTCCCTCTCTCTGACTGCCTGGTTCTGTTAGTCACTGTTTTCCTCTCTCCCTCTGCCTCTATCTTCTGTCTCTGTCTGTGTCTCTCCCCCTGTCGGTCTGTCTCTCCCTCTCTCTGACTGCCTGGTTCTGTTAGTCTCTGTTTTCCTCTCTCCCTCTGCCTCTATCTTCTGTCTCTGTCTGTGTCTCTCCCCCTGTCGGTCTGTCTCTCCCTCTCTCTGACTGCCTGGTTCTGTTAGTCACTGTTTTCCTCTCTCCCTCTGCCTCTATCTTCTGTCTCTGTCTGTGTCTCTCCCCCTGTCGGTCTGTCTCTCCCTCTCTCTGACTGCCTGGTTCTGTTCGTCTCTGTTTTCCTCTCTCCCTCTGCCTCTATCTTCTGTCTCTGTCTGTGTCTCTCCCCCTGTCGGTCTGTCTCTCTCTCTCTGACTGCCTGGTTCTGTTAGTCACTGTTTTCCTCTCTCCCTCTGCCTCTATCTTCTGTCTCTCTCCCCCTGTCGGTCTGTCTCTCCCTCTCTCTGACTGCCTGTCTCTCTTTACATCTCTCTCACTCCCTCTGTCTCTGCCTGCCTGTCTGTGTGTCATTGTGTCACTCTCTTTCTGCCTGTCTCTGTGTGTAATGTATGTCACATGTCTTAAAGGGCTCAACACAGCTGACATTGCAATAAATCCAGGTTTGAGTAAAATGCACAGGAAATATTTGGATTTGAGTTTTAGTGATGTGCTGACTTTCCATTTTCCCCTTTCTCTCTGCCTATTTCTGTCCCTCTGTCTGTTTCTCTCTCTCTGTCTGTTTCTGTCTCTCTCTCCCTCCCATCTTTGTCTTCAGCGTGTGAAGTATCAGAGAGAGATAGACAGAGTGAGACAGAGAGAGAGAGAGAGAAGCCAGAGGGGCAGGGAGAGGGAAGAGGAGATTGTTGGATGGGGGTCTCTGCTGCACAGCCAGGGCACAGACCCCCACCTCCCCACCCCACATTCCTCACCCCTCCATGGTGTCCACACCTTAAACCTCAATCGACAGTGAGAAAGGGCGGGGGAGAAACAGGGTGAGGGAGAACCAAACTGAGAGGGGTGGGGAACGTTGGGGACTCAGTTGGGGTAATTGATACTGGATCTGGAGCGGTTGAGTCCTCCTCCGTTGTGGGGCTGCCCGTGGGATCCTGCTGTGCAGAATGGTCTTCATTGTAACTTTTGTCATTAGTACATTGACTGGTGTTTTGGGTTTTAGTTCTGTAATCATGAAAATTAAACACGTCCAGTGTGGTGGGACACTTATTCTAAATGGGATGACAGGAGATTTTCCGAGGACATTTTAATCCAGCTCTCACAAAGGGCCTGGAACGGAAAAGGCCGCGATTGGGGCCTGGTTCAATTTACCAATCGCACAGTGCCCGTGTTTTACTGGAATTAATGGGAAAGGAGAGAGAGAATGGGAAAGGAGAGAATGGGAAAGGAGAGAATGGGAAAGGAGAGAGAGAATGGGAAAGGAGAGAGAGAGAGAATGGGAAAGGAGAGAGAGAATGGGATAGGAGAGAGAGAATGGGAAAGAAGAGAGAATGGGAAAGGAAAGAGAGAAAGGAAAATGAGAGAGAGAAAGGAAAAGGAGAGAGAGAAGTGGGAAAGGAGAGAGAGAATGGGAAAGGAAGGAGAGAAAGGAAAATGAGAGAGAGAAAGGAAAAGAGAGAATGGGAAAGGAGAGAGAGAATGGGAAAGGAGAGAGAGAATGTGAAAGGAGAGAATGGGAAAGGAGAGAGAGAGAGAATGGGAAAGGAGAGAGAGAATGGGAAAGGAGAGAGAGAATGGGAAAGGAGAGAGAATGGGAAAGGAGAGAGAGAATGGGAAAGGAAAGAGAGAAAGGAAAATGAGAGAGAGAAAGGAAAAGGAGAGAGAGAATGGGAAAGGAGAGAGAGAAAGGGAAAGGAGAGAGAGAATGGGAAAGGAGAGAGAGAGAATGGGAAAGGAGAGAGAGAGAATGGGAAAGGAGAGAGAGAGAATGGAAAGGAGAGAGAGAATGGGAAAGGAGAGAGAGAATGGGAAAGGAGAGTGAGAAAGGGAAAGGAGAGAGAGAAAGGGAAAGGAGAGAGAGAAAGGGAAAGGAGAGAGAGAGAGAGAATACAGTAAAGGGGGAGGGAGGGAGAGAAGGGGACGGAGATTGGTAACGGTGCCTTGGAGTCTTGCTGGGCAGAGATGACCCGGAAAGTGCCTCCCGAAAGAAGGGGGTGAATTGAGGGATTCAGTGCAATGTGCAGCAAGCATTTTGAGTTTATTGAGGTGTTGACTGGATTTCTCTCTCTCTGTCTGCCTGTCCACATTTGTGAATCTGAGAGTTTTGTGTTTATAAAGATCCACCCTGGATAATGTTGCTGTGCAGCTTGTTTTAAGAAGGATACAGCTCTGGGGAGGATCAGAGGATGTGGGGGGGGGGGGGGGGGGACACACAGGTTACTGAGTCGGATGGTCAGCCGTGATGATGAATGGCAGAGCAGGTTGGAAGGGCCGAATGGCCTGCTCCTGGTTTCAGTGTTTAAATTGTTCCCCTGTCCGTGAGCAGGTTGTATGTGTGTGTGGAATCGTGCTGTGTACTCGCCTGGCTCCCTATTACTTACAAACACCCGCGAGCTGACTGTAAATGTAAAAGATTGAGGGAAAGAGGGAGGCTGGGAGAGGGAGAGGCAGGCAGAGAGAGAGAGAGATGGGGAAATGGAGGGAGGAAGGGCAGCTGAACAGGGAGGGGCTGGGAGGGGGGGTGTAAGGGCTCAGGAAGGGTAGTGGAAAGAGACAGAGTGTAAGGAGGGGGGGCCCCCTCTCCCTCTCAGCCCCTCTCCCTCTCAGTCTCTCTCCCTCTCAGTCTCTCTCCCTCTCAGCCCATCTCCCTCTCAGCCCCTCTCCCTCTCAGCCCCTCTCCCTCTCAGCCTCTCAGCCCCTCTCCCTCTCAGCCCCTCCCTCTCAGCCCCTCTCCCTCTCAGCCATTCTCCCTCTCAGTCTCTCTCCCTCTCAGCCCCTCTCCGCCTCTCTCCCTCACAGCCCCTCTCCCTCTCTCCCTCTCAGCCTCTCCCTCTCAGCCTCTCTCCCTCTCAGCCCCTCTCCCTCTCAGCCCCTCTCCCTCTCAGCCTCTCTCCCTCTCAGTCTCTCTCCCTCTCAGTCCCTCTCCCTCTCAGCCCCTCTCCCTCTCAGTCTCTCTCCCTCTCAGCCCTCTCCCTCTCAGCCTCTCTCCCTCTCAGCCCCTCTCCCTCTCAGTCTCTCTCCCTCTCAGCCCCTCTCCCTCTCAGCCCCTCTCCCTCTCAGCCCCTCTCCCTCTCAGCCCCTCTCCCTCTCAGCCCCCTCTCCCTCTCAGTCTCTCTCCCTCTCTCTCTCAGCCCCTCTCCCTCTCAGCCCCTCTCCCTCTCAGCCTCTCTCCCTCTCAGTCTCTCTCCCTCTCAGCCCCTCTCCCTCTCAGCCCCTCTCCCTCTCAGCCTCTCTCCCTCTCAGTCTCTCTCCCTCTCAGCCTCTCTCCCTCTCAGTCTCTCTCCCTCTCAGCCCTCTCCCTCTCAGCCCCTCTCCCTCTCAGCCTCTCTCCCTCTCAGTCCCTCTCCCTCTCAGTCCCTCTCCCTCTCAGTCTCTCTCCCTCTCAGCCCCTCTCCCTCTCAAGCCTCTCTCCCTCTCAGTCTCTCTCCCTCTCAGCCTCTCTCCCTCTCAGCCTCTCTCCCTCTCAGTCCCTCTCCCTCTCAGCCTCTCTCCCTCTCAGCCCCTCTCCCTCTCAGTCCCTCTCCCTCTCAGTCCCTCTCCCTCTCAGTCTCTCTCCCTCTCAGCCTCTCTCCCTCTCAGCCCCTCTCCCTCTCAGCCCCTCTCCCTCTCAGCCCCTCTCCCTCTCAGCCCCTCTCCCTCTCAGCCTCTCTCCCTCTCAGCCCCTCTCCCTCTCAGTCCCTCTCCCTCTCAGTCCCTCTCCCTCTCAGTCTCTCTCCCTCTCAGTCCCTCTCCCTCTCAGTCTCTCTCCCTCTCAGCCCCTCTCCCTCTCAGTCTCTCTCCCTCTCAGTCCCTCTCCCTCTCAGCCCTCTCCCTCTCAGTCTCTCTCCCTCTCAGCCCCTCTCCCTCTCAGCCTTTCTCCTCTCAGCCCCTCTCCCTCTCAGTCTCTCTCCCTCTCAGCCCCTCTCCCTCTCAGCCCCTCTCCCTCTCAGCCCTCTCCCTCTCAGCCTCTCTCCCTCTCAGCCCCTCTCCCTCTCAGCCCCTCTCCCTCTCAGCCCCTCTCCCTCTCAGCCCCTCTCCCTCTCAGTCTCTCTCCTCTCTCTCTCAGCCCCTCTCCCTCTCAGCCCCTCTCCCTCTCAGCCTCTCTCCCTCTCAGTCTCTCTCCCTCTCAGCCCTCTCCCTCTCAGCCTCTCTCCCTCTCAGTCTCTCTCCCTCTCAGCCTCTCTCCCTCTCAGTCTCTCTCTCCCTCTCAGCCCCTCTCCCTCTCAGCCCCTCTCCCTCTCAGCCCCTCTCCCTCTCAGCCTCTCTCCCTCTCAGCCTCTCTCCTCTCAGCCCCTCTCCCTCTCAGTCCCTCTCCCTCTCAGCCCCTCTCCCTCTCAGCCCCTCTCCCTCTCAGCCCCTCTCCCCTCTCAGCCCCTCTCCCTCTCAGCCTCTCTCCCTCTCAGCCCCTCTCCCTCTCAGCCCCTCTCCCTCTCAGCCCCTCTCCCTCTCAGTCCCTCTCTCTCTCAGCCTCTCTCCCTCTCAGTCTCTCTCCCACTCAGCCCCTCTCCCTCTCAGCCTCTCTCCCTCTCAGCCCCTCTCCCTCTCACCCTCGCTCCCTCTCAGCCTCTCTCCCTCTCAGCCTCTCTCCCTCCTCTCAGCCCCTCTCCCTCTCAGCCTCTCTCCCTCTCAGTCCCTCTCAGTCTCTCTCCCTCTCAGCCCCTCTCCCTCTCAGTCTCTCTCCCTCTCAGCCTCTCTCCCTCTCAGTCCCTCTCCCTCTCAGCCCCTCTCCCTCTCAGCCCCTCTCCCCTCTCAGCCTCTCTCCCTCTCAGTCTCTCTCCCTCTCAGTCCCTCTCCCTCTCAGCCTCTCTCCCTCTCAGTCCCTCTCCCCTCTCAGTCTCTCTCCCTCTCAGCCTCTCTCCCTCTCAGTCTCTCTCCCTCTCAGTCCCTCTCCCTCTCAGTCTCTCTCCCTCTCAGCCTCTCTCCCTCTCAGTCTCTCTCCCTCTCAGTCTCTCTCCCTCTCAGCCTCTCTCCCTCTCAGTCCCTCTCCCTCTCAGCCTCTCTCCCTCTCAGCCCCTCTCCCTCTCAGCCCCTCTCCCTCTCAGCCTCTCTCCCTCTCAGCCCCTCTCCCTCTCAGTCCCTCTCTCTCTCAGTCCCTCTCCCTCTCAGCCCCTCTCCCTCTCAGCCCCTCTCCCTCTCAGCCCCTCTCCCTCTCAGCCCCTCTCCCTCTCAGTCTCTCTCCCTCTCAGTCCCTCTCCCTCTCAGCCCCTCTCCCTCTCAGCCCCTCTCCCTCTCAGCCCCTCTCCCTCTCAGTCTCTCTCCCTCTCAGTCCCTCTCCCTCTCAGCCCCTCTCCCTCTCAGCCCCTCTCCCTCTCAGCCCCTCTCCCTCTCAGTCCCTCTCCCTCTCAGCCCCTCTCCCTCTCAGCCCCTCTCCCTCTCAGTCTCTCTCCCTCTCAGCCTCTCTCCCTCTCAGCCCCTCTCCCTCTCAGCCCCTCTCCCTCTCAGCCCCTCTCCCTCTCAGCCCCTCTCCCTCTCAGCCCTCTCCCTCTCAGTCTCTCTCCCTCTCAGCCTCTCTCCCTCTCAGCCTCTCTCCCTCTCAGCCCCTCTCCCTCTCAGCCCTCTCCCTCTCAGTCTCTCTCCCTCTCAGCCTCTCTCCCTCTCAGCCCCTCTCCCTCTCAGCCTCTCTCCCTCTCAGCCCCTCTCCCTCTCAGCCCCTCTCCCTCTCAGTCTCTCTCCCTCTCAGCCTCTCTCCCTCTCAGTCCCTCTCCCTCTCAGTCTCTCTCCCTCTCAGCCTCTCTCCCTCTCAGCCTCTCTCCCTCTCAGTCCCTCTCCCTCTCAGCCCCTCTCCCTCTCAGCCCCTCTCCCTCTCAGTCTCTCTCCCTCTCAGCCTCTCTCCCTCTCAGCCCCTCTCCCTCTCAGCCCCTCTCCCTCTCAGCCCCTCTCCCTCTCAGCCCCTCTCCCTCTCAGCCCCTCTCCCTCTCAGTCTCTCTCCCCTCTCAGCCTCTCTCCCTCTCAGCCTCTCTCCCTCTCAGCCCCTCTCCCTCTCAGCCCCTCTCCCTCTCAGTCTCTCTCCCTCTCAGCCTCTCTCTCACTCTCAGCCCCTCTCCCTCTCAGCCTCTCTCCCTCTCAACCTCTCTCCCTCTCAGCCCCTCTCCCTCTCAGCCCCTCTCCCTCTCAGCCTCTCTCCCTCTCAGCCCCTCTCCCTCTCAGCCTCTCTCCCTCTCAGCCTCTCTCCCTCTCAGCCCCTCTCCCTCTCAGCCCCTCTCCCTCTCAGTTTCTCTCCCTCTCAGCCCCTCTCCCTCTCAGCCCCTCTCCCTCTCAGCCCCTCTCCCTCTCAGCCCCTCTCCCTCTCAGCCTCTCTCCCTCTCAGCCCCTCTCCCTCTCAGCCCCTCTCCTCTCAGTCCCTCTCCTCTCAGTCTCTCTCCCTCTCAGCCTCTCTCCCTCTCAGCCCCTCTCCCTCTCAGCCCCTCTCCCTCTCAGCCCCTCTCCCTCTCAGCCCCTCTCCCTCTCAGCCCCTCTCCCTCTCAGCCCCTCTCCCTCTCAGTCCCTCTCCCTCTCAGTCCCTCTCCCTCTCAGCCTCTCTCCCTCTCAGCCCCTCTCCTCTCAGCCCCTCTCCTCTCAGCCCCTCTCCCTCTCAGCCCCTCTCCCTCTCAGCCTCTCTCCCTCTCAGCCCCTCTCCCTCTCAGTCTCTCTCCCTCTCAGCCCCTCTCCCTCTCAGCCTCTCTCCCTCTCAGCCTCTCTCCCTCTCAGTCTCTCTCCCTCTCAGCCCCTCTCCCTCTCAGCCTCTCTCCCTCTCAGCCCCTCTCCCTCTCAGCCTCTCTCCCTCTCAGTCTCTTCCAGATTTCTCTCTGATGGAGAGAATTGGGCGGTTGCGACACCCAACGTGTGGTAACATTCAAGGCTCTGGGCCTAGTGCTGGGCAGAGGGATTGGAGCAGATTAGAGTATTTACACTTGTCTCTCCAGGCTTGGTGGGTGGAAGGGCCTGTTCTGTGCGGTCTGATTCTGTGCAGATCAGGCTCAGAGAGGGAGAGAGAGAGAGAGAGAGAGAGAAATGAAATGAGAGAGGGAGAGAGAGAAATGAAATGAGAGAGAGGGAGAGAGAGAAATGAAATGAGAGAGAGGGAAGGAGAGAAATGAAATGAGAGGGAGGGAGAGAAATGAAATGGAGAGAGAGGGAGAGAGAAATGAAATGAGAGAGAGGGAAGGAGAGAAATGAAATGAGAGGGAGGGAAAGAAATGAGAGAGAGGGAAGGAGAGAAATGAAATGAGAGGGAGGGAGGGAGAGAAATGAAATGAGAGAGAGGGAAGGAGAGAAATGAAATGAGAGAGAGGGAAGGAGAGAAATGAAAAGTGAGAGAGGGAGAGAAATGAAAAGAGAGAGAGAGAGAGAAATGAAATGAGAGAAAGAGAGATGGAGGCAGAGGTAAGTGATGGAAGTTGAAGGCTGGGGATGTGAAGGGGATCTGGAGGGGTGGGGGAGAGAGACAGAGTGTGTGGGAGGGGTGTCCTGCACCATGGTGGTACTGCCAGTGGGATCTTGCTGTGTAGAATTGCCTTCATTGCTCATGTACACTGACTGGAGGGGTGATTGGATCTGATTGTGCAATTAGGACGGAGATAGGGGAGAGTGCAAAGCCAGAGGGAGCGGAGAGAGAGACAAGAATCGTGGATGGGGGTTTCCTGGTGTAGAGTCAGGGTCCAGCACACTCCCCCCACCCCCTCCCCTTGCGCCCACACAACCCGCCCCATGTTCCTCGCAAGGCGACACTGTCCACACTGTGGGGTGGGGAATATTGGGGGCTGTGTGGGTGAAAGAGAGCCAGTGAGGCGATGGGGTGGGAGGGGGTATCCAGAGACAGCAAAGCAGAGGTGGACATTGGTTGGTGGGTCAAGGGAAGGGGGGATAAAGACACCGGATCTGACGGTCTCCAGTGTGGGATCTTGCTGTGCGAGGCTGAGGGCAATATTGACGTGGGGCGGTGGGGCTGGAGAATCACTCTCCACTTGGGAGAGGCGAGCTTTGATCAGGAATAGTCAGCGTGGCAGAGGGAGGCCGTGCTGAACCAATGGGACTGAATTATTGGAGGAGGTGACCAGATGAGGGTGGTGCAGTTGATGTAGTTTATCTGGGTTGCAGCCAAGCCTCTGACAAGGCCCCACATGGGAGACTGACAAAGAAGTCAAATGCACATGGGAGATGGGGTAACTTGGAAGCAGAACTGAGTTAGTGATAGGAGACAGAGGGAGGTGGGAGAAGGCTGTTTGTGCGACTGGAGGCCAGTCACAGAGTGAAAGATGTTTACAACATGGAAACGGTCCCTTCGGCCCAGCTTGTCCGTGCCGCCCAGTTTCTATCACTAAGCTAGTCCCACTTGCCCGCATTTGGCCCATATCCCTCTGTACCCACCCTGCCCACGGATGGGAGGGTTCCAGCCTCCCTAGACCCCACCCCACATTCTTCGCACAACAACTGCGGCAATTCTCACCTCAAACAATTTTTTTTTTCAAATCCGGCCGATACCACATTGCAGTGTGTGTGTGGGATCCTGCTGTGCGAGGATGAGGGACATATTGAAGTGGAGTAAGAGTGTGCGCTGCCACTGTACCATGGAACATACTGACTTCCGAGTGTTTGTGAGAGAGGGAGAGGTGACTGATGGAAGGGGAAGCGTCAGGATTAATACTGAATGAGGAAACAGCAGCAATCCTGGAGCCATTAGCTCGGGAGACATTATCTTTGACTTTAATGAGTTTTTGACAGTAAAATTCTCTCGTCCCACATTGTTGTAATGAAGTAAAGATGCTCCATCTGTGCTGTAATTGAGTAGCAGGTGCTAAATCGGTGTTGTAATTAATAATTGTGCTCCCTCAGTGTTGTAATTGGGTATTGAGTGCTCCCTCAGTGTTGTAATTGGGTATCGGGTGCTCCCTCAGTGTTGTGATTGGGTATCGGGTGCTCCCTCAGTGTTGTAATTGGGTATCGGGTGCTCAGTCAGTGTTGTAATTGGGTATCGGGTGCTCCCTCAGTGTTGTAATTGGGTATCGGGTGCTCCCTCAGTGTTGTAATTGGGTATCGGGTGCTCCCTCAGTGTTGTAATTGGGTATCGGGTGCTCCCTCAGTGTTGTAATTGGGTATCGGGTGCTCCCTCAATGTTTTAATTGGGTATCGGGTGCTCCGTCAGTGTTGTAATTGCGTATCGGGTGCTCCCTCAGTGTTGTAATTGGGTATCGGGTGCTCCCTCAGTGTTGTAATTGGGTATCGGGTGCTCCCTCAATGTTGTAATTGGGTATCAGGTGCTCCCTCAGTGTTGTAATTGGGTATCGGGTGCTCAGTCAGTGTTGTAATTGGGTATCGGGTGCTCCCTCTGTGTTGTAATTGGGTATCGGGTGCTCCAGTGTGTTGTAATTGGGTATCGGGTGCTCCCTCAGTGTTGTAATTGGGTATCGGGTGCTCAGTCAGTGTTACAATTGGGTATTGGGTGCTCCCTCAGTGTTGTAATTGGGTATCGGGTGCTCAGTCAGTGTTGTAATTGGGTATCGGGTGCACCCTCAGTGTTGTAATTGGGTGTTGGGTGCTCAGTCAATGTTGTAATTGGGTATTGGGTGCTCCCTCAGTGTTGTAATTGGGTATCGGGTGCTCCCTGTGTTGTAATTGGGTATCGGGTGCTCCAGTGTGTTGTAATTGGGTATCGGGTGCTCCCTCAGTGCTGTAATTGGGTATTGGGTGCTCCCTCAGTGTTGTAATTGGGTATTGGGTGCTCCCTCAGTGTTGTAATTGGGTATCGGGTGCTCCGTCAGTGTTGTAATTGGTTATCGGGTGCTCCCTCAGTGTTGTAATTGGGTATCGGGTGCTCCCTCAGTGTTGTAATTGGGTATCGGGTGCTCCCTCAGTGTTGTAATTGGGTATCGAGTGCTCCCTCAGTGTTGTAATTGGGTATCGGGTGCTCCCTCAGTGTTGTAATTGGGTATCGGGTGCTCCCTCAGTGTTGTAATTGGGTATCGGGTGCTCCCTCAGTGTTGTAATTGGGTATCGGGTGCTCCCTCAGTGTTGTAATTGGGTATCGGGTGCTCCCTCAGTGTTGTAATTGGGTATCGGGTGCTCAGTCAGTGTTGTAATTGGGTATCGGGTGCTCCCTCAGTGTTGTAATTGGGTATCGGGTGCTCCCTCAGTGTTGTAATTGGGTATCGGGTGCTCCGTCACTGTTGTAATTGGGTATCGGGTGCTCCCTCAGTGTTGTAATTGGGAATCGGGTGCTCCCTCAGTGTTGTAATTGGGTATCGGGTGCTCCGTCACTGTTGTAATTGGGTATCGGGTGCTCCCTCAGTGTTGTAATTGGGAATCGGGTGCTCCCTCAGTGTTGTAATTGGGTATCGGGTGCTCCGTCAGTGTTGTAATTGGGTATCGGGTGCTCCCTCAGTGTTGTAATTGGGAATCGGGTACTCAGTCAGTGTTGTAATTGGGTATCGGGTGCTCCCACAGTGTTGTAATTGGGTATTGGGTGCTCCCTCAGTGTTGTAATTGGGAATCGGGTGCTCAGTCAGTGTTGTAATTGGGTATCGGGTGCTCCCACAGTGTTGTAATTGGGTATTGGGTGCTCCCTCAGTGTTGTAATTGGGTATCGGGTGCTCCCTCAGTGTTATAATTGGGTATCGGGTGCTCAGTCAGTGTTGTAATTGGGTATCGGGTGCTCCCTCAGTGTTGTAATTGGGAATCGGGTGCTCCCTCAGTGTTGTAATTGGGTATTGAGTGCTCCCTCAGTGTTGTAATTGGGTATCGGGTGCTCCCTCAGTGTTGGAATTGGGTATTGAGTGCTCCCTCAGTGTTGTAATTGGGTATCGGGTGCTCCCTCAGTGTTGTAATTGGGTATTGAGTTCTCCCTCAGTGTTGTAATTGGGTACCGGGTGATCCCTCAGTGTTGTAATTGGGTATTGAGTGCTCCCTCAGTGTTGTAATTGGGTATCGGGTGCTCCGTCAGTGTTGTAATTGGGTATTGAGTGCTCCCTCAGTGTTGTAATTGGGTATCGGGTGCTCCCTCAGTGTTGTAATTGGGTATCGAGTGCTCCCTCAGTGTTGTAATTGGGTATCGGGTGCTCCCTCAGTGTTGTAATTGGGTATTGGGTGCTCCCTCAGTGTTGTAATTGGGTATCGGGTGCTCCCTCAGTGTTGTAATTGGGTATCGGGTGCTCCCTCAGTGTTGTAATTGGGTATCGGGTGCTCCCTCAGTGTTGTAATTGGGTATCGGGTGCTCCCTCAGTGTTGTAATTGGGTATCGGGTGCTCCCTCGGTGTTGTAATTGGGTATCGGGTGCTCCCTCAGTGTTGTAATTGTAAAGCAGAGCGGCTGAAAGGGTCGCAGTCCTCAGCAATGGCAGAGAGCTGGATAGACACGATAGGTACAGGTGCTCCAGGAGGGACAGAGGTGCAGGAAAGGGGAGTTGCCTTTTTCATTAAGGGGAGCGTCACGGCAGCAGTCAAAAGATGAAATAACCGAGGAATCATCCAGCGATGTTTTGTGGGTGGAACCAAGGATGGGATGGTGACCTCATTGGGATTGTACCCAAACAGTCAACAGGAATTAGAAGCTGAAATATGCAGGGAGATTGGGGAAACTTGCAGGGTAGGGGGAGTCTGAGGGGGGGACAGAGGGGGAGATATTGGGGGGGAGACAGAGGGGGAGAGGGATACAGAGGGGGTAGAGGGTGGGAGGGGGGAGACAGAGGGGGAAGAGGGTGGGGGGGAAGACAGAGGGGGAAGAGGGTAAATACCAGTCCTGGAGTGAGCAGGGAGAGTGGGGGAGGGGAAAGTGTCGGATATCTATCAGGATTTGTTGGAGGCGGAGGAGACCCCGGTGGAGGAACTGAAGGGCAAGTGGGAGGAGTTAGGTGGGGAGTTAGAGGTGGGTCTGTGGGCGGATGCCCGCAGGGTTAATTCCTCCTCCTCATGTGCCAGGCTCAGCCTAGTACAGTTTAAGGTGGTACACCGGGCACACATGAAGGTGGCGAGGATGAGCAAGTTTTTCGGGGTAGACGATCGATGTGCGAGACGTGCGGGAAGACCAGCAAACCACGTCCACATGTTTTGGGCATGCCCGAAGCTTAGAGGGTTTTGCTCGAGCAATGTCCAAGGTGCTCGACACCCGGGCGGTGCCGAGTCCGGAGGTGGCGATCTTTGGAGTGTCAGAAGAACCCGGAGTACAGGGAGTGAAATAGGCCGACGTTCTGGCCTTTG
This sequence comes from Scyliorhinus torazame, assembly GCF_047496885.1. Taxonomy (NCBI): domain Eukaryota; kingdom Metazoa; phylum Chordata; class Chondrichthyes; order Carcharhiniformes; family Scyliorhinidae; genus Scyliorhinus; species Scyliorhinus torazame. Next base: position 339,212 of record NW_027307817.1, read on the forward strand.
CCTCCCTGGTAGCCCGGAGACGGATCCTTTTAATGTGGAGGCACTCGGAGCCCCCGAGCGTGGAGGCACTCGGAGCCCCCGAGCGGGGAGACTTGGCTCAGTGACATGGCTGGGTTCCTCAAGCTGGAGAAAATAAAGTTTGCCTTGAGGGGGTCAATGCTGGGGTTCTCTCGGAGGACGCAGCCGTTCGTCGACTTTCTGGGGGCGAATTAAAGTGTCGGCAGAAGCAGCACTCTGAAGGGGGGGGGGGGGAAAGTGCAATATGGTTAAGGGATGTACAGGAGGGGTTGGGTGGGAAATATCTCCTTTACTATGTTGATGGTTATGTTGTTATTGCTTTTGTTATTGTTATCAATAAAAATATATTTTTTTGAAACAACTAAACTGTTGCAGCGTTCGGCCGTGTTTATAAAATGGGTTTTATAAAACAGATTGGGGGCAGTCCCAGGATGTTGCTGTGCCTTTATTATTTCAATAATGCTTTGCTGTAATCAATTTCCAGCTTTCTCTTCCCGAGGAGAGTTGATTTTGAAGCTTGGACGACACAAAGAGAATCCTTCCTCGGCGAGGAATCCTCAGACAGGAGTTCGAACCTGAGAGAAACAGAATAAATGTCAATGTGTCTTTGTGTGTCATTATTGGGGTTTCATTATTCTGATGGCTACTCAAGTGTTGGGCTCTTTTGTTTTTTTGGAAGCGGGGGGTGGGTGGGGGGGGTGCAGGAGTCTCAGTGTCTCTGGGGGGCGGGGGGTGCAGGAGTCTCAGTGTCTCTGGGGGGCGGGGGGGGGGTGCAGGAGTCTCAGTGTCTCTGGGGGGGCGGGGGTGGGGGGGAGAGGCAGGAGTCAGTGTCTCTGGGGGGAGTGGGAGACCGGTGACATTTTCACACTGAGGGTTGGGTGAGTTATTCCAGTGAACAAGATGTCGTGTGGGAACAGGAGGGAGCGCAGCCTCAGGTGATTAAGGAGGTGGAGTGTGGGAGCAGGAGGGAGCGCAGCCTCAGGTGATTAAGGAGGTGGAGTGTGGGAGCAGGAGGGAGCGCAGCCTCAGGTGATTAAGGAGGTGGAGTGTGGGAGCAGGAGGGAGCGCAGCCTCAGGTGATTAAGGAGGTGGAGTGTGGGAGCAGGAGGGAGCGCAGCCTCAGGTGATTAAGGAGGTGGAGTGTGGGAACAGGAGGGAGCGCAGCCTCAGGTGATTAAGGAGGTGGAGTGTGGGAACAGGAGGGAGCGCAGCCTCAGGTGATTAAGGAGGTGGAGTGTGGGAACAGGAGGGAGCGCAGCCTCAGGTGATTAAGGAGGTGGAGTGTGGGAGCAGGAGGGAGCGCAGCCTCAGGTGATTAAGGAGGTGGAGTGTGGGAACAGGAGGGAGCGCAGCCTCAGGTGATTAAGGAGGTGGAGTGTGGGAGCAGGAGGGAGCGCAGCCTCAGGTGATTAAGGAGGTGGAGTGTGGGAGCAGGAGTGAGCGCAGCCTCAGGTGATCAAGGAGGTGGAGTGTGGGAGCAGGAGGGAGCGCAGCCTCAGGTGATTAAGGAGGTGGAGTGTGGGAGCAGGAGGGAGCGCAGCCTCAGGTGATTAAGGAGGTGGAGTGTGGGAGCAGGAGGGAGCGCAGCCTCAGGTGATTAAGGAGGTGGGGAGCAGGAGGGAACGCCCCCTCAGGACGGGATTAAGGAGGTGGGGAGCAGGAGGGAGCGCAGCCTCAGGAAGGGATTAAGGAGGTGGGGCAGGAGGGAACACCCCCTCAGGACGGGATTAAGGAGGTGGGGCAGGAGGGAACGTAGCCTCAGGTGATTAAGGGGCAGGAGGGAACGCAGCCTCAGGAAGGGATTAAGGAGAAGTGGGGAGCAGGAGGGGTCTGGTGTGTTTAATAAATTAAATAGTGGATTTGCACCTTCATTTCATTTAAACTCTCCCCATGTGGGTCAGGGTTTTGTAAGGGGGCGAACGGAACCCCCCCCCCCCCCCAGCTCTGTATCTACATTGGCAATAAAATGTGTAAACAACCAACCTGACCCGAGGATTATGTATTTTATCCAGGGGGGATATTTTTGGGGAAGAATGTGTGGGGGGGAGGGGAGTATAATAGGGTTGAAAATATTTGGGGGGGAATATTTGTAGGAAAAAAAAATAACGGGGGGGCAATTTGAGGGGGGTATAAAATTGGGGGGGGGGAAATAATTATTGCCGGGGGGCAAATTTGAGGGGGGTAATTTGAAGGGGGGGCAATTTGAGGGGGGGCAAATTTGAGGTGGCATAAAATTGGCGGGGAAATAATTTTGGCTGGGGGGCAATTTGAGGGGGCATAAAATTGGGGGGGAAATAATTTTCGCCGGGGGGCAAATTTGAGGGGGGGCAATTTGAGGGGAGGGCAATTTGAGGGGGGCAAATTTGAGGGGGGGGCAATTTGAGGGGGGGGGGCAATTTGAGGGGGGGGCAATTTGAGGGGGGGGCAATTTGAGGGGGGGGGGCAATTTGAGGGGGGGGGCAATTTGAGGGGGGGGGCAATTTGAGGGGGGCAAATTTGAGGGGGGCAAATTTGAGGGGGGGGCAATTTGAGGGGGGCAAATTTGAGGGGGGGGGAAATTTGAGGGGGGGGGGAAATTTGGGGGGGGCAATTTGAGGGGGGGGGGCAATTTGAGGGGGGGGCAATTTGAGGGGGGGGGGCAATTTGAGGGGGCATAAAATTGGGGGGGAAATAATTTTGGCCGGGAGGGCAAATTTGAGGGGGCTGAGTGTGGGACACAGAGAGCGAGAGACACAGAGAGTGAGGGACACAGAGAGTGAGGGACACAGAGAGTGAGGGACACACAGAGCGAGGGACACAGAGAGTGTGGGATACAGAGAGCGAGGGACACAGAGAGCGAGTAGCACAGAGCATGAGGGACACAAAGAGTGAGGGACACAGAGAGCGAGGGACACAAAGGGCAAGGGACACAGAGAGTGTGGGACACAGAGAGTGTGGGACACAGAGAGCGAGGGACACAGAGAGCAGAGAGAGAGCGAGGGACACAGAGAGCCAGGGACACAGAGGGAGCGAGGGACACACAGAAAGGGAGGGACACAGACATAGCGAGGGTCACAGACCGAGCTACACAGAGAGCGCGAGGGACACAGAGAGAGCGAGGGACACAAAGAGCGAGGGACACAGAGCACGAGGGACACAGAGAGCGAGGGACACAGAGAGTGTGGGACACAGAGAGCGAGGGACACAGAGAGTGAGGGAAACAGAGAGTGAGGGAAACACAGAGCGAGGGACACAGAGAGTGAGGGACACAGAGAGCGAGTAGCACAGAGCATGAGGGACACAAAGAGTGAGGGACACAGAGAGCGAGGGACACAGAGAGCGAGTAGCACAGAGCATGAGGGACACAAAGAGTGAGGGACACAGAGAGCGAGGGACACAAAGGGCAAGGGACACAGAGAGTGTGGGACACAGAGAGTGTGGGACGCAGAGAGCGAGGGACACAGAGCGAGGGACACAGAGGGTGAGGGGCACAGAGAGCGAGGGACACAGAGAGAGCGAGGGACACACAGAGAGCGAGGGACACAGAGAGAGCGAGGGACACACAGAGAGCGAGGGACACAGAGAGCGAGGGGCAGAGAGAGAGCGAGGGACACTGAGAGCCAGGGACACAGAGAGAGCGAGGGACACAGAGAGCGAGGGACACAGAGAGCGAAGGACACAGAGAGCACGAGTGACACAGAGAGCGCGAGGGACACAGAGAGCGCGAGCGACACAGACACCGAGAGGGACACAGAGACCGCGAGGGACAGAGAGAGAGTGGGGGACACAGAGAGTGAGGGAAACAGAGAGTGAGGGAAACACAGAGCGAGGGACACAGAGAGTGTGGGACACAGAGAGCGAGGGGCACAGAGCATGAGGGACACAAAGAGTGAGGGACACAGAGAGCGAGGGACACAAAGGGCAAGGGACACAGAGAGTGTGGGACACAGAGAGTGTGGGACACAGAGAGCGAGGGACACAGAGAGCGAGGGACACAGAGAGTGAGGGGCACAGAGAGCGAGGGACACAGAGAGAGCGAGGGACACACAGAGAGCGAGGGACACAGAGAGTGAGGGGCACAGAGAGCGAGGGACACAGAGAGAGCGAGGGACACACAGAGAGCGAGGGACACAGAGAGAGCGAGGGACACACAGAGAGCGAGGGACACAGAGAGAGTGAGGGGCAGAGAGAGAGCGAGGGACACAGAGAGCCAGGGACACAGAGAGAGCGAGGGACACACAGCGAGCGAGGGACACAGAGAGAGCGAGGGGCAGAGAGAGAGCGAGGGACACAGAGAGGGAGGGACACAGAGAGAGCGAGGGACACAGAGAGCGAGGGACACAGAGAGCGAAGGACACAGAGAGCACGAGTGACACAGAGAGCGCGAGGGACACAGAGAGCGCGAGCGACACAGACACCGGGAGGGACACAGAGACCGCGAGGGACAGAGAGAGAGTGGGGGACACAGAGAGAGCGAGGGTCACAGAGAGCAAGGGACACAGAGAGCGAGGGACACTTAGAGAGTGAAGGATACAGAGAGTGAGGGACACACTGAGAGAGTGTGGGACACAGAGAGCGAGTGACACAGAGAGCGCGAGGGGCACAGAGAGCGCGAGGGGCACAGAGAGCGAGGGACACAGAGAGAGAGCGAGGGACACAGAGAGCGAGGGACACAGAGAGCGAGGGAAACACAGAGAGAGTGAGGGACACAGAGAGTGAGGAACACAGAGAGCGAGGGAAACAGAGAGAGCGAGGGACGCAGAGAGCGCGAGGGACACAGAGAGTGAGGGACACAGAGAGAGTGAGGGGCACAGAGAGCAAGGGACACACAGAGAGAGCGAGAGACACAGAGAGTGAGGGACACAGAGAGTGAGGGACACAGAGAGTGTGGGGGACACAGAGAGCGAGGGTCACAGAGAGCAAGGGACACAGAGAGTGAGGGACACTTAGAGAGTGAAGGATACAGAGAGTGAGGGACACACTGAGAGAGTGTGGGACACAGAGAGCGAGTGACACAGAGAGCGCGAGGGGCACAGAGAGCGCGAGGGACACAGAGAGCGAGGGACACAGAGAGAGAGCGAGGGACACAGAGAGAGAGCGAGGGACACACAGAGAGAGCGAGGGACACAGACAGAGCAAGGGACACAGAGAGCGAGGGACACAGAGAGCGAGGGAAACAGAGAGAGTGAGGGACACAGAGAGCGAGGAACACAGAGAGCGAGGGGCACAGAGAGCGAGGGACACAGAGAGCGAGGGACACACAGAGAGAGTGAGGGACACAGAGAATGTGGAACACAGAGAGAGCGAGGGACACAGAGAGAGCGAGGGACACAGAGAGAGTGAGGGACACAGAGAGAGTGGGGGACACAGAGCGAGGGACACAGACAGAGCGAGGGACACAGACAGAGCGAGGGACACACAGAAAGGGAGGGACACAGAGAGAGTGAGGGACACAGAGAGCGCGAGTGACACAGAGAGAGCGAGGACACAGAGAGCGAGGGACACAGAGAGCGAGGGACACACAGAGAGAGTGAGGGACACAGAGAATGTGGAACACAGAGAGAGCGAGGGACACAGAGAGTGTGGGACACAGAGAGCGAGAGACACAGAGAGTGAGGGACACAGAGAGTGAGGGACACAGAGAGTGAGGGACACACAGAGCGAGGGACACAGAGAGTGTGGGATACAGAGAGCGAGGGACACAGAGAGCGAGTAGCACAGAGCATGAGGGACACAAAGAGTGAGGGACACAGAGAGCGAGGGACACAAAGGGCAAGGGACACAGAGAGTGTGGGACACAGAGAGTGTGGGACACAGAGAGCGAGGGACACAGAGAGCAGAGAGAGAGCGAGGGACACAGAGAGCCAGGGACACAGAGGGAGCGAGGGACACACAGAAAGGGAGGGACACAGACATAGCGAGGGTCACAGACCGAGCTACACAGAGAGCGCGAGGGACACAGAGAGAGCGAGGGACACAAAGAGCGAGGGACACAGAGCACGAGGGACACAGAGAGCGAGGGACACAGAGAGTGTGGGACACAGAGAGCGAGGGACACAGAGAGTGAGGGAAACAGAGAGTGAGGGAAACACAGAGCGAGGGACACAGAGAGTGAGGGACACAGAGAGCGAGTAGCACAGAGCATGAGGGACACAAAGAGTGAGGGACACAGAGAGCGAGGGACACAGAGCGAGTAGCACAGAGCATGAGGGACACAAAGAGTGAGGGACACAGAGAGCGAGGGACACAAAGGGCAAGGGACACAGAGAGTGTGGGACACAGAGAGTGTGGGACGCAGAGAGCGAGGGACACAGAGCGAGGGACACAGAGGGTGAGGGGCACAGAGAGCGAGGGACACAGAGAGAGCGAGGGACACACAGAGAGCGAGGGACACAGAGAGAGCGAGGGACACACAGAGAGCGAGGGACACAGAGAGAGCGAGGGGCAGAGAGAGAGCGAGGGACACTGAGAGCCAGGGACACAGAGAGAGCGAGGGACACAGAGAGCGAGGGACACAGAGAGCGAAGGACACAGAGAGCACGAGTGACACAGAGAGCGCGAGGGACACAGAGAGCGCGAGCGACACAGACACCGAGAGGGACACAGAGACCGCGAGGGACAGAGAGAGAGTGGGGGACACAGAGAGTGAGGGAAACAGAGAGTGAGGGAAACACAGAGCGAGGGACACAGAGAGTGTGGGACACAGAGAGCGAGGGGCACAGAGCATGAGGGACACAAAGAGTGAGGGACACAGAGAGCGAGGGACACAAAGGGCAAGGGACACAGAGAGTGTGGGACACAGAGAGTGTGGGACACAGAGAGCGAGGGACACAGAGAGCGAGGGACACAGAGAGTGAGGGGCACAGAGAGCGAGGGACACAGAGAGAGCGAGGGACACACAGAGAGCGAGGGACACAGAGAGTGAGGGGCACAGAGAGCGAGGGACACAGAGAGAGCGAGGGACACACAGAGAGCGAGGGACACAGAGAGAGCGAGGGACACACAGAGAGCGAGGGACACAGAGAGAGTGAGGGGCAGAGAGAGAGCGAGGGACACAGAGAGCCAGGGACACAGAGAGAGCGAGGGACACACAGCGAGCGAGGGACACAGAGAGAGCGAGGGGCAGAGAGAGAGCGAGGGACACAGAGAGGGAGGGACACAGAGAGAGCGAGGGACACAGAGAGCGAGGGACACAGAGAGCGAAGGACACAGAGAGCACGAGTGACACAGAGAGCGCGAGGGACACAGAGAGCGCGAGCGACACAGACACCGGGAGGGACACAGAGACCGCGAGGGACAGAGAGAGAGTGGGGGACACAGAGAGAGCGAGGGTCACAGAGAGCAAGGGACACAGAGAGCGAGGGACACGTAGAGAGTGAAGGATACAGAGAGTGAGGGACACACTGAGAGAGTGTGGGACACAGAGAGCGAGTGACACAGAGAGCGCGAGGGGCACAGAGAGCGCGAGGGGCACAGAGAGCGAGGAACACAGAGAGAGAGCAAGGGACACAGAGAGCGAGGGACACAGAGAGCGAGGGAAACACAGAGAGAGTGAGGGACACAGAGAGTGAGGAACACAGAGAGCGAGGGAAACAGAGAGAGCGAGGGACACAGAGAGAGCGAGGGACACACAGAGAGAGTGAGGGACACAGAGAATGTGGAACACAGAGAGAGCGAGGGACACAGAGAGAGCGAGGGACACAGAGAGAGTGAGGGACACAGAGAGAGTGGGGGACACAGAGCGAGGGACACAGACAGAGCGAGGGACACAGACAGAGGGAGGGACACAGAGAGAGCGAGGGACACACAGAAAGGGAGGGGCACAGAGAGAGTGAGGGACACAGACAGCGCGAGTGACACAGAGAGAGCGAGGACACAGAGAGCGAGGGACACAGAGAGCGAGGGACACACAGAGAGAGTGAGGGACACAGAGAATGTGGAACACAGAGAGAGCGAGGGACACAGAGAGTGTGGGACACAGAGAGCGAGAGACACAGAGAGTGAGGGACACACAGAGCGAGGGACACAGAGAGTGTGGGATACAGAGAGCGAGGGACACAGAGAGCGAGTAGCACAGAGCATGAGGGACACAAAGAGTGAGGGACACAGAGAGCGAGGGACACAAAGGGCAAGGGACACAGAGAGTGTGGGACACAGAGAGTGTGGGACACAGAGAGCGAGGGACACAGAGAGCAGAGAGAGAGCGAGGGACACAGAGAGCCAGGGACACAGAGGGAGCGAGGGACACACAGAAAGGGAGGGACACAGACATAGCGAGGGTCACAGACCGAGCTACACAGAGAGCGCGAGGGACACAGAGAGAGCGAGGGACACAAAGAGCGAGGGACACAGAGCACGAGGGACACAGAGAGCGAGGGACACAGAGAGTGTGGGACACAGAGAGCGAGGGACACAGAGAGTGAGGGAAACAGAGAGTGAGGGAAACACAGAGCGAGGGACACAGAGAGTGTGGGACACAGAGAGCGAGGGACACAGAGAGCGAGTAGCACAGAGCATGAGGGACACAAAGAGTGAGGGACACAGAGAGCGAGGGACACAAAGGGCAAGGGACACAGAGAGTGTGGGACACAGAGAGTGTGGGACACAGAGAGCGAGGGACACAGAGAGAGTGGGGGACACAGAGAGAGTGGGGGACACAGAGCGAGGGACACAGACAGAGCGAGGGTCACAGAGAGCAAGGGACACAGAGAGTGAGGGACACAGAGAGTGAGGGACACAGAGAGAGTGAGGGAGCGAGGGACCCAGAGAGAGCGAGGGACGCAGAGAGCGCGAGGGACACAGAGAGTGAGGGACACAGAGAGAGTGAGGGGCACAGAGAGCAAGGGACACACAGAGAGAGCGAGAGACACTGAGAGTGAGGGACACAGAGAGTGAGGGACACAGAGAGAGTGGGGGACACAGAGAGCGAGGGTCACAGAGAGCAAGGGACACAGAGAGTGAGGGACACTTAGAGAGTGAAGGATACAGAGAGTGAGGGACACACTGAGAGAGTGTGGGACACAGAGAGCGAGTGACACAGAGAGCGCGAGGGGCACAGAGAGCGCGAGGGACACAGAGAGCGAGGGACACAGAGAGAGAGCGAGGGACACAGAGAGAGAGCGAGGGACACAGAGAGCGACGGACACACAGAGAGAGCGAGGGACACAGACAGAGCAAGGGACACAGAGAGCGAGGGACACAGAGAGCGAGGGACACAGAGAGCGAGGGAAACACAGAGAGAGTGAGGGACACAGAGAGTGAGGAACACAGAGAGCGAGGGAAACAGAGAGAGCGAGGGACACAGAGAGCGAGGGACACACAGAGAGAGTGAGGGACACAGAGAATGTGGAACACAGAGAGAGCGAGGGACACAGAGAGAGCGAGGGACACAGAGAGAGTGAGGGACACAGAGAGAGTGGGGGACACAGAGCGAGGGACACAGACAGAGCGAGGGACACAGACAGAGCGAGGGACACACAGAAAGGGAGGGACACAGAGAGAGTGAGGGACACAGAGAGCGCGAGTGACACAGAGAGAGCGAGGACACAGAGAGCGAGGGACACAGAGAGCGAGGGACACACAGAGAGAGTGAGGGACACAGAGAATGTGGAACACAGAGAGAGCGAGGGACACAGAGAGTGTGGGACACAGAGAGCGAGAGACACAGAGAGTGAGGGACACAGAGAGTGAGGGACACAGAGAGTGAGGGACACACAGAGCGAGGGACACAGAGAGTGTGGGATACAGAGAGCGAGGGACACAGAGAGCGAGTAGCACAGAGCATGAGGGACACAAAGAGTGAGGGACACAGAGAGCGAGGGACACAAAGGGCAAGGGACACAGAGAGTGTGGGACACAGAGAGTGTGGGACACAGAGAGCGAGGGACACAGAGAGCGAGGGACACAGAGAGCAGAGAGAGAGCGAGGGACACAGAGAGCCAGGGACACAGAGGGAGCGAGGGACACACAGAAAGGGAGGGACACAGACATAGCGAGGGTCACAGACCGAGCTACACAGAGAGCGCGAGGGACACAGAGAGAGCGAGGGACACAAAGAGCGAGGGACACAGAGCACGAGGGACACAGAGAGCGAGGGACACAGAGAGTGTGGGACACAGAGAGCGAGGGACACAGAGAGTGAGGGAAACAGAGAGTGAGGGAAACACAGAGCGAGGGACACAGAGAGTGAGGGACACAGAGAGCGAGTAGCACAGAGCATGAGGGACACAAAGAGTGAGGGACACAGAGAGCGAGGGACACAGAGAGCGAGTAGCACAGAGCATGAGGGACACAAAGAGTGAGGGACACAGAGAGCGAGGGACACAAAGGGCAAGGGACACAGAGAGTGTGGGACACAGAGAGTGTGGGACGCAGAGAGCGAGGGACACAGAGCGAGGGACACAGAGGGTGAGGGGCACAGAGAGCGAGGGACACAGAGAGAGCGAGGGACACACAGAGAGCGAGGGACACAGAGAGAGCGAGGGACACACAGAGAGCGAGGGACACAGAGAGAGCGAGGGGCAGAGAGAGAGCGAGGGACACTGAGAGCCAGGGACACAGAGAGAGCGAGGGACACAGAGAGCGAGGGACACAGAGAGCGAAGGACACAGAGAGCACGAGTGACACAGAGAGCGCGAGGGACACAGAGAGCGCGAGCGACACAGACACCGAGAGGGACACAGAGACCGCGAGGGACAGAGAGAGAGTGGGGGACACAGAGAGTGAGGGAAACAGAGAGTGAGGGAAACACAGAGCGAGGGACACAGAGAGTGTGGGACACAGAGAGCGAGGGGCACAGAGCATGAGGGACACAAAGAGTGAGGGACACAGAGAGCGAGGGACACAAAGGGCAAGGGACACAGAGAGTGTGGGACACAGAGAGTGTGGGACACAGAGAGCGAGGGACACAGAGAGCGAGGGACACAGAGAGTGAGGGGCACAGAGAGCGAGGGACACAGAGAGAGCGAGGGACACACAGAGAGCGAGGGACACAGAGAGTGAGGGGCACAGAGAGCGAGGGACACAGAGAGAGCGAGGGACACACAGAGAGCGAGGGACACAGAGAGAGCGAGGGACACACAGAGAGCGAGGGACACAGAGAGAGTGAGGGGCAGAGAGAGAGCGAGGGACACAGAGAGCCAGGGACACAGAGAGAGCGAGGGACACACAGCGAGCGAGGGACACAGAGAGAGCGAGGGGCAGAGAGAGAGCGAGGGACACAGAGAGGGAGGGACACAGAGAGAGCGAGGGACACAGAGAGCGAGGGACACAGAGAGCGAAGGACACAGAGAGCACGAGTGACACAGAGAGCGCGAGGGACACAGAGAGCGCGAGCGACACAGACACCGGGAGGGACACAGAGACCGCGAGGGACAGAGAGAGAGTGGGGGACACAGAGAGAGCGAGGGTCACAGAGAGCAAGGGACACAGAGAGCGAGGGACACTTAGAGAGTGAAGGATACAGAGAGTGAGGGACACACTGAGAGAGTGTGGGACACAGAGAGCGAGTGACACAGAGAGCGCGAGGGGCACAGAGAGCGCGAGGGGCACAGAGAGCGAGGGACACAGAGAGAGAGCGAGGGACACAGAGAGCGAGGGACACAGAGAGCGAGGGAAACACAGAGAGAGTGAGGGACACAGAGAGTGAGGAACACAGAGAGCGAGGGAAACAGAGAGAGCGAGGGACGCAGAGAGCGCGAGGGACACAGAGAGTGAGGGACACAGATAGAGTGAGGGGCACAGAGAGCAAGGGACACACAGAGAGAGCGAGAGACACAGAGAGTGAGGGACACAGAGAGTGAGGGACACAGAGAGTGTGGGGGACACAGAGAGCGAGGGTCACAGAGAGCAAGGGACACAGAGAGTGAGGGACACTTAGAGAGTGAAGGATACAGAGAGTGAGGGACACACTGAGAGAGTGTGGGACACAGAGAGCGAGTGACACAGAGAGCGCGAGGGGCACAGAGAGCGCGAGGGACACAGAGAGCGAGGGACACAGAGAGAGAGCGAGGGACACAGAGAGAGAGCAAGGGACACAGAGAGCGACGGACACACAGAGAGAGCGAGGGACACAGACAGAGCAAGGGACACAGAGAGCGAGGGACACAGAGAGCGAGGGAAACACAGAGAGAGTGAGGGACACAGAGAGTGAGGAACACAGAGAGCGAGGTAAACAGAGAGAGCGAGGGACACAGAGAGCGAGGGACACACAGAGAGAGTGAGGGACACAGAGAATGTGGAACACAGAGAGAGCGAGGGACACAGAGAGAGCGAGGGACACAGAGAGAGTGAGGGACACAGAGAGAGTGGGGGACACAGAGCGAGGGACACAGACAGAGCGAGGGACACAGACAGAGCGAGGGACACACAGAAAGGGAGGGACACAGAGAGAGTGAGGGACACAGAGAGCGCGAGTGACACAGAGAGAGCGAGGACACAGAGAGCGAGGGACACAGAGAGCGAGGGACACACAGAGAGAGTGAGGGACACAGAGAATGTGGAACACAGAGAGAGCGAGGGACACAGAGAGTGTGGGACACAGAGAGCGAGAGACACAGAGAGTGAGGGACACAGAGAGTGAGGGACACAGAGAGTGAGGGACACACAGAGCGAGGGACACAGAGAGTGTGGGATACAGAGAGCAAGGGACACAGAGAGCGAGTAGCACAGAGCATGAGGGACACAAAGAGTGAGGGACACAGAGAGCGAGGGACACAAAGGGCAAGGGACACAGAGAGTGTGGGACACAGAGAGTGTGGGACACAGAGAGCGAGGGACACAGAGAGCAGAGAGAGAGCGAGGGACACAGAGAGCCAGGGACACAGAGGGAGCGAGGGACACACAGAAAGGGAGGGACACAGACATAGCGAGGGTCACAGACCGAGCTACACAGAGAGCGCGAGGGACACAGAGAGAGCGAGGGACACAAAGAGCGAGGGACACAGAGCACGAGGGACACAGAGAGCGAGGGACACAGAGAGTGTGGGACACAGAGAGCGAGGGACACAGAGAGTGAGGGAAACAGAGAGTGAGGGAAACACAGAGCGAGGGACACAGAGAGTGAGGGACACAGAGAGCGAGTAGCACAGAGCATGAGGGACACAAAGAGTGAGGGACACAGAGAGCGAGGGACACAGAGAGCGAGTAGCACAGAGCATGAGGGACACAAAGAGTGAGGGACACAGAGAGCGAGGGACACAAAGGGCAAGGGACACAGAGAGTGTGGGACACAGAGAGTGTGGGACGCAGAGAGCGAGGGACACAGAGCGAGGGACACAGAGGGTGAGGGGCACAGAGAGCGAGGGACACAGAGAGAGCGAGGGACACACAGAGAGCGAGGGACACAGAGAGAGCGAGGGACACACAGAGAGCGAGGGACACAGAGAGAGCGAGGGGCAGAGAGAGAGCGAGGGACACTGAGAGCCAGGGACACAGAGAGAGCGAGGGACACAGAGAGCGAGGGACACAGAGAGCGAAGGACACAGAGAGCACGAGTGACACAGAGAGCGCGAGGGACACAGAGAGCGCTAGCGACACAGACACCGAGAGGGACACAGAGACCGCGAGGGACAGAGAGAGAGTGGGGGACACAGAGAGTGAGGGAAACAGTGAGTGAGGGAAACACAGAGCGAGGGACACAGAGAGTGTGGGACACAGAGAGCGAGGGGCACAGAGCATGAGGGACACAAAGAGTGAGGGACACAGAGAGGGAGGGACACAAAGGGCAAGGGACACAGAGAGTGTGGGACACAGAGAGTGTGGGACACAGAGAGCGAGGGACACAGAGAGCGAGGGACACAGAGAGTGAGGGGCACAGAGAGCGAGGGACACAGAGAGAGCGAGGGACACACAGAGAGCGAGGGACACAGAGAGTGAGGGGCACAGAGAGCGAGGGACACAGAGAGTGCGAGGGACACACAGAGCGCGAGGGACACAGAGAGAGCGAGGGACACACAGAGAGCGAGGGACACAGAGAGAGTGAGGGGCAGAGAGAGAGCGAGGGACACAGAGAGCCAGGGACACAGAGAGAGCGAGGGACACACAGCGAGCAAGGGACACAGAGAGAGCGAGGGGCAGAGAGAGAGCGAGGGACACAGAGAGGGAGGGACACAGAGAGAGCGAGGGACACAGAGAGCGAGGGACACAGAGAGCGAAGGACACAGAGAGCACGAGTGACACAGAGAGCGCGAGGGACACAGAGAGCGCGAGCGACACAGACACCGGGAGGGACACAGAGACCGCGAGGGACAGAGAGAGAGTGGGGGACACAGAGAGAGCGAGGGTCACAGAGAGCAAGGGACACAGAGAGCGAGGGACACGTAGAGAGTGAAGGATACAGAGAGTGAGGGACACACTGAGAGAGTGTGGGACACAGAGAGCGAGTGACACAGAGAGCGCGAGGGGCACAGAGAGCGCGAGGGGCACAGAGAGCGAGGGACACAGAGAGAGAGCGAGGGACACAGAGAGCGAGGGACACAGAGAGCGAGGGAAACACAGAGAGAGTGAGGGACACAGAGAGTGAGGAACACAGAGAGCGAGGGAAACAGAGAGAGCGAGGGACACAGAGAGCGAGGGACACACAGAGAGAGTGAGGGACACAGAGAATGTGGAACACAGAGAGAGCGAGGGACACAGAGAGAGCGAGGGACACAGAGAGAGTGAGGGACACAGAGAGAGTGGGGGACACAGAGCGAGGGACACAGACAGAGCGAGGGACACAGACAGAGGGAGGGACACAGAGAGAGCGAGGGACACACAGAAAGGGAGGGGCACAGAGAGAGTGAGGGACACAGACAGCGCGAGTGACACAGAGAGAGCGAGGACACAGAGAGCGAGGGACACAGAGAGCGAGGGACACACAGAGAGAGTGAGGGACACAGAGAATGTGGAACACAGAGAGAGCGAGGGACACAGAGAGTGTGGGACACAGAGAGCGAGAGACACAGAGAGTGAGGGACACACAGAGCGAGGGACACAGAGAGTGTGGGATACAGAGAGCGAGGGACACAGAGAGCGAGTAGCACAGAGCATGAGGGACACAAAGAGTGAGGGACACAGAGAGCGAGGGACACAAAGGGCAAGGGACACAGAGAGTGTGGGACACAGAGAGTGTGGGACACAGAGAGCGAGGGACACAGAGAGCAGAGAGAGAGCGAGGGACACAGAGAGCCAGGGACACAGAGGGAGCGAGGGACACACAGAAAGGGAGGGACACAGACATAGCGAGGGTCACAGACCGAGCTACACAGAGAGCGCGAGGGACACAGAGAGAGCGAGGGACACAAAGAGCGAGGGACACAGAGCACGAGGGACACAGAGAGCGAGGGACACAGAGAGTGTGGGACACAGAGAGCGAGGGACACAGAGAGTGAGGGAAACAGAGAGTGAGGGAAACACAGAGCGAGGGACACAGAGAGTGTGGGACACAGAGAGCGAGGGACACAGAGAGCGAGTAGCACAGAGCATGAGGGACACAAAGAGTGAGGGACACAGAGAGCGAGGGACACAAAGAGTGAGGGACACAAAGAGTGAGGGACACAGAGAGCGAGGGACACAAAGGGCAAGGGACACAGAGAGTGTGGGACACAGAGAGTGTGGGACACAGAGAGCGAGGGACACAGAGAGTGAGGGGCACAGAGAGCGAGGGACACAGAGAGAGCGAGGGACACACAGAGAGCGAGGGACACAGAGAGCGAGGGGCACAGAGAGCGAGGGACACAGAGAGAGCGAGGGACACACACAGAGCGAGGGACACAGAGAGAGCGAGGGACACACAGAGATCGAGGGACACAGAGAGAGCGAGGGGCAGAGAGAGAGCGAGGGACACAGAGAGACAGGGACACAGAGAGAGCGAGGGACACACAGCGAGGGACACAGAGAGCGAAGGACACAGAGAGCACGAGTGACACAGAGAGCGCGAGGGACACAGAGAGCGCGAGCGACACAGACACCGGGAGGGACACAGAGACCGCGAGGGACAGAGAGAGAGTGGGGGACACAGAGAGAGCGAGGGTCACAGAGAGCAAGGGACACAGAGAGCGAGGGACACTTAGAGAGTGAAGGATACAGAGAGTGAGGGACACACTGAGAGAGTGTGGGACACAGAGAGCGAGTGACACAGAGAGCGCGAGGGGCACAGAGAGCGCGAGGGGCACAGAGAGCGAGGGACACAGAGAGCGAGGGACACAGAGAGCGAGGGACACAGAGAGTGTGGAACACAGTGAGTGAGGGACACAGAGAGAGCGAGGACACAGAGAGCGAGGGACACAGAGAGCGAGGGACACACAGAGATAGCGAGGGACACAGAGAGTGAGGGACACACAGAGAGAGTGTGGGACACAGAGAGAGTGAGAGACACAGAGAGAGTGAGGGACACAGAGAGCGAGGGACACACAGAGAGAGCGAGGGACACAGAGAGATAGCGAGGGACACAGAGAGCGAGGGACACACAGAGAGAGCGAGGGGCACAGACATAGCAAGGGACACAGAGAGAGCGAGGGACATAGAGAGCGAGGGACGCACAGAGAGAACGAGGGACACAGAGAGCGAGGGACACAGAGAGCGAGGGAAACACAGAGAGAGTGAGGGACACAGAGAGTGAGGTACACAGAGAGCGAGGGAAACAGAGAGAGCGAGGGACACAGAGAGTGAGGGACACACAGAGAGACTGAGGGACACAGAGAGTGTGGAACACAGAGAGCGAGGGACACAGAGAGAGCGAGGGACACAGAGAGAGCGAGGGACACAGAGAGAGTGAGGGACACAGAGAGAGTGAGGGACACAGAGCGAGGGACACAGACAGAGCGAGGGACAGAGAGAGAGCGAGGGACACACAGAAAGGGAGGGACACAGAGAGAGTGAGGGACACAGAGAGCACGAGTGACACAGAGAGAGCGAGGACACAGAGAGCGAGGGACACAGAGAGCGAGGGACACACAGAGATAGCGAGGGACACAGAGAGTGAGGGACACACAGAGAGAGTGTGGGACACAGAGAGAGTGAGAGACACAGAGAGAGCGAGGGACACAGAGAATGAGGGACACAGAGAGCAAGGGACACAGAGAGTGAGGGACCCAGAGAGCGAGGGACACAGAGAGATCGAGGGACACAGAGAGAGCGAGGGACACAGAGAGCGAGGGACACACAGAGAGAGTGTGGGACACAGAGAGAGTGAGAGACACAGAGAGACTGAGGGACACAAGGAGAGCGAGCAACACAGAGAGAGCGAATGACACAGAGAGCGAGGGACACAGAGAGCAAGGGACACAGAGAGTGAGGGACACAGAGAGAGTGAGGGACACAGAGAGAGCGAATGACACAGAGAGCGAGGGACACAGAGAGCAAGGGACACAGAGAGTGAGGGACAGAGAGAGTGAGGGACACAGAGAGAGCGAGGGACACACAGAGAGAGCGAGGGACACAGAGAGCGAGGGACACACAGAGAGAGCGAGGGACACAGAGAGCGAGGGACACACAGAGAGAGTGTGGGACACAGAGAGAGTGAGAGACACAGAGAGACTGAGGGACACAAGGAGAGCGAGGAACACAGAGAGAGCGAGGGACACAGAGAGAGTGAGGGACACAGAGAGAGTGAGGGACACAGAGAGAGTGAGGGACACAGAGAGCAAGGGACACAGAGAGAGCGAATGACACAGAGAGCGAGGGACACAGAGAGCGAGGGACACAGAGAGCGAGGGACACAGCGAGAGTGAGGGACACAGAGAGCAAGGGACACAGAGAGAGTGAGGGACACAGAGAGAGTGAGGGACACAGAGAGAGCGAGGGACACAGAGAGCGAGGGACACACAGAGAGAGTGTGGGACACAGAGAGAGTGAGAGACACAGAGAGAGTGAGGGACACAGAGAGAGTGAGGGACACAGAGAGCGAGGGACACAGAGAGAGTGAGGGACGCAGAGAAAGAGGGACACACAGAGAGAGTGAGGGACACAGAGAGCGAGGGACACACAGAGAGAGTGAGGGACACAGAGAGCGAGGGACACAGAGAGAGTGAGGGACACAGAGAGAGTGAGAGACACAGAGAGAGTGAGGGACACAGAGAGCGAGGGACACAGAGAGAGTGTGGGACACAGAGAGAGTGAGAGACACAGAGAGAGTGTGGGACACAGAGAGAGTGAGAGACACAGAGAGAGTGAGGGACACAGAGAGAGTGAGGGACACAGAGAGCGAGGGACACAGAGAGAGTGAGGGACACAGAGAGAGTGAGAGACACAGAGAGAGCGAATGACACAGAGAGCGAGGGACACAGAGAGAGCGAATGACACAGAGAGCGAGGGACACAGAGAGCAAGGGACACAGAGAGTGAGGGACACAGAGAGAGTGAGGGACCCAGAGGGAGCGAGGGACCCAGAGAGAGCGAGGGACGCAGAGAGAGAGCGAGGGACACAGAGAGTGAGGGACACACAGAGAGAGCGAGAGACACAGAGAGTGAGGGACACAGAGAGTGAGGGACACAGAGAGAGAGCGAGGGACACAGAGAGCGAGGGACACAGAGAGTGAGGGACACAGAGAGTGAGGGACACAGAGAGAGCGAGGGACACAGAGAGAGCGAGGGACACAGAGAGCGAGGGACACAGAGAGTGAGGGACACAGAGAGTGAGGGACACAGAGAGAGCGAGGGACACAGAGAGTGAGGGACACAGAGAGCGAGGGACACCCAGAGAGTGAGGGACACAGAGAGTGAGGGACACAGAGAGACTGAGGGACACAAGGAGAGCGAGGAACACAGAGAGTGAGGGACACAGAGAGAGCGAGGGACACAGAGAGAGCGAGGGACACAGAGAGCGAGGGACACAGAGAGTGAGGGACACAGAGAGTGAGGGACACAGAGAGAGCGAGGAACACAGAGAGAGCGAATGACACAGAGAGCAAGGGACACAGAGAGCGAGGGACACAGAAAGTGAGGGACACAGAGAGAGTGAGGGACCCAGAGGGAGCGAGGGACCCAGAGAGCGAGGGACACACAGAGAGAGCGAGGGACACAGAGAGCGAGGGACACACAGAGAGTGTGTGGGACACAGAGAGAGTGAGAGACACAGAGAGACTGAGGGACACAAGGAGAGCGAGGAACACAGAGAGAGCGAATGACACAGAGAGCGAGGGACACAGAGAGCAAGGGACACAGAGAGTGAGGGACACAGAGAGTGAGGGACACAGAGAGAGTGAGGGACACAGAGAGAGTGAGGGACACAGAGAGCGAGGGACACAGAGAGCGAGGGACACAGAGAGCGAGGGACACAGAGAGCGAGGGACACTTAGAGAGTGAGGGACACAGAGAGTGAGGGACACACTGAGAGAGTGTGGAACACAGAGAGCGCGAGGGACACAGAGAGCGAGGGACACAGAGAGACTGAGGGACACAGAGAGCGAGGGACACACAGAGAGAGTGAGGGACACAGAGAGCGAGGGACACACAGAGTGAGGGACACAGAGAGTGAGGGACACAGAGAGCAAGGGACACAGAGAGTGAGGGACACAGAGAGAGTGAGGGACCCAGAGGGAGCGAGGGACCCAGAGAGAGCGAGGGACGCAGAGAGCGCGAGGGACACAGAGAGCGAGGGACGCAGAGAGCGCGAGGGACACAGAGAGTGAGGGACACAGAGAGAGTGAGGGGCACAGAGAGTGAGGGACACAGAGAGCGAGGGACACACAGAGAGAGCGAGAGACACAGAGAGTGAGGGACACAGAGAGAGTGAGGGACACAGAGAGCGAGGGACACACAGAGAGAGCGAGAGACACAGAGAGTGAGGGACACAGAGAGAGTGAGGGACACAGAGAGCGAGGGTCACAGAGAGCAAGGGACACAGAGAGTGAGGGACAGAGAGAGCGAGGGACACAGAGAGCGAGGGACACAGAGAGTGTGGAACACAGTGAGTGAGGGACACAGAGAGAGCGAGGGACACAGAGAGAGAGCGAGGGACACAGAGAGAGAGCGAGGGACACTGAGAGCGAGGGACACAGAGTGCGAGGGACACAGAGAGAGAGCGAGGGACACAGAGAGAGAGCGAGGGACACACAGAGAGAGCGAGGGACACATACAGAGCAAGGGACACAGAGAGAGTGAGGGACACAGAGAGTGAGGAACACAGAGAGCGAGGGAAACAGAGAGAGCGAGGGACACACAGAGAGAGTGAGGGACACAGAGAGTGTGGAACACAGAGAGCGAGGGACACAGAGAGAGCGAGGGACACAGAGATAGCGAGGGACACAGAGAGAGTGAGGGACACAGAGAGAGTGGGGGACACAGAGCGAGGGACACAGACAGAGCGAGGGTCACAGAGAGCAAGGGACACAGAGAGTGAGGGACACAGAGAGTGAGGGACACAGAGAGAGTGAGGGACCCAGAGGGAGCGAGGGACCCAGAGAGAGCGAGGGACGCAGAGAGCGCGAGGGACACAGAGAGCGAGGGACACAGAGAGAGAGCGAGGGACACAGAGAGAGAGCGAGGGACACAGAGAGCGAGGGACACACAGAGAGAGCGAGGGACACAGACAGAGCAAGGGACACAGAGAGAGTGAGGGACACAGAGAGTGAGGAACACAGAGAGCGAGGGAAACAGAGAGAGCGAGGGACACAGAGAGCAAGGGACACACAGAGAGAGTGAGGGACACAGAGAGTGTGGAACACAGAGAGCGAGGGACACAGAGAGAGCGAGGGACACAGAGAGAGCGAGGGCCACAGAGAGAGTGAGGGACACAGAGAGAGTGGGGGACACAGAGCGAGGGACACAGACAGAGCGAGGGTCACAGAGAGCAAGGGACACAGAGTGAGGGACACAGAGAGCGAGGGACGCAGAGAGCGTGAGGGACACAGAGAGTGAGGGACACAGAGAGAGTGAGGGGCACAGAGAGTGAGGGACACAAAGAGCGAGGGACACACAGAGAGAGCGAGAGACACAGAGAGCGAGGGACAAACAGAGAGAGCGAGGGACACAGAGAGCGAGGGACACACAGAGAGAGTGTGGGACACAGAGAGAGTGAGAGACACAGAGAGACTGAGGGACACAAGGAGAGCGAGGAACACAGAGAGAGCGAATGACACAGAGAGCGAGGGACACAGAGAGCAAGGGACACAGAGAGTGAGGGACACAGAGAGAGTGAGGGACCCAGAGGGAGCGAGGGACCCAGAGAGAGCGAGGGACGCAGAGAGCGCGAGGGACACAGAGAGTGAGGGACACAGAGAGAGTGAGGGGCACAGAGAGTGAGGGACACAGAGAGCGAGGGACACACAGAGAGAGTGAGAGACACAGAGAGTGAGGGACACAGAGAGAGTGAGGGACACAGAGAGCGAGGGACACAGAGAGAGCGAGGGACACAGAGAGAGTGAGGGACACAGAGAGAGTGAGGGGCACAGAGAGTGAGGGACACAGAGAGCGAGGGACACACAGAGAGAGTGAGGGACACAGAGAGCGAGGGTCACAGAGAGCAAGGGACACAGAGAGTGAGGGACAGAGAGAGAGCGAGGGACACAGAGAGAGCGAGGGACACAGAGAGAGTGAGGGACACAGAGAGCAAGGGACACAGAGAGCGAGGGACACAGAGAGAGCGAGGGACACAGAGAGAGTGAGGGACACAGAGAGAGTGAGGGGCACAGAGAGTGAGGGACACAGAGAGCGAGGGACACACAGAGAGAGTGAGGGACACAGAGAGCGAGGGACACAGAGAGCGAGGGACACAGAGAGTGTGGAACACAGTGAGTGAGGGACACAGAGAGAGCGAGGGACACAGAGAGAGAGCGAGGGACAGAGAGAGAGAGCGAGGGAAACAGAGAGCGAGTGACACAGAGAGAGAGCGAGGGACACAGAGAGCGAGGGACACAGAGAGCGAGGGAAACACAGAGAGAGTGAGGGACACAGAGAGTGAGGAACACAGAGAGCGAGGGAAACAGAGAGAGCGAGGGACGCAGAGAGCGCGAGGGACACAGAGAGTGAGGGACACAGAGAGAGTGAGGGGCACAGAGAGCAAGGGACACACAGAGAGAGCGAGAGACACAGAGAGTGAGGGACACAGAGAGTGAGGGACACAGAGAGTGTGGGGGACACAGAGAGCGAGGGTCACAGAGAGCAAGGGACACAGAGAGTGAGGGACACTTAGAGAGTGAAGGATACAGAGAGTGAGGGACACACTGAGAGAGTGTGGGACACAGAGAGCGAGTGACACAGAGAGCGCGAGGGGCACAGAGAGCGCGAGGGACACAGAGAGCGAGGGACACAGAGAGAGAGCGAGGGACACAGAGAGAGAGCGAGGGACACAGAGAGCGACGGACACACAGAGAGAGCGAGGGACACAGACAGAGCAAGGGACACAGAGAGCGAGGGACACAGAGAGCGAGGGAAACACAGAGAGAGTGAGGGACACAGAGAGTGAGGAACACAGAGAGCGAGGGAAACAGAGAGAGCGAGGGACACAGAGAGCGAGGGACACACAGAGAGAGTGAGGGACACAGAGAATGTGGAACACAGAGAGAGCGAGGGACACAGAGAGAGCGAGGGACACAGAGAGAGTGAGGGACACAGAGAGAGTGGGGGACACAGAGCGAGGGACACAGACAGAGCGAGGGACACAGACAGAGCGAGGGACACACAGAAAGGGAGGGACACAGAGAGAGTGAGGGACACAGAGAGCGCGAGTGACACAGAGAGAGCGAGGACACAGAGAGCGAGGGACACAGAGAGCGAGGGACACACAGAGAGAGTGAGGGACACAGAGAATGTGGAACACAGAGAGAGCGAGGGACACAGAGAGTGTGGGACACAGAGAGCGAGAGACACAGAGAGTGAGGGACACAGAGAGTGAGGGACACAGAGAGTGAGGGACACACAGAGCGAGGGACACAGAGAGTGTGGGATACAGAGAGCGAGGGACACAGAGAGCGAGTAGCACAGAGCATGAGGGACACAAAGAGTGAGGGACACAGAGAGCGAGGGACACAAAGGGCAAGGGACACAGAGAGTGTGGGACACAGAGAGTGTGGGACACAGAGAGCGAGGGACACAGAGAGCAGAGAGAGAGCGAGGGACACAGAGAGCCAGGGACACAGAGGGAGCGAGGGACACACAGAAAGGGAGGGACACAGACATAGCGAGGGTCACAGACCGAGCTACACAGAGAGCGCGAGGGACACAGAGAGAGCGAGGGACACAAAGAGCGAGGGACACAGAGCACGAGGGACACAGAGAGCGAGGGACACAGAGAGTGTGGGACACAGAGAGCGAGGGACACAGAGAGTGAGGGAAACAGAGAGTGAGGGAAACACAGAGCGAGGGACACAGAGAGTGAGGGACACAGAGAGCGAGTAGCACAGAGCATGAGGGACACAAAGAGTGAGGGACACAGAGAGCGAGGGACACAGAGAGCGAGTAGCACAGAGCATGAGGGACACAAAGAGTGAGGGACACAGAGAGCGAGGGACACAAAGGGCAAGGGACACAGAGAGTGTGGGACACAGAGAGTGTGGGACGCAGAGAGCGAGGGACACAGAGCGAGGGACACAGAGGGTGAGGGGCACAGAGAGCGAGGGACACAGAGAGAGCGAGGGACACACAGAGAGCGAGGGACACAGAGAGAGCGAGGGACACACAGAGAGCGAGGGACACAGAGAGAGCGAGGGGCAGAGAGAGAGCGAGGGACACTGAGAGCCAGGGACACAGAGAGAGCGAGGGACACAGAGAGCGAGGGACACAGAGAGCGAAGGACACAGAGTGCACGAGTGACACAGAGAGCGCGAGGGACACAGAGAGCGCTAGCGACACAGACACCGAGAGGGACACAGAGACCGCGAGGGACAGAGAGAGAGTGGGGGACACAGAGAGTGAGGGAAACAGTGAGTGAGGGAAACACAGAGCGAGGGACACAGAGAGTGTGGGACACAGAGAGCGAGGGGCACAGAGCATGAGGGACACAAAGAGTGAGGGACACAGAGAGCGAGGGACACAAAGGGCAAGGGACACAGAGAGTGTGGGACACAGAGAGTGTGGGACACAGAGAGCGAGGGACACAGAGAGCGAGGGACACAGAGAGTGAGGGGCACAGAGAGCGAGGGACACAGAGAGAGCGAGGGACACACAGAGAGCGAGGGACACAGAGAGTGAGGGGCACAGAGAGCGAGGGACACAGAGAGAGCGAGGGACACACAGAGAGCGAGGGACACAGAGAGAGCGAGGGACACACAGAGAGCGAGGGACACAGAGAGAGTGAGGGGCAGAGAGAGAGCGAGGGACACAGAGAGCCAGGGACACAGAGAGAGCGAGGGACACACAGCGAGCGAGGGACACAGAGAGAGCGAGGGGCAGAGAGAGAGCGAGGGACACAGAGAGGGAGGGACACAGAGAGAGCGAGGGACACAGAGAGCGAGGGACACAGAGAGCGAAGGACACAGAGAGCACGAGTGACACAGAGAGCGCGAGGGACACAGAGAGCGCGAGCGACACAGACACCGGGAGGGACACAGAGACCGCGAGGGACAGAGAGAGAGTGGGGGACACAGAGAGAGCGAGGGTCACAGAGAGCAAGGGACACAGAGAGCGAGGGACACGTAGAGACTGAAGGATACAGAGAGTGAGGGACACACTGAGAGAGTGTGGGACACAGAGAGCGAGTGACACAGAGAGCGCGAGGGGCACAGAGAGCGCGAGGGGCACAGAGAGCGAGGGACACAGAGAGAGAGCGAGGGACACAGAGAGCGAGGGACACAGAGAGCGAGGGAAACACAGAGAGAGTGAGGGACACAGAGAGTGAGGAACACAGAGAGCGAGGGAAACAGAGAGAGCGAGGGACACAGAGAGCGAGGGACACACAGAGAGAGTGAGGGACACAGAGAATGTGGAACACAGAGAGAGCGAGGGACACAGAGAGAGCGAGGGACACAGAGAGAGTGAGGGACACAGAGAGAGTGGGGGACACAGAGCGAGGGACACAGACAGAGCGAGGGACACAGACAGAGGGAGGGACACAGAGAGAGCGAGGGACACACAGAAAGGGAGGGGCACAGAGAGAGTGAGGGACACAGACAGCGCGAGTGACACAGAGAGAGCGAGGACACAGAGAGCGAGGGACACAGAGAGCGAGGGACACACAGAGAGAGTGAGGGACACAGAGAATGTGGAACACAGAGAGAGCGAGGGACACAGAGAGTGTGGGACACAGAGAGCGAGAGACACAGAGAGTGAGGGACACACAGAGCGAGGGACACAGAGAGTGTGGGATACAGAGAGCGAGGGACACAGAGAGCGAGTAGCACAGAGCATGAGGGACACAAAGAGTGAGGGACACAGAGAGCGAGGGACACAAAGGGCAAGGGACACAGAGAGTGTGGGACACAGAGAGTGTGGGACACAGAGAGCGAGGGACACAGAGAGCAGAGAGAGAGCGAGGGACACAGAGAGCCAGGGACACAGAGGGAGCGAGGGACACACAGAAAGGGAGGGACACAGACATAGCGAGGGTCACAGACCGAGCTACACAGAGAGCGCGAGGGACACAGAGAGAGCGAGGGACACAAAGAGCGAGGGACACAGAGCACGAGGGACACAGAGAGCGAGGGACACAGAGAGTGTGGGACACAGAGAGCGAGGGACACAGAGAGTGAGGGAAACAGAGAGTGAGGGAAACACAGAGCGAGGGACACAGAGAGTGTGGGACACAGAGAGCGAGGGACACAGAGAGCGAGTAGCACAGAGCATGAGGGACACAAAGAGTGAGGGACACAGAGAGCGAGGGACACAAAGGGCAAGGGACACAGAGAGTGTGGGACACAGAGAGTGTGGGACACAGAGAGCGAGGGACACAGAGAGCGAGGGACACAGAGCGAGGGACACAGAGGGTGAGGGGCACAGAGAGCGAGGGACACAGAGAGAGCGAGGGACACACAGAGAGCGAGGGACACAGAGAGAGCGAGGGACACACAGAGAGCGAGGGACGCAGAGAGAGCGAGGGGCAGAGAGAGAGCGAGGGACACAGAGAGCCAGGGACACAGAGAGAGCGAGGGACACACAGCGAGCGAGGGACACAGAGAGAGCGAGGGGCAGAGAGAGAGCGAGGGACACAGAGAGGGAGGGACACAGAGAGAGCGAGGGACACAGAGAGCGAGGGACACAGAGAGCGAAGGACACAGAGAGCACGAGTGACACAGAGAGCGCGAGGGACACAGACACCGAGAGGGACACAGAGACCGCGAGGG
Source organism: Scyliorhinus torazame (assembly GCF_047496885.1). Classification (NCBI taxonomy): domain Eukaryota; kingdom Metazoa; phylum Chordata; class Chondrichthyes; order Carcharhiniformes; family Scyliorhinidae; genus Scyliorhinus; species Scyliorhinus torazame. The sequence continues at coordinate 365,403 of NW_027307817.1, forward strand.
ACAGAGAGAGAGTGGGGGACACAGAGAGTGAGGGAAACAGAGAGTGAGGGAAACACAGAGCGAGGGACACAGAGAGTGTGGGACACAGAGAGCGAGGGGCACAGAGCATGAGGGACACAAAGAGTGAGGTACACAGAGAGCGAGGGACACAAAGGGCAAGGGACACAGAGAGTGTGGGACACAGAGAGTGTGGGACACAGAGAGCGAGGGACACAGAGAGCGAGGGACACAGAGAGTGAGGGGCACAGAGAGCGAGGGACACAGAGAGAGCGAGGGACACACAGAGAGCGAGGGACACAGAGAGCGAGGGGCACAGAGAGCGAGGGACACAGAGAGAGCGAGGGACACACACAGAGCGAGGGACACAGAGAGAGCGAGGGACACACAGAGATCGAGGGACACAGAGAGAGCGAGGGGCAGAGAGAGAGCGAGGGACACAGAGAGACAGGGACACAGAGAGAGCGAGGGACACACAGCGAGGGACACAGAGAGCGAAGGACACAGAGAGCACGAGTGACACAGAGAGCGCGAGGGACAGAGAGAGCGCGAGCGACACAGACACCGGGAGGGACACAGAGACCGCGAGGGACAGAGAGAGAGTGGGGGACACAGAGAGAGCGAGGGTCACAGAGAGCAAGGGACACAGAGAGCGAGGGACACTTAGAGAGTGAAGGATACAGAGAGTGAGGGACACACTGAGAGAGTGTGGGACACAGAGAGCGAGTGACACAGAGAGCGCGAGGGGCACAGAGAGCGCGAGGGGCACAGAGAGCGAGGGACACAGAGAGCGAGGGACACAGAGAGCGAGGGACACAGAGAGTGTGGAACACAGTGAGTGAGGGACACAGAGAGAGCGAGGGACACAGAGAGATAGCGAGGGACACAGAGAGCGAGGGACACACAGAGAGAGCGAGGGGCACAGACATAGCAAGGGACACAGAGAGAGCGAGGGACATAGAGAGCGAGGGACGCACAGAGAGAACGAGGGACACAGAGAGCGAGGGACACAGAGAGCGAGGGAAACACAGAGAGAGTGAGGGACACAGAGAGTGAGGTACACAGAGAGCGAGGGAAACAGAGAGAGCGAGGGACACAGAGAGTGAGGGACACACAGAGAGACTGAGGGACACAGAGAGTGTGGAACACAGAGAGCGAGGGACACAGAGAGAGCGAGGGACACAGAGAGAGCGAGGGACACAGAGAGAGTGAGGGACACAGAGAGAGTGAGGGACACAGAGCGAGGGACACAGACAGAGCGAGGGACAGAGAGAGAGCGAGGGACACACAGAAAGGGAGGGACACAGAGAGAGTGAGGGACACAGAGAGCGCGAGTGACACAGAGAGAGCGAGGACACAGAGAGCGAGGGACACAGAGAGCGAGGGACACACAGAGATAGCGAGGGACACAGAGAGTGAGGGACACACAGAGAGAGTGTGGGACACAGAGAGAGTGAGAGACACAGAGAGTGTGAGGGACACAGAGAGCGAGGGACACACAGAGAGAGCGAGGGGCACAGAGAGATAGCGAGGGACACAGAGAGCGAGGGACACACAGAGAGAGCGAGGGGCACAGACATAGCAAGGGACACAGAGAGAGCGAGGGACATAGAGAGCGAGGGACGCACAGAGAGAACGAGGGACACAGAGAGCGAGGGACACAGAGAGCGAGGGAAACACAGAGAGAGTGAGGGACACAGAGAGTGAGGTACACAGAGAGCGAGGGAAACAGAGAGAGCGAGGGACACAGAGAGTGAGGGACACACAGAGAGACTGAGGGACACAGAGAGTGTGGAACACAGAGAGCGAGGGACACAGAGAGAGCGAGGGACACAGAGAGAGCGAGGGACACAGAGAGAGTGAGGGACACAGAGAGAGTGAGGGACACAGAGCGAGGGACACAGATAGAGCGAGGGACAGAGAGAGAGCGAGGGACACACAGAAAGGGAGGGACACAGAGAGAGTGAGGGACACAGAGAGCGCGAGTGACACAGAGAGAGCGAGGACACAGAGAGCGAGGGACACAGAGAGCGAGGGACACACAGAGATAGCGAGGGACACAGAGAGTGAGGGACACACAGAGAGAGTGTGGGACACAGAGAGAGTGAGAGACACAGAGAGAGCGAGGGACACAGAGAGCAAGGGACACAGAGAGTGAGGGACCCAGAGAGTGAGGGACACAGAGAGATCGAGGGACACAGAGAGAGCGAGGGACACAGAGAGCGAGGGACACACAGAGAGAGTGTGGGACACAGAGAGAGTGAGAGACACAGAGAGACTGAGGGACACAAGGAGAGCGAGGAACACAGAGAGAGCGAATGACACAGAGAGCGAGGGACACAGAGAGCGAGGGACACAGAGAGCGAGGGACACAGAGAGCGAGGGACACAGAGAGTGAGGGACACACAGAGAGCGAGGGACACAGAGAGTGAGGAACACAGAGAGAGCGAATGACACAGAGAGCGAGGGACACAGAGAGCAAGGGACACAGAGAGTGAGGAACACAGAGAGAGCGAATGACACAGAGAGCGAGGGACACAGAGAGCAAGGGACACAGAGAGAGCGAATGACACAGAGAGAGTGAGGGACACACAGAGAGAGCGAGGGACACAGAGAGCGAGGGACACACAGAGATAGCGAGGGACACAGAGAGCGAGGGACACACAGAGAGAGTGTGGGACACAGAGAGAGTGAGAGACACAGAGAGACTGAGGGACACAAGGAGAGTGAGAGACACAGAGAGAGTGAGGGACACAGAGAGCGAGGGACACAGAGAGAGTGAGGGACACAGAGAGAGTGAGGGACACAGAGAGCGAGGGACACAGAGAGAGTGAGGGACACAGAGAGAGTGAGAGACACAGAGAGAGCGAATGACACAGAGAGCGAGGGACACAGAGAGAGCGAATGACACAGAGAGCGAGGGACACAGAGAGCGAGGGACACAGAGAGTGAGGGACACAGAGAGAGTGAGGGACCCAGAGGGAGCGAGGGACACAAGGAGAGTGAGAGACACACAGAGAGCGCGAATGACACAGAGAGTGAGGGACACAGAGAGAGTGAGGGACACAGAGAGAGCGAGGGACACAGAGAGCGAGGGACACAGTGAGAGCGAATGACACAGAGAGCGAGGGACACAGAGAGTGAGGAACACAGAGAGAGCGAGGGACACAGAGAGAGCGTGGGACACAGAGAGCGAGGGACACACAGAGAGAGCGAGGGACACAGAGAGCGAGGGACACACAGAGAGAGCGAGGGACACAGAGAGCGAGGGACACACAGAGAGAGTGAGGGACACAGAGAGACTGAGGGACACAAGGAGAGCGAGGGACACAGAGAGCGAGGGACACACAGAGAGAGTGTGGGACACAGAGAGAGTGAGAGACACAGAGAGAGTGAGGGACACAGAGAGAGCGAGGGACACAGAGAGCGAGGGACACAGAGAGACTGAGGGACACAGAGAGACTGAGGGACACAAGGAGAGCGAGGAACACAGAGAGAGCGAGGGACACAGAGAGCAAGGGACACAGAGAGTGAGGGACACACAGAGAGAGTGAGGGACCCAGAGGGAGCGAGGGACCCAGAGAGTGAGGGACACAGAGAGCGAGGGACACAGAGAGCGAGGGACACACAGAGAGTGAGGGACCCAGAGGGAGCGAGGGACACAGAGAGTGAGGGACACAGAGAGTGAGGAACACAGAGAGTGAGGGACACAGAGAGAGTGAGGGACACAGAGAGTGAGGGACACAGAGAGTGAGGAACACAGAGAGCGAGGGACACAGAGAGAGTGAGGGACACAGAGAGTGAGGGACACAGAGAGAGTGAGGGACACAGAGAGAGTGAGGGACACAGAGAGCGAGGGACACAGAGAGCGAGGGACACAGAGAGAGCGAGGGACACAGAGAGAGCGAGGGACACAGAGAGAGTGAGGGACACAGAGAGTGAGGAACACAGAGAGCGAGGGACACACAGAGAGAGTGAGGGACACAGAGAGCGAGGGACACAGAGAGCGAGGGACACACAGAGAGAGTGTGGGACACAGAGAGAGTGAGAGACACAGAGAGAGCAAATGACACAGAGAGCGAGGGACACAGAGATCGAGGGACACAGAGAGTGAGGGACACAGAGAGAGTGAGGGACCCAGAGAGAGTGAGGGACACAGAGAGCGAGGGACACACAGAGAGAGTGTGGGACACAGAGAGAGTGAGAGACACAGAGAGAGTGAGGGACACAGAGAGCGAGGGACACAGAGAGAGTGAGGGACGCAGAGAAAGTGAGAGACACAGAAAGTGAGAGACACAGAGAGAGCGAGGGACACAGAGAGCGAGGGACACAGAGAGAGTGTGGGACACAGAGAGAGTGAGAGACACAGAGAGAGTGAGGGACACAGAGAGCGAGGGACACACAGAGAGAGTGTGGGACACAGAGAGAGTGAGAGACACAGAGAGAGTGAGGGACACAGAGAGCGAGGGACACAGAGAGAGTGAGGGACACAGAGAGCGAGGGACACAGAGAGCGAGGGACACACAGAGAGAGTGAGAGACACAGAGAGAGTGAGGGACACAGAGAGCGAGGGACGCAGAGAAAGTGAGAGACACAGAGAGAGCGAGGGACACAGAGAGCGAGGGACACAGAGAGCGAGGGACACACAGAGAGAGTGTGGGACACAGAGAGAGTGAGAGACACAGAGAGTGAGGGACACACAGAGAGAGTGTGGGACACAGAGAGAGTGAGAGACACAGAGAGACTGAGGGACACAAGGAGAGCGAGGAACACAGAGAGAGCGAATGACACAGAGAGCGAGGGACACAGAGAGCAAGGGACACAGAGAGTGAGGGACACAGAGAGAGTGAGGGACACAGAGAGAGTGAGGGACACAGCGAGAGCGAGGGACACAGAGAGAGTGAGGGACACAGAGAGCGAGGGACACAGAGAGTGAGGGACACAGAGAGTGAGGGACACAGAGAGAGCGAGGGACACAGAGAGAGCGAGGGACACAGAGAGCGAGGGACACAGAGAGTGAGGGACACAGAGAGTGAGGGACACAGAGAGTGAGGGACACAGAGAGAGCGAGGGACACAGAGAGTGAGGGACACAGAGAGCGAGGGACACACAGAGAGCGAGGGACACAAGGAGAGCGAGGAACACAGAGAGAGCGAATGACACAGAGAGCGAGGGACACAGAGAGTGAGGGACACAGAGAGAGCGAGGAACACAGAGAGAGCGAATGACACAGAGAGCAAGGGACACAGAGAGCGAGGGACACAGAGAGTGAGGGACACAGAGAGAGTGAGGGACCCAGAGGGAGCGAGGGACCCAGAGAGCGAGGGACACACAGAGAGAGCGAGGGACACAGAGAGCGAGGGACACACAGAGAGAGCGAGGGACACAGAGAGCGAGGGACACACAGAGAGAGCGAGGGACACAGAGAGCGAGGGACACAGAGAGCGAGGGACACAGAGAGCGAAGGACACAGAGAGCGAAGGACACAGAGAGCACTAGTGACACAGAGAGCGCGAGGGACACAGAGAGTGCGAGCGACACAGACACCGGGAGGGACACAGAGACCGCGAGGGACAGAGAGAGAGTGGGGGACACAGAGAGAGCGAGGGTCACAGAGAGCAAGGGACACAGAGAGCGAGGGACACTTAGAGAGTGAAGGATACAGAGAGTGAGGGACACACTGAGAGAGTGTGGGACACAGAGAGCGAGTGACACAGAGAGCGCTAGGGACACAGAGAGCGCGAGGGACACAGAGAGCGAGGGACACAGAGAGTGTGGAACACAGAGAGAGTGTGGAACACAGAGAGAGCGAGGGACACAGAGAGAGCGAGGGACCCAGAGAGCGAGGGACACAGAGAGCAAGGGACACAGAGAGAGCGAGGGACATAGAGAGCAAGGGACACAGAGAGAGCGAGGGACATAGAGAGCGAGGGACGCACAGAGAGAACGAGGGACACAGAGAGCGAGGAAAACACAGAGCGAGTGAGAGACACAGAGAGTGAGTAACACAGAGAGCGAGGGAAACAGATATAGCGAGGGACACAGTAAGCGAGGGACACACAGAGAGAGTGCGGGACACAGAGAGTGTGGAACACAGAGAGCGAGGGACACAGAGAGAGCGAGGGACACAGAGAGAGCGAGGGACACAGAGAGAGTGAGGGACACAGAGAGAGTGAGGGACACAGAGCGAGGGACACAGACAGAGCGAGGGACACAGAGAGAGCGAGGGACACAAAGAGCGAGGGACACAGAGCACGAGGGACACAGAGAGCGAGGGACACAGAGAGTGAGGAAAACAGAGAGTGAGGGACACAGAGAGAACGAGGGACACAGAGAGTGAGGCACACAGAGAGCGAGGGACCCAGAGAGCGATTAACACAGAGAACGAGGGACACAGAGAGTGAGGGACACAGTGCACGAGGGACACAGAGAGCGCGAGGGACACAGAGAGCCCGAGGGACACACAGAAAGGGAGGGACACAGACAGAGCGAGGGTCACAGACCGAGGGACACTGAGAGAGCGAGGAACACAGAGAGAGCGATGGACACCGAGATAGCGAGGGACACAGAGAGAGCGAGGGACACAGAGAGAGCGAGGGACACAGCGAGAGCGAGGGACACAGCTAGAGCGAGGGACACAGAGAGAGCGAGGGACACATGGAGGAAGAGGGACACAGAGAGAGCGAGGGACACAGAGAGAGCGAGGGACACAGATAGAGCGAGGGACACATGGAGGAAGAGGGACACAGAGGGAGCGAGGGACACAGACCGAGGGACACTGAGAGAGCGAGGGACACAGAGAGAGCGATGGACGCAGAGAGAGCAAGGGACACAGAGAGCAAGGGACACAGCGAGAGCGAGGGACACAGAGAGAGCGAGGGACACAGAGAGAGCGAGGGACACAGCTAGAGCGAGGGACACAGAGAGAGCGAGGGACACATGGAGGAAGAGGGACACAGAGAGAGTGAGGGACACAGAGAGAGCGAGGGACACAGATAGAGCGAGGGACACATGGAGGACAAGGGACACAGCGAGAGAGAGAGAGGGACACAGAGAGTGAGAAACAGAGCGCGAGGGACACAGAGAGCGCGAGGGACACAGAACGCGAGGGATACAGAGAGTGAGGTACACAGAGAGCGAGGGACACAGAGAGCGAGGGACACAGAGAGCGAGTAACACAGAGCACGAGGGACACAGAGAGAGAAAGGGACACAGAGAGAGCGAGGGACACAGAGAGAGCGAGGGACACAGAGAGAGCGAGGGACACAGAGAGCGCGAGGGACACAGAGAGTGAGGGACACAGAGAGAGTGAGGAGCACAGAGAGTGAGGGACACAGAGAGCGAGGGACACAGAGAGAGAGTGAGGGACACAGAGAGTGAGGGTCACAGAGAGACTGAGGGACACAGAGAGCGAGGGACACAGAGAGCGAGGGACACAGAGAGAGCCAGGGACACAGAGAGTGCGAGGGACACAGAGAGAGCGAGGGACACAGAGAGAGCGAGGGACAAACTGAGAGCGAGGGACACAGAGAGCGAGGGACACAGAGAGAGCGAGGGACACAGAGGGAGTGAGCGACACAGAGAGCGCGAGGGACACAGAGAGAGAGAGGGACACAAAGAGCGAGGGACACAGAGCACCAGGGACACAGAGAGGGAGGGTCACAGAGAGTGTGGGACACAGAGAGTGAGGGTCACAGAGAGTGAGGGTCACAGAAAGAGTGAGGGACACAGAGAGAGCGAGGGACTCAGAGAGCGTGAGGGACACAGCGAGAGCGAGGGACACAGAGAAAGGGAGGGACACAGACAGAGCGAGGGTCACAGACCGAGCTACACAGAGAGCACGAGGGACACAGAGAGAGCGAGTGACACAAAGAGCGAGAGACACAGAGCACGAGGGACACAGAGAGCGAGGGACACAGAGAGCGATTAACACAGAGAACGAGGACAACAGAGAGTGAGGGACACAGTGCACGAGGGACACAGAGAGTGCGAGGGACACAGAGAGAGCGAGGGGCACAGAGAGTGAGGGACACAGAGAGAGTGAGGGACACACAGAAAGAGAGAGTGAGGGACACCGAGAGAGCGAGGGACACAGAGAGAGCGAGGGGCACAGAGAGTGACGGAAAACAGAGAGAGCAAGCGACACAGAGAGCGAAGGGCACAGAGAGCGAGGGGCACAGAGAGCAAGGGACACAGAGAGCGAGGGACACAGAGAGCGAGGGGCACAGAGAGCGAGGGACACACAGAGAGAGCGCGTGACCCAGACAAAGCCAGGGACACAGAGAGAGCGAGGGACACACAGTAAGGGAGGGACACAGAGAGAGTGAGGGACACAGAGAGAGCGAGGGACACAGAGAGCAGGGGACACAGAGAGAGTGAGGGACACAGAGAGAACGAGGGACACAGAGAGCGCGAGGGACACAGAGAGCACGAGGGACACAGAGAAAGAGGGACACAGAGAGAGAGGGACTGAGAGAGAGGGACAGTGAGGAACGCAGTGAAAGAGAGTGGGACAGAGGGAGAGAGTGGGACACAGCGAGAGAGACAAAGAGAGGGGGACACATGGAGGGAGAGGGACACAGAGAGAGCGAGAGACACAGCGAGAGCAAGGGACACAGAGCGAGCGAGGGACACAGCGAGAGCGAGGGACACAGAAAGAGCGAGGGACACAGAGAGTGAGGGACACAGAGAAAGCAAGGGACCTAGAGAGAGCGAGGGACACAGAGAGTGAGAAACAGAGAGCGCGAGGGACACAGAGTAGGCGAGGGACACAGAACGCGAGGGATACAGAGAGTGAGGGACACAGAGTGCGAGGGACACAGAGAGCGAGTAACACAGAGCACGAGGGACACAGAGAGAGCGAGGGACACAGAGAGAGCGAGGGACACAGAGAGCGTGAGGGACACAGAGAGTGAGGGACACAGAGAGAGTGGGGCACAGAGAGTGAGGGACACAGAGAGCGAGGGACACAAAGAGAGAGTGAGGGACACAGAGAGTGAGGGTCACAGAGAGACTGAGGGACACAGAGAGCGAGGGACACAGAGAGCGAGGGACACAGAGAGAGCCAGGGACACAGAGAGTGCGAGGGACACAGAGGGAGTGAGGGACACAGAGAGAGCGAAGGACAAACTGAGAGCGAGGGGCACAGAGAGCGAGGGGCACAGAGAGCGAGGGGCACAGAGAGCGAGGGACACAGAGAGAGAGCGAGTGACACAGACAAAGCCAGGGACACAGAGAACGAGGGACACACAGAAAGGGAGGGACACAGAGAGAGTGAGGGACACAGAGAGAGTGAGGGACACAGACCGAGTGACACAGACAGAGCGAGGGACACAGAGAGAGCCAGGGACACAGAGAGAGTGAGGGACACACAGAAAGGGAGGGACACTTAGAGAGTGAGGGACACAGAGAGTGCGAGGGACACACAGTAAGGGAGGGACACAGAGAGAGCGAGGGACACAGAGAGCGAGGGACACAGAGAGCGAGGGACACAGAGAGAGCGAGGGACACAGACAAAGCCAGGGACACAGAGAGAGCGAGGGACACACAGAAAGAGAGGGACACAGAGAGAGTGAGGGACACAGAGAGAGCGAGGGCCACAGAGAGAGCGAGGGGCACAGAGAGCGAGGGGGACAGAGAGTGAGGGACACACAGAGAGAGCGAGTGACACAGACAAAGCCAGGGACACAGAGAGAGCGAGGGGCACACAGAAAGGGAGGGACACAGAGAGAGTGAGGGACACAGAGAGAGCGAGGCGCACAGAGAGTGAGGGACACACAGAGAGAGCGAGTGACACAGACAAAGCCAGGGACACAGAGAGAGCGAGGGGCACAGAGAGAGCGAGGGGCACAGAGAGTGAGGGACACAGAGAGAGCGAGGGACACAGAGAGAGCGAGGGACACAGACCGAGGTACACAGAGTGAGCGAGGGACACAGAGAGAGTGAGGGACACACAGAAAGGGAGGGACACAGAGAGAGTGAGAGACACAGAGAGAGCGAGGGACACAGAGAGAGCGAGGGGCACAGAGAGTGAGGGACACAGAGAGAGCGAGGGACACAGAGAGCGAGGGGCACAGAGAGCGAGGGACACAGAGAGCGAGGGACACAGAGAGAGCGATGGACACAGAGAGTGAGGGACACAGAGAGAGCGAGGGACACAGAGAGAGCGAGGGGCACAGAGAGTGATGGACACAGAGAGCGAGGGACACAGAGGGAGTGAGGGACACACAGAAAGGGAGGGACACAGAGAGAACGAGGGACACAGAGAGCGCGAGGGATACATGGAGCACGAGGGACACAGAGAGCGATGGACAGAGAGAGAGGGACAGAGAGAGAGAGGGGCACTGAGAGAGAGACAGAGAGACAGGGACACAGAGCAAGAGGGACACAAAGTGAGAGGGACTGAGAGAGAGGGACAGTGAGGAACGCAGCGAGAGAGAGTGGGACAGAGGGAGAGAGTGGGACACAGCGAGAGAGACAAAGAGAGGGGGACACATGGAGGGAGAGGGACACATGGAGGGAGAGGGACACAGAGAGAGCGAGGGACACAGAGAGAGCGAGGGTCACAGAGAGCAAGGGACACAGAGAGTGAGGGACACAGAGAGTGAGGGACACAGAGAGAGTGAGGGACCCAGAGGGAGCGAGGGACCCAGAGAGAGCGAGGGACGCAGAGAGCGCGAGGGACACAGAGAGTGAGGGACACAGAGAGAGTGAGGGGCACAGAGAGCAAGGGACACACAGAGAGAGCGAGAGACACAGAGAGTGAGGGACACAGAGAGTGAGGGACACAGAGAGAGTGGGGGACACAGAGAGCGAGGGTCACAGAGAGCAAGGGACACAGAGAGTGAGGGACACTTAGAGAGTGAAGGATACAGAGAGTGAGGGACACACTGAGAGAGTGTGGGACACAGAGAGCGAGTGACACAGAGAGCGCGAGGGGCACAGAGAGCGCGAGGGACACAGAGAGCGAGGGACACAGAGAGAGAGCGAGGGACACAGAGAGAGAGCGAGGGACACAGAGAGCGACGGACACACAGAGAGAGCGAGGGACACAGACAGAGCAAGGGACACAGAGAGCGAGGGACACAGAGAGCGAGGGAAACACAGAGAGAGTGAGGGACACAGAGAGTGAGGAACACAGCGAGCGAGGGAAACAGAGAGAGCGAGGGACACAGAGAGCGAAGGACACACAGAGAGAGTGAGGGACACAGAGAATGTGGAACACAGAGAGAGCGAGGGACACAGAGAGAGCGAGGGACACAGAGAGAGTGAGGGACACAGAGAGAGTGGGGGACACAGAGCGAGGGACACAGACAGAGCGAGGGACACAGACAGAGCGAGGGACACAGAGAGAGCGAGGGACACACAGAAAGGGAGGGACACAGAGAGAGTGAGGGACACAGAGAGCGCGAGTGACACAGAGAGAGCGAGGACACAGAGAGCGAGGGACACAGAGAGCGAGGGACACACAGAGAGAGTGAGGGACACAGAGAATGTGGAACACAGAGAGAGCGAGGGACACAGAGAGTGTGGGACACAGAGAGCGAGAGACACAGAGAGTGAGGGACACAGAGAGTGAGGGACACAGAGATTGAGGGACACACAGAGCTAGGGAAACAGAGAGTGTGGGATACAGAGAGCGAGGGACACAGAGAGCGAGTAGCACAGAGCATGAGGGACACAAAGAGTGAGGGACACAGAGAGCGAGGACACAAAGGGCAAGGGACACAGAGAGTGTGGGACACAGAGAGTGTGGGACACAGAGAGCGAGGGACACAGAGAGCAGAGAGAGAGCGAGGGACACAGAGAGCCAGGGACACAGAGGGAGCGAGGGACACACAGAAAGGGAGGGACACAGACATAGCGAGGGTCACAGACCGAGCTACACAGAGAGCGCGAGGGACACAGAGAGAGCGAGGGACACAAAGAGCGAGGGACACAGAGCACGAGGGACACAGAGAGCGAGGGACACAGAGAGTGTGGGACACAGAGAGCGAGGGACACAGAGAGTGAGGGAAACAGAGAGTGAGGGAAACACAGAGCGAGGGACACAGAGAGTGAGGGACACAGAGAGCGAGTAGCACAGAGCATGAGGGACACAAAGAGTGAGGGACACAGAGAGCGAGGGACACAGAGAGCGAGTAGCACAGAGCATGAGGGACACAAAGAGTGAGGGACACAGAGAGCGAGGGACACAAAGGGCAAGGGACACAGAGAGTGTGGGACACAGAGAGTGTGGGACGCAGAGAGCGAGGGACACAGAGCGAGGGACACAGAGGGTGAGGGGCACAGAGAGCGAGGGACACAGAGAGAGCGAGGGACACACAGAGAGCGAGGGACACAGAGAGAGCGAGGGACACACAGAGAGCGAGGGACACAGAGAGAGCGAGGGGCAGAGAGAGAGCGAGGGACACTGAGAGCCAGGGACACAGAGAGAGCGAGGGACACAGAGAGCGAGGGACACAGAGAGCGAAGGACACAGAGAGCACGAGTGACACAGAGAGCGCGAGGGACACAGAGAGCGCGAGCGACACAGACACCGAGAGGGACACAGAGACCGCGAGGGACAGAGAGAGAGTGGGGGACACAGAGAGTGAGGGAAACAGAGAGTGAGGGAAACACAGAGCGAGGGACACAGAGAGTGTGGGACACAGAGAGCGAGGGGCACAGAGCATGAGGGACACAAAGAGTGAGGGACACAGAGAGCGAGGGACACAAAGGGCAAGGGACACAGAGAGTGTGGGACACAGAGAGTGTGGGACACAGAGAGCGAGGGACACAGAGAGCGAGGGACACAGAGAGTGAGGGGCACAGAGAGCGAGGGACACAGAGAGAGCGAGGGACACACAGATAGCGAGGGACACAGAGAGTGAGGGGCACAGAGAGCGAGGGACACAGAGAGAGCGAGGGACACACAGAGAGCGAGGGACACAGAGAGAGCGAGGGACACACAGAGAGCGAGGGGCACAGAGAGAGTGAGGGGCAAAGAGAGAGCGAGGGACACAGAGAGCCAGGGACACAGAGAGAGCGAGGGACACACAGCGAGCGAGGGACACAGAGAGAGCGAGGGGCAGAGAGAGAGCGAGGGACACAGAGAGGGAGGGACACAGAGAGAGCGAGGGACACAGAGAGCGAGGGACACAGAGAGCGAAGGACACAGAGAGCACGAGTGACACAGACACCGGGAGGGACACAGAGACCGCGAGGGACAGAGAGAGAGTGGGGGACACAGAGAGAGCGAGGGTCACAGAGAGCAAGGGACACAGAGAGCGAGGGACACTTAGAGAGTGAAGGATACAGAGAGTGAGGGAAACACTGAGAGAGTGAGGGACACAGAGAGCGAGTGACACAGAGAGCGCGAGGGGCACAGAGAGCGCGAGGGGCACAGAGAGCGAGGGACACAGAGAGAGAGCGAGGGACACAGAGAGCGAGGGACACAGAGAGCGAGGGAAACACAGAGAGAGTGAGGGACACAGAGAGTGAGGAACACAGAGAGCGAGGGAAACAGAGAGAGCGAGGGACACAGAGAGCGAGGGACACACAGAGAGAGTGAGGGACACAGAGAATGTGGAACACAGAGAGAGCGAGGGACACAGAGAGAGCGAGGGACAGAGAGAGAGTGAGGGACACAGAGAGAGTGGGGGACACAGAGCGAGGGACACAGACAGAGCGAGGGACACAGACAGAGCGAGGGACACAGAGAGAGCGAGGGACACACAGAAAGGGAGGGACACAGAGAGAGTGAGGGACACAGACAGCGCGAGTGACACAGAGAGAGCGAGGACACAGAGAGCGAGGGACACAGAGAGCGAGGGACACAGAGAGCGAGGGACACACAGAGAGAGTGAGGGACACAGAGAATGTGGAACACAGAGAGAGCGAGGGACACAGAGAGTGTGGGACACAGAGAGCGAGAGACACAGAGAGTGAGGGACACACAGAGCGAGGGACACAGAGAGTGTGGGATACAGAGAGCGAGGGACACAGAGAGCGAGTAGCACAGAGCATGAGGGACACAAAGAGTGAGGGACACAGAGAGCGAGGGACACAAAGGGCAAGGGACACAGAGAGTGTGGGACACAGAGAGTGTGGGACACAGAGAGCGAGGGACACAGAGAGCAGAGAGAGAGCGAGGGACACAGAGAGCCAGGGACACAGAGGGAGCGAGGGACACACAGAAAGGGAGGGACACAGACATAGCGAGGGTCACAGACCGAGCTACACAGAGAGCGCGAGGGACACAGAGAGAGCGAGGGACACAAAGAGCGAGGGACACAGAGCACGAGGGACACAGAGAGCGAGGGACACAGAGAGTGTGGGACACAGAGAGCGAGGGACACAGAGAGTGAGGGAAACAGAGAGTGAGGGAAACACAGAGCGAGGGACACAGAGAGTGTGGGACACAGAGAGCGAGGGACACAGAGAGCGAGTAGCACAGAGCATGAGGGACACAAAGAGTGAGGGATACAGAGAGCGAGGGACACAAAGGGCAAGGGACACAGAGAGTGTGGGACACAGAGAGTGTGGGACACAGAGAGCGAGGGACACAGAGCGAGGGACACAGAGGGTGAGGGGCACAGAGAGCGAGGGACACAGAGAGAGCGAGGGACACACAGAGAGCGAGGGACACAGAGAGAGCGAGGGACACACAGAGAGCGAGGGACACAGAGAGAGCGAGGGGCAGAGAGAGAGCGAGGGACACAGAGAGCCAGGGACACAGAGAGAGCGAGGGACACACAGCGAGCGAGGGACAGAGAGAGAGCGAGGGGCAGAGAGAGAGCGAGGGACACAGAGAGGGAGGGACACAGAGAGAGCGAGGGACACAGAGAGCGAGGGACACAGAGAGCGAAGGACACAGAGAGCACGAGTGACACAGAGAGCGCGAGGGACACAGACACCGAGAGGGACACAGAGACCGCGAGGGACTGAGAGAGAGTGGGGGACACAGAGAGTGAGGGAAACAGAGAGTGAGGGAAACACAGAGCCGGACACAGAGAGTGTGGGACACAGAGAGCGAGGGGCACAGAGCATGAGGGACACAAAGAGTGAGGTACACAGAGAGCGAGGGACACAAAGGGCAAGGGACACAGAGAGTGTGGGACACAGAGAGTGTGGGACACAGAGAGCGAGGGACACAGAGAGCGAGGGACACAGAGAGTGAGGGGCACAGAGAGCGAGGGACACAGAGAGAGCGAGGGACACACAGAGAGCGAGGGACACAGAGAGTGAGGGGCACAGAGAGCGAGGGACACAGAGAGAGCGAGGGACACACACAGAGCGAGGGACACAGAGAGAGCGAGGGACACACACAGAGCGAGGGACACAGAGAGAGCGAGGGGCAGAGAGAGAGCGAGGGACACAGAGAGCCAGGGACACAGAGAGAGCGAGGGACACACAGCGAGGGACACAGAGAGCGAAGGACACAGAGAGCACGAGTGACACAGAGAGCGCGAGGGACACAGAGAGCGCGAGGGACACAGAGAGAGCGAGGGACACACACAGAGCGAGGGACACAGAGAGAGCGAGGGGCAGAGAGAGAGCGAGGGACACAGAGAGCCAGGGACACAGAGAGAGTGAGGGACACAGAGAGAGCGAGGGACACAGAGAGCGAGGGACACACAGCGAGGGACACAGAGAGCGAAGGACACAGAGAGCACGAGTGACACTGAGAGCACGAGGGACACAGAGAGCGCGAGCGACACAGACACCGGGAGGGACACAGAGACCGCGAGGGACAGAGAGAGAGTGGGGGACACAGAGAGAGCGAGGGACACAGAGTGCGAAGGACACAGAGAGCACGAGTGACACAGAGAGCGCGAGGGACACAGAGAGCGCGAGCGACACAGACACCGGGAGGGACACAGAGACCGCGAGGGACAGAGAGAGAGTGGGGGACACAGAGAGAGCGAGGGTCACAGAGAGCAAGGGACACAGAGAGCGAGGGACACTTAGAGAGTGAAGGATACAGAGAGTGAGGGACACACTGAGAGAGTGTGGGACACAGAGAGCGAGTGACACAGAGAGCGCGAGGGGCACAGAGAGCGCGAGGGGCACAGAGAGCGAGGGACACAGAGAGCGAGGGACACAGAGAGCGAGGGACACAGAGAGTGTGGAACACAGTGAGTGAGGGACACAGAGAGAGCGAGGGACACAGAGAGATAGCGAGGGACACAGAGAGCGAGGGACACACAGAGAGAGCGAGGGGCACAGACAGAGCAAGGGACACAGAGAGAGCGAGGGACATAGAGAGCGAGGGACGCACAGAGAGAACGAGGGACACAGAGAGCGAGGGACACAGAGAGCGAGGGAAACACAGAGAGAGTGAGGGACACAGAGAGTGAGGTACACAGAGAGCGAGGGAAACAGAGAGAGCGAGGGACACAGAGAGCGAGGGACACACAGAGAGACTGAGGGACACAGAGAGTGTGGAACACAGAGAGCGAGGGACACAGAGAGAGCGAGGGACACAGAGAGAGCGAGGGACACAGAGAGAGTGAGGGACACAGAGAGAGTGAGGGACACAGAGCGAGGGACACAGACAGAGCGAGGGACACAGAGAGAGCGAGGGACACACAGAAAGGGAGGGACACAGAGAGAGTGAGGGACACAGAGAGCGCGAGTGACACAGAGAGAGCGAGGACACAGAGAGCGAGGGACACAGAGAGCGAGGGACACACAGAGATAGCGAGGGACACAGAGAGTGAGGGACACACAGAGAGAGTTTGGGACACAGAGAGAGTGAGTGACACAGAGAGAGAGTGTTGGACACAGAGAGTGAGGGACACACAGACAGAGCCATGGACACAGAGAGAGCGAGGGACACAGAGAGCGAGGGACACACAGAGATAGCGAGGGACACAGAGAGCGAGGGACACACAGAGAGAGTGTGGGACACAGAGAGAGTGAGAGACACAGAGAGACTGAGGGACACAAGGAGAGCGAGGAACACAGAGAGCGCGAATGACACAGAGAGCGAGGGACACAGAGAGCAAGGGACACAGAGAGTGAGGGACACAGAGAGAGTGAGGGACCCAGAGGGAGCGAGGGACCCAGAGAGAGCGAGGGACGCAGAGAGCAAGGGACACAGAGAGTGAGGGACACAGAGAGAGCGAGGGACACAGAGAGCGAGGGACACACAGAGAGTGTGGAACACAGTGAGTGAGGGACACAGAGAGAGCGAGGGACACAGAGAGATAGCGAGGGACACAGAGAGCGAGGGACACACAGAGAGAGCGAGGGGCACAGACAGAGCAAGGGACACAGAGAGAGCGAGGGACATAGAGAGCGAGGGACGCACAGAGAGAACGAGGGACACAGAGAGCGAGGGACACAGAGAGCGAGGGAAACACAGAGAGAGTGAGGGACACAGAGAGTGAGGTACACAGAGAGCGAGGGAAACAGAGAGAGCGAGGGACACAGAGAGCGAGGGACACACAGAGAGACTGAGGGACACAGAGAGTGTGGAACACAGAGAGCGAGGGACACAGAGAGAGCGAGGGACACAGAGAGAGCGAGGGACACAGAGAGAGTGAGGGACACAGAGAGAGTGAGGGACACAGAGCGAGGGACACAGACAGAGCGAGGGACACAGAGAGAGCAAGGGACACACAGAAAGGGAGGGACACAGAGAGAGTGAGGGACACAGAGAGCGCGAGTGACACAGAGAGAGCGAGGACACAGAGAGCGAGGGACACAGAGAGCGAGGGACACACAGAGAGAGTGTGGGACACAGAGAGAGTGAGTGACACAGAGAGAGAGTGTTGGACACAGAGAGTGAGGGACACACAGACAGAGCCATGGACACAGAGAGAGCGAGGGACACAGAGAGCGAGGGACACACAGAGATAGCGAGGGACACAGAGAGCGAGGGACACACAGAGAGAGTGTGGGACACAGAGAGAGTGAGAGACACAGAGAGACTGAGGGACACAAGGAGAGCGAGGAACACAGAGAGCGCGAATGACACAGAGAGCGAGGGACACAGAGAGCAAGGGACACAGAGAGTGAGGGACACAGAGAGAGTGAGGGACCCAGAGGGAGCGAGGGACCCAGAGAGAGCGAGGGACGCAGAGAGCAAGGGACACAGAGAGTGAGGGACACAGAGAGAGCGAGGGACACAGAGAGCGAGGGACACACAGAGAGATCGAGGGACACAGAGAGCGAGGGACACACAGAGAGAGTGTGGGACACAGAGAGAGTGAGAGACACAGAGAGACTGAGGGACACAGAGAGTGAGGGACACAGAGAGCGAGGGACCCAGAGAGTGAGGGACACAGAGAGAGTGAGGGACCCAGAGAGCGAGGGACACACAGAGAGAGTGTGGGACACAGAGAGAGTGAGAGACACAGAGAGACTGAGGGACACAAGGAGAGCGAGGAACACAGAGAGAGCGAATGACACAGAGAGCGAGGGACACAGAGAGAGCGAATGACACAGAGAGCGAGGGACACAGAGAGCAAGGGACACAGAGAGTGAGGGACACAGAGAGAGTGAGGGACCCAGAGGGAGCGAGGGACCCAGAGAGAGCGAGGGACACAGAGAGAGCGAATGACACAGAGAGCGAGGGACACAGAGAGCAAGGGACACAGAGAGAGTGAGAGACACAGAGAGACTGAGGGACACACAGAGAGCGAGGAACACAGAGAGAGCGAGGGACGCAGAGAGCGCGAGGGACACAGAGAGTGAGGGACACAGAGAGAGTGAGGGGCACAGAGAGTGAGGGACACAGAGAGAGTGAGGGACCCAGAGGGAGCGAGGGACCCAGAGAGAGCGAGGGACGCAGAGAGCGCGAGGGACACAGAGAGTGAGGGACACAGAGAGTGAGGGACACAGAGAGAGTGAGGGACCCAGAGGGAGCGAGGGACCCAGAGAGAGCGAGGGACGCAGAGAGCGCGAGGGACACAGAGAGCGAGGGACACAGAGAGAGAGCGAGAGACACAGAGAGTGAGGGACACAGAGAGAGTGAGGGACACAGAGAGTGAGGGACACAGAGAGCGAGGGACACACAGAGAGAGCGAGAGACACAGAGAGTGAGGGACACAGAGAGAGTGAGGGACACAGAGAGCGAGGGACACAGAGAGCGAGGGACACAGAGAGTGTGGAACACAGTGAGTGAGGGACACAGAGAGAGCGAGGGACACAGAGAGAGAGCGAGGGACACAGAGAGAGAGCGAGGGACACAGAGAGCGAGGGACACAGAGTGCGAGGGACACAGAGAGAGAGCGAGGGACACAGAGAGAGAGCGAGGGACACACAGAGAGAGCGAGGGACACATACAGAGCAAGGGACACAGAGAGAGTGAGGGACACAGAGAGTGAGGAACACAGAGAGCGAGGGAAACAGAGAGAGCGAGGGACACACAGAGAGAGTGAGGGACACAGAGAGTGTGGAACACAGAGAGCGAGGGACACAGAGAGAGCGAGGGACACAGAGAGAGCGAGGGACACAGAGAGAGTGAGGGACACAGAGAGAGTGGGGGACACAGAGCGAGGGACACAGACAGAGCGAGGGTCACAGAGAGCAAGGGACACAGAGAGTGAGGGACACAGAGAGTGAGGGACACAGAGAGAGTGAGGGACCCAGAGGGAGCGAGGGACCCAGAGAGAGCGAGGGACGCAGAGAGCGCGAGGGACACAGAGAGCGAGGGACACAGAGAGAGAGCGAGGGACACAGAGAGAGAGCGAGGGACACAGAGAGCGAGGGACACACAGAGAGAGCGAGGGACACAGACAGAGCAAGGGACACAGAGAGAGTGAGGGACACAGAGAGTGAGGAACACAGAGAGCGAGGGAAACAGAGAGAGCGAGGGACACAGAGAGCAAGGGACACACAGAGAGAGTGAGGGACACAGAGAGTGTGGAACACAGAGAGCGAGGGACACAGAGAGAGCGAGGGACACAGAGAGAGCGAGGGCCACAGAGAGAGTGAGGGACACAGAGAGAGTGGGGGACACAGAGCGAGGGACACAGACAGAGCGAGGGTCACAGAGAGCAAGGGACACAGAGAGTGAGGGACACAGAGAGTGAGGGACGCAGAGAGCGTGAGGGACACAGAGAGTGAGGGACACAGAGAGAGTGAGGGGCACAGAGAGTGAGGGACACAAAGAGCGAGGGACACACAGAGAGAGTGAGGGACACAGAGAGCGAGGGACACACAGAGAGAGCGAGAGACACAGAGAGTGAGGGACACAGAGAGAGTGAGGGACACAGAGAGCGAGGGTCACAGAGAGCAAGGGACACAGAGAGTGAGGGACAGTTAGAGAGTGAAGGATACAGAGAGTGAGGGACACACTGAGAGAGTGTGGGACACAGAGAGCGAGTGACACAGAGAGCGCGAGAGGCACAGAGAGCGCGAGGGACACAGAGAGCGAGGGACACAGAGAGAGCGCGAGGGACACAGAGAGAGAGCGAGGGACACAGAGAGCGAGGGACACACAGAGAGAGCGAGGGACACAGACAGAGCAAGGGACACAGAGAGAGTGAGGGACACAGAGAGTGAGGAACACAGAGAGCGAGGGAAACAGAGAGAGTGAGGGACACAGAGAGCGAGGGACACACAGAGAGAGTGAGGGACACAGAGAATGTGGATCACAGAGAGTGCGAGGGACACAGAGAGAGCGAGGGACACAGAGAGAGCGAGGGACACAGAGAGAGTGAGGGACACAGAGAGAGTGGGGGACACAGAGCGAGGGACACAGACAGAGCGAGGAACACAGACAGAGCGAGGGACACAGAGAGAGCGAGGGACACACAGAAAGGGAGGGACACAGAGAGAGTGAGGGACACAGAGAGCGCGAGTGACACAGAGAGAGCGAGGACACAGAGAGCGAGGGACACAGAGAGCGAGGGACACACAGAGATAGCGAGGGACACAGAGAGTGAGGGACACACAGAGAGAGTGTGGGACACAGAGAGAGTGAATGACACAGAGAGAGAGTGTGGGACACAGAGAATGAGGGACACACAGACAGAGCCATGGAAACAGAGAGAGCGAGGGACACAGAGAGCGAAGGACACACAGAGAGAGCGAGGGACATAGAGAGCGAGGGACACACAGAGAGAGTGTGGGACACAGAGAGAGTGAGAGACAAAGAGAGAGTGAGGGACACAGAGAGCGAGGGACACAGAGAGCGAGGGACACAGAGAGTGAGGGACACAGAGAGAGTGAGGGACCCAGAGGGAGCGAGGGACCCAGAGAGAGTGAGGGACGCAGAGAGTCCGAGGGACACAGAGAGTGAGGGACACAGAGAGAGTGAGGGGCACAGAGAGTGAGGGACACAGAGAGCGAGGGACACACAGAGAGAGCGAGAGACACAGAGAGTGAGGGACACAGAGAGCGAGGGACACAGAGAGCGAGGGACACAGAGAGAGTGAGGGACAGAGAGTGAGTGAGGGACACAGAGAGAGTGAGGGTCAAAGAGAGTGAGGGGCACAGAGAGAGTGAGGGACACAGAGAGTGAGGAACACAGAGAGTGAGGGACACAGAGAGAGTGAGGGACACCGAGAGTGAGCGACACAGGGAGAGCGAGGGACACAGAGAGAGGGAGGGACACAGAGAGAGCGAGGGACACAGAGAGCGAGGGACACAGAGAGAGCAAGGGACACAGAGAGAGTGAGGGACACGGAGAGTGAGCGACACAGGGAGAACGAGGGACACAGAGAGAGGGTGGGACACAGAGAGAGCGAGGGACACACAGAGCGAGGGACACAGAGAGAGTGGGACACAGAGAGCGAGGGACACAGAGAGTGTGGGACACAGAGAGTGTGGGACACAGAGAGCGAGTAGCACAGAGCATGAGGGACACAGAGAGTGTGGGACACAGAGAGCGAGGGACACAGAGAGTGTCGGACACAGAGAGTGTGGGACACAGAGAGCGAGGGACACAGAGAGAGCGAAGGACACAGAGAGTGCGAGGGACTCAGAGAGTGAGGGGCACAGAGAGCGAGGGACACAGAGAGAGCGAGAGACAGAGAGAGAGCGAGGGACACACAGAGAGCGAGGGACACAGGGAGAGCGAGGGGCAGAGAGAGAGTAAGGGACACAGAGAGCCAGGGACACAGAGAGAGCAAGGGACACACAGCGAGCGAGGGACACAGAGAGAGCGAGGGGCAGAGAGAGAGCGAGGGACACAGAGAGCGAGGGACACAGAGAGCGAGGGACACAGAGAGCGAAGGACACAGAGAGCGAAGGACACAGAGAGCACGAGTGACACAGAGAGCGCGAGGGACACAGAGAGTGCGAGCGACACAGACACCGGGAGGGACACAGAGACCGCGAGGGACAGAGAGAGAGTGGGGGACACAGAGAGAGCGAGGGTCACAGAGAGCAAGGGACACAGAGAGCGAGGGACACTTAGAGAGTGAAGGATACAGAGAGTGAGGGACACACTGAGAGAGTGTGGGGCACAGAGAGCGAGTGACACAGAGAGCGCTAGGGACACAGAGAGCGCGAGGGACACAGAGAGCGAGGGACACAGAGAGTGTGGAACACAGAGAGAGTGTGGAACACAGAGAGAGCGAGGGACACAGAGAGAGCGAGGGACACAGAGAGCAAGGGACACAGAGAGAGCGAGGGACATAGAGAGCGAGGGACGCACAGAGAGAACGAGGGACACAGAGAGCGAGGAAAACACAGAGCGAGTGAGAGACACAGAGAGTGAGGAACACAGAGAGCGAGGGAAACAGATATAGCGAGGGACACAGTAAGCGAGGGACACACAGAGAGAGTGAGGGACACAGAGAGTGTGGAACACAGAGAGCGAGGGACACAGAGAGAGCGAGGGACACAGAGAGAGCGAGGGACACAGAGAGAGTGAGGGACACAGAGAGAGTGAGGGACACAGAGCGAGGGACACAGACAGAGCGAGGGACACAGAGAGAGCGAGGGACACAAAGAGCGAGGGACACAGAGCACGAGGGACACAGAGAGCGAGGGACACAGAGAGTGAGGAAAACAGAGAGTGAGGGACACAGAGAGAACGAGGGACACAGAGAGTGAGGCACACAGAGAGCGAGGGACCCAGAGAGCGATTAACACAGAGAACGAGGGACACAGAGAGTGAGGGACACAGTGCACGAGGGACACAGAGAGCGCGAGGGACACAGAGAGCCCGAGGGACACACAGAAAGGGAGGGACACAGACAGAGCGAGGGTCACAGACCGAGGGACACTGAGAGAGCGAGGAACACAGAGAGAGCGATGGACACCGAGATAGCGAGGGACACAGAGAGAGCGAGGGACACAGAGAGAGCGAGGGACACAGCGAGAGCGAGGGACACAGCTAGAGCGAGGGACACAGAGAGAGCGAGGGACACATGGAGGAAGAGGGACACAGAGAGAGCGAGGGACACAGAGAGAGCGAGGGACACAGATAGAGCGAGGGACACATGGAGGAAGAGGGACACAGAGGGAGCGAGGGACACAGACCGAGGGACACTGAGAGAGCGAGGGACACAGAGAGAGCGATGGACGCAGAGAGAGCAAGGGACACAGAGAGCAAGGGACACAGCGAGAGCGAGGGACACAGAGAGAGCGAGGGACACAGAGAGAGCGAGGGACACAGCTAGAGCGAGGGACACAGAGAGAGCGAGGGACACATGGAGGAAGAGGGACACAGAGAGAGTGAGGGACACAGAGAGAGCGAGGGACACAGATAGAGCGAGGGACACATGGAGGACAAGGGACACAGCGAGAGAGAGAGAGGGACACAGAGAGTGAGAAACAGAGCGCGAGGGACACAGAGAGAGCGAGGGACACAGAACGTGAGGGATACAGAGAGTGAGGTACACAGAGAGCGAGGGACACAGAGAGCGAGTAACACAGAGCACGAGGGACACAGAGAGAGAAAGGGACACAGAGAGAGCGAGGGACACAGAGAGAGCGAGGGACAAAGAGAGAGCGAGGGACACAGAGAGCGCGAGGGACACAGAGAGTGAGGGACACAGAGAGAGTGAGGAGCACAGAGAGTGAGGGACACAGAGAGCGAGGGACACAAAGAGAGAGTGAGGGACACAGAGAGTGAGGGTCACAGAGAGACTGAGGGACACAGAGAGCGAGGGACACAGAGAGCGAGGGACACAGAGAGAGCCAGGGACACAGAGAGTGCGAGGGACACAGAGAGAGCGAGGGACACAGAGAGAGCGAGGGACAAACTGAGAGCGAGGGACACAGAGAGCGAGGGACACAGAGAGAGCGAGGGACACAGAGGGAGTGAGCGACACAGAGAGCGCGAGGGACACAGAGAGAGAGAGGGACACAAAGAGCGAGGGACACAGAGCACCAGGGACACAGAGAGGGAGGGTCACAGAGAGTGTGGGACACAGAGAGTGAGGGACACAGAGAGTGAGGGTCACAGAGAGAGTGAGGGACACAGAGAGAGCGAGGGACACAGAGAGCGTGAGGGACACAGCGAGAGCGAGGGACACAGAGAAAGGGAGGGACACAGACAGAGCGAGGGTCACAGACCGAGCTACACAGAGAGCGCGAGGGACACAGAGAGAGCGAGTGACACAAAGAGCGAGAGACACAGAGCACGAGGGACACAGAGAGCGAGGGACACAGAGAGCGATTAACACAGAGAACGAGGGACACAGAGAGTGAGGGACACAGTGCACGAGGGACACAGAGAGTGCGAGGGACACAGAGAGAGCGAGGGGCACAGAGAGTGAGGGACACAGAGAGAGTGAGGGACACACAGAAAGAGAGAGTGAGGGACACCGAGAGAGCGAGGGACACAGAGAGAGCGAGGGGCACAGAGAGTGACGGAAAACAGAGAGAGCAAGCGACACAGAGAGCGAAGGGCACAGAGAGCGAGGGGCACAGAGAGCAAGGGACACAGAGAGCGAGGGACACAGAGAGCGAGGGGCACAGAGAGCGAGGGACACACAGAGAGAGCGCGTGACACAGACAAAGCCAGGGACACAGAGAGAGCGAGGGGCACACAGTAAGGGAGGGACACAGAGAGAGTGAGGGACACAGAGAGAGCGAGGGACACAGAGAGCAGGGGACACAGAGAGAGTGAGGGACACAGAGAGAACGAGGGACACAGAGAGCGCGAGGGACACAGAGAGCACGAGGGACACAGAGAAAGAGGGACACAGAGAGAGAGGGACTGAGAGAGAGGGACAGTGAGGAACGCAGCGAAAGAGAGTGGGACAGTGGGAGAGAGTGGGACACAGCGAGAAAGACAAAGAGAGGGGGACACATGGAGGGAGAGGGACACAGAGAGAGCGAGAGACACAGCGAGAGCAAGGGACACAGAGCGAGCGAGGGACACAGCGAGAGCGAGGGACACAGAAAGAGCGAGGGACACAGAGAGTGAGGGACACAGAGAGAGCAAGGGACCTAGAGAGAGCGAGGGACACAGAGAGTGAGAAACAGAGAGCGCGAGGGACACAGAGTAGGCGAGGGACACAGAACGCGAGGGATACAGAGAGTGAGGGACACAGAGTGCGAGGGACACAGAGAGCGAGTAACACAGAGCACGAGGGACACAGAGAGAGCGAGGGACACAGAGAGAGCGAGGGACACAGAGAGCGTGAGGGACACAGAGAGTGAGGGACACAGAGAGAGTGGGGCACAGAGAGTGAGGGACACAGAGAGCGAGGGACACAAAGAGAGAGTGAGGGACACAGAGAGTGAGGGTCACAGAGAGAGTGAGGGACACAGAGAGCGAGGGACACAGAGAGCGAGGGACACAGAGAGAGCCAGGGACACAGAGAGTGCGAGGGACACAGAGGGAGTGAGGGACACAGAGAGAGCGAAGGACAAACTGAGAGCGAGGGGCACAGAGAGCGAGAGGCACAGAGAGCGAGGGGCACAGAGAGCGAGGGACACAGAGAGAGAGCGAGTGACACAGACAAAGCCAGGGACACAGAGAACGAGGGACACACAGAAAGGGAGGGACACAGAGAGAGTGAGGGACACAGAGAGAGTGAGGGACACAGACCGAGTGACACAGACAGAGCGAGGGACACAGAGAGAGCCAGGGACACAGAGAGAGTGAGGGACACACAGAAAGGGAGGGACACTTAGAGAGTGAGGGACACAGAGAGTGCGAGGGACACACAGTAAGGGAGGGACACAGAGAGAGCGAGGGACACAGAGAGCGAGGGACACAGAGAGCGAGGGACACAGAGAGAGCGAGGGACACAGACAAAGCCAGGGACACAGAGAGAGCGAGGGACACACAGAAAGAGAGGGACACAGAGAGAGTGAGGGACACAGAGAGAGCGAGGGCCACAGAGAGAGCGAGGGGCACAGAGAGCGAGGGGGACAGAGAGTGAGGGACACACAGAGAGAGCGAGTGACACAGACAAAGCCAGGGACACAGAGAGAGCGAGGGGCACACAGAAAGGGAGGGACACAGAGAGAGTGAGGGATCAGAGAGAGCGAGGCGCACAGAGAGTGAGGGACACACAGAGAGAGCGAGTGACACAGACAAAGCCAGGGACACAGAGAGAGCGAGGGGCACAGAGAGAGCGAGGGGCACAGAGAGTGAGGGACACAGAGAGAGCGAGGGACACAGAGAGAGCGAGGGACACAGACCGAGGTACACAGAGTGAGCGAGGGACACAGAGAGAGTGAGGGACACAGAGAGAGCGAGGGACACAGAGAGAGCGAGGGGCACAGAGAGCAAGGGACACAGAGAGCGAGGGACACTTAGAGAGTGAAGGATACAGAGAGTGAGGGACACACTGAGAGAGTGTGGGGCACAGAGAGCGAGTGACACAGAGAGCGCTAGGGACACAGAGAGCGCGAGGGACACAGAGAGCGAGGGACACAGAGAGTGTGGAACACAGAGAGAGTGTGGAACACAGAGAGAGCGAGGGACACAGAGAGAGCGAGGGACACAGAGAGCAAGGGACACAGAGAGAGCGAGGGACATAGAGAGCGAGGGACGCACAGAGAGAACGAGGGACACAGAGAGCGAGGAAAACACAGAGCGAGTGAGAGACACAGAGAGTGAGGAACACAGAGAGCGAGGGAAACAGATATAGCGAGGGACACAGTAAGCGAGGGACACACAGAGAGAGTGAGGGACACAGAGAGTGTGGAACACAGAGAGCGAGGGACACAGAGAGAGCGAGGGACACAGAGAGAGCGAGGGACACAGAGAGAGTGAGGGACACAGAGAGAGTGAGGGACACAGAGCGAGGGACACAGACAGAGCGAGGGACACAGAGAGAGCGAGGGACACAAAGAGCGAGGGACACAGAGCACGAGGGACACAGAGAGCGAGGGACACAGAGAGTGAGGAAAACAGAGAGTGAGGGACACAGAGAGAACGAGGGACACAGAGAGTGAGGCACACAGAGAGCGAGGGACCCAGAGAGCGATTAACACAGAGAACGAGGGACACAGAGAGTGAGGGACACAGTGCACGAGGGACACAGAGAGCGCGAGGGACACAGAGAGCCCGAGGGACACACAGAAAGGGAGGGACACAGACAGAGCGAGGGTCACATACCGAGGGACACTGAGAGAGCGAGGAACACAGAGAGAGCGATGGACACCGAGATAGCGAGGGACACAGAGAGAGCGAGGGACACAGAGAGAGCGAGGGACACAGCGAGAGCGAGGGACACAGCTAGAGCGAGGGACACAGAGAGAGCGAGGGACACATGGAGGAAGAGGGACACAGAGAGAGCGAGGGACACAGAGAGAGCGAGGGACACAGATAGAGCGAGGGACACATGGAGGAAGAGGGACACAGAGGGAGCGAGGGACACAGACCGAGGGACACTGAGAGAGCGAGGGACACAGAGAGAGCGATGGACGCAGAGAGAGCAAGGGACACAGAGAGCAAGGGACACAGCGAGAGCGAGGGACACAGAGAGAGCGAGGGACACAGAGAGAGCGAGGGACACAGCTAGAGCGAGGGACACAGAGAGAGCGAGGGACACATGGAGGAAGAGGGACACAGAGAGAGTGAGGGACACAGAGAGAGCGAGGGACACAGATAGAGCGAGGGACACATGGAGGACAAGGGACACAGCGAGAGAGAGAGAGGGACACAGAGAGTGAGAAACAGAGCGCGAGGGACACAGAGAGAGCGAGGGACACAGAACGTGAGGGATACAGAGAGTGAGGTACACAGAGAGTGAGTAACACAGAGCACGAGGGACACAGAGAGAGAAAGGGACACAGAGAGAGCGAGGGACACAGAGAGAGCGAGGGACAAAGAGAGAGCGAGGGACACAGAGAGCGCGAGGGACACAGAGAGTGAGGGACACAGAGAGAGTGAGGAGCACAGAGAGTGAGGGACACAGAGAGCGAGGGACACAAAGAGAGAGTGAGGGACACAGAGAGTGAGGGTCACAGAGAGACTGAGGGACACAGAGAGCGAGGGACACAGAGAGCGAGGGACACAGAGAGAGCCAGGGACACAGAGAGTGCGAGGGACACAGAGAGAGCGAGGGACACAGAGAGAGCGAGGGACAAACTGAGAGCGAGGGACACAGAGAGCGAGGGACACAGAGAGAGCGAGGGACACAGAGGGAGTGAGCGACACAGAGAGCGCGAGGGACACAGAGAGAGAGAGGGACACAAAGAGCGAGGGACACAGAGCACCAGGGACACAGAGAGGGAGGGTCACAGAGAGTGTGGGACACAGAGAGTGAGGGACACAGAGAGTGAGGGTCACAGAGAGAGTGAGGGACACAGAGAGAGCGAGGGACACAGAGAGCGTGAGGGACACAGCGAGAGCGAGGGACACAGAGAAAGGGAGGGACACAGACAGAGCGAGGGTCACAGACCGAGCTACACAGAGAGCGCGAGGGACACAGAGAGAGCGAGTGACACAAAGAGCGAGAGACACAGAGCACGAGGGACACAGAGAGCGAGGGACACAGAGAGCGATTAACACAGAGAACGAGGGACACAGAGAGTGAGGGACACAGTGCACGAGGGACACAGAGAGTGCGAGGGACACAGAGAGAGCGAGGGGCACAGAGAGTGAGGGACACAGAGAGAGTGAGGGACACACAGAAAGAGAGAGTGAGGGACACCGAGAGAGCGAGGGACACAGAGAGAGCGAGGGGCACAGAGAGTGACGGAAAACAGAGAGAGCAAGCGACACAGAGAGCGAAGGGCACAGAGAGCGAGGGGCACAGAGAGCAAGGGACACAGAGAGCGAGGGACACAGAGAGCGAGGGGCACAGAGAGCGAGGGACACACAGAGAGAGCGCGTGACACAGACAAAGCCAGGGACACAGAGAGAGCGAGGGGCACACAGTAAGGGAGGGACACAGAGAGAGTGAGGGACACAGAGAGAGCGAGGGACACAGAGAGCAGGGGACACAGAGAGAGTGAGGGACACAGAGAGAACGAGGGACACAGAGAGCGCGAGGGACACAGAGAGCACGAGGGACACAGAGAAAGAGGGACACAGAGAGAGAGGGACTGAGAGAGAGGGACAGTGAGGAACGCAGCGAAAGAGAGTGGGACAGAGGGAGAGAGTGGGACACAGCGAGAGAGACAAAGAGAGGGGGACACATGGAGGGAGAGGGACACAGAGAGAGCGAGAGACACAGCGAGAGCAAGGGACACAGAGCGAGCGAGGGACACAGCGAGAGCGAGGGACACAGAAAGAGCGAGGGACACAGAGAGTGAGGGACACAGAGAGAGCAAGGGACCTAGAGAGAGCGAGGGACACAGAGAGTGAGAAACAGAGAGCGCGAGGGACACAGAGTAGGCGAGGGACACAGAACGCGAGGGATACAGAGAGTGAGGGACACAGAGTGCGAGGGACACAGAGAGCGAGTAACACAGAGCACGAGGGACACAGAGAGAGCGAGGGACACAGAGAGAGCGAGGGACACAGAGAGCGTGAGGGACACAGAGAGTGAGGGACACAGAGAGAGTGGGGCACAGAGAGTGAGGGACACAGAGAGCGAGGGACACAAAGAGAGAGTGAGGGACACAGAGAGTGAGGGTCACAGAGAGAGTGAGGGACACAGAGAGCGAGGGACACAGAGAGCGAGGGACACAGAGAGAGCCAGGGACACAGAGAGTGCGAGGGACACAGAGGGAGTGAGGGACACAGAGAGAGCGAAGGACAAACTGAGAGCGAGGGGCACAGAGAGCGAGAGGCACAGAGAGCGAGGGGCACAGAGAGCGAGGGACACAGAGAGAGAGCGAGTGACACAGACAAAGCCAGGGACACAGAGAACGAGGGACACACAGAAAGGGAGGGACACAGAGAGAGTGAGGGACACAGAGAGAGTGAGGGACACAGACCGAGTGACACAGACAGAGCGAGGGACACAGAGAGAGTGAGGGACACACAGAAAGGGAGGGACACTTAGAGAGTGAGGGACACAGAGAGTGCGAGGGACACACAGTAAGGGAGGGACACAGAGAGAGCGAGGGACACAGAGAGCGAGGGACACAGAGAGCGAGGGACACAGAGAGAGCGAGGGACACAGACAAAGCCAGGGACACAGAGAGAGCGAGGGACACACAGAAAGAGAGGGACACAGAGAGAGTGAGGGACACAGAGAGAGCGAGGGCCACAGAGAGAGCGAGGGGCACAGAGAGCGAGGGGGACAGAGAGTGAGGGACACACAGAGAGAGCGAGAGACACAGACAAAGCCAGGGACACAGAGAGAGCGAGGGGCACACAGAAAGGGAGGGACACAGAGAGAGTGAGGGATCAGAGAGAGCGAGGCGCACAGAGAGTGAGGGACACACAGAGAGAGCGAGTGACACAGACAAAGCCAGGGACACAGAGAGAGCGAGGGGCACAGAGAGAGCGAGGGGCACAGAGAGTGAGGGACACAGAGAGAGCGAGGGACACAGAGAGAGCGAGGGACACAGACCGAGGTACACAGAGTGAGCGAGGGACACAGAGAGAGTGAGGGACACACAGAAAGGGAGGGACACAGAGAGAGTGAGAGACACAGAGAGAGCGAGGGACACAGAGAGAGCGAGGGGCACAGAGAGTGAGGGACACAGAGAGAGCGAGGGACACAGAGAGCGAGGGGCACAGAGAGCGAGGGACACAGAGAGCGAGGGACACAGAGAGAGCGATGGACACAGAGAGTGAGGGACACAGAGAGAGCGAGGGACACAGAGAGAGCGAGGGGCACAGAGAGTGATGGACACAGAGAGCGAGGGACACAGAGGGAGCGAGGGACACACAGAAAGGGAGGGACACAGAGAGAACGAGGGACACAGAGAGCGCGAGGGACACATGGAGCACGAGGGACACAGAGAGCGATGGACAGAGAGAGAGGGACAGAGAGAGAGAGGGGCACTGAGAGAGAGACAGAGAGACAGGGACACAGAGCAAGAGGGACACAAAGTGAGAGGGACTGAGAGAGAGGGACAGTGAGGAACGCAGCGAGAGAGAGTGGGACAGAGGGAGAGAGTGGGACACAGCGAGAGAGACAAAGAGAGGGGGACACATGGAGGGAGAGGGACACATGGAGGGAGAGGGACACAGAGAGAGCGAGGGACACAGAGAGAGCAAGGGACACAGCGAGAGTGAGGGACACAGAGAGAGCGAGGGACACAGAGAGTGAGGGACACAGAGAGTGAGGGACACAGGGAGAGCAAGGGACCCAGAGAGAGCGAGGGACACAGAGAGTGAGGGACACAGAGAGCGCGAGGGACACAGAGAGAGCGAGGGACGCAGAGAGAGCGAGGGACACATGGAGGGAGAGGGACACAGCGAGAGCGAGGGACACAGAGAGAGCGAGGGACACAGAGAGAGCGAGGGATGCAGAGAGAGCGAGGGACACATGGAGGGAGAGGGACACAGCGAGAGCGAGGGACACAGAGAGAGCGAGGGACACAGAGAGCGAGGGACACAGAGAGCGAGGGACACAGAGAGCAAGGGACACAGCGAGAGCGAGGGACACAAAGAGAGTGAGGGACACAGCGAGAGCGATGGACACAGAGAGAGCGAGGGACACAGAGAGCAAAGGACACAGCGAGAGCGAGGGACACAGAGAGAGCGAGGGACACAGCGAGAGCGAAGGACCCAGCAAGAGCGAGGGACACAGAGAGAGCGATGGGCACATGGAGGGAGAGGGACACAGAGAGAGCGAGGGACACAGAGAGAGCGAGGGACACAGAGAGAGCGAGGGACACAGAGAGAGCGAGGGACACAGAGAGAGCGAGGGACACAGAGAGTGAGGGACACAGAAAGCAAGGGACACAGCGAGAGAGAGAGAGTGACACAACGTGAGAGAGGGGGACACAGAGAGAGCAAGGGACACAGAGAGCAAGGGACACAGAGAGCAAGGGACACAGCGAGAGAGAGGGACACAACGAGAGAGAGGGGGACACAGCGAGAGGGACGGGTACACGGCGAGAGATTGAGGGACACAGCGAGAGAGAGAGGGACACAGCGAGTGAGAGAGGACCACAGCGAGAGAGAGAGGGGCACAGCGAGAGAGAGAGGAGCACACCGAGTGAGGGAGGGACACAGCGAGAGAGAGTGGGACAGCATGGTAGCCTTGTGGATAGCACAATTGTTTCACAGCTCCAGGGTCCCAGGTTCGATTCCGGCTTGGGTCACTCTCTGTGCGGAGTCTGCACGTTCTCCCCGTGTCTGCGTGGGTTTCCTCCGGGTGCTCCGGTTTCCTCCCACAGTCCAAAGATGTGCAGGTTAGGTGGATTGGCCATGATAAATTGCCCTTAGTGTCCAAAATTGCCCTTAGCGTTGTGGGGTTACTGGGTTATGGGGATAGGGTG
Source organism: Scyliorhinus torazame (assembly GCF_047496885.1). Taxonomy (NCBI): domain Eukaryota; kingdom Metazoa; phylum Chordata; class Chondrichthyes; order Carcharhiniformes; family Scyliorhinidae; genus Scyliorhinus; species Scyliorhinus torazame. Next base: position 398,100 of record NW_027307817.1, read on the forward strand.
GCGGTGTTGACCTTGGGTGGCGTGCTCTTTCCAAGAGCCGGTGCAGACTCGATGGGCCGAATGGCCACCTTCTGCACTGTAAATTCTATGATAATCTATGACACAGCGAAAGAGAGAGAGGGACACAGCGAGAGAGCGGGGAACACAGCGAGAGAGAGGGGTACACAGCGAGAGGGACGGGTACACAGCGAGAGAGAGAGGGACACAGCGAGTGAGCGAGGAACACAGCGAGAGAGAGAGAGGGGGACACAGCGAGAGGGACGGGTACACAGCGAGAGAGAGAGAGGGACACAGCGAGAGAGCGAGGAACACAGCGAGCGAGAGGGGGACACAGCGAGAGAGAGAGGGACGCAGCGAGAGAGAGTGAGGGACGCAGCGAGAGAGAGAGGGGGACACATCGAGAGGGACGGGTACACAGCTAGAGAGAGAGGGACACAGCGAGAGAGCGAGGAACACAGCAAGAGAGACAGAGAGAGCGAGGGACACAAAGAGCGAGGGACACAGAGCACGAGGGACACAGAGAGCGAGGGACACAGAGAGTGAGGGAAACAGAGAGCAAGGGACACAGAGAGTGAGGGACACAGAGAGCGAGGGACACAGAGAGTGAGGGACACAGAGAGCGAGGGACACTGAGCGATTAACACAGAGAACGAGGGACACAGAGAGTGAGGGACACACAGAAAGGGAGGGACACAGACAGAGCGAGGATCACAGACCGAGGGACACTGAGAGAGCGGGGGACACAGAGAGAGCGATGGACACAGAGAGAGCAAGGGACACAGAGAGCAAGGGACACAGCGAGAGCGAGGGACACAGAGAGAGCGAGGGACACAGAGAGAGCGAGGGACACAGCTAGAGCGAGGGACACAGAGAGAGCGAGGGACACATGGAGGAAGAGGGAGACAGAGAGAGCGAGGGACACAGAGAGTGAGGGACACAGAGATCAAGGGACACAGCGAGAGAGAGTGAGGGACACAGAGAGAGCGAGGGACACAGAGAGAGCGAGGGACACAGACTGAGGGACACAGAGAGAGCGAGGGACACAGAGAGAGTGAGGGATACACAGAAAGGGAAGGACACAGAGAGAGTGAGGGACACAGCGAGAGTGAGGGACACAGAGAGAGCGAGGGACACAGAGAGCGAGGGGCACAGAGAGCGAGGGACACAGAGAGCGAGGGACACAGAGAGCGAGGGGCACAGAGAGCGAGGGACACAGAGAGAGAGCGAGTGACACAGAGAGAGCGAGGGGCACAGAGATTGAGGGACACAGAGAGAGCGAGGGACACAGAGAGAGCGAGGGGCACAGAGAGTGAGGGACACAGAGAGCGAGGAACACAGAGAGAGCGAGGGACACACAGAAAGTGAGGGACACAGAGAGAGTGAGGGACACAGAGAGAGCGAGGGACACAGAGAGAACGAGGGACACAGAGAGCGCGAGGGACACAGAGAGCACGAGGGACACAGAGAGCGATGGACAGAGAGAGAGGGACACAGAGAGAGAGGGGCACTGAGAGAGAGACAGAGAGACAGGGACACAGAGAAAGAGGGACACAGAGAAAGATGGACACAGAGTGAGAGGGACTGAGAGAGAGGGACAGTGAGGAACGCAGCGAGAGAGAGTGGGACAGAGGGAGAGAGTTGGACACAGCGAGAGAGACAAAGAGAGGGGGACACATGGAGGGAGAGGGACACATGGAGGGAGAGAAGTCACAGAGAGAGCGAGGGACACAGAGAGTGCGAGGGACACAGCGAGAGCGAGGGACACAGAGAGAGCGAGGGACACAGAGAGTGTGGGACCCAGAGAGAGTGAGGGACACAGAGACTGAGGGATACAGAGAGCGCGAGGGACACAGAGAGGGCGAGGGACACATGGAGGGAGAGGGACACATGGAGGAAGAGGGACACAGAGAGAGCGAGGGACACAGAGAGAGCAAGGGACACAGAGAGAGCGAGGGACGCAGAGAGAGCGAGGGACATATGGAGGGAGAGGGACACAGCGAGAGCGAGGGACACAGAGAGAGCGAGGGACACAGAGAGAGCGAGGGACACAGAGAGCGAGGGACACAGAGAGAGCGAGGGACACAGAGAGCGAGGGACACAGCGAGAGCGAGGGACACAAAGAGAGTGAGGGACACAGGGAGAGCGAGGGACACAGAGAGAGCGAGGGACACACAGAGAGAGCGAGGGACACAGAGAGCAAGGGACACAGCGAGAGCGAGGGACCCAGAGAGAGCGAGGGACACAGCGAGAGCGAGGGACACAGCGAGAGCGAGGGACACAGAGAGAGCGATGGACACATGGAGAGAGAGGGACACAGAGAGAGCGAGGGACACAGAGAGAGCGAGGGACACATGGAGGGAGATGGACACAGAGAGAGCGATGGACACAGAGAGAGCGAGGGACACAGAAAGCAAGGGACACAGAGAGCAAGGGACACAGAGAGCAAGGGACACAGCGAGAGCGAGGGACACAGAGAGAGCGAGGGACACAGGGAGAGCGAGGGACACAGAGAGTGAGGGACACAGCGAGAGCGATGGACACAGAGAGAGCGAGGGACACAGAGAGCAAAGGACACAGCGAGAGCGAGGGACACAGAGAGAGCGAGGGACACAGCGAGAGCGAAGGACCCAGCAAGAGCGAGGGACACAGAGAGAGCGATGGGCACATGGAGGGAGAGGGACACAGAGAGAGCGAGGGACACAGAGAGAGCGAGGGACACAGAGAGAGCGAGGGACACAGAGAGAGCGAGGGACACAGAGAGTGAGGGACACAGAAAGCAAGGGACACAGCGAGAGAGAGAGAGTGACACAACGTGAGAGAGGGGGACACAGAGAGAGCAAGGGACACAGAGAGCAAGGGACACAGAGAGCAAGGGACACAGCGAGAGAGAGGGACACAACGAGAGAGAGGGGGACACAGCGAGAGGGACGGGTACACGGCGAGAGATTGAGGGACACAGCGAGAGAGAGAGGGACACAGCGAGTGAGAGAGGACCACAGCGAGAGAGAGAGGGGCACAGCGAGAGAGAGAGGAGCACACCGAGTGAGGGAGGGACACAGCGAGAGAGAGTGGGACAGCATGGTAGCCTTGTGGATAGCACAATTGTTTCACAGCTCCAGGGTCCCAGGTTCGATTCCGGCTTGGGTCACTCTCTGTGCGGAGTCTGCACGTTCTCCCCGTGTCTGCGTGGGTTTCCTCCGGGTGCTCCGGTTTCCTCCCACAGTCCAAAGATGTGCAGGTTAGGTGGATTGGCCATGATAAATTGCCCTTAGTGTCCAAAATTGCCCTTAGCGTTGTGGGGTTACTGGGTTATGGGGATAGGGTGGCGGTGTTGACCTTGGGTGGCGTGCTCTTTCCAAGAGCCGGTGCAGACTCGATGGGCCGAATGGCCACCTTCTGCACTGTAAATTCTATGATAATCTATGACACAGCGAAAGAGAGAGAGGGACACAGCGAGAGAGCGGGGAACACAGCGAGAGAGAGGGGTACACAGCGAGAGGGACGGGTACACAGCGAGAGAGAGAGGGACACAGCGAGTGAGCGAGGAACACAGCGAGAGAGAGAGAGGGGGACACAGCGAGAGGGACGGGTACACAGCGAGAGAGAGAGAGGGACACAGCGAGAGAGCGAGGAACACAGCGAGCGAGAGGGGGACACAGCGAGAGAGAGAGGGACGCAGCGAGAGAGAGTGAGGGACGCAGCGAGAGAGAGAGGGGGACACATCGAGAGGGACGGGTACACAGCTAGAGAGAGAGGGACACAGCGAGAGAGCGAGGAACACAGCAAGAGAGACAGAGAGAGCGAGGGACACAAAGAGCGAGGGACACAGAGCACGAGGGACACAGAGAGCGAGGGACACAGAGAGTGAGGGAAACAGAGAGCAAGGGACACAGAGAGTGAGGGACACAGAGAGCGAGGGACACAGAGAGTGAGGGACACAGAGAGCGAGGGACACTGAGCGATTAACACAGAGAACGAGGGACACAGAGAGTGAGGGACACACAGAAAGGGAGGGACACAGACAGAGCGAGGATCACAGACCGAGGGACACTGAGAGAGCGGGGGACACAGAGAGAGCGATGGACACAGAGAGAGCAAGGGACACAGAGAGCAAGGGACACAGCGAGAGCGAGGGACACAGAGAGAGCGAGGGACACAGAGAGAGCGAGGGACACAGCTAGAGCGAGGGACACAGAGAGAGCGAGGGACACATGGAGGAAGAGGGAGACAGAGAGAGCGAGGGACACAGAGAGTGAGGGACACAGAGATCAAGGGACACAGCGAGAGAGAGTGAGGGACACAGAGAGAGCGAGGGACACAGAGAGAGCGAGGGACACAGACTGAGGGACACAGAGAGAGCGAGGGACACAGAGAGAGTGAGGGATACACAGAAAGGGAAGGACACAGAGAGAGTGAGGGACACAGCGAGAGTGAGGGACACAGAGAGAGCGAGGGACACAGAGAGCGAGGGGCACAGAGAGCGAGGGACACAGAGAGCGAGGGACACAGAGAGCGAGGGGCACAGAGAGCGAGGGACACAGAGAGAGAGCGAGTGACACAGAGAGAGCGAGGGGCACAGAGATTGAGGGACACAGAGAGAGCGAGGGACACAGAGAGAGCGAGGGGCACAGAGAGTGAGGGACACAGAGAGCGAGGAACACAGAGAGAGCGAGGGACACACAGAAAGTGAGGGACACAGAGAGAGTGAGGGACACAGAGAGAGCGAGGGACACAGAGAGAACGAGGGACACAGAGAGCGCGAGGGACACAGAGAGCACGAGGGACACAGAGAGCGATGGACAGAGAGAGAGGGACACAGAGAGAGAGGGGCACTGAGAGAGAGACAGAGAGACAGGGACACAGAGAAAGAGGGACACAGAGAAAGATGGACACAGAGTGAGAGGGACTGAGAGAGAGGGACAGTGAGGAACGCAGCGAGAGAGAGTGGGACAGAGGGAGAGAGTTGGACACAGCGAGAGAGACAAAGAGAGGGGGACACATGGAGGGAGAGGGACACATGGAGGGAGAGAAGTCACAGAGAGAGCGAGGGACACAGAGAGTGCGAGGGACACAGCGAGAGCGAGGGACACAGAGAGAGCGAGGGACACAGAGAGTGTGGGACCCAGAGAGAGTGAGGGACACAGAGACTGAGGGATACAGAGAGCGCGAGGGACACAGAGAGGGCGAGGGACACATGGAGGGAGAGGGACACATGGAGGAAGAGGGACACAGAGAGAGCGAGGGACACAGAGAGAGCAAGGGACACAGAGAGAGCGAGGGACGCAGAGAGAGCGAGGGACATATGGAGGGAGAGGGACACAGCGAGAGCGAGGGACACAGAGAGAGCGAGGGACACAGAGAGAGCGAGGGACACAGAGAGCGAGGGACACAGAGAGAGCGAGGGACACAGAGAGCGAGGGACACAGCGAGAGCGAGGGACACAAAGAGAGTGAGGGACACAGGGAGAGCGAGGGACACAGAGAGAGCGAGGGACACACAGAGAGAGCGAGGGACACAGAGAGCAAGGGACACAGCGAGAGCGAGGGACCCAGAGAGAGCGAGGGACACAGCGAGAGCGAGGGACACAGCGAGAGCGAGGGACACAGAGAGAGCGATGGACACATGGAGAGAGAGGGACACAGAGAGAGCGAGGGACACAGAGAGAGCGAGGGACACATGGAGGGAGATGGACACAGAGAGAGCGATGGACACAGAGAGAGCGAGGGACACAGAAAGCAAGGGACACAGAGAGCAAGGGACACAGAGAGCAAGGGACACAGCGAGAGCGAGGGACACAGAGAGAGCGAGGGACACAGGGAGAGCGAGGGACACAGAGAGTGAGGGACACAGTGCACGAGGGACACAGAGAGTGCGAGGGACACAGAGAGAGCGAGGGGCACAGAGAGTGAGGGACACAGAGAGAGTGAGGGACACACAGAAAGAGAGAGTGAGGGACACCGAGAGAGCGAGGGACACAGAGAGAGCGAGGGGCACAGAGAGTGACGGAAAACAGAGAGAGCAAGCGACACAGAGAGCGAAGGGCACAGAGAGCGAGGGGCACAGAGAGCAAGGGACACAGAGAGCGAGGGACACAGAGAGCGAGGGGCACAGAGAGCGAGGGACACACAGAGAGAGCGCGTGACACAGACAAAGCCAGGGACACAGAGAGAGCGAGGGGCACACAGTAAGGGAGGGACACAGAGAGAGTGAGGGACACAGAGAGAGCGAGGGACACAGAGAGCAGGGGACACAGAGAGAGTGAGGGACACAGAGAGAACGAGGGACACAGAGAGCGCGAGGGACACAGAGAGCACGAGGGACACAGAGAAAGAGGGACACAGAGAGAGAGGGACTGAGAGAGAGGGACAGTGAGGAACGCAGCGAAAGAGAGTGGGACAGAGGGAGAGAGTGGGACACAGCGAGAGAGACAAAGAGAGGGGGACACATGGAGGGAGAGGGACACAGAGAGAGCGAGAGACACAGCGAGAGCAAGGGACACAGAGCGAGCGAGGGACACAGCGAGAGCGAGGGACACAGAAAGAGCGAGGGACACAGAGAGTGAGGGACACAGAGAGAGCAAGGGACCTAGAGAGAGCGAGGGACACAGAGAGTGAGAAACAGAGAGCGCGAGGGACACAGAGTAGGCGAGGGACACAGAACGCGAGGGATACAGAGAGTGAGGGACACAGAGTGCGAGGGACACAGAGAGCGAGTAACACAGAGCACGAGGGACACAGAGAGAGCGAGGGACACAGAGAGAGCGAGGGACACAGAGAGCGTGAGGGACACAGAGAGTGAGGGACACAGAGAGAGTGGGGCACAGAGAGTGAGGGACACAGAGAGCGAGGGACACAAAGAGAGAGTGAGGGACACAGAGAGTGAGGGTCACAGAGAGAGTGAGGGACACAGAGAGCGAGGGACACAGAGAGCGAGGGACACAGAGAGAGCCAGGGACACAGAGAGTGCGAGGGACACAGAGGGAGTGAGGGACACAGAGAGAGCGAAGGACAAACTGAGAGCGAGGGGCACAGAGAGCGAGAGGCACAGAGAGCGAGGGGCACAGAGAGCGAGGGACACAGAGAGAGAGCGAGTGACACAGACAAAGCCAGGGACACAGAGAACGAGGGACACACAGAAAGGGAGGGACACAGAGAGAGTGAGGGACACAGAGAGAGTGAGGGACACAGACCGAGTGACACAGACAGAGCGAGGGACACAGAGAGAGTGAGGGACACACAGAAAGGGAGGGACACTTAGAGAGTGAGGGACACAGAGAGTGCGAGGGACACACAGTAAGGGAGGGACACAGAGAGAGCGAGGGACACAGAGAGCGAGGGACACAGAGAGCGAGGGACACAGAGAGAGCGAGGGACACAGACAAAGCCAGGGACACAGAGAGAGCGAGGGACACACAGAAAGAGAGGGACACAGAGAGAGTGAGGGACACAGAGAGAGCGAGGGCCACAGAGAGAGCGAGGGGCACAGAGAGCGAGGGGGACAGAGAGTGAGGGACACACAGAGAGAGCGAGAGACACAGACAAAGCCAGGGACACAGAGAGAGCGAGGGGCACACAGAAAGGGAGGGACACAGAGAGAGTGAGGGATCAGAGAGAGCGAGGCGCACAGAGAGTGAGGGACACACAGAGAGAGCGAGTGACACAGACAAAGCCAGGGACACAGAGAGAGCGAGGGGCACAGAGAGAGCGAGGGGCACAGAGAGTGAGGGACACAGAGAGAGCGAGGGACACAGAGAGAGCGAGGGACACAGACCGAGGTACACAGAGTGAGCGAGGGACACAGAGAGAGTGAGGGACACACAGAAAGGGAGGGACACAGAGAGAGTGAGAGACACAGAGAGAGCGAGGGACACAGAGAGAGCGAGGGGCACAGAGAGTGAGGGACACAGAGAGAGCGAGGGACACAGAGAGCGAGGGGCACAGAGAGCGAGGGACACAGAGAGCGAGGGACACAGAGAGAGCGATGGACACAGAGAGTGAGGGACACAGAGAGAGCGAGGGACACAGAGAGAGCGAGGGGCACAGAGAGTGATGGACACAGAGAGCGAGGGACACAGAGGGAGCGAGGGACACACAGAAAGGGAGGGACACAGAGAGAACGAGGGACACAGAGAGCGCGAGGGACACATGGAGCACGAGGGACACAGAGAGCGATGGACAGAGAGAGAGGGACAGAGAGAGAGAGGGGCACTGAGAGAGAGACAGAGAGACAGGGACACAGAGCAAGAGGGACACAAAGTGAGAGGGACTGAGAGAGAGGGACAGTGAGGAACGCAGCGAGAGAGAGTGGGACAGAGGGAGAGAGTGGGACACAGCGAGAGAGACAAAGAGAGGGGGACACATGGAGGGAGAGGGACACATGGAGGGAGAGGGACACAGAGAGAGCGAGGGACACAGAGAGAGCAAGGGACACAGCGAGAGTGAGGGACACAGAGAGAGCGAGGGACACAGAGAGTGAGGGACACAGAGAGTGAGGGACACAGGGAGAGCAAGGGACCCAGAGAGAGCGAGGGACACAGAGAGTGAGGGACACAGAGAGCGCGAGGGACACAGAGAGAGCGAGGGACGCAGAGAGAGCGAGGGACACATGGAGGGAGAGGGACACAGCGAGAGCGAGGGACACAGAGAGAGCGAGGGACACAGAGAGAGCGAGGGATGCAGAGAGAGCGAGGGACACATGGAGGGAGAGGGACACAGCGAGAGCGAGGGACACAGAGAGAGCGAGGGACACAGAGAGCGAGGGACACAGAGAGCGAGGGACACAGAGAGCAAGGGACACAGCGAGAGCGAGGGACACAAAGAGAGTGAGGGACACAGCGAGAGCGATGGACACAGAGAGAGCGAGGGACACAGAGAGCAAAGGACACAGCGAGAGCGAGGGACACAGAGAGAGCGAGGGACACAGCGAGAGCGAAGGACCCAGCAAGAGCGAGGGACACAGAGAGAGCGATGGGCACATGGAGGGAGAGGGACACAGAGAGAGCGAGGGACACAGAGAGAGCGAGGGACACAGAGAGAGCGAGGGACACAGAGAGAGCGAGGGACACAGAGAGAGCGAGGGACACAGAGAGTGAGGGACACAGAAAGCAAGGGACACAGCGAGAGAGAGAGAGTGACACAACGTGAGAGAGGGGGACACAGAGAGAGCAAGGGACACAGAGAGCAAGGGACACAGAGAGCAAGGGACACAGCGAGAGAGAGGGACACAACGAGAGAGAGGGGGACACAGCGAGAGGGACGGGTACACGGCGAGAGATTGAGGGACACAGCGAGAGAGAGAGGGACACAGCGAGTGAGAGAGGACCACAGCGAGAGAGAGAGGGGCACAGCGAGAGAGAGAGGAGCACACCGAGTGAGGGAGGGACACAGCGAGAGAGAGTGGGACAGCATGGTAGCCTTGTGGATAGCACAATTGTTTCACAGCTCCAGGGTCCCAGGTTCGATTCCGGCTTGGGTCACTCTCTGTGCGGAGTCTGCACGTTCTCCCCGTGTCTGCGTGGGTTTCCTCCGGGTGCTCCGGTTTCCTCCCACAGTCCAAAGATGTGCAGGTTAGGTGGATTGGCCATGATAAATTGCCCTTAGTGTCCAAAATTGCCCTTAGCGTTGTGGGGTTACTGGGTTATGGGGATAGGGTGGCGGTGTTGACCTTGGGTGGCGTGCTCTTTCCAAGAGCCGGTGCAGACTCGATGGGCCGAATGGCCACCTTCTGCACTGTAAATTCTATGATAATCTATGACACAGCGAAAGAGAGAGAGGGACACAGCGAGAGAGCGGGGAACACAGCGAGAGAGAGGGGTACACAGCGAGAGGGACGGGTACACAGCGAGAGAGAGAGGGACACAGCGAGTGAGCGAGGAACACAGCGAGAGAGAGAGAGGGGGACACAGCGAGAGGGACGGGTACACAGCGAGAGAGAGAGAGGGACACAGCGAGAGAGCGAGGAACACAGCGAGCGAGAGGGGGACACAGCGAGAGAGAGAGGGACGCAGCGAGAGAGAGTGAGGGACGCAGCGAGAGAGAGAGGGGGACACATCGAGAGGGACGGGTACACAGCTAGAGAGAGAGGGACACAGCGAGAGAGCGAGGAACACAGCAAGAGAGACAGAGAGAGCGAGGGACACAAAGAGCGAGGGACACAGAGCACGAGGGACACAGAGAGCGAGGGACACAGAGAGTGAGGGAAACAGAGAGCAAGGGACACAGAGAGTGAGGGACACAGAGAGCGAGGGACACAGAGAGTGAGGGACACAGAGAGCGAGGGACACTGAGCGATTAACACAGAGAACGAGGGACACAGAGAGTGAGGGACACACAGAAAGGGAGGGACACAGACAGAGCGAGGATCACAGACCGAGGGACACTGAGAGAGCGGGGGACACAGAGAGAGCGATGGACACAGAGAGAGCAAGGGACACAGAGAGCAAGGGACACAGCGAGAGCGAGGGACACAGAGAGAGCGAGGGACACAGAGAGAGCGAGGGACACAGCTAGAGCGAGGGACACAGAGAGAGCGAGGGACACATGGAGGAAGAGGGAGACAGAGAGAGCGAGGGACACAGAGAGTGAGGGACACAGAGATCAAGGGACACAGCGAGAGAGAGTGAGGGACACAGAGAGAGCGAGGGACACAGAGAGAGCGAGGGACACAGACTGAGGGACACAGAGAGAGCGAGGGACACAGAGAGAGTGAGGGATACACAGAAAGGGAAGGACACAGAGAGAGTGAGGGACACAGCGAGAGTGAGGGACACAGAGAGAGCGAGGGACACAGAGAGCGAGGGGCACAGAGAGCGAGGGACACAGAGAGCGAGGGACACAGAGAGCGAGGGGCACAGAGAGCGAGGGACACAGAGAGAGAGCGAGTGACACAGAGAGAGCGAGGGGCACAGAGATTGAGGGACACAGAGAGAGCGAGGGACACAGAGAGAGCGAGGGGCACAGAGAGTGAGGGACACAGAGAGCGAGGAACACAGAGAGAGCGAGGGACACACAGAAAGTGAGGGACACAGAGAGAGTGAGGGACACAGAGAGAGCGAGGGACACAGAGAGAACGAGGGACACAGAGAGCGCGAGGGACACAGAGAGCACGAGGGACACAGAGAGCGATGGACAGAGAGAGAGGGACACAGAGAGAGAGGGGCACTGAGAGAGAGACAGAGAGACAGGGACACAGAGAAAGAGGGACACAGAGAAAGATGGACACAGAGTGAGAGGGACTGAGAGAGAGGGACAGTGAGGAACGCAGCGAGAGAGAGTGGGACAGAGGGAGAGAGTTGGACACAGCGAGAGAGACAAAGAGAGGGGGACACATGGAGGGAGAGGGACACATGGAGGGAGAGAAGTCACAGAGAGAGCGAGGGACACAGAGAGTGCGAGGGACACAGCGAGAGCGAGGGACACAGAGAGAGCGAGGGACACAGAGAGTGTGGGACCCAGAGAGAGTGAGGGACACAGAGACTGAGGGATACAGAGAGCGCGAGGGACACAGAGAGGGCGAGGGACACATGGAGGGAGAGGGACACATGGAGGAAGAGGGACACAGAGAGAGCGAGGGACACAGAGAGAGCAAGGGACACAGAGAGAGCGAGGGACACAGAGAGAGCGAGGGACACAGAGAGCGAGGGACACAGAGAGAGCGAGGGACACAGAGAGCGAGGGACACAGCGAGAGCGAGGGACACAAAGAGAGTGAGGGACACAGGGAGAGCGAGGGACACAGAGAGAGCGAGGGACACACAGAGAGAGCGAGGGACACAGAGAGCAAGGGACACAGCGAGAGCGAGGGACCCAGAGAGAGCGAGGGACACAGCGAGAGCGAGGGACACAGCGAGAGCGAGGGACACAGAGAGAGCGATGGACACATGGAGAGAGAGGGACACAGAGAGAGCGAGGGACACAGAGAGAGCGAGGGACACATGGAGGGAGATGGACACAGAGAGAGCGATGGACACAGAGAGAGCGAGGGACACAGAAAGCAAGGGACACAGAGAGCAAGGGACACAGAGAGCAAGGGACACAGCGAGAGCGAGGGACACAGAGAGAGCGAGGGACACAGGGAGAGCGAGGGTATAGCGAGAGCGAGGGACACAGCTAGAGCGAGGGGTACAGAGAGAGCGAAGGACAAATGGATGAAGAGGGACACAGAGAGAGCGAGGGACACAGAGAGAGCGAGGGACACAGAGAGAGCGAGGGACACAGAGAGAGCGAGGGACACAGAGAGTGAGAGACACAGAGAGCAAGGGACACAGCGAGAGAGAGAGAGGGACACAACGAGAGAGAGGCGGACACAGAGAGAGCAAGGGACACAGAGAGCAAGGGACACAGAGAGCAAGGGACACAGCGAGAGAGAGAGGGACACAACGAGAGAGAGGGGGACACTGCGAGAGGGACGGGTACACGGCGAGACAGTGAGGGACACAACGAGAGAGAGAGGGACACAGCGAGTGAGAGAGGACTGCAGCGAGAGAGAGAGGGGCACAGCGAGAGAGAGAGGAGCACACCGAGTGAGGGAGGGACACAGCGAGAGAGAGAGGGATACAGCGAGTGAGAGAGGACCACAGCGAGAGAGAGAGGGGCACAGCGAGAGAGAGAGGAGCACACCGAGTGAGGGAGGGACACAGCGAGAGAGAGAGGGGCACAGCGAGAGAGAGAGGAGCACACCGAGTGAGGGAGGGACACAGCGAGAGAGAGTGGGACAGCACGGTAGCCTTGTGGATAGCACAATTGTTTCACAGCTCCAGGGTCCCAGGTTCGATTCCGGCTTGGGTCACTCTCTGTGCGGAGTCTGCACGTTCTCCCCGTGTCTGCGTGGGTTTCCTCCGGGTGCTCCGGTTTCCTCCCACAGTCCAAAGATGTGCAGGTTAGGTGGATTGGCCATGATAAATTGCCCTTAGTGTCCAAAATTGCCCTTAGCGTTGTGGGGTTACTGGGTTATGGGGATAGGGTGGCGGTGTTGACCTTGGGTGGCGTGCTCTTTCCAAGAGCCGGTGCAGACTCGATGGGCCGAATGGCCACCTTCTGCACTGTAAATTCTATGATAATCTATGACACAGCGAAAGAGAGAGAGGGACACAGCGAGTGAGCGAGGAACACAGCGAGAGAGAGGGGTACACAGCGAGAGGGACGGGCACACAGCGAGAGAGAGAGGGACACAGCGAGTGAGCGAGGAACACAGCGAGAGAGAGAGAGGGGGACACAGCGAGAGGGACGGGTACACAGTGAGAGAGAGAGGGACACAGCGAGAGAGCGAGGAACACGGCGAGCGAGAGGGGGACACAGCGAGAGAGAGAGGGACGCAGCGAGAGAGAGTGAGGGACGCAGCGAGAGAGAGAGGGGGACACATCGAGAGGGACGGGTACACAGCTAGAGAGAGAGGGACACAGCGAGAGAGAGAGAGGGACACAACAAGAGAGAGGGGGACACAGAGAGAGCAAGGGACACAGTGAGCAAGGGACACATAAGCAAGGGACACAGCGAGAGAGAGAGGGACACAACGAGAGAGAGGGGGACACAGCGAGAGGGACGGGTACACGGCGAGAGAGTGAGGGACGCAGCTAGAGAGAGAGGGACACAGCGAGTGAGAGAGGACCGCAGCGAGAGAGAGAGGGGCACAGCAAGAGAGAGAGAGGAGCACACCGAGTGAGGGAGGGACACAGTGAGAGAGAGTGGGACACAGCGAGAGAGAGTGAGGGACGCAGCGAGAGAGAGAGGGGGACACAGCGAGAGAGAGTGAGGGACACAGCGAGAGAGAGTGAGGGACACAGCGAGAGAGAGTGAGGGACGCAGCGAGAGAGAGTGAGGGACACAGCGAGAGAGAGTGAGGGACACAGAGAGATAGAGTGAGGGACGCAGCGAGAGAGAGAGGGACACAGCGAGAGAGAGTGAGGGACGCAGCGAGAGAGAGAGGGGGACACAGCGAGAGAGAGTGGGACGCAGCGAGAGAGAGAGGAGCACACCGAGTGAGGGAGGGACACAGTGAGAGAGAGTGGGACGCAGCGAGAGAGAGTGAGGGACGCAGCGAGAGAGAGGGGGGGAAACAGCGAGAGAGAGTGGGACGCAGCGAGAAAGAGAGGGACACAGCGAGTGAGAGAGGACCGCAGCGAGAGAGTGAGGGACACAGCGAGAGAGAGAGGGACACAGCGAGTGAGAGAGGACCGCAGCGATAGAGAGAGGGGCACAGCAAGAGAGAGAGAGGAGCACACCGAGTGAGGGAGGGACACAGTGAGAGAGAGTGGGACGCAGCGAGAGAGAGTGAGGGACGCAGCGAGAGAGAGAGGGACACAGCGAGAGAGAGTGAGGGACACAGCGAGAGAGAGAGGGGGACACATCGAAAGGGACGGGTACACAGCGAGAGAGAGCGAGGGACACAGCGAGAGAGAGAGGGGGACACATCGAAAGGGACGGGTACACAGCGAGAGAGAGCGAGGGACACAGAGCACAAGGGACACAGAGAGCGAGGGACACAGAGAGTGAGGGAAACAGAGTGAGGGACACAGAGAGTACGAGGGACACAGAGAGTGAGGGACACAGAGAGCGAGGGACACAGAGCGCGATTAACACAGAGAACGAGGGACACAGAGAGTGAGGGACGCAGTGCACGAGGGACACAGAGAGCGCGAGGGACACAGAGAGCCCGAGGGACACACAGAAAGGGAGGGACACAGACAGAGCGAGGGTCACAGACCGAGGGACACTGAGAGAGCGAGGGACACAGAGAGAGCGTGGGACACAGAGAGAGCGAGGGACCCACAGAAAGGGAGGGACACAGACAGAGCGAGGGTCACAGACCGAGGGACACTGAGAGAGCGAGGGACACACAGAAAGGGAGGGACACAGAGAGAGTGAGGGACACAGAGAGAGCGAGGGACACAGAGAGCGAGGGACACAGAGAGCAAGGGACACACAGAGAGAGCAAGGGACACAGACAGAGCCAGGGACACAGAGAGAGCAAGGGACATAGAGAGCGAGGGACACACAGAGAGAGCGAGGAACACAGAGAGTGAGGAACACTGAGAGCGAGGGAAACAGAGAGAGCGAGGGACACAGAGAGAGCGAGGGACACAGAGAGCGAGGGACACACAGAGAGAGCGAGGAACACAGAGAGTGAGGGACACAGAGTGAGGGAAACAGAGAGAGCGAGGGACACAGAGAGAGCGAGGGACACAGAGAGTGAGGGACACAGAGAGAGTGAGGGACACAGACCGAGGGACACAGACAGAGCGAGGGGCACAGAGAGAGCGAGGGACACAGAGAGAGCGAGGGACACAGAGAGTGAGGGACAGAGAGAGCAAGGGACACAGCGAGAGAGAGAGAGGGACACAACGAGAGAGAGGGTGACACAGAGAGAGCAAGGGACATAGAGAGCAAGGGACACAGAGAGCAAGGGACACAGCGAGAGAGAGAGGGACACAACGAGAGAGAGGGGGACACAGCGAGAGGGACGGCTACACAGCGAGAGAGTGAGGGACACAGCGAGAGAGAGAGGGACACAGCGAGTGAGAGAGGACCGCAGCGAGAGAGAGAGAGGGGCACAGCGAGAGAGAGAGGAGCACACCGAGTGAGAGAGGGACACAGCGAGTGAGAAAGGGACACAGCGAGAGAGAGTGAGGGACGCAGCGAGAGAGAGAGGGGGACACAGAGGGAGAGAGTGAGGGACACAGCCAGAGAGACAGAGAGACGGGGACACATAGAGGGAGAGGGACACAGAGAGAGTGAGACAGATAGAAAGAGGTACGCAGTGAAAGAGAGGGATAGAGTGAGATAGAAGGACACAGACAGCGAGAGAGAGGGACACAGAGGGAGAGAGGGATCCAGAGAGGGACAGTGAGAGGTGGGCACACAGACAGAGTAAGGGACACACACACAGAAAGAGGTACACAGCGGGTCAGGATCTGAGGTTTCGGAGGCGTAAGTGGGTCAGGGATTGAGAGTTAGGGGACATGAGGGTGTGAGGGTGTGAGGGTGCCAGGACGTGAGGCAGTCAGGACATTGGGGTTATTAAACTGACCGTTTTCATTGAATCCAAATTGTTTCATTATAAATTCTAATCTCAGGAATTGACATCAGAGGATTTCAGTGAAAAATCCCATTGATCCTCACTGTCTAATAAAATTATGTTGTTGCCGATGACCGTGTATTGATTCAGGAATAAACTTTTCATCTCTCAGTGAGAAAAAGTCAAATTGAATCCAGATTTATAGAGCAGCTCATTGAAGAAATCTGTCTGTGAACAACATGTAAAATATGAAGTGAAACTTTGCAATGAGCTTTGTTTTTGTGGCCAGGAATCTTCTCTCCAAATGGAGGCAGAAATGAAGTTGTGTTTAACTCACAAAATCCCTCTGTCCTGTCCAAAGAATTTTTCATTGCAGATAGTTATATTTATTTTATGGAAAAGCAGAACTCAAATTGCACCGAATCCCAGGGTGGACTCTTGTTTATTTCAGCCCTTCACATTCAAACGTGAAGTTTAAGCTCCGATTACAGGTGTCTGCTTGTCTCTGTTTGTATATTCTCTGTTACTGTTGTTTTGTCACTTGTCTGAAGCATTTGAATAATAGGCCTTGGTTAATCAATCCTTTCTCACAGCACATGGAAGTTGTGAATCTTCAAGGCTGTCAGTCTGATATAGATAACAAAAAAATACATCCTTTGATCAATCCATTCCCTAACCCTAAATAGATCTCACACATTTCCATAATGCAGGATTATCTCCATCAAAACTTCCAATCCGTTCCCAATACTCTTGTTAACATTTGCCTGTATAACCTAAATTCCACTGACAGATTCCGAAAGCTGCACAGAAAAATGACTGGGTATTTTAAACTTTGAAACAAAACTATTTGAACTTGTGCTTCAATCCTATTGTACAGAAATGTTGTCCGGTGGGCTGACAGTTTCTCAGTAAGACTGAAACATTGAGGGACGCCTCGCACTGCACTTGACAACATTTGTGGCACTTCAGGCAAGAGAGAGAGAGTGAGGGGCACAGCGAGAGAGAGTGAGGGACACAGCGAGAGAGAGTGAGGGGCACAGCGAGAGAGTGAGGGACACAGCGAGAGAGAGTGAGGGGCACAGCGAGAGAGAGTGAGGGACACAGCAAGAGAGAGTGAGGGACACAGCAAGAGAGAGTGAGGGACACAGCGAGAGAGAGTGAGGGACACAGCGAGAGAGAGAGTGAGGGACACAGAGAGAGAGAGTGAGGGACACAGCAAGAGAGAGTGAGGGACACAGCGAGAGAGAGAGTGAGGGACACAGCGAGAGAGGGAGGGACACAGAGAGAGACAGTGAGGGACACAGCAAGAGAGAGTGAGGGGCACAGCGAGAGAGAGTGAGGGGCACAGCGAGAGAGAGTGAGGGACACAGAGAGAGAGAGTGAGGGACACAGCAAGAGAGAGTGAGGGGCAGAGAGAGAGAGAGTGAGGGACACAGCGAGAGAGAGTGAGGGACACAGCGAGAGAGAGTGAGGGACACAGCGAGAGAGAGTGAGGGACACAGCGAGAGAGAGTGAGGGACACAGCGAGAGAGAGTGAGGGGCAGAGAGAGAGAGAGTGAGGGACACAGCGAGAGAGAGTGAGGGACACAGCGAGAGAGAGTGAGGGGCAGAGAGAGAGAGAGTGAGGGACACAGCGAGAGAGAGTGAGGGGCAGAGAGAGAGTGAGGGACACAGCGAGAGAGAGTGAGGGGCAGAGAGAGAGAGAGTGAGGGACACAGCGAGAGAGAGTGAGGGACACAGCGAGAGAGAGTGAGGGACACAGCGAGAGAGAGTGAGGGACACAGCGAGAGAATGAGGGACACAGCGAGAGAGAGTGAGGGACGCAGCGAGAGAGTGAGGATCACAGCGAGAGAGAGAGTGAGGGACACAGCGAGAGAGAGTGAGGGACACAGAGAGAGAGAGAGTGAGGGACTCAGCGAGAGAGAGTGAGGGACACAGCGAGAGAGAGTGTGGGACACAGCGAGAGAGTGAGGGACACAGAGAGAGAGAGTGAGGGGCACAGCGAGAGAGAGTGAGGGACACAGCGAGAGAGAGTGAGGGACACAGCGAGAGAGAGTGAGGGGCACAGCGAGAGAGTGAGGGACACAGCGAGAGAGAGTGAGGGACACAGCGAGAGAGAGTGAGGGACACAGCGAGAGAGAGTGAGGGACACAGCGAGAGAGAGTGTGGGACACAGCGAGAGAGTGAGGGACACAGCGAGAGAGAGTGAGGGACACAGCGAGAGAGAGTGAGGGACACAGCGAGAGAGAGTGAGGGGCACAGAGAGAGAGAGTGAGGGACGCAGCGAGAGAGAGTGAGGGACACAGCGAGAGAGAGTGTGGGACACAGCGAGAGAGTGAGGGACACAGCGAGAGAGAGTGATGGACACAACGAGAGAGAGTGAGGGACACAGCGAGAGAGAGTGAGGGACACAGCGAGAGAGAGTGAGGGACACAGCGAGAGAGAGTGAGGGGCACAGAGAGAGAGAGTGAGGGACGCAGCGAGATAGAGTGAGGGACACAGCGAGAGAGAGTGAGGGACACAGCGAGAGAGTGTGAGGGACACAGCGAGAGAGAGTGAGGGACACAGCGAGAGAGAGTGAGGGACACAGCGAGAGAGAGTGAGGGACACAGCAAGAGAGAGAGAGTGAGGGACACAGCGAGAGAGAGTGAGGGACACAGCGAGAGAGTGAGGGACACAGAGAGAGAGTGAGAGGGACACAGCGAGAGAGAGTGAGGGTCACAGCGAGAGAGAGTGAGGGACACAGCGAGAGAGAGTGAGGGACACAGCGAGAGAGAGTGAGGGACGCAGCGAGAGAGAGTGAGGCACACAGCGAGAGAGAGTGAGGGACACAGAGAGAGAGAGTGAGGGACACAGCGAGAGAGTGAGGGACACAGCGAGAGAGAGAGTGAGGGACGCAGCGAGAGAGAGTGAGGGACGCAGAGAGAGAGAGTGAGGGACGCAGCGAGAGAGAGTGAGGGGCACAGAGAGAGAGAGTGAGGGGCACAGCGAGAGAGAGTGAGGGGCACAGAGAGAGAGAGTGAGGGACACAGTGAGAGAGAGTGAGGGACACAGCGAGAGAGAGTGAGGGGCACAGCGAGAGAGAGTGAGGGACGCAGCGAGAGAGAGTGAGGGACACAGCGAGAGAGAGTGAGGGACGCAGCGAGAGAGAGTGAGGGGCACAGCGAGAGAGAGTGAGGGACACAGAGAGAGAGAGTGAGGGACACCGCGAGAGAGTGAGGGACACAGCGAGAGAGAGTGAGGGACACAGCGAGAGAGAGTGAGGGACACAGAGAGAGAGAGTGAGGGACACAGAGAGAGAGTGAGGGACACAGCGAGAGTGAGGGACAGAGAGAGAGAGTGAGGGACACAGCGAGAGAGAGTGAGGGACACAGAGAGAGAGAGTGAGGGACACAGAGAGAGAGAGTGAGGGACACAGCGAGAGAGAGTGAGGGACACAGCGAGAGAGAGTGATGGACACAGCGAGAGAGAGTGAGGGACACAGCAAGAGAGAGTGAGGGGCACAGCGAGAGAGAGTGAGGGAGACAGCGAGAGAGAGTGAGGGACACAGCGAGAGAGAGTGAGGGACACAGCAAGAGAGAGTGAGGGACACAGCGAGAGAGAGTGAGGGACACAGCGAGAGAGAGTGAGGGACACAGCGAGAGAGAGTGAGGGACACAGCAAGAGAGAGTGAGGGACACAGCGAGAGAGAGTGAGGGACACAGCGAGAGAGAGTGAGGGACGCAGCGAGAGAGAGTGAGGGACACAGCGAGAGAGAGAGAGGGACACAGCGAGAGAGAGTGAGGGATGCAGAGAGAGAGAGAGGGACGCAGCGAGAGAGTGAGGGACACAGCGAGAGAGAGTGAGGGACACAGCGAGAGAGAGTGAGGGACACAGCGAGAGAGAGAGTGAGGGACACAGAGAGAGAGAGTGAGGGACACAGCGAGAGAGAGTGAGGGACGCAGCGAGAGAGAGTGAGGGACACAGCGAGAGAAAGTGAGGGACACAGCGAGAGAGAGAGTGAGAGACACAGCGAGAGAGAGTGAGGGACAGAGAGAGAGAGAGTGAGGGGCACAGAGAGAGAGTGAGGGACACAGCGAGAGAAAGTGAGGGACACAGCGAGAGAGAGTGAGGGACACAGCGAGAGAGTGAGGGACACAGCGAGAGAGAGTGAGGGACACAGAGAGAGAGAGTGAGGGACACAGCGAGAGAGAGTGAGGGACACAGCGCGAGAGAGTGAGGGGCGCAGCGAGAGAGAGTGAGGGACGCAGCGAGAGAGAGTGAGGGACACAGCGAGAGAGAGTGAGGGACACAGAGAGAGAGAGAGAGGGACACAGCGAGAGAGTGAGGGACGCAGAGAGAGAGAGTGAGGGACACAGCGAGAGAGAGTGAGGGACACAGCGAGAGAGAGTGAGGGACACAGCGAGAGAGAGAGTGAGGGACACAGCGAGATAGAGTGAGGGACACAGCGAGAGAGTGTGAGGGACACAGCGAGAGAGAGAGTGTGGGACACAGAGAGAGAGAGTGAGGGACACAGCGAGAGAGTGAGGGACACAGCGAGAGAGAGTGAGGGACACAGCGAGAGAGAGTGAGGGACGCAGCGAGAGAGAGTGAGGGACGCAGCGAGAGAGAGTGAGGGGCACAGAGAGAGAGAGTGAGGGACACAGCGAGAGAGAGAGTGAGGGACACAGCGAGACAGAGTGAGGGACACAGCGAGAGAGAGTGAGGGACACAGCGAGAGAGAGTGAGGGACACAGAGAGAGACAGTGAGGGACGCAGAGAGAGAGAGTGAGGGACACAGCGAGAGAGTGAGGGACACAGCGAGAGAGAGTGAGGGACGCAGCGAGAGAGAGTGAGGGACACAGCGAGAGAGAGTGAGGGACGCAGCGAGAGAGAGTGAGGGACGCAGCGAGAGAGAGTGAGGGACACAGCGAGAGAGAGTGAGGGACGCAGCGAGAGAGAGAGTGAGGGACACAGAGAGAGAGAGTGAGGGACACAGCGAGAGAGAGAGAGGGACACAGCGAGAGAGTGAGGGACACAGCGAGAGAGAGTGAGGGACACAGCGAGAGAGAGTGAGGGACACAGCGAGAGAGAGTGAGGGACACAGCGAGAGAGAGTGAGGGACACAGAGAGAGAGAGTGAGAGACACAGCGAGAGAAAGTGAGGGACTCAGCGAGAGAGAGAGTGAGGGACACAGCGAGAGAGTGTGAGGGACTCAGCGAGAGAGAGAGTGAGGGTCGCAGCGAGAGAGAGTGAGGGACACAACGAGAGAGAGTGAGGGACACAGCGAGAGAGAGTGAGGGACACAGCGAGAGAGAGTGAGGGACACAGCGAGAGAGAGTGAGGGACACAGCGAGAGAGAGTGAGGGACGCAGAGAGAGAGAGTGAGGGACGCAGCGAGAGAGAATGAGGGACACAGCGAGAGAGAGTGAGGGACGCAGCGAGAGAGTGAGGGACACAGCGAGAGAGAGTGAGGGACGCAGCGAGAGAGAGTGAGGGACACAGCGAGAGAGAGTGAGGGACACAGAGAGAGAGAGTGAGGGACACAGCGAGAGAGAGTGAGGGACAGAGAGAGAGAGTGAGGGACACAGCGAGAGAGAGTGAGGGACAGAGAGAGAGAGTGAGGGGCACAGAGAGAGAGAGTGAGGGGCACAGAGAGAGAGAGTGAGGGACACAGCGAGAGAGAGTGAGGGACAGAGAGAGAGAGTGAGGGGCACAGAGAGAGAGAGTGAGGGACACAACGAGAGAGAGTGAGGGGCACAGCGAGAGAGAGTGAGGGACGCAGCGAGAGAGAGAGTGAGGGACACAGCGAGAGAGAGTGAGGGACAGAGAGAGAGAGTGAGGGGCACAGAGAGAGAGAGTGAGGGACACAACGAGAGAGAGTGAGGGGCACAGCGAGAGAGAGTGAGGGACGCAGCGAGAGAGAGAGTGAGGGACACAGCGAGAGAGAGTGAGGGACACAGAGAGAGAGAGTGAGGGACACAGCGAGAGAGAGTGAGGGACAGAGAGAGAGAGTGAGGGACACAGCGAGAGAGAGTGAGGGACACAGCGAGAGAGAGTGAGGGACACAGAGAGAGAGAGTGAGGGACAGAGAGAGAGAGTGAGGGGCACAGAGAGAGAGAGTGAGGGGCACAGAGAGAGAGAGTGAGGGACACAGCGAGAGAGAGTGAGGGACAGAGAGAGAGAGTGAGGGGCACAGAGAGAGAGAGTGAGGGACACAGAGAGAGAGAGTGAGGGGCACAGAGAGAGAGAGTGAGGGGCACAGAGAGAGAGAGTGAGGGACGCAGCGAGAGAGTGAGGGACACAGAGAGAGAGTGAGGGACACAGCGAGAGAGAGTGAGGGACACAGAGAGAGAGAGTGAGGGACACAGCGAGAGAGAGTGAGGGACACAGCGAGAGAGTGAGGGACAGAGAGAGAGAGAGTGAGGGACTCAGCGAGAGAGAGTGAGGGACACAGCGAGAGAGAGTGAGGGACACAGCGAGAGAGTGAGGGACAGAGAGAGAGAGAGTGAGGGACTCAGCGAGAGAGAGAGTGAGGGATGCAGAGAGAGAGTGAGGGACACAGCGAGAGAGAGTGAGGGACACAGCGAGAGAGAGTGAGGGACACAGCGAGAGAGTGAGGGACACAGCGAGAGAGTGAGGGACACAGCGAGAGAGAGTGAGGGACACAGCGAGAGAGAGTGAGGGACGCAGCGAGAGAGAGTGAGGGACACAGCGAGAGAGTGAGGGACACAGCGAGAGAGAGAGTGAGGGACTCAGAGAGAGAGAGTGAGGGACACAGCGAGAGAGAGTGAGGGACACAGCGAGAGAGTGTGAGGGACACAGCGAGAGAGAGAGTGTGGGACACAGAGAGAGAGAGTGAGGGACACAGCGAGAGAGTGAGGGACACAGCGAGAGAGAGTGAGGGACACAGCGAGAGAGAGTGAGGGACGCAGCGAGAGAGAGTGAGGGACGCAGCGAGAGAGAGTGAGGGGCACAGAGAGAGAGAGTGAGGGACACAGCGAGAGAGAGAGTGAGGGACACAGCGAGACAGAGTGAGGGACACAGCGAGAGAGAGTGAGGGACACAGCGAGAGAGAGTGAGGGACACAGAGAGAGACAGTGAGGGACGCAGAGAGAGAGAGTGAGGGACACAGCGAGAGAGTGAGGGACACAGCGAGAGAGAGTGAGGGACGCAGCGAGAGAGAGTGAGGGACACAGCGAGAGAGAGTGAGGGACGCAGCGAGAGAGAGTGAGGGACGCAGCGAGAGAGAGTGAGGGACACAGCGAGAGAGAGTGAGGGACGCAGCGAGAGAGAGAGTGAGGGACACAGAGAGAGAGAGTGAGGGACACAGCGAGAGAGAGAGAGGGACACAGCGAGAGAGTGAGGGACACAGCGAGAGAGAGTGAGGGACACAGCGAGAGAGAGTGAGGGACACAGCGAGAGAGAGTGAGGGACACAGCGAGAGAGAGTGAGGGACACAGAGAGAGAGAGTGAGAGACACAGCGAGAGAAAGTGAGGGACGCAGCGAGAGAGAATGAGGGACACAGCGAGAGAGAGTGAGGGACACAGCGAGAGAGAGTGAGGGACGCAGCGAGAGAGAGTGAGGGACACAGCGAGAGAGAGTGAGGGACACAGAGAGAGAGAGTGAGGGACACAGCGAGAGAGAGTGAGGGACAGAGAGAGAGAGTGAGGGACACAGCGAGAGAGAGTGAGGGACAGAGAGAGAGAGTGAGGGGCACAGAGAGAGAGAGTGAGGGGCACAGAGAGAGAGAGTGAGGGACACAGCGAGAGAGAGTGAGGGACAGAGAGAGAGAGTGAGGGGCACAGAGAGAGAGAGTGAGGGACACAACGAGAGAGAGTGAGGGGCACAGCGAGAGAGAGTGAGGGACGCAGCGAGAGAGAGAGTGAGGGACACAGCGAGAGAGAGTGAGGGACAGAGAGAGAGAGTGAGGGGCACAGAGAGAGAGAGTGAGGGACACAACGAGAGAGAGTGAGGGGCACAGCGAGAGAGAGTGAGGGACGCAGCGAGAGAGAGAGTGAGGGACACAGCGAGAGAGAGTGAGGGACACAGAGAGAGAGAGTGAGGGACAGAGAGAGAGAGTGAGGGACACAGCGAGAGAGAGTGAGGGACACAGCGAGAGAGAGTGAGGGACACAGAGAGAGAGAGTGAGGGACAGAGAGAGAGAGTGAGGGGCACAGAGAGAGAGAGTGAGGGGCACAGAGAGAGAGAGTGAGGGACACAGCGAGAGAGAGTGAGAGACACAGCGAGAGAGAGAGTGAGAGACACAGCGAGAGAGAGTGAGGGACACAGCGAGAGAGAGTGAGGGACACAGCGAGAGAGAGTGAGGGACACAGCGAGAGAGAGTGAGAGACACAGCGAGAGAGAGTGAGGGACACAGCGAGAGAGAGTGAGGGACACAGCGAGAGAGAGTGAGGGACACAGCGAGAGAGAGTGAGGGACACAGCGAGAGAGAGTGAGGGACACAGCGAGAGAGAGAGTGAGGGACACAGTGAGAGAGAGTGAGGGACACAGCGAGAGAGAGTGAGGGACACAGCGAGAGAGAGTGAGGGACACAACGAGAGAGTGAGGGACACAGCGAGAGAGTGTGAGGGACGCAGCGAGAGAGAGTGAGGGACACAGCGAGAGAGAGTGAGGGACACAGCGAGAGAGAGTGAGGGACACAGAGAGAGAGTGAGGGACACAGAGAGAGAGTGAGGGACACAGCGAGAGAGAGTGAGGGACACAGCGAGAGAGTGAGGGACACAGAGAGAGAGAGTGAGGGACACAGCGAGAGAGAGTGAGGGACGCAGCGAGAGAGAATGAGGGACACAGCGAGAGAGAGTGAGGGACAGAGAGAGAGAGTGAGGGACACAGCGAGAGAGTGAGGGACGCAGCGAGAGAGCGTGAGGGACACAGCGAGAGAGAGTGAGGGACACAGCGAGAGAGAGTGAGGGACACAGCGAGAGAGAGTGAGGGACACAGAGAGAGAGAGTGAGTGACACAGCGAGAGAGAGTGAGGGACACAGCGAGAGAGAGTGAGGGACACAGCGTGAGAGAGTGAGGGACACAGCGAGAGAGTGAGGGACACAGCAAGAGAGAGTGAGGGACACAGCGAGAGAGAGTGAGTGACACAGCGAGAGAGAGTGAGGGACACAGCGAGAGAGAGTGAGGGACGCAGCGAGAGAGAGTGAGGGACACAGCGAGAGAGAGTGAGGGACACAGCGAGAGAGAGTGAGGGACACAGCGAGAGAGAGTGAGGGACACAGCGAGAGAGAGTGAGGGGCGCAGCGAGAGAGAGTGAGGGACACAGCGAGAGAGAGTGAGGGACACAGCGAGAGAGAGTGAGGGGCGCAGCGAGAGAGAGTGAGGGACGCAGCGAGAGAGAGTGAGGGACACAGCGAGAGAGAGTGAGGGACACAGCGAGAGAGAGTGAGGGACACAGCGAGAGAGAGAGTGAGGGACAGAGAGAGAGAGTGAGTGACACAGCGAGAGAGAGTGAGGGACACAGCGAGAGAGAGTGAGGGACACAGAGAGAGAGTGAGGGACACAGCGAGAGAGAGTGAGGGGCACAGCGAGAGAGAGTGAGGGACACAGCGAGAGAGAGTGAGGGACAGAGAGAGAGAGAGTGAGTGACACAGCGAGAGAGAGTGAGGGACACAGCGAGAGAGAGTGAGGGACACAGCGAGAGAGAGTGAGGGACGCAGCGAGAGAGAGTGAGGGACACAGCGAGAGAGAGTGAGGGACGCAGCGAGAGAGAGTGAGGGACACAGCGAGAGAGAGTGAGGGACACAGCGAGAGAGAGAGGGACACAGCGAGAGAGAGTGAGGGACGCAGCGAGAGAGAGAGTGAGAGACACAGCGAGAGAGAGTGAGGGACACAGCGAGAGAGAGTGAGGGACACAGAGAGAGAGAGAGTGAGAGACACAGCGAGAGAGAGTGAGGGACACAGCGAGAGAGAGTGAGGGACACAGCGAGAGAGAGAGTGAGGGACACAGAGAGAGAGTGAGGGACAGAGAGAGAGAGTGAGGGACACAGCGAGAGAGTGAGGGACACAGTGAGAGAGAGTGAGGGACACAGCGAGAGTGAGGGACACAGCGAGAGAGAGTGAGGGACACAGCGAGAGAGAGTGAGGGACACAGCGAGAGAGAGTGAGGGACACAGCGAGAGAGAGTGAGGGACACAGTGAGAGAGAGTGAGGGACACAGCGAGAGTGAGGGACACAGCGAGAGAGAGTGAGGGACACAGCGAGAGAGAGTGAGGGACACAGCGAGAGAGAGTGAGGGACACAGCGAGAGAGAGTGAGGGACACAGAGAGAGAGAGTGAGGGGCACAGCGAGAGAGAGTGAGGGACACAGCGAGAGAGAGTGAGGGACGCAGCGAGAGAGAGTGAGGGACGCAGCGAGAGAGGGTGAGGGACGCAGCGAGAGAGAGTGAGGGACACAGCGAGAGAGAGAGTGAGGGACGCAGCGAGAGAGGGTGAGGGACACAGCGAGAGAGAGTGAGGGTCGCAGCGAGAGAGAGTGAGGGACACAGCGAGAGAGGGTGAGGGACACAGCGAGAGAGAGTGAGGCACACAGCGAGAGAGTGAGGGACACAGCGAGAGAGAGTGTGGGACACAGCAAGAGAGAGTGAGGGACACAGCGAGAGAGAGTGAGGGACACAGCAAGAGAGAGTGTGGGACACAGCAAGAGAGAGTGAGGCACACAGCGAGAGAGTGAGGGACACAGCGAGAGAGAGTGAGGGACACAGCGAGAGAGTGTGAGGGACACAGCGAGAGAGAGTGAGGGACACAGCGAGAGAGAGTGAGGGACACAGCGAGAGAGAGTGAGGGACACAGCAAGAGAGAGTGAGGGACACAGCGAGAGAGAGTGAGGGACACAGCGAGAGAGCGTGAGGGACGCAGAGAGAGAGGGTGAGGGACGCAGAGAGAGAGGGTGAGGGACGCAGAGAGAGAGGGTGAGGGACGCAGAGAGAGAGAGTGAGGGACGCAGCGAGAGAGAGTGAGGGACACAGCAAGAGAGAGTGAGGGACACAGCGAGAGAGAGTGAGGGACACAGCGAGAGAGAGTGAGGGACACAGCGAGAGAGAGTGAGGGACACAGCGAGAGAGAGTGAGGGACACAGCGAGAGAGTGAGGGACACAGCGAGAGAGAGTGTGGGACACAGCAAGAGAGAGTGAGGGACACAGCGAGAGAGAGTGAGGGACGCAGAGAGAGAGAGGGTGAGGGACGCAGCGAGAGAGAGTGAGGGACACAGAGAGAGAGAGTGTGGGACACAGCAAGAGAGAGTGAGGGACACAGCGAGAGAGAGTGAGGGACACAGCGAGAGAGAGTGAGGGACACAGCGAGAGAGAGTGAGGGACACAGCGAGAGAGAGTGAGGGACACAGCGAGAGAGAGTGAGGGACGCAGCAAGAGAGAGTGAGGGACGCAGCAAGAGAGAGAGAGGGACACAGCGAGAGAGAGTGAGGGACGCAGCGAGAGAGAGTGAGGGACACAGCGAGAGAGAGTGAGGGACACAGCGAGAGAGAGTGAGGGACGCAGCGAGAGAGAGTGATGGACACAGCGAGAGAGAGTGAGGGACACAGCGAGAGAGAGTGAGGGGCACAGCGAGAGAGAGTGAGGGACGCAGCGAGAGAGAGTGAGGGGCGCAGAGAGAGAGAGTGAGGGACACAGCGAGAGCGAGTGAGGGACGCAGCGAGAGAGAGTGAGGGGCGCAGAGAGAGAGAGTGAGGGACACAGCGAGAGCGAGTGAGGGACACAGCGAGAGAGAGTGAGGGACACAGCGAGAGAGAGTGAGGGACGCAGCAAGAGAGAGTGAGGGACGCAGCGAGAGAGAGTGAGGGGCGCAGAGAGAGAGAGTGAGGGACACAGCGAGAGAGAGAGTGAGGGACGCAGCAAGAGAGAGTGAGGGACGCAGCGAGAGAGAGTGAGGGGCGCAGAGAGAGAGAGTGAGGGACACAGCGAGAGAGAGTGAGGGACACAGCGAGAGAGAGTGAGGGGCACAGCGAGAGAGAGTGAGGGACACAGCGAGAGAGAGTGAGGGACACAGCGAGAGAGAGTGAGGGACACAGCGAGAGAGAGTGAGGGACACAGCGAGAGAGAGTGAGGGACGCAGCGAGAGAGAGTGAGGGACACAGCGAGAGAGAGTGAGGGACACAGCGAGAGAGAGAGTGAGGGACACAGCGAGAGAGAGTGAGGGACACAGAGAGAGAGTGAGGGACACAGAGAGAGAGTGAGGGACGCAGCGAGAGAGAGTGAGGGACGCAGCGAGAGAGAGTGAGGGACACAGCGAGAGAGAGTGAGGGACGCAGAGAGAGAGAGTGAGGGACACAGCGAGAGCGAGTGAGGGACACAGCAAGAGAGAGTGAGGGACACAGCGAGAGAGAGTGAGGGACACAGCGAGAGAGAGTGAGGGACGCAGAGAGAGAGGGTGAGGGACGCAGAGAGAGAGGGTGAGGGACGCAGAGAGAGAGGGTGAGGGACGCAGAGAGAGAGAGTGAGGGACGCAGCGAGAGAGAGTGAGGGACACAGCAAGAGAGAGTGAGGGACACAGAGAGAGAAAGTGAGGGACACAGCGAGAGAGAGTGAGAGACACAGCGAGAGAGAGTGAGGGACACAGCGAGAGAGAGTGAGGGACACAGAGAGAGAGAGTGAGGGACACAGCGAGAGAGAGAGTGAGGGACACAGCGAGAGAGAGTGAGGGACACAGAGAGAGAGTGAGGGACACAGAGAGAGAGAGAGGGACACAGCGAGAGAGAGTGAGGGACACAGAGAGAGAGAGAGTGAGGGACGCAGCGAGAGAGAGTGAGGGACACAGAGAGAGAGTGAGGGACACAGAGAGAGAGTGAGGGACAGAGAGAGAGAGTGAGGGACACAGCGAGAGAGAGTGAGGGGCACAGCGAGAGAGAGTGAGGGACACAGCGAGAGAGAGTGAGGGACACAGCGAGAGAGAGTTAGGGACACAGCGAGAGAGAGTGAGGGACAGAGAGAGAGAGTGAGGGGCACAGCGAGAGAGAGTGAGGGACAGAGAGAGAGAGTGAGGGGCACAGAGAGAGAGAGTGAGGGACAGAGAGAGAGAGTGAGGGGCACAGAGAGAGAAAGAGTGAGGGGCACAGCGAGAGAGAGTGAGGGACACAGCGAGAGAGAGTGAGGGACACAGCGAGAGAGAGTGAGGGACAGAGAGAGAGAGTGAGGGACACAGCGAGAGAGAGTGAGGGACGCAGAGAGAGAGAGTGAGGGGCACAGCGAGAGAGAGTGAGGGACACAGCGAGAGAGAGTGAGGGACACAGAGAGAGAGAATGAGGGACACAGCGAGAGAGAGTTAGGGACACAGCGAGAGAGAGTGAGGGACACAGCGAGAGAGAGTGAGGGACACAGCGAGAGAGAGTGAGGGACAGAGAGAGAGAGTGAGGGGCACAGCGAGAGAGAGTGAGGGACAGAGAGAGAGAGTGAGGGGCACAGAGAGAGAGAGTGAGGGACAGAGAGAGAGAGAGTGAGGGGCACAGAGAGAGAGAGTGAGGGACACAGAGAGAGAGAGAGTGAGGGACACAGAGAGAGAGAGTGAGGGACACAGCGAGAGAGAGTGAGGGACAGAGAGAGAGAGAGTGAGGGGCACAGAGAGAGAGAGAGTGAGGGACACAGAGAGAGAGAGTGAGGGACAGAGAGAGAGAGAGTGAGGGGCACAGCGAGAGAGAGTGAGGGACAGAGAGAGAGAGTGAGGGGCACAGAGAGAGAGAGTGAGGGACAGAGAGAGAGAGAGTGAGGGGCACAGAGAGAGAGAGTGAGGGACACAGAGAGAGAGAGAGTGAGGGACACAGAGAGAGAGAGTGAGGGGCACAGCGAGAGAGAGTGAGGGACAGAGAGAGAGAGTGAGGGGCACAGAGAGAGAGAGTGAGGGACAGAGAGAGAGAGAGTGAGGGGCACAGAGAGAGAGAGTGAGGGACACAGAGAGAGAGAGAGTGAGGGGCACAGAGAGAGAGAGTGAGGGACACAGAGAGAGAGAGAGTGAGGGACACAGCGAGAGAGAGTGAGGGGCACAGAGAGAGAGAGAGTGAGGGGCACAGAGAGAGAGAGTGAGGGACACAGCGAGAGAGAGTGAGGGGCGCAGCGAGAGAGAGTGAGGGACACAGCGAGAGAGAGTGAGGGACACAGCGAGAGAGAGTGAGGGACACAGCGAGAGAGAGTGAGGGACACAGCGAGAGAGAGTGAGGGACACAGCGAGAGAGAGAGTGAGGGACAGAGAGAGAGAGAGAGTGAGGGACACAGCGAGAGAGAGTGAGGGACACAGCGAGAGAGAGTGAGGGACACAGCGAGAGAGAGTGAGGGACAGAGAGAGAGAGTGAGGGGCACAGAGAGAGAGAGTGAGGGACACAGAGAGAGAGAGATTGAGGGACACAGCGAGAGAGAGTGAGGGACACAGCGAGAGAGAGAGTGAGGGACACAGCGAGAGAGAGATTGAGGGACACAGCGAGAGAGAGTGAGGGACACAGCGAGAGAGAGAGTGAGGGACACAGCGAGAGAGAGTGAGGGGCACAGAGAGAGAGAGAGTGAGGGGCACAGCGAGAGAGAGTGAGGGACACAGAGAGAGAGAGTGAGGGACACAGCGAGAGAGAGTGAGGGACACAGCGAGAGAGTGAGGGACACAGCGAGAGAGTGAGGGGCACAGCGAGAGAGAGTGAGGGACACAGCAAGAGAGAGTGAGGGACACAGCGAGAGAGAGTGAGGGACACAGCGAGAGAGTGTGAGGGACACAGAGAGAGAGAGTGAGGGACACAGCGAGAGAGAGTGAGGGACGCAGCGAGAGAGAGTGAGGGACACAGCGAGAGAAAGTGAGGGACACAGCGAGAGAGAGTGAGGGACACAGCGAGAGAGAGTGAGGGACACAGCGAGAGAGTGTGAGGGACACAGCGAGAGAGAGTGAGGGACACAGCGAGAGAGAGTGAGGGACACAGCGAGAGAGAGTGAGGGACAGAGAGAGAGAGTGAGGGGCACAGAGAGAGAGAGTGAGGGGCACAGCGAGAGAGAGTGAGGGACACAGCGAGAGAGAGTGAGAGACACAGCGAGAGAGAGTGAGGGACACAGAGAGAGAGAGAGAGGGACACAGCGAGAGAGTGAGGGACACAGCGAGAGAGAGTGAGGGACACAGCGAGAGAGAGTGAGGGACACAGCGAGAGAGAGTGAGGGACACAGCGAGAGAGAGTGAGGGACTCAGCGAGAGAGAGTGAGGGACACAGCGAGAGAGAGTGAGGGACACAGCGAGAGAGAGTGAGGGACTCAGCGAGAGAGAGTGAGGGACACAGCGAGAGAGAGTGAGGGACACAGCGAGAGAGAGTGAGGGACACAGCGAGAGAGAGTGAGGGACACAGCGAGAGAGAGTGAGGGACACAGCGAGATAGAGTGAGGGACACAGCGAGAGAGAGTGAGGGACACAGCGAGAGAGAGTGAGGGACACAGAGAGAGAGAGTGAGGGACACAGCGAGAGAGAGTGAGGGACACAGCGAGAGAGAGTGAGGGACACAGCGAGAGAGAGTGAGGGACACAGCGAGAGAGAGTGAGGGACACAGCGAGAGAGAGTGAGGGACACAGCGAGAGAGAGTGAGGGACAGAGAGAGAGAGTGAGGGGCACAGAGAGAGAGAGAGTGAGGGACACAGCGAGAGAGAGTGAGGGGCACAGCGAGAGAGAGTGAGGGACAGAGAGAGAGTGAGAGACACAGCGAGAGAGAGTGAGGGACACAGAGAGAGAGAGTGAGGGACACAGCGAGAGAGAGTGAGGGACAGAGAGAGAGAGAGTGAGGGACGCAGCGAGAGAGAGTGAGGGACACAGAGAGAGAGAGTGAGGGACACAGCGAGAGAGAGTGAGGGACACAGCGAGAGAGAGTGAGGGACACAGCGAGAGAGAGTGAGGGACACAGCGAGAGAGAGTGAGGGACACAGCGAGAGAGAGTGAGGGACACAGCGAGAGAGAGTGAGGGACACAGAGAGAGAGTGAGGGGCACAGCGAGAGAGAGTGAGAGACACAGCGAGAGAGAGTGAGGGACACAGCGAGAGAGAGTGAGGGACACAGCGAGAGAGAGTGAGGGACACAGCGAGAGAGAGTGAGGGACACAGCGAGAGAGAGTGTGGGACACAGCGAGAGAGAGTGAGGGACACAGCGAGAGAGTGAGGGACACAGCGAGAGAGAGTGAGGGGCACAGCGAGAGAGAGTGAGGGGCACAGCGAGAGAGAGTGAGGGACACAGCGAGAGAGAGCGAGGGACACAGCGAGAGAGAGTGAGGGACACAGCGAGAGAAAGTGAGGGACGCAGCGAGAGAGAGTGAGGGACACAGCGAGAGAGAGTGAGGGACACAGAGAGAGAGAGTGAGGGACACAGCGAGAGAGAGAGTGAGGGAC
Organism: Scyliorhinus torazame; assembly: GCF_047496885.1. Taxonomy (NCBI): domain Eukaryota; kingdom Metazoa; phylum Chordata; class Chondrichthyes; order Carcharhiniformes; family Scyliorhinidae; genus Scyliorhinus; species Scyliorhinus torazame. Next base: position 430,460 of record NW_027307817.1, read on the forward strand.
ACAGCGAGAGAAAGTGAGGGACACAGCGAGAGAGAGTGAGGGACACAGCGAGAGAGAGTGACGGACACAGCGAGAGAGAGTGAGGGACACAGCGAGAGAGTGAGGGACACAGAGAGAGACAGTGAGGGACGCAGAGAGAGAGAGTGAGGGACGCAGCGAGAGAGAGTGAGGGACACAGCAAGAGAGAGTGAGGGACACAGCGAGAGAGAGTGAGGGACACAGAGAGAGAGAGTGAGGGACACAGCGAGAGAGAGAGTGAGGGACACAGCGAGAGAGAGTGAGGGACACAGCGAGAGAGAGTGAGGGACACAGCGAGAGAGAGAGTGAGGGACACAGCGAGAGAGAGTGAGGGACACAGCGAGAGAGAGTGAGGGGCACAGCGAGAGAGAGTGAGGGACACAGCGAGAGAGAGAGTGAGGGACACAGCGAGAGAGAGTGAGGGACACAGCGAGAGAGAGTGAGGGACACAGCGAGAGAGAGTGAGGGACACAGCGAGAGAGAGTGAGGGACACAGAGAGAGAGAGTGAGGGACACAGCGAGAGAGAGAGTGAGGGACACAGCGAGAGAAAGTGAGGGACACAGCGAGAGAGAGTGAGGGACACAGCGAGAGAGAGTGACGGACACAGCGAGAGAGAGTGAGGGACACAGCGAGAGAGTGAGGGACACAGAGAGAGACAGTGAGGGACGCAGAGAGAGAGAGTGAGGGACGCAGCGAGAGAGAGTGAGGGACACAGCAAGAGAGAGTGAGGGACACAGCGAGAGAGAGTGAGGGACACAGAGAGAGAGAGTGAGGGACACAGCGAGAGAGAGAGTGAGGGACACAGCGAGAGAGAGTGAGGGACACAGCGAGAGAGAGTGAGGGACACAGCGAGAGAGAGAGTGAGGGACACAGCGAGAGAGAGTGAGGGACACAGCGAGAGAGAGTGAGGGGCACAGCGAGAGAGAGTGAGGGACACAGCGAGAGAGAGAGTGAGGGACACAGCGAGAGAGAGTGAGGGACACAGAGAGAGAGAGTGAGGGACACAGCGAGAGAGAGTGAGGGACACAGCGAGAGAGAGTGAGGGACACAGCGAGAGAGAGTGAGGGACACAGCGAGAGAGAGTGAGGGACACAGCGAGAGAGAGTGAGGGACACAGCGAGAGAGAGTGAGGGACACAGAGAGAGAGTGAGGGGCACAGCGAGAGAGAGTGAGAGACACAGCGAGAGAGAGTGAGGGACACAGCGAGAGAGAGTGAGGGACACAGCGAGAGAGAGTGAGGGACACAGCGAGAGAGAGTGAGGGACACAGCGAGAGAGAGTGTGGGACACAGCGAGAGAGAGTGAGGGACACAGCGAGAGAGTGAGGGACACAGCGAGAGAGAGTGAGGGGCACAGCGAGAGAGAGTGAGGGGCACAGCGAGAGAGAGTGAGGGACACAGCGAGAGAGAGCGAGGGACACAGCGAGAGAGAGTGAGGGACACAGCGAGAGAAAGTGAGGGACGCAGCGAGAGAGAGTGAGGGACACAGCGAGAGAGAGTGAGGGACACAGAGAGAGAGAGTGAGGGACACAGCGAGAGAGAGAGTGAGGGACACAGCGAGAGAAAGTGAGGGACACAGCGAGAGAGAGTGAGGGACACAGCGAGAGAGAGTGACGGACACAGCGAGAGAGAGTGAGGGACACAGCGAGAGAGTGAGGGACACAGAGAGAGACAGTGAGGGACGCAGAGAGAGAGAGTGAGGGACGCAGCGAGAGAGAGTGAGGGACACAGCAAGAGAGAGTGAGGGACACAGCGAGAGAGAGTGAGGGACACAGAGAGAGAGAGTGAGGGACACAGCGAGAGAGAGAGTGAGGGACACAGCGAGAGAGAGTGAGGGACACAGCGAGAGAGAGTGAGGGACACAGCGAGAGAGAGAGTGAGGGACACAGCGAGAGAGAGTGAGGGACACAGCGAGAGAGAGTGAGGGGCACAGCGAGAGAGAGTGAGGGACACAGCGAGAGAGAGAGTGAGGGACACAGCGAGAGAGAGTGAGGGACACAGCGAGAGAGAGTGAGGGACACAGCGAGAGAGAGTGAGGGACACAGCGAGAGAGAGTGAGGGACACAGAGAGAGAGAGTGAGGGACACAGCGAGAGAGAGAGTGAGGGACACAGCGAGAGAAAGTGAGGGACACAGCGAGAGAGAGTGAGGGACACAGCGAGAGAGAGTGACGGACACAGCGAGAGAGAGTGAGGGACACAGCGAGAGAGTGAGGGACACAGAGAGAGACAGTGAGGGACGCAGAGAGAGAGAGTGAGGGACGCAGCGAGAGAGAGTGAGGGACACAGCAAGAGAGAGTGAGGGACACAGCGAGAGAGAGTGAGGGACACAGAGAGAGAGAGTGAGGGACACAGCGAGAGAGAGAGTGAGGGACACAGCGAGAGAGAGTGAGGGACACAGCGAGAGAGAGTGAGGGACACAGCGAGAGAGAGAGTGAGGGACACAGCGAGAGAGAGTGAGGGACACAGCGAGAGAGAGTGAGGGGCACAGCGAGAGAGAGTGAGGGACACAGCGAGAGAGAGAGTGAGGGACACAGCGAGAGAGAGTGAGGGACACAGAGAGAGAGAGTGAGGGACACAGCGAGAGAGAGTGAGGGACACAGCGAGAGAGAGTGAGGGACACAGAGAGAGAGAGTGAGGGACACAGCGAGAGAGAGTGAGGGACACAGAGAGAGAGAGTGAGGGACTCAGCGAGAGAGAGAGTGAGGGACACAGCGAGAGAGAGAGAGGGACACAGCGAGAGAGAGAGTGAGGGACACAGCGAGAGAGAGAGTGAGGGACACAGCGAGAGAGAGAGTGAGGGACACAGCGAGAGAGAGAGAGGGACACAGCGAGAGAGAGTGAGGGACACAGAGAGAGAGAGTGAGAGACGCTGCGAGAGAGAGTGAGAGACACAGAGAGAGAGAGTGAGGGACACAGCGAGAGAGAGAGTGAGGGACACAGCGAGAGAGAGTGAGGGACACAGCGAGAGAGAGTGAGGGGCACAGCGAGAGAGAGTGAGGGACACAGCGAGAGAGAGAGTGAGGGACACAGCGAGAGAGAGAGTGAGGGACACAGCGAGAGAGAGTGAGGGACACAGCGAGAGAGAGTGAGGGACACAGAGAGAGAGAGTGAGGGGCACAGCGAGAGAGAGTGAGGGACACAGCGAGAGAGAGTGAGGGACACAGCGAGAGAGAGAGTGAGGGACACAGCGAGAGAGAGTGAGGGACACAGCGAGAGAAAGTGAGGGACACAGCGAGAGAGAGTGAGGGACACAGCGAGAGAGAGTGAGGGACACAGCGAGAGAGAGTGAGGGACACAGCGAGAGAGAGAGCGAGGGACACAGCGAGAGAGAGTGAGGGACACAGCGAGAGAGAGTGAGGGACACAGCGAGAGAGAGAGTGAGAGACACAGCGAGAGAGAGTGAGGGGCACAGCGAGAGAGAGTGAGGGGCACAGCGAGAGAGTGAGGGACACAGCAAGAGAGAGTGAGGGACGCAGCGAGAGAGAGTGAGGGACACAGCGAGAGAGAGTGAGGGACACAGCGAGAGAGAGAGTGAGGGACACAGCGAGAGAGAGTGAGGGACACAGCGAGAGAGAGAGTGAGGGACTCAGCGAGAGAGTGAGGGACACAGCAAGAGAGAGTGAGGGACGCAGCGAGAGAGAGTGAGGGACACAGCGAGAGAGAGTGAGGGACACAGCGAGAGAGAGAGTGAGGGACACAGCGAGAGAGAGTGAGGGACACAGCGAGAGAGAGTGAGGGACACAGCGAGAGAGAGTGAGGGACACAGCGAGAGAGAGAATGAGGGACACAGCGAGAGAGAGTGAGGGACAGAGAGAGAGAGAGAGTGAGGGACACAGCGAGAGAGAGTGAGGGACACAGCGAGAGAGAGTGAGGGACACAGCGAGAGAGAGTGAGGGACACAGCGAGAGAGAGTGTGGGACACAGCAAGAGAGAGTGAGGGACGCAGCGAGAGAGAGTGAGGGACACAGCGAGAGAGAGTGAGGGACACAGCGAGAGAGAGAGTGAGGGACACAGCGAGAGAGAGTGAGGGACACAGCGAGAGAGAGAGTGAGGGACTCAGCGAGAGAGTGAGGGACACAGCAAGAGAGAGTGAGGGACGCAGCGAGAGAGAGTGAGGGACACAGCGAGAGAGAGTGAGGGACAGAGAGAGAGAGAGAGTGAGGGACACAGCGAGAGAGAGTGAGGGACACAGCGAGAGAGAGAGTGAGGGACACAGCGAGAGAGAGTGAGGGACACAGCGAGAGAGAGTGAGGGACACAGAGAGAGAGAGAATGAGGGACACAGCGAGAGAGAGTGAGGGACACAGCGAGAGAGAGTGAGGGACACAGTGAGAGAGAGTGAGGGACACAGCGAGAGAGAGTGTGGGACACAGCAAGAGAGAGTGAGGGACACAGCGAGAGAGAGTGAGGGACGCAGCGAGAGAGTGAGGGACACAGCGAGAGAGAGTGAGGGACACAGAGAGAGAGAGTGAGGGACACAGCGAGAGAGAGTGAGGGACAGAGAGAGAGAGTGAGGGACACAGCGAGAGAGAGAGTGAGGGACACAGCGAGAGAGAGAGTGAGGGACGCAGCGAGAGAGAGTGAGGGACACAGCGAGAGAGAGTGAGGGACACAGAGAGAGAGAGAATGAGGGACACAGCGAGAGAGAGTGAGGGACACAGCGAGAGAGAGTGAGGGACACAGCGAGAGAGAGTGAGGGACAGAGAGAGAGAGTGAGGGACACAGCGAGAGAGAGAGTGAGGGACACAGCGAGAGAGAGAGTGAGGGACGCAGCGAGAGAGAGTGAGGGACACAGCGAGAGAGAGTGAGGGACACAGAGAGAGAGAGAATGAGGGACACAGCGAGAGAGAGTGAGGGACACAGCGAGAGAGAGTGAGGGACACAGTGAGAGAGAGTGAGGGACACAGCGAGAGAGAGTGAGGGACACAGCAAGAGAGAGTGAGGGACGCAGCGAGAGAGAGTGAGGGACACAGCGAGAGAGAGAGTGAGGGACACAGTGAGAGAGAGTGAGGGACACAGCGAGAGAGAGTGAGGGACACAGCGAGAGAGAGTGAGGGACACAGCGAGAGAGAGTGAGGGGCACAGCGAGAGAGAGTGAGGGACACAGCGAGAGAGAGTGAGGGACACAGCGAGAGAGAGTGAGGGACACAGCGAGAGAGAGTGAGGGACACAGCGAGAGAGAGTGAGGGACACAGAGAGAGAGAGTGAGGGACACAGCGAGAGAGAGAGAGTGGGGGACACAGCGAGAGAGAGTGAGGGACACAGAGAGAGAGAGTGAGCGACACAGCGAGAGAGAGTGAGGGGCACAGCGAGAGAGAGTGAGGGACACAGCGAGAGAGAGAGAGGGACACAGCGAGAGAGAGTGAGGGACACAGCGAGAGAGAGTGAGGGACACAGAGAGAGAGTGAGGGACACAGAGAGAGAGTGAGGGACACAGAGAGAGAGTGAGGGACACAGCGAGAGAGAGTGAGGGACACAGCGAGAGAGAGTGAGGGACACAGCGAGAGAGAGTGAGGGACGCAGCGAGAGAGAGTGAGGGACACAGCGAGAGAGAGTGAGGGACACAGCGAGAGAGAGTGAGGGACACAGCGAGAGAGAGTGAGGGACACAGCGAGAGAGAGTGAGGGACGCAGCGAGAGAGTGAGGGATGCAGAGAGAGAGTGAGGGACGCAGCGAGAGAGGGTGAGGGACACAGAGAGAGAGTGAGGGACACAGCAAGAGAGAGTGAGGGACACAGAGAGAGAGTGAGGGACGCAGCGAGAGAGAGTGAGGGACGCAGCGAGAGAGAGTGAGGGACACAGCGAGAGAGAGTGAGGGACACAGCGAGAGAGAGTGAGGGACACAGCGAGAGAGAGTGAGGGACACAGAGAGAGAGAGTGAGGGACACAGCGAGAGAGAGTGAGGGGCACAGAGAGAGAGAGAGTGAGGGACGCAGCGAGAGAGTGAGGGATGCAGAGAGAGAGTGAGGGACACAGCGAGAGAGTGAGGGATGCAGAGAGAGAGTGAGGGACACAGCGAGAGAGAGTGAGGGACACAGCGAGAGAGAGTGAGGGACGCAGCGAGAGAGAGAGTGAGGGACACAGCGAGAGAGAGTGAGGGGCACAGAGAGAGAGAGTGAGGGACACAGCGAGAGAAAGTGAGGGACACAGCGAGAGAGAGTGAGGATCACAGCGAGAGAGAGTGAGGGACACAGCGAGAGAGAGTGAGGGACACAGAGAGAGAGAGAGTGAGGGACACAGCGAGAGACAGTGAGGGACACAGCGAGAGAGAGTGAGGGACACAGCGAGAGAGAGTGAGGGACACAGCGAGAGAGAGAGTGAGGGACACAGCGAGAGAGAGTGAGGGACACAGCGAGAGAGAGTGAGGGACGCAGCGAGAGAGAGTGAGGGACACAGCGAGAGAGTGAGGGACACAGCGAGAGAGAGTGAGGGACACAGCGAGAGAGAGAGTGAGGGACAGAGAGAGAGAGATTGAGGGACAGAGAGAGAGAGAGAGTGAGGGACACAGCGAGAGAGAGTGAGGGACACAACGAGAGAGAGTGAGGGACACAGCGAGAGGGAGTGAGAGACACAGCGAGAGAATGATGGACACAGCGAGAGAGAGAGTGAGGGACACAGCGAGAGAGAGTGAGGGACGCAGCGAGAGAGAGTGAGGGACACAGCGAGAGAGAGTGTGGGACACAACGAGAGAGTGAGGGACACAGCGAGAGAGAGTGAGGGACACAGCGAGAGAGAGTGAGGGACACAGCAAGAGAGAGTGAGGGACGCAGAGAGAGAGAGTGAGGGACACAGTGAGAGAGAGTGAGGGACACAGCAAGAGAGAGTGAGGGACACAGCGAGAGAGAGTGAGGGACACAGCGAGAGAGAGTGAGGGACACAGCGAGAGAATGATGGACACAGCGAGAGAGAGAGTGAGGGACACAGCGAGAGAGAGTGAGGGACGCAGCGAGAGAGAGAGTGAGGGACACAGAGAGAGAGAGTGAGGGACACAGCGAGAGAAAGTGAGGGACACAGCGAGAGAGAGTGAGGGACACAGAGAGAGAGAGTGAGGGACACAGCGAGAGAGTGTGAGGGACACAGCGAGAGAGAGAGTGAGGGACACAGCGAGAGAGAGAGTGAGGGACACAGCGAGAGAGAGTGAGGGACACAGCGAGAGAGAGTGAGGGACACAGCGAGAGAGTGAGGGACACAGCGAGAGGGAGTGAGAGACACAGCGAGAGAATGATGGACACAGCGAGAGAGAGAGTGAGGGACACAGCGAGAGAGAGTGAGGGACGCAGCGAGAGAGAGTGAGGGACACAGCGAGAGAGAGTGAGGGACACAGCGAGAGAATGATGGACACAGCGAGAGAGAGAGTGAGGGACGCAGCGAGAGAGAGAGTGAGGGACACAGAGAGAGAGAGTGAGGGACACAGCGAGAGAAAGTGAGGGACACAGCGAGAGAGAGTGAGGGACACAGAGAGAGAGAGTGAGGGACACAGCGAGAGAGTGTGAGGGACACAGCGAGAGAGAGAGTGAGGGACACAGCGAGAGAGAGAGTGAGGGACACAGCGAGAGAGAGTGAGGGACACAGCGAGAGACAGTGAGGGACACAGCGAGAGAGAGTGATGGACGCAGCGAGAGAGAGTGAGGGACACAGCGAGAGAGAGTGAGGGACGCAGCGAGAGAGAATGAGGGACACAGCGAGAGAGAGTGAGGGACGCAGCGAGAGAGAGTGAGGGACACAGCGAGAGAGAGTGAGGGACACAGCGAGAGAGAGTGAGGGACACAGCGAGAGAGAGTGAGGGACAGAGAGAGAGTGTGAGGGACGCAGAGAGAGAGAGAGAGAGAAAGACGCAGCGAGAGAGAGTGAGGGACACAGCGAGAGAGAGTGAGGGACACAGCGAGAGAGAGTGAGGGACACAGAGAGAGAGAGTGAGGGACGCAGAGAGAGAGAGTGAGGGACACAGCAAGAGACAGTGAGGGACGCAGCGAGAGAGAGTGAGGGACACAGCGAGAGAGAGTGAGGGACGCAGCGAGAGAGTGAGGGACACAGCGAGAGAGAGTGAGGGACACAGCGAGAGAGAGTGAGGGACACAGCGAGAGAGAGTGAGGGACACAGCGAGAGAGCGTGAGGGACACAGCGAGAGAGAGTGAGGGACACAGCGAGAGAGAGTGAGGGACACAGCGAGAGAGAGAGTGAGGGACGCAGCGAGAGAGAGTGTGAGGGACACAGCGAGAGAGAGTGAGGGGCACAGCGAGAGAGAGTGAGGGACAGAGAGAGAGAGTGAGGGACGCAGCGAGAGAGAGAGTGAGGGACACAGCGAGAGAGAGTGAGGGACGCAGAGAGAGAGTGAGGGACGCAGCGAGAGAGAGTGTGAGGGACACAGCGAGAGAGAGTGAGGGACGCAGAGAGAGAGTGAGGGACGCAGCGAGAGAGAGTGAGGGACACAGCGAGAGAGAGTGAGGGACACAGCGAGAGAGAGAGTGAGGGACACAGCGAGAGAGAGAGTGAGGGACACAGCGAGAGAGAGTGAGGGACACAGCAAGAGAGAGTGAGGGACACAGCGAGAGAGAGTGAGGGACAGAGAGAGAGAGTGAGGGACGCAGCGAGAGAGAGAGTGAGGGACACAGCGAGAGAGAGTGAGGGACGCAGAGAGAGAGTGAGGGACGCAGCGAGAGAGAGAGTGAGGGACACAGCGAGAGAGAGTGAGGGACGCAGAGAGAGAGTGAGGGACGCAGCGAGAGAGAGTGAGGGACACAGCGAGAGAGAGTGAGGGACACAGCGAGAGAGAGAGTGAGGGACACAGCGAGAGAGAGTGAGGGACACAGCAAGAGAGAGTGAGGGACACAGCGAGAGAGAATGAGGGACGCAGCGAGAGAGAGTGATGGACACAGCGAGAGAGAATGAGGGACGCAGCGAGAGAGGGACACAGAGAGCGAGGGACACAGAGAGCGAGGGACACACAGAGAGAGCGAGGGACACAGACAGAGCAAGGGACACAGAGAGAGCGAGGGACATAGAGAGAGAGGGACATAAGGAGCGAGGGATGCACAGAGAGAACGAGGGACACAGAGAGCGAGGGAAACAGAGAGAGTGAGGGACACAGAGAGAGTGAGGGACACAGAGAGAGGGACACAGACAGAGCGAGGGACACAGACAGAGCGAGGGACACAGAGAGAGCGAGGGACACACAGAAAGGGTGGGACACAGAGAGAGTGAGGGACACAGAGAGCGCGAGTGACACAGAAAGAGCGAGGACACAGAGAGCGAGGGACACAGAGAGCGAGGGACACACAGAGATAGCGAGGGACACAGAGAGTGAGGGACACACAGAGAGAGTGTGGGACACAGAGAGAGTGAGTGACACAAGAGAGAGTGTGGGACACAGAGAGTGAGGGACACACAGACAGAGCCAGGGACACAGAGAGAGCGAGGGACACAGAGAGCAAGGGACACACAGAGAGAGCGAGGGACACAGAGAGCGAGGGACACACAGAGAGAGTGTGGGACACAGAGAGAGTGAGAGACACAGAGAGAGTGAGGGACACACAGAGAGCGAGGAACACAGAGAGAGCGAATGACACAGATTGCGAGGGACACAGAGAGCGAGGGACACAGAGAGTGAGGGACACAGAGAGAGTGAGGGACCCAGAGGGAGCGAGGGACCCAGAGAGAGCGAGGGACGCAGAGAGCGCGAGGGACACAGAGAGTGAGGGCCACAGAGAGTGAGGGACACAGCGAGTGAGGGACACAGAGAGTGAGGGACACAGAGAGCGAGGGACACAGAGAGCGAGGGACACACAGAGAGAGCGAGAGACACAGAGAGTGAGGGACACAGAGAGAGTGAGGGACACAGAGAGCGAGGGACACAGAGAGTGAGGGACACAGAGAGTGAGGGCCACAGAGAGAGTGAGGGACAGAGAGTGAGTGAGGGACACAGAGAGAGTGAGGGTCACAGAGAGTGAGGGGCACAGAGAGAGTGAGGGACACAGAGAGTGAGGAACATAGAGAGTGAGGGACACAGAGAGAGTGAGGTACACCGAGAGTGAGCGACACAGCGAGAGCGAGGGACACAGAGAGAGGGAGGGACACAGAGAGAGCGAGGGACACAGAGAGCGAGGGACACAGAGAGAGCAAGGGACACAGAGAGAGTGAGCGACTCAGGGAGAGCGAGGGACACAGAGAGAATGAGGGACACAGAGAGAGCGAGGGACACAGAGAGCGCGAGGGACACAGCGAGAACGAGGGACACACAGAAAGGGAGGGGCACAGACAGAGCGAGGGTCACAGACCGAGCTACACAGAGAGCGCGAGGGACACAGAGAGAGCGAGGGACACAGAGAGTGTGGGACACAGAGAGCGAGAGACACAGAGAGTGAGGGACACAGAGAGTGAGGGACACACAGAGCGAGGGACACAGAGAGTGTGGGACACAGAGAGCGAGGGACACAGAGAGCGAGTAGCACAGAGCATGAGGGATACAAAGAATGAGGGACACAGAGAGCGAGGGACACAAAGGGCAAGGGACACAGAGAGAGCGAGGGACATAGAGAGAGAGGGACATAAGGAGCGAGGGACGCACAGAGAGAACGAGGGACACAGAGAGCGAGGGAACCAGAGAGAGCGAGGGACACAGAGAGCGAGGGACACACAGAGAGAGTGAGGGACACAGAGAGAGTGAGGGACACAGAGAGAGGGACACAGACAGTGCGAGGGACACAGACAGAGCGAGGGACACAGAGAGAGCGAGGGACACACAGAAAGGGTGGGACACAGAGAGAGTGAGGGACACAGAGAGTGCGAGTGACACAGAAAGAGCGAGGACACAGAGAGCGAGGGGCACAGAGAGCGAGGGACACACAGAGATAGCGAGGGACACAGAGAGTGAGGGACACACAGAGAGAGTGTGGGACACAGAGAGAGTGAGTGACACAAGAGAGAGTGTGGGACACAGAGAGTGAGGGACACACAGACAGAGCCAGGGACACAGAGAGAGCGAGGGACACAGAGAGCAAGGGACACACAGAGAGAGCGAGGGACACAGAGAGCGAGAGACACACAGAGAGAGTGTGGGACACAGAGAGAGTGAGAGACACAGAGAGAGTGAGGGACACACAGAGAGCGAGGGACACAGAGAGCGAGGGACACAGAGAGTGAGGGACACAGAGAGAGTGAGGGACCCAGAGGGAGCGAGGGACCCAGAGAGAGCGAGGGACGCAGAGAGCGCGAGGGACACAGAGAGTGAGGGACACACAGAGAGTGAGGGACACAGAGAGTGAGGGACACAGAGAGCGAGGGACACAGAGAGCGAGGGACACACAGAGAGAGCGAGAGACACAGAGAGTGAGGGACACAGAGAGAGCGAGGGACACAGAGAGCGAGGGACACAGAGAGAGCAAGGGACACAGAGAGAGTGAGCGACTCAGGGAGAGCGAGGGACACAGAGAGAATGAGGGACACAGAGAGAGCGAGGGACACAGAGAGCGCGAGGGACACAGCGAGAACGAGGGACACACAGAAAGGGAGGGGCACAGACAGAGCGAGGGTCACAGACCGAGCTACACAGAGAGCGCGAGGGACACAGAGAGAGCGAGGGACACAGAGAGTGTGGGACACAGAGAGCGAGAGACACAGAGAGTGAGGGACACAGAGAGTGAGGGACACACAGAGCGAGGGACACAGAGAGTGTGGGACACAGAGAGCGAGGGACACAGAGAGCGAGTAGCACAGAGCATGAGGGATACAAAGAATGAGGGACACAGAGAGCGAGGGACACAAAGGGCAAGGGACACAGAGAGAGCGAGGGACATAGAGAGAGAGGGACATAAGGAGCGAGGGACGCACAGAGAGAACGAGGGACACAGAGAGCGAGGGAAACAGAGAGAGCGAGGGACACAGAGAGCGAGGGACACACAGAGAGAGTGAGGGACACAGAGAGAGTGAGGGACACAGAGAGAGGGACACAGACAGAGCGAGGGACACAGACAGAGCGAGGGACACAGAGAGAGCGAGGGACACACAGAAAGGGTGGGACACAGAGAGAGTGAGGGACACAGAGAGCGCGAGTGACACAGAAAGAGCGAGGACACAGAGAGCGAGGGGCACAGAGAGCGAGGGACACACAGAGATAGCGAGGGACACAGAGAGTGAGGGACACACAGAGAGAGTGTGGGACACAGAGAGAGTGAGTGACACAAGAGAGAGTGTGGGACACAGAGAGTGAGGGACACACAGACAGAGCCAGGGACACAGAGAGAGCGAGGGACACAGAGAGCAAGGGACACACAGAGAGAGCGAGGGACACAGAGAGCGAGGGACACACAGAGAGAGTGTGGGACACAGAGAGAGTGAGAGACACAGAGAGAGTGAGGGACACACAGAGAGCGAGGAACACAGAGAGAGCGAATGACACAGAGAGCGAGGGACACAGAGAGCGAGGGACACAGAGAGTGAGGGACACAGAGAGAGTGAGGGACCCAGAGGGAGCGAGGGACCCAGAGAGAGCGAGGGACGCAGAGAGCGCGAGGGACACAGAGAGTGAGGGACACACAGAGAGTGAGGGGCACAGAGAGTGAGGGACACAGAGAGCGAGGGACACAGAGAGCGAGGGACACACAGAGAGAGCGAGAGACACAGAGAGTGAGGGACACAGAGAGAGTGAGGGACACAGAGAGCGAGGGACACAGAGAGTGAGGGACACAGAGAGTGAGGGCCACAGAGAGAGTGAGGGACAGAGAGTGAGTGAGGGACACAGAGAGAGTGAGGGTCACAGAGAGTGAGGGGCACAGAGAGAGTGAGGGACACAGAGAGTGAGGAACATAGAGAGTGAGGGACACAGAGAGAGTGAGGTACACCGAGAGTGAGCGACACAGCGAGAGCGAGGGACACAGAGAGAGGGAGGGACACAGAGAGAGCGAGGGACACAGAGAGCGAGGGACACAGAGAGAGCAAGGGACACTGAGAGAGTGAGCGACACAGGGAGAGCGAGGGACACGGAGAGAATGAGGGACACAGAGAGAGCGAGGGACACAGAGAGCGCGAGGGACACAGCGAGAACGAGGGACACACAGAAAGGGAGGGGCACAGACAGAGCGAGGGTCACAGACCGAGCTACACAGAGAGCGCGAGGGACACAGAGAGAGCGAGGGACACAGAGAGTGTGGGACACAGAGAGCGAGAGACACAGAGTGAGGGACACAGAGAGTGAGGGACACACAGAGCGAGGGACACAGAGAGTGTGGGACACAGAGAGCGAGGGACACAGAGAGCGAGTAGCACAGAGCATGAGGGATACAAAGAATGAGGGAGACAGAGAGCGAGGGACACAAAGGGCAAGGGACACAGAGAGCAGAGAGAGAGCGAGGGACACAGAGAGCCAGGGACACAGAGGGAGCGAGGGACACACAGAAAGGGAGGGACACAGAAAGAGCGAGGGTCACAGACCGAGCTACACAGAGAGCGCGAGGGACACAGAGAGAGCGAGGGACACAAAGAGCGAGGGACACAGAGAGCGAGGGACACAGAGAGCGAGGGACACAGAGAGTGTGGGACACAGAGAGCAAGGGACACAGAGAGTGAGGGACACAGAGAGTGAGGGACTCACAGAGCGAGGGACACAGAGAGTGTGGGACACAGAGAGCGAGGGACACAGAGAGCGAGTAGCACAGAGCTTGAAGGACACAAAGAGTGAGGGACACAGAGAGTGAGGGGCACAGAGAGCGAGGGACACAGAGAGAGCGAGGGACACACAGAGAGCGAGGGACACAGAGAGAGCGACGGACACACAGAGAGCGAGGGACACAGAGAGAGCGAGGGGCAGAGAGAGAGCGAGGGACACAGAGAGCCAGGGACACAGAGAGAGCGAGGGACACACAGCGAGCGAGGGACACTGAGAGAGCGAGGGGCAGAGAGAGAGCGAGGGACACAGAGAGCGAGGGACAAAGAGAGCGAAGGACACAGAGAGCACGAGTGACACAGAGAGCGCGAGGGACACAGAGAGCGCGAGCGACACAGACACCGGGAGGGACACAGAGACCGCGAGGGACAGAGAGAGAGTGGGGGACACAGAGAGAGCGAGGGACACAGAGAGCGAGGGACACAGAGAGAGCAAGGGACACAGAGAGAATGAGCGACTCAGGGAGAGCGAGGGACACAGAGAGAGTGAGGGACACAGAGAGAGCGAGGGACACACAGAGTGAGGGACACAGAGAGCGAGGGACACAGAGAGAGTGAGGGACACAGAGAGAGCGAGGGACACAGCGAGAGCGAGGGACACACAGAAAGGGAGGGACACAGACAGAGCGAGGGTCACAGACCGAGCTACACAGAGAGCGCGAGGGACACAGAGAGAGCGAGGGACACAGAGAGTGTGGGACACAGAGAGCGAGAGACACAGAGAGTGAGGGACACAGAGAGTGAGGGACACAGAGCACGAGGGACACAGAGAGCGAGGGACACAGAGAGTGTGGGACACAGAGAGCGAGGGACACAGAGAGCGAGTAGCACAGAGCATGAGGGACACAAAGAGTGAGGGACACAGAGAGCGAGGGACACAGAGAGTGTGGGACACAGAGAGCAAGGGACACAGAGAGCAGAGAGAGAGCGAGGGACACAGAGAGCCAGGGACACAGAGGGAGCGAGGGACACACAGAAAGGGAGGGACACAGACAGAGCGAGGGTCACAGACCGAGCTACACAGAGAGCGCGAGGGACACAGAGAGAGCGAGGGACACAAAGAGCGAGGGACACAGAGCACGAGGGACACAGAGAGCGAGTGACACAGAGAGTGTGGGACACAGAGAGCGAGGGACACAGAGAGTGAGGGACACAGAGAGTGAGGGACTCACAGAGCGAGGGACACAGAGAGTGTGGGACACAGAGAGCGAGGGACACAGAGAGCGAGCAGCACATAGCATGAGGGACACAAAGAGTGAGGGACACAGAGAGCGAGGGACACAAAGGGCAAGGGACACGGAGAGAGTGTGGGACACAGAGAGTGTGGGACACAGAGAGCGAGGGACACAGAGAGTGTGGGACACAGAGAGTGTGGGACACAGAGAGCGAGGGACACAGAGAGCGAGGGACACAGAGAGTGAGGGGCACAGAGAGCGTGAGGGACACAGTGAGCGCGAGGGACACAGAGAGCGAGGGACACAGAGTGTGGGACACAGAGAGCGAGGGACACAGAGCGAGAGAGGGACACAGAGATTGAGGGACACAGAGAGCGAGGGACACAGAGAACGAGGGACACAGAGAGCGCGACGGACACAGAGAGCGCGAGGGACACAGAGAGCGCGAGGGACACAGAGAGCGCGAGGGACACAGAGAGCGAGGGTCACAGAGAGAGCGAGGGACACAGAGAGAGCGAGGGACAAACAGAGAGCGAGGGACACAGTGAGCGAGGGACACAGAGAGCACGAGCGACACAGAGAGCGCGAGGGACACAGAGATCGGGGGACACAGAAAGAGCGAGGGACACACAGAGAGCGAGGGACACAGAGAGAGCGAGGGACACAGAGAGAGCGAGGGACACAGAGAGCGAGGGACAGAGAGAGCGAGGGACACAGAGAGCGAGGGACACAGAGAGAGTGAGTGATACAGAGAGTGAGGGACACAGAGAGAGTGAGGGACGCAGAGCGCGAGGGACAATGCGAGCGCGAGGGACACACAGAAAGGGAGTGACATCGGCAGAGCGAGGGACACAAAACCAGGGACACAGGGAGAGCGAGGGACACAGAGTGAGCGAGGGACACAGAGAGAGCAAATGACACAGAGAGAGTGAGGGACACAGAGAGAGCGAGGGACACAGAGAGAGCGAGGGACACACAGAGAGAGCGAGGGACACAGAGTGAGCGAGGGACACAGAGAGAGCGAGGGACACAGAGAGAGCGAGGGACACAGAGAGCGAGGGACCCAGAGAGCGATTAACACAGAGAACGAGGGACACAGAGAGTGAGGGACACAGTGCACGAGGGACACAGAGAGCGCGAGGGACACAGAGAGCCCGAGGGACACACAGAAAGGGAGGGACACAGAGAGAGAGCGAGGGTCACAGACCGAGGGACACTGAGAGAGCGAGGAACACAGAGAGAGCGATGGACACAGAGAGAGCAAGGGACACAGAGAGCAAGGGACACAGCGAGAGCGAGGGAAACAGAGAGAGCGAGGGACACAGAGAGAGCGAGGGACACAGCGAGAGCGAGGGACACATGGAGGAAGAGGGACACAGAGAGAGCGAGGGATACAGAGAGAGCGAGGGACACAGAGAGAGCGAGGGACACATGGAGGAAGAGGGACACAGAGGGAGT
Source organism: Scyliorhinus torazame (assembly GCF_047496885.1). Taxonomy (NCBI): domain Eukaryota; kingdom Metazoa; phylum Chordata; class Chondrichthyes; order Carcharhiniformes; family Scyliorhinidae; genus Scyliorhinus; species Scyliorhinus torazame. The sequence continues at coordinate 446,765 of NW_027307817.1, forward strand.
GAGGGACACAGAGAGAGCGAGGGACACAGAGAGTGAGGGACACAGAGAGCAAGGGACACAGCGAGAGAGAGAGAGGGACACAGAGAGTGAGAAACAGAGAGCGCGAGGGACACAGAGATAGCGAGGGACACAGAACGCGAGGGATACAGAGAGTGAGGGACACAGAGAGAGAGAGTGAGGGACACAGCAAGAGAGAGTGAGGGGCACAGCGAGAGAGAGTGAGGGACACAGCGAGAGAGGGTGAGGGACACAGAGAGAGAGTGAGGGACGCAGCGAGAGAGAGTGAGGGACACAGCGAGAGAGAGTGAGAGACACAGCGAGAGAGAGTGAGGGACACAGCGAGAGCGAGAGTGAGGGACACAGCGATAGAGCGTGAGGGACACAGCGACAGAGAGTGAGAGACACAGCGAGAGAGAGTGAGGGACACAGCGAGAGCGAGAGTGAGGGACACAGCGAGAGAGCGTGAGGGACACAGCGACAGAGAGTGAGGGACACAGAGAGAGAAAGTGAGGGACACAGCGAGAGAGAGTGAGGGACACAGAGAGAGTGAGGGACACAGAGAGAGTGAGGGACACAGCGAGAGAGAGTGAGGGACACAGCGAGAGAGAGTGAGGGACACAGAGAGAGTGAGGGACACAGCGAGAGAGAGTGAGGGACACAGCGAGAGAGAGTGAGGGACGCAGCGAGAGAGAGTGAGGGACGCAGCGAGAGAGTGAGGGACACAGCGAGAGAGGGTGAGGGACGCAGAGAGAGAGAGAGTGAGGGGCGCAGCGAGAGAGAGTGAGGGACAGAGAGAGAGAGAGTGAGGATCACAGCGAGAGAGAGTGAGGGACAGAGAGAGAGAGAGAGAGTGAGGGGCGCAGCGAGAGAGAGTGAGGGACACAGCGAGAGAGAGTGAGGGTCGCAGCGAGAGAAAGTGAGGGGCGCAGCGAGAGAGAGTGAGGGACACAGCGAGAGAGAGTGAGGGACACAGCGAGAGAGAGTGAGGGACGCAGCGAGAGAGAGTGAGGGACACAGCGAGAGAGAGTGAGGGTCGCAGCGAGAGAAAGTGAGGGGCGCAGCGAGAGAGAGTGAGGGACACAGCGAGAGAGAGTGAGGGACACAGCGAGAGAGAGTGAGGGACGCAGCGAGAGAGAGTGAGGGACACAGCGAGAGAGAGTGAGGGACGCAGCGAGAGAGAGTGAGGGGCACAGCGAGAGAGAGTGAGGGACGCAGCGAGAGAGAGTGAGGGGCACAGCGAGAGAGAGTGAGGGTCGCAGCGAGAGAGAGTGAGGGACGCAGCGAGAGAGAGTGAGGGACGCAGCGAGAGAGAGTGAGGGACGCAGCGAGAGAGAGTGAGGGGCACAGCGAGAGAGAGTGAGAGACACAGCGAGAGAGAGTGATGGACACAGCGAGAGAGAGTGAGGGACACAGCGAGAGAGAGAGTGAGGGGCACAGCGAGAGAGAGTGAGGGACACAGCGAGAGAGAATGAGGGACGCAGCGAGAGAGAGTGAGGGGCACAGCGAGAGAGAGTGAGAGACACAGCGAGAGAGAATGAGGGACGCAGCGAGAGAGAGTGAGGGGCACAGCGAGAGAGAGTGAGAGACACAGCGAGAGAGAGTGATGGACACAGCGAGAGAGAGTGAGGGACGCAGCGAGAGAGAGTGAGGGACGCAGCGAGAGAGAGTGAGGGGCACAGCGAGAGAGAGTGAGAGACACAGCGAGAGAGAGTGAGGGACACAGAGAGAGAGAGTGAGGGACGCAGCGAGAGAGAGTGAGGGACGCAGCGAGAGAGAGTGAGGGATGCAGCGAGAGAGAGTGAGGGACACAGCGAGAGAGAGTGAGGGACACAGCGAGAGAGAGAGTGAGGGACACAGCGAGAGAGTGAGGGACACAGCGAGAGAGAGTGAGGGACACAGAGAGAGAGAGTGAGGGACACAGCGAGAAAAAGTGAGGGACGCAGCGAGAGAAAGTGAGGGACACAGCGAGAGAGAGTGAGGGACACAGCGAGAGAGAGTGAGGGACACAGCGAGAGAGAGTGAGGGACACAGCGAGAGAGAGTGAGGGACACAGCGAGAGAGAGTGAGGGACACAGCGAGAGAGAGTGTGGGACACAGCGAGAGAGTGAGGGGCGCAGCGAGAGAGAGTGAGGGACACAGCGAGAGAGAGTGAGGGACGCAGCGAGAGATAGTGAGGGGCACAGCGAGAGAGAGTGAGGGACACAGCGAGAGAGAGTGAGGGACACAGCGAGAGAGACAGAGAGAGCGAGGGACACAGAGAGTGAGGGACACAGAGAGTGAGGGACTCACAGAGCGAGGGACACAGAGAGTGTGGGACACAGAGAGCGAGGGACACAGAGAGCGAGCAGCACATAGCATGAGGGACACAAAGAGTGAGGGACACAGAGAGCGAGGGACACAAAGGGCAAGGGACACGGAGAGAGTGTGGGACACAGAGAGTGTGGGACACAGAGAGCGAGGGACACAGAGAGTGTGGGACACAGAGAGTGTGGGACACAGAGAGCGAGGGACACAGAGAGCGAGGGACACAGAGAGTGAGGGGCACAGAGAGCGTGAGGGACACAGTGAGCGCGAGGGACACAGAGAGCGAGGGACACAGAGTGTGGGACACAGAGAGCGAGGGACACAGAGCGAGAGAGGGACACAGAGATTGAGGGACACAGAGAGCGAGGGACACAGAGAACGAGGGACACAGAGAGCGCGACGGACACAGAGAGCGCGAGGGGCACAGAGAGCGCGAGGGACACAGAGAGCGCGAGGGACACAGAGAGCGAGGGTCACAGAGAGAGCGAGGGACACAGAGAGAGCGAGGGACAAACAGAGAGCGAGGGACACAGTGAGCGAGGGACACAGAGAGCACGAGCGACACAGAGAGCGCGAGGGACACAGAGATCGGGGGACACAGAAAGAGCGAGGGACACACAGAGAGCGAGGGACACAGAGAGAGCGAGGGACACAGAGAGAGCGAGGGACACAGAGAGCGAGGGACAGAGAGAGCGAGGGACACAGAGAGCGAGGGACACAGAGAGAGTGAGTGATACAGAGAGTGAGGGACACAGAGAGAGTGAGGGACGCAGAGCGCGAGGGACAATGCGAGCGCGAGGGACACACAGAAAGGGAGTGACATCGGCAGAGCGAGGGACACAAAACCAGGGACACAGGGAGAGCGAGGGACACAGAGTGAGCGAGGGACACAGAGAGAGCAAGGGACACAGAGAGAGTGAGGGACACAGAGAGAGCGAGGGACACAGAGAGAGCGAGGGACACACAGAGAGAGCGAGGGACACAGAGTGAGCGAGGGACACAGAGAGAGCGAGGGACACAGAGAGAGCGAGGGACACAGAGAGCGAGGGACCCAGAGAGCGATTAACACAGAGAACGAGGGACACAGAGAGTGAGGGACACAGTGCACGAGGGACACAGAGAGCGCGAGGGACACAGAGAGCCCGAGGGACACACAGAAAGGGAGGGACACAGAGAGAGAGCGAGGGTCACAGACCGAGGGACACTGAGAGAGCGAGGAACACAGAGAGAGCGATGGACACAGAGAGAGCAAGGGACACAGAGAGCAAGGGACACAGCGAGAGCGAGGGAAACAGAGAGAGCGAGGGACACAGAGAGAGCGAGGGACACAGCGAGAGCGAGGGACACATGGAGGAAGAGGGACACAGAGAGAGCGAGGGATACAGAGAGAGCGAGGGACACAGAGAGAGCGAGGGACACATGGAGGAAGAGGGACACAGAGGGAGTGAGGGACACAGAGAGAGCGAGGGACACAGAGAGTGAGGGACACAGAGAGCAAGGGACACAGCGAGAGAGAGAGAGGGACACAGAGAGTGAGAAACAGAGAGCGCGAGGGACACAGAGATAGCGAGGGACACAGAACGCGAGGGATACAGAGAGTGAGGGACACAGAGAGAGAGAGTGAGGGACACAGCAAGAGAGAGTGAGGGGCACAGCGAGAGAGAGTGAGGGACACAGCGAGAGAGGGTGAGGGACACAGAGAGAGAGTGAGGGACGCAGCGAGAGAGAGTGAGGGACACAGCGAGAGAGAGTGAGAGACACAGCGAGAGAGAGTGAGGGACACAGCGAGAGCGAGAGTGAGGGACACAGCGATAGAGCGTGAGGGACACAGCGACAGAGAGTGAGGGGCACAGCGAGAGAGAGTGAGGGACACAGCGAGAGCGAGTGAGGGACACAGCGAGAGAGAGTGAGGGACACAGCGAGAGAGAGTGAGGGACACAGCGAGAGCGAGAGTGAGGGACACAGCGAGAGAGCGTGAGGGACACAGCGACAGAGAGTGAGGGACACAGAGAGAGAAAGTCAGGGACACAGCGAGAGAGAGTGAGGGACACAGAGAGAGTGAGGGACACAGAGAGAGTGAGGGACACAGCGAGAGAGAGTGAGGGACACAGCGAGAGAGAGTGAGGGACACAGAGAGAGTGAGGGACACAGCGAGAGAGAGTGAGGGACACAGCGAGAGAGAGTGAGGGACGCAGCGAGAGAGAGTGAGGGACGCAGCGAGAGAGTGAGGGACACAGCGAGAGAGGGTGAGGGACGCAGAGAGAGAGAGAGTGAGGGGCGCAGCGAGAGAGAGTGAGGGACAGAGAGAGAGAGAGTGAGGATCACAGCGAGAGAGAGTGAGGGACAGAGAGAGAGAGAGAGAGTGAGGGGCGCAGCGAGAGAGTGAGGGACACAGCGAGAGAGAGTGAGGGACACAGCGAGAGAAAGTGAGGGACACAGCGAGATAGAGTGAGGGACGCAGCGAGAGAGAGTGAGGGACACAGCGAGAGAGAGTGAGGGACGCAGCGAGAGAGAGTGAGGGACACAGCGAGAGAGAGTGAGGGTCGCAGCGAGAGAGAGTGAGGGACACAGCGAGAGAGAGTGAGGGACACAGCGAGAGAGAGTGAGGGACACAGCGAGAGAGAGTGAGGGACGCAGCGAGAGAGAGTGAGGGACACAGCGAGAGAGAGTGAGGGTCGCAGCGAGAGAAAGTGAGGGGCGCAGCGAGAGAGAGTGAGGGACACAGCGAGAGAGAGTGAGGGACACAGCGAGAGAGAGTGAGGGACGCAGCGAGAGAGAGTGAGGGACACAGCGAGAGAGAGTGAGGGACGCAGCGAGAGAGAGTGAGGGGCACAGCGAGAGAGAGTGAGGGACGCAGCGAGAGAGAGTGAGGGGCACAGCGAGAGAGAGTGAGGGTCGCAGCGAGAGAGAGTGAGGGACGCAGCGAGAGAGAGTGAGGGAAGCAGCGAGAGAGAGTGAGGGACGCAGCGAGAGAGAGTGAGGGGCACAGCGAGAGAGAGTGAGAGACACAGCGAGAGAGAGTGATGGACACAGCGAGAGAGAGTGAGGGACACAGCGAGAGAGAGAGTGAGGGGCACAGCGAGAGAGAGTGAGGGACACAGCGAGAGAGAATGAGGGACGCAGCGAGAGAGAGTGAGGGGCACAGCGAGAGAGAGTGAGAGACACAGCGAGAGAGAATGAGGGACGCAGCGAGAGAGAGTGAGGGGCACAGCGAGAGAGAGTGAGGGACACAGAGAGAGACAGTGAGGGACTCAGCGAGAGAGAGTGAGGGTCACAGCGAGAGAGAGTGAGGGACGCAGCGAGAGAGAGTGAGGGACGCAGCGAGAGAGAGTGAGGGGCACAGCGAGAGAGAGTGAGAGACACAGCGAGAGAGAGTGAGGGACACAGAGAGAGAGAGTGAGGGATGCAGCGAGAGAGAGTGAGGGACACAGCGAGAGAGAGTGAGGGACACAGAGAGAGAGAGTGAGGGATGCAGCGAGAGAGAGTGAGAGACACAGCGAGAGAGAGTGAGGGACACAGCGAGAGAGAGTGAGGGACGCAGCGAGAGAGAGTGAGGGACGCAGCGAGAGAGAGTGAGGGGCACAGCGAGAGAGAGTGAGAGACACAGCGAGAGAGAGTGAGGGACACAGAGAGAGAGAGTGAGGGATGCAGCGAGAGAGAGTGAGGGACACAGCGAGAGAGAGTGAGGGACAGAGAGAGAGAGTGAGGGACACAGCGAGAGAGAGTGAGGGACACAGCGAGAGAGAGTGAGGGACACAGAGAGAGAGAGTGAGGGACACAGCGAGAAAAAGTGAGGGACGCAGCGAGAGAAAGTGAGGGACACAGCGAGAGAGAGTGAGGGACACATCGAGAGAGAGTGAGGGACACAGCGAGAGAGAGTGAGGGACACAGCGAGAGAGAGTGAGGGACACAGCGAGAGAGAGTGTGGGACACAGCGAGAGAGTGAGGGGCGCAGCGAGAGAGAGTGAGGGACACAGCGAGAGAGAGTGAGGGACGCAGCGAGAGATAGTGAGGGGCACAGCGAGAGAGAGTGAGGGACACAGCGAGAGAGAGTGAGGGACACAGCGAGAGAGACAGAGAGAGCGAGGGACACAAAGAGCGAGGGACACACAGCAGGAGGGACACAGAGAGCGAGGGACACAGAGAGTGAGGGAAACAGAGAGTGAGGGACACAGAGAGAACGAGGGACACAGAGAGTGAGGGACACAGAGAGCGAGGGACACTGAGCGATTAACACAGAGCACGAGGGACACAGAGAACGCGAGGGACACAGCGAGAGCGAGGGACACACAGAAAGGGAGGGACACAGACAGAGCGAGGGTCACAGACCGAGCTACACAGAGAGCGCGAGGGACACAGAGAGAGCGAGGGATACAAAGAGCGAGGGACACAGAGCACGAGGGACACAGAGCACGAGGGACACAGAGAGCGAGGGACACAGAGAGCGATTAACACAGAGAATGAGGGACACAGAGAGTGAGGGACACAGTGCACGAGGGACACAGAGAGTGTGAGGGACACAGAGAGCCCGAGGGACACACAGAAAGGGAGGGACACAGACAGGGCGAGGGTCACAGACCGAGGGACACAGACAGAGCGAGGGACACAGAGAGAGCGAGGGAAACAGAGAGTGAGGGTCACAGAGAGAGTGAGGGACACAGAGAGCGAGGGACACAGAGAGCGAGGGACACAGAGAGAGCCAGGGACACAGAGAGAGCGAGGGACAGAGAGAGAGCGAGGGACGCAGAGAGAGCGAGGGACAAACTGAGAGCGAGGGACACAGAGAGCGAGGGACACAGAGAGAGCGAGGGACACAGAGAGAGTGAGCGACACAGGGAGATCGAGGGACACAGAGAGAGTGAGGGACACAGAGAGAGTGAGGGACACAGAGAGAGCGAGGGACACAGAGAGGACGAGGGACACATGGAGGAAGAGGGACACAGAGAGAGCGAGGGACACAGAGAGAGCGAGGGACACATGGAGGAAGAGGGACACAGAGGGAGTGAGGGACACAGAGAGAGCGAGGGACACAGAGAGTGAGGGACACAGAGAGCAAGGGACACAGCGAGAGAGCGAGGGACACAGACAGAGCGAGGGACACAGAACACGAGGGATACAGAGAGTGAGGGACACAGAGAGCGAGGGACACAGAGAGCGAATAACACAGAGCACGAGGGACACAGAGAGAGCGAGGGACACAGAGAGAGCGAGGGACACAGAGAGAGCGAGGGACAGAGAGAGTGAGGGACACAGAGAGAGTGAGGGGCACAGAGAGTGAGGGACACAGAGAGCGAGGGACACAAAGAGAGAGTGAGGGACACAGAGAGTGAGGGACACAGAGAGAGCGAGGGACACAGAGAGAGCGAGGGACACAGAGAGAGCGAGGGACACAGAGAGTGAGGGACACAGAGAGAGTGAGGGACACAGAGAGCGAGGGACCCAGAGAGCGAGGGACACAGAGAGAGCCAGGGACACAGAGAGTGCGAGGGACACAGAGAGAGCGAGGGACACAGAGAGAGCGAGGGACAAACTGAGAGCGAGGGACACAGAGAGGGAGGGACACAGAGAGCGAGGGACACAGAGAGCGAGGGACACAGAGAGCGAGGGACACAGAGAGAGCCAGGGACACAGAGAGTGCGAGGGACACAGAGAGAGCGAGGGACACAGAGAGAGCGAGGGACAAACTGAGAGCGAGGGACACAGAGAGCGAGGGACACAGAGAGAGGGAGGGACACAGAGGGAGTGAGCGACACAGAGAGCGCGAGTGACACAGAGAGAGCGAGGGACACAAAGAGCGAGGGACACAGAGCACCAGGGACACAGAGAGGGAGGGTCACAGAGAGAGCGAGGGACACAGAACACGAGGGATACAGAGAGTGAGGGACACAGAGAGCGCGAGTGACACAGAGAGAGCGAGGACACAGAGAGCGAGGGACACAGAGAGCGAGGGACACACAGAGATAGCGAGGGACACAGAGAGTGAGGGACACACAGAGAGAGTGTGGGACACAGAGAGAGTGAGTGACACAGAGAGAGAGTGTTGGACACAGAGAGTGAGGGACACACAGACAGAGCCATGGACACAGAGAGAGCGAGGGACACACAGAGAGAGTGTGGGACACAGAGAGAGTGAGAGACACAGAGAGAGTGAGGGACACAGAGAGAGTGAGAGACACACAGACAGAGCCATGGACACAGAGAGAGCGAGGGACACACAGAGAGAGTGTGGGACACAGAGAGAGTGAGAGACACACAGACAGAGCCATGGACACAGAGAGAGCGAGGGACACACAGAGAGAGTGTGGGACACAGAGAGAGTGAGAGACACAGAGAGAGTGTGGGACACAGAGAGTGAGGGACACAAAGAGACTGAGGGACACAAGGAGAGCGAGGAACACAGAGAGAGCGAATGACACAGAGAGCGAGGGACACAGAGAGCAAGGGACACAGAGAGTGAGGGACACAGAGAGAGTGAGGGACACAGAGAGCAAGGGACACAGAGAGTGAGGGACACAGAGAGAGTGAGGGACACACAGACAGAGCCATGGACACAGAGAGAGCGAGGGACACACAGAGAGAGTGTGGGACACAGAGAGAGTGAGAGACACAGAGAGAGTGTGGGACACAGAGAGTGAGGGACACAGAGAGCGAGGGACACAGAGAGCGAGGGACACAGAGAGAGCGAGGGACACAGAGAGCAAGGGACACAGAGAGTGAGGGACACAGAGAGAGTGAGGGACACAGAGAGCAAGGGACACAGAGAGTGAGGGACACAGAGAGTGAGGGACACAGAGAGCAAGGGACACAGAGAGTGAGGGACACAGAGAGAGTGAGGGACCCAGAGGGAGCGAGGGACCCAGAGAGAGTGTGGGACACAGAGAGAGTGAGAGACACAGAGAGAGTGAGGGACACAGAGAGCGAGGGACACAGAGAGCGAGGGACCCAGAGAGAGTGAGAGACACAGAGAGAGTGTGGGACACAGAGAGAGTGAGAGACACAGAGAGACTGAGGGACACAAGGAGAGCGAGGAACACAGAGAGAGCGAATGCCACAGAGAGCGAGGGACACAGAGAGCGAGGGACACAGAGAGTGAGGGACACAGAGAGCAAGGGACACAGAGAGTGAGGGACACAGAGAGTGAGGGACACAGAGAGCAAGGGACACAGAGAGTGAGGGACACAGAGAGAGTGAGGGACCCAGAGGGAGCGAGGGACCCAGAGAGAGCGAGGGACGCAGAGAGCGCGAGGGACACAGAGAGTGAGGGACACAGAGAGTGAGGGGCACAGAGAGTGAGGGACACAGAGAGCGAGGGACACAGAGAGCAAGGGACACAGAGAGTGAGGGACACAGAGAGAGTGAGGGACCCAGAGGGAGCGAGGGACCCAGAGAGAGCGAGGGACGCAGAGAGCGCGAGGGACACAGAGAGTGAGGGACACAGAGAGTGAGGGGCACAGAGAGCGAGGAACACAGAGAGCGAGGGACACAGAGAGTGAGGGACACAGAGAGTGAGGGACACAGAGAGAGTGAGGGACACAGAGAGAGCGAGGGACACAGAGAGAGCGAGGGACGCAGAGAGCGAGGGACACAGAGAGCAAGGGACACAGAGAGTGAGGGACACAGAGAGAGTGAGGGACACAGAGAGAGCGAGGGACACAGAGAGCAAGGGACACAGAGAGTGAGGGACACAGAGATAGCGAGGGACACAGAGAGTGAGGGACACACAGAGAGAGCGAGGGACACAGAGAGTGAGGGACACACACAGAGAGCGAGGGACACAGAGAGCAAGGGACACAGAGAGTGAGGGACACAGAGAGAGTGAGGGACCCAGAGGGAGCGAGGGACCCAGAGAGAGTGAGTGACACAGAGAGCGCGAGGGACACACAGAGAGCGAGGGACACACAGAGAGCGAGGGACACAGAGAGAGCGAGGGACACACAGAGAGCGAGGGACACAGAGAGAGCGAGGGGCAGAGAGAGAGCGAGGGACACAGAGAGCCAGGGACACAGAGAGAGCGAGGGACACACAGCGAGCGAGGGACACAGAGAGAGCGAGGGGCAGAGAGAGAGCGAGGGACACAGAGAGGGAGGGACACAGAGAGAGCGAGGGACACAGAGAGCGAGTGACACAGAGAGCGAAGGACACAGAGAGCACGAGTGACACAGAGAGCGCGAGGGACACAGAGAGCGCGAGCGACACAGACACCGGGAGGGACACAGAGACCGCGAGGGACAGAGAGAGAGTGGGGGACACAGAGAGAGCGAGGGTGTCAGAGAGCAAGGGACACAGAGAGCGAGGGACACTTAGAGAGTGAAGGATACAGAGAGTGAGGGACACACTGAGAGAGTTTGGGACACAGAGAGCGAGTGACACAGAGAGCGCGAGGGACACAGAGAGCGCGAGGGACACAGAGAGCGAGGGGCACAGAGAGTGTGGGACACAGAGAGAGTGAGGGACACAGAGAGAGCGAGGGACACAGAGAGCGCGAGGGACACAGAGAGCGCGAGGGGCACAGAGAGCGAGGGACACAGAGAGCGAGGGACACAGAGAGTGTGGAACACAGTGAGTGAGGGACACAGAGAGAGCGAGGGACACAGAGAGATAGCGAGGGACACAGAGGGCGAGGGACACAGACAGAGCAAGGGACACAGAGAGAGCGAGGGACATAGAGAGCGAGGGACGCACAGAGAGAACGAGGGACACAGAGAGCGAGGGACACAGAGAGCGAGGGAAACACAGAGAGAGTGAGGGACACAGAGAGTGAGGTACACAGAAAGCGAGGGAAACAGAGAGAGCGAGGGACACAGAGAGCGAGGGACACACAGAGAGACTGAGGGACACAGAGAGTGTGGAACACAGAGAGCCAGGGACACAGAGAGAGCGAGGGACACAGAGAGAGCGAGGGACACAGAGAGAGTGAGGGACACAGAGAGAGTGAGGGACACAGAGCGAGGGACACAGACAGAGCGAGGGACACAGACAGAGCGAGGGACACAGAGAGAGCGAGGGACACACAGAAAGGGAGGGACACAGAGAGAGCGAGGACACAGAGAGCGAGGGACACAGAGAGCGAGGGACACAGAGAGCGAGGGACACACAGAGATAGCGAGGGACACAGAGAGTGAGGGACACACAGAGAGAGTGTGGGACACAGAGAGAGTGAGTGACACAGAGAGAGAGTGTTGGACACAGAGAGTGAGGGACACACAGACAGAGCCATGGACACAGAGAGAGCGAGGGACACAGAGAGCGAAGGACACACAGAGAGAGTGAGGGACACAGAGAGCGAGGGTCACAGAGAGCAAGGGACACAGAGTGCGAGGGACACTTAGAGAGTGAAGGATACAGAGAGTGAGGGACACACTGAGAGAGTGTGGGACACAGAGAGCGAGTGACACAGAGAGCGCGAGGGGCACAGAGAGCGCGAGGGACACAGAGAGCGAGGGACACACTGAGAGAGTGTGGGACACAGAGAGCGAGTGACACAGAGAGCGCGAGGGGCACAGAGAGCGCAAGGGACACAGAGAGCGAGGGACACAGAGAGAGAGCGAGGGACACAGAGAGAGAGCGAGGGACACAGAGAGCGAGGGACACAGAGAGTGAGGAACACAGAGAGCGAGGGAAACAGAGAGAGCGAGGGACACAGAGAGCGAGGGACACACAGAGAGAGTGAGGGACACAGAGAGTGTGGAACACAGAGAGCGAGGGACACAGAGAGAGCGAGGGACACAGAGAGAGCGAGGGACACAGAGAGAGTGAGGGACACAGAGAGAGTGGGGGACACAGAGCGAGGGACACAGACAGAGCGAGGGTCACAGAGAGCAAGGGACACAGAGAGTGAGGGACACAGAGAGCGAGGGTCACAGAGAGCAAGGGACACAGAGAGTGAGGGACACTTAGAGAGTGAAGGATACAGAGAGTGAGGGACACAGTGAGAGAGTGTGGGACACCGAGAGCGAGTGACACAGAGAGCGCGAGGGGCACAGAGAGCGCGAGGGGCACAGAGAGCGAGTGACACAGAGAGAGAGCGAGGGACACAGAGAGAGAGCGAGGGACACAGAGAGCAAGGGACACAGAGAGAGTGAGGGACACAGAGAGAGCGAGGGTCACAGAGAGCAAGGGACACAGACACCGGGAGGGACACAGAGACCGCGAGGGACAGAGAGAGAGTGGGGGACACAGAGAGAGCGAGGGTCACAGAGAGCAAGGGACACAGAGAGCGAGGGACACTTAGAGAGTGAGGGACACAGAGAGAGCGAGGGACACAGTGAGAGCGAGGGGCAGAGAGAGAGCGAGGGACACAGAGAGCGAGGGACACAGAGAGAGCGAGGGACACTGAGAGAGCGAGGGGCAGAGAGAGAGCGAGGGACACAGAGAGCGAGGGACACAGAGAGAGCGAGGGACACAGAGAGCGAGGGACATAGAGAGCGAAGGATACAGAGAGCACGAGTGACACAGAGAGCGCGAGGGACACAGAGAGCGCGAGCGACACAGACACCGGGAGGGACACAGAGACCGCGAGGGACAGAGAGAGAGTGGGGGACACAGAGAGAGCGAGGGTCACAGAGAGCAAGGGACACAGAGAGTGAGGGACACTTAGAGAGTGAAGGATACAGAGAGTGAGGGACACACTGAGAGAGTGTGGGACACAGAGAGCGAGTGACACAGAGAGTGTGGAACACAGTGAGTGAGGGACACAGAGAGAGCGAGGGACACAGAGAGATAGCGAGGGACACAGAGAGCGAGGGACACACAGAGAGAGCGAGGGGCACAGACAGAGCAAGGGACACAGAGAGAGCGAGGGACATAGAGAGTGAGGGACGCACAGAGAGAACGAGGGACACAGAGAGCGCGAGGGGCACAGAGAGCGCGAGGGACACAGAGAGCGAGGGACACACTGAGAGAGTGTGGGACACAGAGAGCGAGTGACACAGAGAGCGCGAGGGGCACAGAGAGCGCAAGGGACACAGAGAGCGAGGGACACAGAGAGAGAGCGAGGGACACAGAGAGAGAGCGAGGGACACAGAGAGCAAGGGACACAGAGAGCGAGGGACACAGAGAGTGAGGGACAGAGAGAGTGAGGGACACAGAGGGAGTGAGGCACCCAGAGGGAGCGAGGGACCCAGAGAGAGCGAGGGACGCAGAGAGCGCGAGGGACACAGAGAGTGAGGGACACAGAGAGAGCGAGGGACACACAGAGAGCGAGGGACACAAAGAGAGTGAGGGACACACAGAGAGTGAGGGACACAGAGAGCGAGGGACACACAGAGAGCGAGGGACACAGAGAGTGAGGGACACACACAGAGAGCGAGGGACACAGAGAGAGTGAGGGACACAGAGAGTGAGGGACACAGAGAGCGCGAGGAACACAGAGAGAGCGAGGGACACAGAGAGAGTGAGAGACACAGAGAGAGTGTGGGACACAGAGAGAGTGAGAGACACAGAGAGAGTGTGGGACACAGAGAGAGTGGGGGACACAGAGAGAGTGAGGGACACAAGGAGAGCGAGGGACACAGAGAGAGCGAGGGACACAGAGAGTGAGGGACACAGAGAGAGCGAGGGACACACAGAGAGAGTGAGGGACACAGAGAGCGAGGGACACAGAGAGCGAGGGTCACAGAGAGTGAGGGACCCAGAGGGAGTGAGGCAACCAGAGGGAGCGAGGGACCCAGAGAGAGCGAGGGACGCAGAGAGCGCGAGGGACACAGAGAGTGAGGGACACACAGAGAGTGTGGTACACAGAGAGCGAGGGACACAGAGAGCAAGGGACACAGAGAGTGAGGGACACAGAGAGAGTGAGGGACCCAGAGGGAGCGAGGGACCCAGAGAGAGTGAGTGACACAGAGAGCGCGAGGGACACAGAGAGTGAGGGACACAGAGAGAGTGAGGGGCACAGAGAGTGAGGGACACAGAGAGCGAGGGACACACAGAGAGAGCGAGGAACACAGAGTGCGAGGGACACAGAGAGTGAGGGACACAGAGAGAGTGAGGGACACAGAGAGAGTGAGGGACACAGAGCGAGGGACACAGACAGAGCGAGGGACACAGACAGAGCGAGGGACACAGAGAGAGCGAGGGACACACAGAAAGGGAGGGACACAGAGAGAGCGAGGACACAGAGAGCGAGGGACACAGAGAGCGAGGGACACAGAGAGCGAGGGACACACAGAGATAGCGAGGGACACAGAGAGTGAGGGACACACAGAGAGAGTGTGGGACACAGAGAGAGTGAGTGACACAGAGAGAGAGTGTTGGACACAGAGAGTGAGGGACACACAGACAGAGCCATGGACACAGAGAGAGCGAGGGACACAGAGAGCGAAGGACACACAGAGAGAGTGAGGGACACAGAGAGCGAGGGTCACAGAGAGCAAGGGACACAGAGTGCGAGGGACACTTAGAGAGTGAAGGATACAGAGAGTGAGGGACACACTGAGAGAGTGTGGGACACAGAGAGCGAGTGACACAGAGAGCGCGAGGGGCACAGAGAGCGCGAGGGACACAGAGAGCGAGGGACACACTGAGAGAGTGTGGGACACAGAGAGCGAGTGACACAGAGAGCGCGAGGGGCACAGAGAGCGCAAGGGACACAGAGAGCGAGGGACACAGAGAGAGAGCGAGGGACACAGAGAGAGAGCGAGGGACACAGAGAGCGAGGGACACAGAGAGTGAGGAACACAGAGAGCGAGGGAAACAGAGAGAGCGAGGGACACAGAGAGCGAGGGACACACAGAGAGAGTGAGGGACACAGAGAGTGTGGAACACAGAGAGCGAGGGACACAGAGAGAGCGAGGGACACAGAGAGAGTGAGGGACACAGAGAGAGTGGGGGACACAGAGCGAGGGACACAGACAGAGCGAGGGTCACAGAGAGCAAGGGACACAGAGAGTGAGGGACACAGAGAGCGAGGGTCACAGAGAGCAAGGGACACAGAGAGTGAGGGACACTTAGAGAGTGAAGGATACAGAGAGTGAGGGACACAGTGAGAGAGTGTGGGACACCGAGAGCGAGTGACACAGAGAGCGCGAGGGGCACAGAGAGCGCGAGGGGCACAGAGAGCGAGTGACACAGAGAGAGAGCGAGGGACACAGAGAGAGAGCGAGGGACACAGAGAGCAAGGGACACAGAGAGAGTGAGGGACACAGAGAGAGCGAGGGTCACAGAGAGCAAGGGACACAGACACCGGGAGGGACACAGAGACCGCGAGGGACAGAGAGAGAGTGGGGGACACAGAGAGAGCGAGGGTCACAGAGAGCAAGGGACACAGAGAGCGAGGGACACTTAGAGAGTGAGGGACACAGAGAGAGCGAGGGACACAGTGAGAGCGAGGGGCAGAGAGAGAGCGAGGGACACAGAGAGCGAGGGACACAGAGAGAGCGAGGGACACTGAGAGAGCGAGGGGCAGAGAGAGAGCGAGGGACACAGAGAGCGAGGGACACAGAGAGAGCGAGGGACACAGAGAGCGAGGGACATAGAGAGCGAAGGATACAGAGAGCACGAGTGACACAGAGAGCGCGAGGGACACAGAGAGCGCGAGCGACACAGACACCGGGAGGGACACAGAGACCGCGAGGGACAGAGAGAGAGTGGGGGACACAGAGAGAGCGAGGGTCACAGAGAGCAAGGGACACAGAGAGTGAGGGACACTTAGAGAGTGAAGGATACAGAGAGTGAGGGACACACTGAGAGAGTGTGGGACACAGAGAGCGAGTGACACAGAGAGTGTGGAACACAGTGAGTGAGGGACACAGAGAGAGCGAGGGACACAGAGAGATAGCGAGGGACACAGAGAGAGCGAATGACACAGAGAGCGAGGGACACAGAGAGCAAGGGACACAGAGAGCGAGGGACACAGAGAGTGAGGGACAGAGAGAGTGAGGGACACAGAGGGAGTGAGGCACCCAGAGGGAGCGAGGGACCCAGAGAGAGCGAGGGACGCAGAGAGCGCGAGGGACACAGAGA
The DNA here is from genome assembly GCF_047496885.1 of Scyliorhinus torazame. Classification (NCBI taxonomy): domain Eukaryota; kingdom Metazoa; phylum Chordata; class Chondrichthyes; order Carcharhiniformes; family Scyliorhinidae; genus Scyliorhinus; species Scyliorhinus torazame. The sequence continues at coordinate 463,028 of NW_027307817.1, forward strand.
GTGAGGGACACAGAGAGAGCGAGGGACACACAGAGAGCGAGGGACACAAAGAGAGTGAGGGACACACAGAGAGTGAGGGACACAGAGAGCGAGGGACACACAGAGAGCGAGGGACACAGAGAGTGAGGGACACACAGAGAGTGAGGGACACAGAGAGCGAGGGACACACAGAGAGAGCGAGGGACACAGAGAGCGAGGGACACAGAGAGAGTGAGAGACACAGAGAGAGTGTGGGACACAGAGAGAGTGAGAGACACAGAGAGAGTGTGGGACACAGAGAGAGTGGGGGACACAGAGAGAGTGAGGGACACAAGGAGAGCGAGGGACACAGAGAGAGCGAGGGACACAGAGAGTGAGGGACACAGAGAGAGCGAGGGACACACAGAGAGTGAGGGACACAAGGAGAGCGAGGAACACAGAGAGAGTGAGGGACACACAGAGAGAGTGAGGGACACAGAGAGCGAGGGACACAGAGAGCGAGGGTCACAGAGAGTGAGGGACCCAGAGGGAGTGAGGCACCCAGAGGGAGCGAGGGACCCAGAGAGAGCGAGGGACGCAGAGAGCGCGAGGGACACAGAGAGTGAGGGACACACAGAGAGTGTGGTACACAGAGAGCGAGGGACACAGAGAGCAAGGGACACAGAGAGTGAGGGACACAGAGAGAGTGAGGGACCCAGAGGGAGCGAGGGACCCAGAGAGAGTGAGTGACACAGAGAGCGCGAGGGACACAGAGAGTGAGGGACACAGAGAGAGTGAGGGGCACAGAGAGTGAGGGACACAGAGAGCGAGGGACACACAGAGAGAGCGAGGAACACAGAGTGCGAGGGACACAGAGAGTGAGGGACACAGAGAGAGTGAGGGACACAGAGAGAGTGAGGGACACAGAGCGAGGGACACAGACAGAGCGAGGGACACAGACAGAGCGAGGGACACAGAGAGAGCGAGGGACACACAGAAAGGGAGGGACACAGAGAGAGCGAGGACACAGAGAGCGAGGGACACAGAGAGCGAGGGACACAGAGAGCGAGGGACACACAGAGATAGCGAGGGACACAGAGAGTGAGGGACACACAGAGAGAGTGTGGGACACAGAGAGAGTGAGTGACACAGAGAGAGAGTGTTGGACACAGAGAGTGAGGGACACACAGACAGAGCCATGGACACAGAGAGAGCGAGGGACACAGAGAGCGAAGGACACACAGAGAGAGTGTGGGACACAGAGAGTGAGGGACACAGAGAGAGTGAGGGACACAGAGAGCGAGGGTCACAGAGAGCAAGGGACACAGAGTGCGAGGGACACTTAGAGAGTGAAGGATACAGAGAGTGAGGGACACACTGAGAGAGTGTGGGACACAGAGAGCGAGTGACACAGAGAGCGCGAGGGGCACAGAGAGCGCGAGGGACACAGAGAGCGAGGGACACACTGAGAGAGTGTGGGACACAGAGAGCGAGTGACACAGAGCGCGCGAGGGGCACAGAGAGCGCAAGGGACACAGAGAGCGAGGGACACAGAGAGAGAGCGAGGGACACAGAGAGAGAGCGAGGGACACAGAGAGCGAGGGACACAGAGAGTGAGGAACACAGAGAGCGAGGGAAACAGAGAGAGCGAGGGACACAGAGAGCGAGGGACACACAGAGAGAGTGAGGGACACAGAGAGTGTGGAACACAGAGAGCGAGGGACACAGAGAGAGCGATGGACACAGAGAGAGCGAGGGACACAGAGAGAGTGAGGGACACAGAGAGAGTGGGGGACACAGAGCGAGGGACACAGACAGAGCGAGGGTCACAGAGAGCAAGGGACACAGAGAGTGAGGGACACAGAGAGCGAGGGTCACAGAGAGCAAGGGACACAGAGAGTGAGGGACACTTAGAGAGTGAAGGATACAGAGAGTGAGGGACACAGTGAGAGAGTGTGGGACACCGAGAGCGAGTGACACAGAGAGCGCGAGGGGCACAGAGAGCGCGAGGGGCACAGAGAGCGAGTGACACAGAGAGAGAGCGAGGGACACAGAGAGAGAGCGAGGGACACAGAGAGCAAGGGACACAGAGAGAGTGAGGGACACAGAGAGAGCGAGGGTCACAGAGAGCAAGGGACACAGACACCGGGAGGGACACAGAGACCGCGAGGGACAGAGAGAGAGTGGGGGACACAGAGAGAGCGAGGGTCACAGAGAGCAAGGGACACAGAGAGCGAGGGACACTTAGAGAGTGAGGGACACAGAGAGAGCGAGGGACACAGTGAGAGCGAGGGGCAGAGAGAGAGCGAGGGACACAGAGAGCGAGGGACACAGAGAGAGCGAGGGACACTGAGAGAGCGAGGGGCAGAGAGAGAGCGAGGGACACAGAGAGCGAGGGACACAGAGAGAGCGAGGGACACAGAGAGCGAGGGACATAGAGAGCGAAGGATACAGAGAGCACGAGTGACACAGAGAGCGCGAGGGACACAGAGAGCGCGAGCGACACAGACACCGGGAGGGACACAGAGACCGCGAGGGACAGAGAGAGAGTGGGGGACACAGAGAGAGCGAGGGTCACAGAGAGCAAGGGACACAGAGAGTGAGGGACACTTAGAGAGTGAAGGATACAGAGAGTGAGGGACACACTGAGAGAGTGTGGGACACAGAGAGCGAGTGACACAGAGAGTGTGGAACACAGTGAGTGAGGGACACAGAGAGAGCGAGGGACACAGAGAGATAGCGAGGGACACAGAGAGCGAGGGACACACAGAGAGAGCGAGGGGCACAGACAGAGCAAGGGACACAGAGAGAGCGAGGGACATAGAGAGTGAGGGACGCACAGAGAGAACGAGGGACACAGAGAGCGAGGGACACAGAGAGCGAGGGAAACACAGAGAGAGTGAGGGACACAGAGAGTGAGGTACACAGAGAGCGAGGGAAACAGAGAGAGCGAGGGACACAGAGAGCGAGGGACACACAGAGAGACTGAGGGACACAGAGAGTGTGGAACACAGAGAGCGAGGGACACAGAGAGAGCGAGGGACACAGAGAGATCGAGGGACACAGAGAGAGTGAGGGACACAGGGAGAGTGAGGGACACAGAGCGAGGGACACAGACAGAGCGAGGGACACAGAGAGAGCGAGGGACACACAGAAAGGGAGGGACACAGAGAGAGTGAGGGACACAGAGAGCGCGAGTGACACAGAGAGAGCGAGGACACAGAGAGCGAGGGACACAGAGAGCGAGGGACACACAGAGATAGCGAGGGACACAGAGAGAGCGAGGACACAGAGAGCGAGGGGCACAGAGAGCGAGGGACACACAGAGATAGCGAGGGACACAGAGAGTGAGGGACACACAGAGAGAGTGTGGGACACAGAGAGAGTGAGTGACACAGAGAGAGAGTGTTGGACACAGAGAGTGCGGGACACACAGACAGAGCCATGGACACAGAGAGAGCGAGGGACACAGAGAGCGAGGGACACACAGAGAGAGTGTGGGACACAGAGAGAGTGAGTGACACAGAGCGAGAGTGTTGGACACAGAGAGTGCGGGACACACAGACAGAGCCATGGACACAGAGAGAGCGAGGGACACAGAGAGCGAGGGACACACAGAGAGAGCGAGGGACACAGAGAGCGAGGGACACACAGAGATAGCGAGGGACACAGAGAGCGAGGGACACACAGAGAGAGTGTGGGACACAGAGAGAGTGAGAGACACAGAGAGAGTGAGGGACACACAGAGAGAGTGTGGGACCCAGAGAGAGTGAGAGACACAGAGAGAGTGAGGGACACAGAGAGAGTGAGAGACACAGAGAGAGTGTGGGACACAGAGAGAGTGAGAGACACAGAGAGACTGAGGGACACAAGGAGAGCGAGGAACACAGAGAGAGCGAATGACACAGAGAGCGAGGGACACAGAGAGTGAGGGACACAGAGAGAGCGAGGGACACAGAGAGTGAGGGACACACAGAGAGTGTGTGGGACCCAGAGAGAGTGAGAGACACAGAGAGACTGAGGGACACAAGGAGAGCGAATGACACAGAGAGCGAGGGACACAGAGAGCAAGGGACACACAGAGAGAGTGAGGGACACAGAGAGAGTGAGGGACCCAGAGAGAGTGAGGGACCCAGAGAGAGCGAGGGACGCAGAGAGCGCGAGGGACACAGAGAGCGAATGACACAGAGAGTGAGGGACACAGAGAGCCAGGGACACAGAGAGCGAGGAACACAGAGAGAGCGAGGGACACAGAGAGCGAGGGACACAGAGAGCAAGGGACACAGAGAGTGAGGGACACAGAGAGAGTGAGGGACCCAGAGGGAGCGAGGGACCCAGAGAGAGCGAGGGACGCAGAGAGCGCGAGGGACACAGAGAGCGAATGACACAGAGAGCGAGGGACACAGAGAGCGAATGACACAGAGAGCGAGGGACACAGAGAGTGAGGGACAGAGAGAGTGAGGGACACAGAGGGAGTGAGGCACCCAGAGGGAGCGAGGGACCCAGAGAGAGCGAGGGACGCAGAGAGCGCGAGGGACACAGAGAGTGAGGGACACAGAGAGAGCGAGGGACACACAGAGAGCGAGGGACACAAAGAGAGTGAGGGACACACAGAGAGTGAGGGACACAGAGAGAGCGAGGGACACACAGAGAGAGCGAGGGACACACAGAGCGAGGGACACAGAGAGAGCGAGGGACACAGAGAGTGAGGGACACAGAGAGAGCGAGGGACACACAGAGAGTGAGGGACACAAGGAGAGCGAGGAACACAGAGAGAGTGAGGGACACAGAGAGCGAGGGACACAGAGAGCGAGGGTCACAGAGAGTGAGGGACCCAGAGGGAGTGAGGCACCCAGAGGGAGCGAGGGACCCAGAGAGAGCGAGGGACGCAGAGAGCGCGAGGGACACAGAGAGCGAGGTACACAGAGAGCGAGGGACACAGAGAGCAAGGGACACAGAGAGTGAGGGACACAGAGAGAGTGAGGGACCCAGAGGGAGCGAGGGACCCAGAGAGAGTGAGTGACACAGAGAGCGCGAGGGACACAGAGAGTGAGGGACACAGAGAGAGTGAGGGGCACAGTGAGTGAGGGACACAGAGAGCGAGGGACACACAGAGAGAGCGAGGAACACAGAGTGCGAGGGACACAGAGAGTGAGGGACACAGAGAGAGTGAGGGACACAGAGAGTGAGGGACACAGAGAGTGAGGGACACAGAGAGAGTGAGGGGCACAGAGAGTGAGGGACACAGAGAGCGAGGGACACACAGAGAGAGTGAGGGACACAGAGAGTGAGGGACACAGAGAGAGTGAGGGGCACAGAGAGTGAGGGACACAGAGAGCGAGGGACACACAGAGAGAGCGAGGGACAGAGAGAGAGTGAGGGACACAGAGAGTGAGGGACAGAGAGAGAGTGAGGGACACAGAGAGTGAGGGTCACAGAGAGCAAGGGACACAGAGAGCGAGGGACACAGAGAGAGTGAGGGACCCAGAGGGAGCGAGGGACCCAGAGAGAGCGAGGGACGCAGAGAGCGCGAGGGACACAGAGAGTGAGGGACACAGAGAGAGTGAAGGATACAGAGAGTGAGGGACACACTGAGAGAGTGTGGGACACAGAGAGCGAGTGACATAGAGAGCGAGGGACACACAGAGAGCGAGGGACACAGAGAGAGTGAGGGACACAGAGAGCGAGTGACACAGAGAGCGCGAGGGGCACAGAGAGCGCGAGGGACACAGAGAGCGAGGGACACAGAGAGAGAGCGAGGGACACAGAGAGAGCGAGGGACACAGAGAGCGAGGGACACACAGAGAGAGCGAGGGAAACAGAGAGAGCGAGGGACACAGACAGAGCAAGGGACACAGAGAGAGTGAGGGACACAGAGAGTGAGGAACACAGAGAGCGAGGGAAACAGAGAGAGCGAGGGACACAGAGAGCGAGGGACACAGAGAGAGTGAGGGACACAGAGAGAGTGGGGGACAAAGAGCGAGGGACACAGACAGAGCGAGGGTCACAGAGAGCAAGGGACACAGAGAGTGAGGGACACAGAGAGTGAGGGACACAGAGAGAGTGAGGGACCCGTAGGGAGCGAGGGACCCAGAGAGAGCGAGGGACGCAGAGAGCGCGAGGGACACAGAGAGTGAGGGACACAGAGAGAGTGAGGGGCACAAAGAGTGAGGGACACAGAGAGCGAGGGACACACAGAGAGAGCGAGAGACACAGAGAGTGAGGGACACAGAGAGAGTGAGGGACACAGAGAGCGAGGGTCACAGAGAGCAAGGGACACAGAGAGTGAGGGACACTTAGAGAGTGAAGGATACAGAGAGTGAGGGACACACTGAGAGAGTGTGGGACACAGAGAGCGAGTGACACAGAGAGCGCGAGGGACACAGAGAGCGCGAGGAACACAGAGAGCGCGAGGGACACAGAGAGCGAGGGACACAGAGAGAGAGCGAGTGACACAGAGAGCGAGGGACACACAGAGAGAGCGAGGGTCACAGACAGAGCAAGGGACACAGTGAGAGTGAGGGACACAGAGAGTGAGGAACACAGAGAGCGAGGGACACACAGAGAGAGCGAGGGACACAGAGAGCGAGGGACACACAGAGAGAGTGAGGGAAACAGAGAGAGCAAGGGACACAGAGAGAGCGAGGGACACAGAGAGCGAGGGACACAGAGAGCGAGGGACACAGAGAATGTGGGACACAGAGAGAGCGAGGGACACAGAGAGAGCGAGGGACACAGAGAGAGTGAGGGACACAGAGAGAGTGGGGGACACAGAGCGAGGGACACAGACAGAGCGAGGGACACAGACAGAGCGAGGGACACAGAGAGAGCGAGGGACACAGAGAGAGTGAGGGACACAGAGAGAGTGGGGGACACAGAGCGAGGGACACAGACAGAGCGAGGGACACAGACAGAGCGAGGGACACAGACAGAGCGAGGGACACAGAGAGAGCGAGGGACACACAGAAAGGGAGGGACACAGAGAGAGTGAGGGACACCGAGAGCGCGAGTGACACAGAGAGAGCGAGGACACAGAGCGAGGGACACAGAGAGCGAGGGACACACAGAGATAGCGAGGGACACAGAGAGTGAGGGACACACAGAGAGAGTGTGGGACACAGAGAGAGTGAATGACACAGAGAGAGAGTGTGGGACACAGAGAATGAGGGACACACAGAGAGAGCGAGGGACACAGACAGAGCGAGGGACACAGAGAGTGAGGAACACAGAGAGCGAGGGAAACAGAGAGTGCGAGGGACACAGAGAGCGAGGGACACAGAGAGAGAGCGAGGGACACAGAGAGAGAGCGAGGGACACAGAGAGCGAGGGACACACAGAGAGAGCGAGGGACACAGACAGAGCAAGGGACACAGAGAGAGTGAGGGACACAGAGAGTGAGGAACACAGAGAGCGAGGGAAACAGAGAGTGCGAGGGACACAGAGAGCGAGGGACACACAGAGAGAGTGAGGGACACAGAGAATGTGGAACACAGAGAGAGCGAGGGACACAGAGAGAGCGAGGGACACAGAGAGGGTGAGGGACACAGAGAGAGTGGGGGACACAGAGCGAGGGACACAGACAGAGCGAGGGACAGACAGAGCGAGGGACACAGAGAGAGCGAGGGACACACAGAAAGGGAGGGACACAGAGAGAGTGAGGGACACAGAGAGAGAGGGACACAGAGAGCGCGAGTGACATAGAGAGAGCGAGGACACAGAGAGCGAGGGACACAGAGAGCGAGGGACACACAGAGAGAGTGAGGGACACAGAGAATGTGGAACACAGAGAGAGCGAGGGAGACAGAGAGTGTGGGACACAGAGAGCGAGAGACACAGAGAGTGAGGGACACAGAGAGTGAGGGACACAGAGAGTGAGGGACACACAGAGCGAGGGACACAGAGAGTGAGGGACACAGAGAGCGAGGGATACAAAGGGCAAGGGACACAGAGAGTGTGGGACACAGAGAGTGTGGGACACAGAGAGCGAGGGACACACAGAAAGGGAGGGACACAGACATAGCGAGGGTCACAGACCGAGCTACACAGAGAGCACGAGGGACACAGAGAGAGCGAGGGACACAAAGAGCGAGGGACACAGAGCACGAGGGACACAGTGAGCGAGGGACACAGAGAATGTGGGACACAGAGAGCGAGGGACACAGAGAGTGAGGGAAACAGAGAGTGAGGGAAACACAGAGCGAGGGACACAGAGAGTGTGGGACACAGAGAGCGAGGGACACAGAGAGCGAGTAGCACAGAGCATGAGGGACACAAAGAGTGAGGGACACAGAGAGCGAGGGACACAAAGGGCAAGGGACAGAGAGAGTGTGGGACACAGAGAGTGTGGGACACAGAGAGCGAGGGACACAAAGGGCAAGGGACACAGAGAGCGAGGGACACAGAGAGCGAGGGACACAGAGAGTGAGGGGCACAGAGAGCGAGGGACACAGAGAGAGCGAGGGACACACAGAGAGCGAGGGACACAGAGAGAGCGAGGGACACACAGAGAGCGAGGGACACAGAGAGAGCGAGGGGCAGAGAGAGAGCGAGGGACACAGAGAGCCAGGGACACAGAGAGAGCGAGGGACACACAGAGAGCGAGGGACACAGAGAGAGCGAGGGGCAGAGAGAGAGCGAGGGACACAGAGAGCCAGGGACACAGAGAGAGCGAGGGACACACAGCGAGCGAGGGACACTGAGAGAGCGAGGGGCAGAGAGAGAGCGAGGGACACAGAGAGGGAGGGACACAGAGAGAGCGAGGGACACAGAGAGCGAGGGACACAGAGAGCGAAGGACACAGAGAGCACGAGTGACACAGAGAGAGCGAGGGACACAGAGAGCGCGAGCGACACAGACACCGGGAGGGACACAGAGACCGCGAGGGACAGAGAGAGAGTGGGGGACACAGAGAGAGCGAGGGTCACAGAGAGCAAGGGACACAAAGAGCGAGGGACACTTAGAGAGTGAAGGATACAGAGAGTGAGGGACACACTGAGAGAGTGTGGGACACCGAGAGCGAGTGACACAGAGAGCGCGAGGGGCACAGAGAGCGCGAGGGGCACAGAGAGCGAGTGACACAGAGAGAGAGCGAGGGACACAGAGAGAGAGCGAGGGACACAGAGAGCAAGGGACACAGAGAGAGTGAGGGACACAGAGAGAGCGAGGGTCACAGAGAGCAAGGGACACAGACACCGGGAGGGACACAGAGACCGCGAGGGACAGAGAGAGAGTGGGGGACACAGAGAGAGCGAGGGTCACAGAGAGCAAGGGACACAGAGAGCGAGGGACACTTAGAGAGTGAGGGACACAGAGAGAGCGAGGGACACAGTGAGAGCGAGGGGCAGAGAGAGAGCGAGGGACACAGAGAGCGAGGGACACAGAGAGAGCGAGGGACACTGAGAGAGCGAGGGGCAGAGAGAGAGCGAGGGACACAGAGAGCGAGGGACACAGAGAGAGCGAGGGACACAGAGAGCGAGGGACATAGAGAGCGAAGGACACAGAGAGCACGAGTGACACAGAGAGCGCGAGGGACACAGAGAGCGCGAGCGACACAGACACCGGGAGGGACACAGAGACCGCGAGGGACAGAGAGAGAGTGGGGGACACAGAGAGAGCGAGGGTCACAGAGAGCAAGGGACACAGAGAGCGAGGGACACTTAGAGAGTGCAGGATACAGAGAGTGAGGGACACACTGAGAGAGTGTGGGACACAGAGAGCGAGTGACACAGAGAGCGCGAGGGACACAGAGAGCGCGAGGGACACAGAGAGCGCGAGGGGCACAGAGAGCGCGAGGAACACAGAGAGCGCGAGGGACACAGAGAGCGAGGGACACAGAGAGTGAGGGACACTTAGCGAGTGAAGGATACAGAGAGTGAGGGACACACTGAGAGAGTGTGGGACACAGAGAGCGAGTGACACAGAGAGCGCGAGGGACACAGAGAGCGCGAGGGACACAGAGAGCGCGAGGGGCACAGAGAGCGCGAGGAACACAGAGAGCGCGAGGGACACAGAGAGCGAGGGACACAGAGAGAGAGCGAGGGACACAGAGAGCTAGGGACACACAGAGAGAGCGAGGGACACAGACAGAGCAAGGGACACAGAGAGAGTGAGGGACACAGAGAGTGAGGAACACAGAGAGCGAGGGACACACAGAGAGAGCGAGGGACACAGACAGAGCAAGGGACACAGAGAGAGTGAGGGACACAGAGAGTGAGGAACACAGAGAGCGAGGGAAACAGAGAGAGCAAGGGACACAGAGAGAGCGAGGGACACAGAGAGCGAGGGACACAGAGAGCGAGGGACACAGAGAGCGAGGGACACACAGAGAGAGTGAGGGACACAGAGAATGTGGAACACAGAGAGAGCGAGGGACACAGAGAGAGCGAGGGACACAGAGAGAGTGAGGGACACAGAGAGAGTGGGGGACACAGAGCGAGGGACACAGACAGAGCGAGGGACACAGACAGAGCGAGGGACACAGACAGAGCGAGGGACACAGAGAGAGCGAGGGACACACAGAAAGGGAGGGACACAGAGAGAGTGAGGGACACAGAGAGCACGAGTGACACAGAGAGAGCGAGGACACAGAGAGCGAGGGACACAGAGAGCGAGGGACACACAGAGATAGCGAGGGACACAGAGAGTGAGGGACACACAGAGAGAGTGTGGGACACAGAGAGAGTGAATGACACAGAGAGAGAGTGTGGGACACAGAGAATGAGGGACACACAGACAGAGCCATGGACACAGAGAGAGCGAGGGACACAGAGAGCGAAGGACACACAGAGAGAGCGAGGGACATAGAGAGCGAGGGACACACAGAGAGAGTGTGGGACACAGAGAGAGTGAGAGACACAGAGAGAGTGAGGGACACAGAGAGCGAGGGACACAGAGAGCGAGGGACACAGAGAGTGAGGGACACAGAGAGAGTGAGGGACCCAGAGGGAGCGAGGGACACAGAGAGAGCGAGGGACGCAGAGAGTGCGAGGGACACAGAGAGTGAGGGACACAGAGAGAGTGAGGGGCACAGAGAGTGAGGGACACAGAGAGAGTGAGGGGCACAGAGAGCGAGGGACACACAGAGAGAGCGAGAGACACAGAGAGTGAGGGACACAGAGAGAGTGAGGGACACAGAGAGCGAGGGACACAGAAAGAGTCAGGGACACAGAGAGTGAGGGCCACAGAGAGAGTGAGGGACAGAGAGTGAGTGAGGGACACACAGAGAGAGTGAGGAACACAGTAGCGAGGGACACAGAGAGTGTGGGACACATAGATCGAGGGACACCGAGAGTGTGGGACACATAGATCGAGGGACACAGAGAGTGAGGGACACAGAGAGTGAGGGACACACTGATCGAGGGACACAGAGAGTGAGGGACACAGAGAGTGAGGGACACACAGAGCGAGGGACACAGAGAGTGTGGGACACAGAGAGCGAGGGACACAGAGAGCGAGTAGCACAGAGCATGAGGGACACAAAGAGTGAGGGACACAGAGAGCGAGGGACACACGGAGAGAGCCAGGGACACAGAGAGCGCGAGGGACACAGAGAGCCAGGGACACAGAGAGAGCGAGGGACACACAGCGAGCGAGGGACACAGAGAGAGCGAGGGGCAGAGAGAGAGCGAGGGACACAGAGAGCGAGAGACACAGAGAGAGCGAGGGACACAGAGTGCGAAGGACACAGAGAGCACGAGTGACACAGACACCGGGAGGGACACAGAGACCGCGAGGGACAGAGAGAGAGTGGGGGACACAGAGAGAGCGAGGGTCACAGAGAGAGCAAGGGACACAGAAAGGGAGGGACACACGGAGAGCGAGGGACACAGAGTGAGCGAGGGACACAGAGAGAGTGAGGGACACAGATAGCGAGGGACACAGAGAGCGAGGGACACAGAGAGAGCCAGGGACACAGAGAGCGCGAGGGACTCAGAGAGAGCCAGGGACACAGAGAGCGCGAGGGACACAGAGAGAGCGAGGGACACACAGCGAGCGAGGGACACAGAGAGAGCCAGGGACACAGAGAGCCAGGGACACAGAGAGAGCGAGGGACACACAGCGAGCGAGGGACACAGAGAGAGCGAGGGGCAGAGAGAGAGCGAGGGAAACAGAGAGCGAGAGACACAGAGAGAGCGAGGGACACAGAGTGCGAAGGACACTGAGAGCACGAGTGACACAGAGAGCGCGAGGGACACAGAGAGAGTGAGGGACACAGAGAGCGAGGGACTCAGAGAGAATGAGGGACACAGAGAGAGTTAGAGACACAGAGAGCGAGGGACACAGTGAGCGAGGGACACAGAGAGAGCAAGGGACACAGAGAGCGAGGGACTCAGAGAGAGTGAGGGACACAGAGAGAGTGAGGGACACAGAGAGTGAGGGACACAGAGAGCGAGGGACACAGAGAGAGCAAGGGACACAGAGAGCGAGGGACTCAGAGAGAATGAGGGACACAGAGAGAGTTAGAGACACAGAGAGCGAGGGACACAGTGAGCGAGGGACACAGAGAGAGCAAGGGACACAGAGAGCGAGGGACTCAGAGAGAGTGAGGGACACAGAGAGAGTGAGGGACACAGAGAGCGAGGGACACAGTGAGCGAGGGACACAGAGAGAACAAGGGACACAGAAAGGGAGGGACACAGGGAGAGCGAGGGACACAGAGTGAGCGAGGGACACAGAGAGAGTGAGGGACACAGAGAGCGAGGGACACAGACAGAGCGAGGGACACAGACAGAGCGAGGGACACAGACAGAGCGAGGGACACAGAGAGAGTGAGGGACACAGAGAGCGAGGGACACAGAGAGCGAGGGACACAGACAGAGCCAGGGACACAGAGAGCGCGAGGGACTCAGAGAGAGCCAGGGACACAGAGAGCACGAGGGACACAGAGAGCCAGGAACACAGAGAGAGCGAGGGATACACAGCGAGCGAGGGACACAGAGAGAGCGAGGGGCAGAGAGAGAGCGAGGGATACAGAGAGCGAGAGACACAGAGAGAGCGAGGGACACAGAGAGTGAGGGACACAGAGTGCGAAGGACACTGAGAGCACGAGTGACACAGAGAGCGAGGGACACAGAGAGCGCGAGGGACACAGAGAGCGTGAGCGAGACAGACACCGGGAGGGACACAGAGACCGCGAGGGACAGAGAGAGAGTGGGGGACACAGAGAGAGCGAGGGTCACAGAGAGCAAGGGACACAGAGAGCGAGGGACACTTAGAGAGTGAAGGATACAGAGAGTGAGGGACACACTGAGAGAGTGTGGGACACAGAGAGAGTGTGGGACACAGAGAGCGAGTGACACAGAGAGAGCGAGGGACACAGAGAGTGTGGGACACAGAGAGAGTGGGACACAGAGAGAGTGAGGGACACAGAGAGAGCGAGGGACACAGAGAGAGCGAGGGACACAGAGAGCGAGGGACACACAGAGAGAGCGAGGGACACAGAGTGAGGGACACAGAGAGTGAGGGACACAGAGAGTGAGGGACACAGAGAGAGTGAGGGACACAGAGAGAGCGAGGGACACACAGAGAGAGCGAGGGACACAGAGAGCGAGGGACACAGAGAGAGCGAGGGACACAGAGAGTGAGGGACACAGAGAGTGTGGGACACAGAGAGAGTGAGGGATACAGAGAGCGAGTAGCACAGAGCATGAGGGACACAAAGAGTGAGGGACACAGAGAGCGAGGGACACAAAGGGCAAGGGACAGAGAGAGTGTGGGACACAGAGAGTGTGGGACACAGAGAGCGAGGGACACAAAGGGCAAGGGACACAGAGAGCGAGGGACACAGAGAGCGAGGGACACAGAGAGTGAGGGGCACAGAGAGCGAGGGACACAGAGAGAGCGAGGGACACACAGAGAGCGAGGGACACAGAGAGAGCGAGGGACACACAGAGAGCGAGGGACACAGAGAGAGCGAGGGGCAGAGAGAGAGCGAGGGACACAGAGAGCCAGGGACACAGAGAGAGCGAGGGACACACAGAGAGCGAGGGACACAGAGAGAGCGAGGGGCAGAGAGAGAGCGAGGGACACAGAGAGCCAGGGACACAGAGAGAGCGAGGGACACACAGCGAGCGAGGGACACTGAGAGAGCGAGGGGCAGAGAGAGAGCGAGGGACACAGAGAGGGAGGGACACAGAGAGAGCGAGGGACACAGAGAGCGAGGGACACAGAGAGCGAAGGACACAGAGAGCACGAGTGACACAGAGAGAGCGAGGGACACAGAGAGCGCGAGCGACACAGACACCGGGAGGGACACAGAGACCGCGAGGGACAGAGAGAGAGTGGGGGACACAGAGAGAGCGAGGGTCACAGAGAGCAAGGGACACAAAGAGCGAGGGACACTTAGAGAGTGAAGGATACAGAGAGTGAGGGACACACTGAGAGAGTGTGGGACACCGAGAGCGAGTGACACAGAGAGCGCGAGGGGCACAGAGAGCGCGAGGGGCACAGAGAGCGAGTGACACAGAGAGAGAGCGAGGGACACAGAGAGAGAGCGAGGGACACAGAGAGCAAGGGACACAGAGAGAGTGAGGGACACAGAGAGAGCGAGGGTCACAGAGAGCAAGGGACACAGACACCGGGAGGGACACAGAGACCGCGAGGGACAGAGAGAGAGTGGGGGACACAGAGAGAGCGAGGGTCACAGAGAGCAAGGGACACAGAGAGCGAGGGACACTTAGAGAGTGAGGGACACAGAGAGAGCGAGGGACACAGTGAGAGCGAGGGGCAGAGAGAGAGCGAGGGACACAGAGAGCGAGGGACACAGAGAGAGCGAGGGACACTGAGAGAGCGAGGGGCAGAGAGAGAGCGAGGGACACAGAGAGCGAGGGACACAGAGAGAGCGAGGGACACAGAGAGCGAGGGACATAGAGAGCGAAGGACACAGAGAGCACGAGTGACACAGAGAGCGCGAGGGACACAGAGAGCGCGAGCGACACAGACACCGGGAGGGACACAGAGACCGCGAGGGACAGAGAGAGAGTGGGGGACACAGAGAGAGCGAGGGTCACAGAGAGCAAGGGACACAGAGAGCGAGGGACACTTAGAGAGTGCAGGATACAGAGAGTGAGGGACACACTGAGAGAGTGTGGGACACAGAGAGCGAGTGACACAGAGAGCGCGAGGGACACAGAGAGCTCGAGGGACACAGAGAGCGCGAGGGGCACAGAGAGCGCGAGGAACACAGAGAGCGCGAGGGACACAGAGAGCGAGGGACACAGAGAGTGAGGGACACTTAGCGAGTGAAGGATACAGAGAGTGAGGGACACACTGAGAGAGTGTGGGACACAGAGAGCGAGTGACACAGAGAGCGCGAGGGACACAGAGAGCGCGAGGGACACAGAGAGCGCGAGGGGCACAGAGAGCGCGAGGAACACAGAGAGCGCGAGGGACACAGAGAGCGAGGGACACAGAGAGAGAGCGAGGGACACAGAGAGCTAGGGACACACAGAGAGAGCGAGGGACACAGACAGAGCAAGGGACACAGAGAGAGTGAGGGACACAGAGAGTGAGGAACACAGAGAGCGAGGGACACACAGAGAGAGCGAGGGACACAGACAGAGCAAGGGACACAGAGAGAGTGAGGGACACAGAGAGTGAGGAACACAGAGAGCGAGGGAAACAGAGAGAGCAAGGGACACAGAGAGAGCGAGGGACACAGAGAGCGAGGGACACAGAGAGCGAGGGACACAGAGAGCGAGGGACACACAGAGAGAGTGAGGGACACAGAGAATGTGGAACACAGAGAGAGCGAGGGACACAGAGAGAGTGAGGGACACAGAGAGAGTGGGGGACACAGAGCGAGGGACACAGACAGAGCGAGGGACACAGACAGAGCGAGGGACACAGAGAGAGCGAGGGACACACAGAAAGGGAGGGACACAGAGAGAGTGAGGGACACAGAGAGCACGAGTGACACAGAGAGAGCGAGGACACAGAGAGCGAGGGACACAGAGAGCGAGGGACACACAGAGATAGCGAGGGACACAGAGAGTGAGGGACACACAGAGAGAGTGTGGGACACAGAGAGAGTGAATGACACAGAGAGAGAGTGTGGGACACAGAGAATGAGGGACACACAGACAGAGCCATGGACACAGAGAGAGCGAGGGACACAGAGAGCGAAGGACACACAGAGAGAGCGAGGGACATAGAGAGCGAGGGACACACAGAGAGAGTGTGGGACACAGAGAGAGTGAGAGACACAGAGAGAGTGAGGGACACAGAGAGCGAGGGACACAGAGAGCGAGGGACACAGAGAGTGAGGGACACAGAGAGAGTGAGGGACCCAGAGGGAGCGAGGGACACAGAGAGAGCGAGGGACGCAGAGAGTGCGAGGGACACAGAGAGTGAGGGACACAGAGAGAGTGAGGGGCACAGAGAGTGAGGGACACAGAGAGAGTGAGGGGCACAGAGAGCGAGGGACACACAGAGAGAGCGAGAGACACAGAGAGTGAGGGACACAGAGAGAGTGAGGGACACAGAGAGCGAGGGACACAGAAAGAGTCAGGGACACAGAGAGTGAGGGCCACAGAGAGAGTGAGGGACAGAGAGTGAGTGAGGGACACACAGAGAGAGTGAGGAACACAGTAGCGAGGGACACAGAGAGTGTGGGACACATAGATCGAGGGACACCGAGAGTGTGGGACACATAGATCGAGGGACACAGAGAGTGAGGGACACAGAGAGTGAGGGACACACTGATCGAGGGACACAGAGAGTGAGGGACACAGAGAGTGAGGGACACACAGAGCGAGGGACACAGAGAGTGTGGGACACAGAGAGCGAGGGACACAGAGAGCGAGTAGCACAGAGCATGAGGGACACAAAGAGTGAGGGACACAGAGAGCGAGGGACACACGGAGAGAGCCAGGGACACAGAGAGCGCGAGGGACACAGAGAGCCAGGGACACAGAGAGAGCGAGGGACACACAGCGAGCGAGGGACACAGAGAGAGCGAGGGGCAGAGAGAGAGCGAGGGACACAGAGAGCGAGAGACACAGAGAGAGCGAGGGACACAGAGTGCGAAGGACACAGAGAGCACGAGTGACACAGACACCGGGAGGGACACAGAGACCGCGAGGGACAGAGAGAGAGTGGGGGACACAGAGAGAGCGAGGGTCACAGAGAGAGCAAGGGACACAGAAAGGGAGGGACACACGGAGAGCGAGGGACACAGAGTGAGCGAGGGACACAGAGAGAGTGAGGGACACAGATAGCGAGGGACACAGAGAGCGAGGGACACAGAGAGAGCCAGGGACACAGAGAGCGCGAGGGACTCAGAGAGAGCCAGGGACACAGAGAGCGCGAGGGACACAGAGAGAGCGAGGGACACACAGCGAGCGAGGGACACAGAGAGAGCCAGGGACACAGAGAGCCAGGGACACAGAGAGAGCGAGGGACACACAGCGAGCGAGGGACACAGAGAGAGCGAGGGGCAGAGAGAGAGCGAGGGAAACAGAGAGCGAGAGACACAGAGAGAGCGAGGGACACAGAGTGCGAAGGACACTGAGAGCACGAGTGACACAGAGAGCGCGAGGGACACAGAGAGAGTGAGGGACACAGAGAGCGAGGGACACAGAGAGAGCAAGGGACACAGAGAGCGAGGGACTCAGAGAGAATGAGGGACACAGAGAGAGTTAGAGACACAGAGAGCGAGGGACACAGTGAGCGAGGGACACAGAGAGAGCAAGGGACACAGAGAGCGAGGGACTCAGAGAGAGTGAGGGACACAGAGAGAGTGAGGGACACAGAGAGCGAGGGACACAGTGAGCGAGGGACACAGAGAGAACAAGGGACACAGAAAGGGAGGGACACAGGGAGAGCGAGGGACACAGAGTGAGCGAGGGACACAGAGAGAGTGAGGGACACAGAGAGCGAGGGACACAGACAGAGCGAGGGACACAGACAGAGCGAGGGACACAGACAGAGCGAGGGACACAGAGAGAGTGAGGGACACAGAGAGCGAGGGACACAGAGAGCGAGGGACACAGACAGAGCCAGGGACACAGAGAGCGCGAGGGACTCAGAGAGAGCCAGGGACACAGAGAGCACGAGGGACACAGAGAGCCAGGAACACAGAGAGAGCGAGGGATACACAGCGAGCGAGGGACACAGAGAGAGCGAGGGGCAGAGAGAGAGCGAGGGATACAGAGAGCGAGAGACACAGAGAGAGCGAGGGACACAGAGAGTGAGGGACACAGAGTGCGAAGGACACTGAGAGCACGAGTGACACAGAGAGCGAGGGACACAGAGAGCGCGAGGGACACAGAGAGCGTGAGCGAGACAGACACCGGGAGGGACACAGAGACCGCGAGGGACAGAGAGAGAGTGGGGGACACAGAGAGAGCGAGGGTCACAGAGAGCAAGGGACACAGAGAGCGAGGGACACTTAGAGAGTGAAGGATACAGAGAGTGAGGGACACACTGAGAGAGTGTGGGACACAGAGAGAGTGTGGGACACAGAGAGCGAGTGACACAGAGAGAGCGAGGGACACAGAGAGTGTGGAACACAGAGAGAGTGGGACACAGAGAGAGTGAGGGACACAGAGAGAGCGAGGGACACAGAGAGAGCGAGGGACACAGAGAGCGAGGGACACACAGAGAGAGCGAGGGACACAGAGTGAGGGACACAGAGAGTGAGGGACACAGAGAGTGAGGGACACAGAGAGAGTGAGGGACACAGAGAGAGCGAGGGACACACAGAGAGAGCGAGGGACACAGAGAGCGAGGGACACAGAGAGAGCGAGGGACACAGAGAGTGAGGGACACAGAGAGTGTGGGACACAGAGAGAGTGAGGGACACAGAGAGAGCGAGGGACACAGAGAGAGCGAGGGACACAGAGAGCGAGGGACACACAGAGAGAGCGAGGGACACAGACAGAGCCAGGGACACAGAGAGAGCGAGGGACATAGAGAGCGAGGGTCACACAGAGAGAGTGAGGGACACAGAGAGTGAGGAACACAGAGAGCGAGGGAAACAGAGAGAGCGAGGGAAACAGAGAGCGAGGGACACAGAGAGAGTGAGGGACACAGAGAGTGAGGGACACCGAGAGTGTGGGACACATAGATCGATGGACACAGAGAGTGAGGGACACAGAGAGTGAGGGACCCACAGAGCGAGGGACACAGAGAGTGTGGGACACATAGATCGAGGGACACAGAGAGCGAGGGACACATGGAGAGAGCGAGGGACACAGAGAGTGAGGGACACAGAGAGAGTCACCGACACAGAGAGTGAGGGCCAGAGAGAGAGTGAGGGACAGAGAGAGAGTGAGGGACACAGAGAGAGTGAGGGTCACAGAGAGTGAGGGGCACAGAGAGCGAGGGACACAGAGAGCGAGGGACACAGAGAGAGTCACCGACACAGAGAGTGAGGGCCAGAGAGAGAGTGAGGGACAGAGAGAGAGTGAGGGACACAGAGAGAGTGAGGGTCACAGAGAGTGAGGGGCACAGAGAGAGTGAGGGACACAGAGAGTGAGGAACACAGAGAGGGAGGGACACAGAGAGAGCGAGGGACACAGAGAGCGAGGGACACAGAGAGAGCAAGGGACACAGAGAGAGTGAGCGACTCAGGGAGAGCGAGGGACACAGAGAGAGTGAGCGACTCAGGGAGAGCGAGGGACACAGAGAGAGTGAGGGACAGAGAGAGAGCGAGGGACACAGAGAGCGCGAGGGACACAGCGAGAGCGAGGGACACACAGAAAGGGAGGGACACAGACAGAGCCACACACAGACACAAATTCAAGACAGGCTGCGTCAATACATCTTTCAAATGGAGCGAGATCCATTCTCCACCTTTAACTTGGAGAGGTGTATCTGGCCTGTGTGTGACCCAAGTCACACACTGACTCTGAACATCCTCACAGCAGCTTGGGGACAGATATTTCTAAAGCACTTTTCATAACCTTTGGGTATCACAAACTGCTTCACAGGCAATGGAGCCCTTTTGAAATCTAGTCAGGAGTAATTTAGGAAATGGACCAGCTAATTTCAGAGAGAGACACAGAAACAGGATGAGATTGTGCTGTACATGTTTCAGAGCTGACACTGAGACACACACGAGATGTACAATATCAATTATTATTCTGAAGCATGTGATTAAATCAGCCCTGAGACTGAATTCCAGTGTTTCAGAGTAAAGCTCCATCTACACTGTCCATCAAACACTCACAACACAAATACTGTCTGTGCTTAAATACAGAGTCAAAATCCCTCTGTCCTATCCAAAGAATTTTTCATTGCAGATAGTTATTTTTATTTTATGGAAAAGCAGAACTCAAATTGCACCGAATCCCAGGGTGGACTCTTGTTTATTTCAGCCCTTCACATTCAAACGTGAAGTTTCAGCTCCGATTACAGGTGTCTGCTTGTCTCTGTTTGTATATTCTCTGTTACTGTTGTTTTGTCACTTGTCTGAAGTATTTGAATAATAGGCCTTGGTTAATCAATCCTTTCTCACAGCACATGGAAGTTGTGAATCTTCAAGGCTGTCAGTCTGATATAGATAACAAAAAAATACATCCTTTGATCAATCCATTCCCCAACCCTAAATAGATCTCACACATTTCCATAATGCAGGATTATCTCCATCAAAACTTCCAATCCGTTCCCAATACTCTTGTTAACATTTGCCTGTATAACCTAAATTCCACTGACAGATTCCGAAAGCTGCACAGAAAAATGACTGGGTATTTTAAACTTTGAAACAAAACTATTTGAACTTGTGCTTCAATCCTATTGTACAGAAATGTTGTCCGGTGGGCAGACAGTTTCTCAGTAAGGCTGAAACATTGAGGTACGCCTCGCACTGCACTTGACAACATTTGTGGCACTTCAGGCAAGAGAGAGAGAGTGAGGGACACAGCAAGAGAGAGTGAGGGGCACAGCGAGAGAGAGTGAGGGACACAGCAAGAGAGAGTGAGGGGCACAGCGAGAGAGAGTGAGGGACACAGCGAGAGAGAGTGAGGGACACAGCGAGAGAGACAGTGAGGGACGCAGCGAGAGAGAGTGAGGGACACAGCGAGAGAGAGTGAGGGACACAGCGAGAGAGAGTGAGGGACACAGTGAGAGAGAGTGAGGGGCACAGCGAGAGAGTGAGGGACACAGCGAGAGAGAGTGAGGGACACAGCGAGAGAGAGTGAGGGACACAGAGAGAGAGAGTGAGGGACACAGAGAGAGAGAGTGAGGGACGCAGAGAGAGAGAGTGAGGGACACAGCAAGAGAGAGTGAGGGACACAGCGAGAGAGAGTGAGGGACACAGCGAGAGAGAGTGAGGGACACAGCGAGAGAGAGTGAGGGACACAGCGAGAGAGACAGTGAGGGACGCAGCGAGAGAGAGTGAGGGACACAGCGAGAGAGACAGTGAGGGACGCAGCGAGAGAGAGTGAGGGACACAGCGAGAGAGAGTGAGGGACACAGCGAGAGAGAGTGAGGGACACAGCGAGAGAGAGAGTGAGGGACACAGCGAGAGAGTGAGGGGCACAGCAAGAGAGAGTGAGGGACACAGCGAGAGAGTGAGGGACACAGCGAGAGAGAGTGAGGGACACAGCGAGAGAGTGAGGGACACAGCGAGAGAGAGTGAGGGACACAGCGAGAGAGTGAGGGACACAGCGAGAGAGAGTGAGGGACACAGCGAGAGAGAGAGTGAGGGACTCAGCGAGAGAGTGTGAGGGACGCAGAGAGAGAGAGAGCGTGAGGGGCGCAGCGAGAGAGAGTGAGGGACACAGCGAGAGAGTGAGGGACACAGAGAGAGAGAGTGAGGGACACAGCGAGAGAGAGTGAGGGACACAGCGAGAGAGAGTGAGGGACACAGCGAGAGAGAGAGTGAGGGACACAGCGAGAGAGAGTGAGGGACGCAGCGAGAGAGAGTGAGGGACACAGCGAGAGAGAGTGAGGGACACAGCGAGAGAGGGACATAGAGAGCGAGGGACACAGAGAGCGAGGGACACACAGAGAGAGCGAGGGACACAGAGAGCGAGGGTCACAGAGAGAGCGAGGGACACAGAGAGAGTGAGTGACACAGAGCGAGGGACACAGACAGAGCGAGGAACACAGACAGAGCGAGGGACACAGAGAGAGCGAGGGACACACAAAGGGAGGGACACAGAGAGAGTGAGGGACACAGAGAGCGCAAGTGACACAGAAAGAGCGAGGACACAGAGAGCGAGGGACACAGAGAGCGAGGGACACACAGAGATAGCGAGGGACACAGAGAGTGAGGGACACACAGAGAGAGTGTGGGACACAGAGAGAGTGAGTGACACAGAGAGAGAGTGTGGGACACAGAGAGTGAGGGACACACAGACAGAGCCAGGGACACAGAGAGAGCGAGGGACACAGAGAGCAAGGGACACACAGAGAGAGCGAGGGACACAGAGAGCGAGGGACACACAGAGAGAGTGTGGGACACAGAGAGAGCGAGGGACACAGAGAGAGAGTGTGGGACACAGAGAGTGAGGAACACACAGAGAGAGTGAGAGACACAGAGAGAGTGAGGAACACAGAGAGAGCGAATGACACAGAGAGCGAGGGACACAGAGAGCGAGGGACACAGAGAGTGAGGGACACAGAGAGAGTGAGGGACACAGAGAGAGTGAGGGACCCAGAGAGTGAGGGACACAGAGAGTGAGGGGCACAGAGAGTGTTGGACACAGAGAGTGAGGGACACAGAGAGTGAGGGACACACAGAGAGAGTGTGGGACACAGAGAGAGTGAATGACACAGAGAGAGAGTGTGGGACACAGAGAGTGAGGGACACACAGACAGAGCCATGGACACAGAGAGTGCGAGGGACACAGAGAGCGAGGGACACACAGAGAGAGCGAGGGACACAGAGAGCAAGGGACACACAGAGAGCGAGGGACACAGAGAGCGAGGGACACACAGAGAGAGTGTGGGACACAGAGAGAGCGAGGGACACAGAGAGCGAGGGACACACAGAGAGAGTGAGGGACACAGAGAGTGTGGAACACAGAGAGCGAGGGACACAGAGAGAGCGAGGGACACAGAGAGCGAGGGACACAGAGAGCAAGGGACACACAGAGAGCGAGGGACACAGAGAGCGAGGGACACACAGAGAGAGTGTGGGACACAGAGAGAGTGAGAGACACAGAGAGACTGAGGGACACAAGGAGAGCGAGGAACACAGAGAGAGCGAATGACACAGATAGCGAGGGACACAGAGAGCAAGGGACACAGAGAGTGAGGGACACAGAGAGAGTGAGGGACCCAGAGAGAGTGAGGGACGCAGAGAGAGTGAGGGACACAGAGAGAGTGTGGAACACACAGAGAGTGTGGAACACAGAGAGCGAGGGACACAGAGAGAGCGAGGGACACAGAGAGAGTGAGGGACACAGAGAGCGAGGGACACAGAGAGCGAGGGACACAGAGAGAGTGAGGGACACAGAGAGAGTGAGGGACCCAGAGGGAGCGAGGGACCCAGAGAGAGCGAGGGACGCAGAGAGCGCGAGGGACACAGAGAGTGAGGGACACAGAGAGAGTGAGGGGCACAGAGAGTGAGGGACAAAGAGAGCGAGGGACAAAGAGAGCGAGGGACACAGAGAGTGAGGGACACACAGAGAGAGCGAGGGACACAGAGAGTGAGGGACACAGAGAGCGAGGGACACACAGAGAGAGCGAGGGACACAGAGAGTGAGGGACACACAGAGAGAGCGAGGGACACAGAGAGTGAGGGACACAGAGAGAGTGAGGGACCAAGAGGGAGCGAGGGACCCAGATAGAGCGAGGGACACAGAGAGCGCGAGGGACACAGAGAGTGAGGGACACACGGAGAGAGCGAGGGACGCAGAGAGCGCGAGGGACACACAGAGAGAGCGAGGGACACAGAGAGAGTGAGGGACACACAGAGAGAGCGAGGGACACAGAGAGCGAGGGACACACAGAGAGAGTGTGGGACACAGAGAGAGTGAGAGACACAGAGAGACTGAGGGACACAAGGAGAGCCAGGAACACAGAGAGAGCGAATGACACAGAGAGCGAGGGACACAGAGAGCAAGGGACACAGAGAGTGAGGGACACAGAGAGAGCGAGGAACACAGAGAGAGCGAATGACACAGGGAGTGAGGGACACAGAGAGCGAGGGACACAGAGAGTGAGGGACACAGAGAGAGTGAGGGACCCAGAGAGAGTGAGGGACCCAGAGAGAGCGAGGGACCCAGAGAGAGCGAGGGACGCAGAGAGCGCGAATGACACAGAGAGCGAGGGACACAGAGAGCAAGGGACACAGAGAATGAGGGACACAGAGAGAGTGAGGGACCCAGAGGGAGCGAGGGACCCAGAGAGAGCGAGGGACGCAGAGAGCGCGAATGACACAGAGAGCGAGGGACACAGAGAGCAAGGGACACAGAGAGTGAGGGACACAGAGAGAGTGAGGGACCCAGAGGGAGCGAGGGACCCAGAGAGAGCGAGGGACGCAGAGAGCGCGAATGACACAGAGAGTGAGGGACACAGAGAGCGAGGGACACAAGGAGCAAGGGACACAGAGAGTGAGGGACACAGAGAGAGTGAGGGACCCAGAGGGAGCGAGGAACACAGAGAGAGCGAATGACACAGAGAGTGAGGGACACAGAGAGCGAGGGACACAGAGAGCAAGGGACACAGAGAGTGAGGGACACAGAGAGAGTGAGGGACCCAGAGGGAGCGAGGGACCCAGAGAGAGCGAGGGACGCAGAGAGCGCGAGGGACACAGAGAGTGTGGGACACAGAGAGAGTGAGGGGCACAGAGAGCTAGGGACACAGAGAGCAAGGGACACAGAAAGTGAGGGACACAGAGAGAGTGAGGGACCCAGAGGGAGCGAGGGACCCAGAGAGAGCGAGGGACGCAGAGAGCGCGAGGGACACAGAGAGTGAGGGACACAGAGAGAGTGAGGGGCACAGAGAGTGAGGGACACAGAGAGAGAGGGACACACAGAGAGAGCGAGAGACACAGAGAGTGAGGGACACAGAGAGAGTGAGGGACACAGAGAGCGAGGGTCACAGAGAGCAAGGGACACAGAGAGCGAGGGACACTTAGAGAGTGAAGGATACAGAGACTGAGAGACACACTGAGAGAGTGTGGGACACAGAGAGCGAGTGACACAGAGAGCGCGACGGGCACAGAGAGCGCGAGGGACACAGAGAGTGAGGGACACAGAGAGAGAGCGAGGGACACAGAGAGCGAGCGACACAGAGAGCGAGGGACACACAGAGAGAGCGAGGGACACAGACAGAGCAAGGGACACAGAGAGAGTGAGGGACACAGAATGTGAGGAACACAGAGAGCGAGGGGCACAGAGAGAGCGAGGGACACAGAGAGAGCGAGGGACACACAGAGAGAGTGAGGGACACAGAATGTGAGGAACACAGAGAGCGAGGGGCACAGAGAGAGCGAGGGACACAGACAGAGCGAGGGACACAGAGAGAGCGAGGGACACAGAGAGAGCGAGGGACACAGAGAGAGTGAGGGACACAGAGAGAGTGAGGGACAGAGAGAGAGTGAGGGACACAGAGCGAGGGTCACAGACAGAGCGAGGGACACAGACAGAGCGAGGGACACAGTGAGAGCGAGGGACACACAGAAAGGGAGGGACACAGAGAGCAAGGGACACAGAGAGTGAGGGACACAGAGAGAGAGCAAGGGACACAGAGATAGCGAGGGACACAGAGAGTGAGGGACACACAGACAGAGCCATGGACACAGAGATAGCGAGGGACACAGAGAGCGAGGGACACACAGAGAGAGTGTGGGACACAGAGAGAGTGAGAGACTAAGAGAGACTGAGGGACACAAGGAGAGCGAGGGACACAGAGAGAGCGAATGACACAGAGAGCGAGGGACACAGAGAGCAAGGGACACAGAAAGTGAGGGACACAGAGAGAGTGAGGGACACAGAGAGAGTGAGGGACCCAGAGGGAGCGAGGGACGCAGAGAGCGCGAGGGACACAGAGAGTGAGGGACACAGAGAGAGTGAGGGGCACAGAGAGAGAGGGACACAGAGAGCGAGGGACACAGAGAGCGAGGGACACAGAGAGCGAGGGACACACAGAGATAGCGAGGGACACAGAGAGTGAGGGACACAGAGAGAGCGAGGGACACACAGAGAGAGTGAGGGACACAGAGAGCGAGGGACACAGAGAGCGAGGGACACAGAGAGCGAGGGACACAGAGAGAGCGAGGGACACAGAGAGCGAGGGACACAGAGAGACTGAGGGACACAAGGAGAGCGAGGAACACAGAGAGAGCGAATGACACAGAGAGCGAGGGACACAGAGAGCAAGGGACACAGAGAGCGAGGGACACAGAGAGAGTGAGGGACCCAGAGGGAGCGAATGACACAGAGAGCGACGGACACAGAGAGCGAGGGACACAGAGAGCGAGGGACACAGAGAGTGAGGGACACAGAGAGCGAGGGACACAGAGAGTGAGAGACACAGAGAGTGAGGGACCCAGAGGGAGCGAGGGACCCAGAGAGAGCGAGGGACGCAGAGAGCGCGAGGGACACAGAGAGTGAGGGACACAGAGAGAGTGAGGGGCACAGAGAGTGAGGGACACAGAGAGCGAGGGACACACAGAGAGAGCGAGAGACACAGAGAGTGAGGGACACAGAGAGAGTGAGGGACACAGAGAGCGAGGGTCACAGAGAGCAAGGGACACAGAGAGCGAGGGACACTTAGAGAGTGAAGGATACAGAGAGTGAGAGACACACTGAGAGAGTGTGGGACACAGAGAGCGAGTGACACAGAGAGCGCGAGGGACACAGAGAGCGCGAGGGACACAGAGAGAGTGAGGGACACAGAGAGCGAGGGACACAGAGAGAGAGCGAGGGACACAGAGAGCGAGCGACACAGAGAGCGCGAGGGACACAGAGAGCGCGAGGGACACAGAGAGCGCGAGGGACACAGAGAGCGAGGGACACAGAGAGAGAGCGAGGGACACAGAGAGCGAGCGACACAGAGAGCGAGGGACACACAGAGAGAGCGAGGGACACAGACAGAGCAAGGGACACAGAGAGAGTGAGGGACACAGAGAGCGCGAGTGACACAGAAAGAGCGAGGACACAGAGAGCGAGAGACACAGAGAGCGAGGGACAAACAGAGAGAGCAGGGACACAGAGAGCGAGGGTCACACAGAGAGAGTGTGGGGCACAGAGAGAGTGAGAGACACAGAGAGACTGAGGGACACAAGGAGAGCGAGGAACACAGAGAGCGAGGGACACAGAGAGAGTGAGGGACACAGAGAGTGAGGGACACAGAGAGCGAGGGACACACAGAGAGAGCGAGAGACACAGAGATCGAGTGACACAGAGAGCGCGACGGGCACAGAGAGCGCGAGGGACACAGAGAGCGAGGGGCACAGAGAGAGCGAGGGACACAGAGAGAGTGAGGGACACAGAGAGAGCGAGGGACCCAGAGAGAGCGAGGGAGACACAGAGAGAGCGAGGGACGCAGAGAGAGACTGAGGGACACAGAATGTGAGGAACACAGAGAGCGAGGGAAACAGAGAGAGCGAGGGACACAGAGAGCGAGGGACACACAGAGAGAGTGAGGGACACAGAGAGTGAGGGACACAGAGAGTGAGGGACACAGAGAGAGTGAGGGACACAGAGAGTGAGGGAAACAGAGTGAGTGTGGGACACAGTGTGTGAGGGACACAGAGAACGAGGGACACACAGAGAGACTGAGGGACACAGAATGTGAGGAACACAGAGAGCGAGGGGCACAGAGAGAGCGAGGGACACAGACAGAGCGAGGGACACAGAGAGAGCGAGGGACACAGAGAGAGCGAGGGACACAGAGAGAGTGAGGGACACAGAGAGAGTGAGGGACAGAGAGAGAGTGAGGGACACAGAGCGAGGGTCACAGACAGAGCGAGGGACACAGACAGAGCGAGGGACACAGTGAGAGCGAGGGACACACAGAAAGGGAGGGACACAGAGAGCAAGGGACACAGAGAGTGAGGGACACAGAGAGAGAGCAAGGGACACAGAGATAGCGAGGGACACAGAGAGTGAGGGACACACAGACAGAGCCATGGACACAGAGATAGCGAGGGACACAGAGAGCGAGGGACACACAGAGAGAGTGTGGGACACAGAGAGAGTGAGAGACACAGAGAGACTGAGGGACACAAGGAGAGCGAGGGACACAGAGAGAGCGAATGACACAGAGAGCGAGGGACACAGAGAGCAAGGGACACAGAAAGTGAGGGACACAGAGAGAGTGAGGGACACAGAGAGAGTGAGGGACCCAGAGGGAGCGAGGGACGCAGAGAGCGCGAGGGACACAGAGAGTGAGGGACACAGAGAGAGTGAGGGGCACAGAGAGAGAGGGACACAGAGAGCGAGGGACACAGAGAGCGAGGGACACAGAGAGCGAGGGACACACAGAGATAGCGAGGGACACAGAGAGTGAGGGACACAGAGAGAGCGAGGGACACACAGAGAGAGTGAGGGACACAGAGAGCGAGGGACACAGAGAGCGAGGGACACAGAGAGCGAGGGACACAGAGAGAGCGAGGGACACAGAGAGCGAGGGACACAGAGAGAGTGGGGGACACAGAGAGACTGAGGGACACAAGGAGAGCGAGGAACACAGAGAGAGCGAATGACACAGAGAGCGAGGGACACAGAGAGCGAGGGACACAGAGAGTGAGGGACACAGGGAGCGAGGGACACAGAGAGAGTGAGGGACCCAGAGGGAGCGAATGACACAGAGAGCGACGGACACAGAGAGCGAGGGACACAGAGAGCGAGGGACACAGAGAGTGTGGGACACAGAGAGTGAGGGACACAGAGAGTGAGGGACACAGAGAGAGTGAGGGACCCAGAGGGAGCGAGGGACACAGTGAGTGAGGGACACAGAGAGAGTGAGGGGCACAGAGAGTGAGGGACACAGAGAGCGAGGGACACACAGAGAGAGCGAGAGACACAGAGAGTGAGGGACACAGAGAGAGTGAGGGACACAGAGAGAGCGAGGGACGCAGAGAGCGCGAGGGACGCAGAGAGCGCGAGGGACACAGAGAGTGAGGGACACAGAGAGAGTGAGGGGCACAGAGAGTGAGGGACACAGAGAGCGAGGGACACACAGAGAGAGCGAGAGACACAGAGAGTGAGGGACACAGAGAGAGTGAGGGACACAGAGAGCGAGGGTCACAGAGAGCAAGGGACACAGAGAGCGAGGGACACTTAGAGAGTGAAGGATACAGAGAGTGAGAGACACACTGAGAGAGTGTGGGACACAGAGAGCGAGTGACACAGAGAGCGCGACGGGCACAGAGAGCGCGAGGGACACAGAGAGCGAGGGACACAGAGAGAGAGCGAGGGACACAGAGAGCGAGCGACACAGAGAGCGAGGGACACACAGAGAGAGCGAGGGACACAGACAGAGCAAGGGACACAGAGAGAGTGAGGGACACAGAGAGCGCGAGTGGCACAGAAAGAGCGAGGACACAGAGAGCGAGAGACACAGAGAGCGAGGGACAAACAGAGAGAGCGAGGGACACAGAGAGCGAGGGTCACACAGAGAGAGTGTGGGACACAGAGAGAGTGAGAGACACAGAGAGACTGAGGGACACAAGGAGAGCGAGGAACACAGAGAGCGAGGGACACAGAGAGAGTGAGGGACACAGAGAGTGAGGAACACAGAGAGTGAGGGACACAGAATGTGAGGAACACAGAGAGCGAGGGAAACAGAGAGAGCGAGGGACACAGAGAGCGAGGGACACAGAGAGAGTGAGGGACACAGAGAGTGAGGAACACAGAGAGTGAGGGACACAGAGAGTGAGGAACACAGAGAGTGTGGGACACAGACAGAGCGAGGGACACAGAGAGCGAGGGACACACAGAGAGAGTGAGGGACACAGAGAGTGAGGGACACAGAGAGTGAGGGACACAGAGAGAGTGAGGGACACAGAGAGAGTGAGGGACACAGAGAGTGAGGAACACAGAGAGTGAGGGACACAGAGAGTGAGGAACACAGAGAGTGTGGGACACAGTGTGTGAGGGACACAGAGAACGAGGGACACACAGAGAGACTGAGGGACACAGAATGTGAGGAACACAGAGAGCGAGGGGCACAGAGAGAGCGAGGGACACAGACAGAGCGAGGGACACAGAGAGAGCGAGGGACACAGAGAGAGTGAGGGACAGAGAGAGAGTGAGGGACACAGAGCGAGGGTCACAGACAGAGCGAGGGACACAGACAGAGCGAGGGACACAGTGAGAGCGAGGGACACACAGAAAGGGAGGGACACAGAGAGAGTGAGGGACACAGAGAGCGCGAGTGACACAGAGAGAGCGAGGACACAGAGAGCGAGGGACACAGAGAGCGAGGGACACACAGAGATAGCGATGGACACAGAGAGTGAGGGACACACAGAGAGAGTGTGGGACACAGAGAGAGTGAATGACACAGAGAGAGAGTGTGGGACACAGAGAGTGAGGGACACACAGACAGAGCCATGGACACAGAGAGAGCGAGGGACACAGAGAGCGAGGGACACACAGAGAGAGCGAGGGACACAGAGAGCGAGGGACACACAGTGAGAGTGAGAGACACAGAGAGAGTGAGGGACACAGAGAGCGAGGGACACAGAGAGCGAGGGACACAGAGAGTGAGGGACACAGATAGAGTGAGGGACCCAGAGGGAGCGAGGGGCCCAGAGAGAGCGAGGGACGCAGAGAGAGCGAGGGACACAGAGAGTGAGGGACACAGAGAGAGTGAGGGGCACAGAGAGTGAGGGACACAGAGAGCGAGGGACCCACAGAGAGAGCGAGAGACACAGAGAGTGAGGGACACAGAGAGAGTGAGGGACACAGAGAGCGAGGGTCACAGAGAGCAAGGGACACAGAGAGTGAGGGACACTTAGAGAGTGAAGGATACAGAGAGTGAGGGACACACTGAGAGAGTGTGGGACACAGAGAGCGAGGGTCACAGAGAGCAAAGGACACAGAGAGCGAGGGACACAAGGAGAGCGAGGAACACAGAGAGCGAGGGACACAGAGAGAGTGAGGGACACAGAGAGTGAGGAACACAGAGAGTGAGGGACACAGAATGTGAGGAACACAGAGAGCGAGGGAAACAGAGAGAGCGAGGGACACAGAGAGCGAGGGACACAGAGAGAGTGAGGGACACAGAGAGTGAGGAACACAGAGAGTGAGGGACACAGAGAGTGAGGAACACAGAGAGTGTGGGACACAGACAGAGCGAGGGACACAGAGAGCGAGGGACACACAGAGAGAGTGAGGGACACAGAGAGTGAGGGACACAGAGAGTGAGGGACACAGAGAGAGTGAGGGACACAGAGAGAGTGAGGGACACAGAGAGTGAGGAACACAGAGAGTGAGGGACACAGAGAGTGAGGAACACAGAGAGTGTGGGACACAGTGTGTGAGGGACACAGAGAACGAGGGACACACAGAGAGACTGAGGGACACAGAATGTGAGGAACACAGAGAGCGAGGGGCACAGAGAGAGCGAGGGACACAGACAGAGCGAGGGACACAGAGAGAGCGAGGGACACAGAGAGAGTGAGGGACAGAGAGAGAGTGAGGGACACAGAGCGAGGGTCACAGACAGAGCGAGGGACACAGACAGAGCGAGGGACACAGTGAGAGCGAGGGACACACAGAAAGGGAGGGACACAGAGAGAGTGAGGGACACAGAGAGCGCGAGTGACACAGAGAGAGCGAGGACACAGAGAGCGAGGGACACAGAGAGCGAGGGACACACAGAGATAGCGATGGACACAGAGAGTGAGGGACACACAGAGAGAGTGTGGGACACAGAGAGAGTGAATGACACAGAGAGAGAGTGTGGGACACAGAGAGTGAGGGACACACAGACAGAGCCATGGACACAGAGAGAGCGAGGGACACAGAGAGCGAGGGACACACAGAGAGAGCGAGGGACACAGAGAGCGAGGGACACACAGTGAGAGTGAGAGACACAGAGAGAGTGAGGGACACAGAGAGCGAGGGACACAGAGAGCGAGGGACACAGAGAGTGAGGGACACAGATAGAGTGAGGGACCCAGAGGGAGCGAGGGGCCCAGAGAGAGCGAGGGACGCAGAGAGAGCGAGGGACACAGAGAGTGAGGGACACAGAGAGAGTGAGGGGCACAGAGAGTGAGGGACACAGAGAGCGAGGGACCCACAGAGAGAGCGAGAGACACAGAGAGTGAGGGACACAGAGAGAGTGAGGGACACAGAGAGCGAGGGTCACAGAGAGCAAGGGACACAGAGAGTGAGGGACACTTAGAGAGTGAAGGATACAGAGAGTGAGGGACACACTGAGAGAGTGTGGGACACAGAGATCGAGGGACACAGAGAGCGAGGGACACAGAGAGCGAGGGACACACAGAGATAGCGAGGGACACAGAGAGTGAGGGACACACAGAGAGAGTGTGGGACACAGAGAGAGTGAGTGACACAGAGAGAGAGTGTGGGGCACAGAGAGTGAGGGACACACAGAGAGAGCGAGGGACACAGAGAGCGAGAGACACACAGAGAGAGTGTGGGACACAGAGAGAGTGAGAGACACAGAGAGGCTGAGGGACACAAGGAGAGCCAGGAACACAGAGAGAGCGAATGACACAGAGAGCGAGGGACACAGAGAGCAAGGGACACAGAGAGTGAGGGACACAGAGAGAGTGAGGGAGCCAGAGGGAGCGAGGGACCCAGAGAGAGCGAGGGACGCAGAGAGCGCGAGGGACACAGAGAGTGAGGGACACAGAGAGAGTGAGGGGCACAGAGAGTGAGGGACACAGAGAGCGAGGGACGCACAGAGAGAGCGAGAGACACAGAGAGCGAGGGACAAACAGAGAGAGCGAGGGACACAGAGAGCGAGGGACACACAGAGAGAGTGTGGGACACAGAGAGAGTGAGAGACACAGAGAGTGAGGGACACAGAGAGAGTGAGGGACACAGAGAGCGAGGGTCACAGAGAGCAAAGGACACAGAGAGCGAGGGACACACAGAGAGAGCGAGGGACACAGAGAGCGAGGGACACACAGAGAGAGTGTGGGACACAGAGAGAGTGAGAGACACAGAGAGACTGAGGGACACAAGGAGAGCGAGCAACACAGAGAGAGCGAATGACACAGAGAGCGAGGGACACAGAGAGCGAGGGACACAGAGAGAGCGAATGCCACAGAGAGCGAGGGACACAGAGAGAGCGAATGCCACAGAGAGCGAGGGACACAGAGAGCAAGGGACACAGAAAGTGAGGGGCACAGAGAGAGTGAGGGACCCAGAGGGAGCGAGGGACCCAGAGAGAGCGAGGGACGCAGAGAGCGCGAGGGACACAGAGAGTGAGGGACACAGAGAGAGTGAGGGGCACAGAGAGTGAGGGACACAGAGAGCGAGGGACACACAGAGAGAGCGAGAGACACAGAGAGTGAGGGACACAGAGAGAGTGAGGGACACAGAGATCGAGTGACACAGAGAGCGCGAGTGGCACAGAGAGCGCGAGGGACACAGAGAGTGAGGGACACAGAGAGAGTGAGGGGCACAGAGAGTGAGGGACACAGAGAGCGAGGGACACACAGAGAGAGCGAGAGACACAGAGAGTGAGGGACACAGAGAGAGTGAGGGACACAGAGAGCGAGGGTCACAGAGAGCAAGGGACACAGAGAGTGAGGGACACTTAGAGAGTGAAGGATACAGAGAGTGAGGGACACACTGAGAGAGTGTGGGACACAGAGATCGAGTGACACAGAGAGCGCGAGTGGCACAGAGAGCGCGAGGGACACAGAGAGCGAGGGACACAGAGAGAGAGCGAGGGACACAGAGAGCGAGCGACACAGAGAGCGAGGGACACACAGAGAGAGCGAGGGAGACTGACAGAGCAAGGGACACAGAGAGAGTGAGGGACACAGAATGTGAGGAACACAGAGAGCGAGGGAAACAGAGAGAGCGAGGGAAACTGAGAGAGCGAGGGACACAGAGAGAGTGAGGGACACAGAGAGAGTGAGGGACAGAGAGAGAGTGAGGGACACAGAGCGAGGGTCACAGACAGAGCGAGGGACACAGACAGAGCGAGGGACACAGAGAGTGAGGGACACAGAGAGCACGAGTGACACAGAGAGAGCGAGGGACACAGAGAGTGAGGGACACAGAGAGAGTGAGGGGCACAGAGAGTGAGGGACACAGAGAGAGTGAGGGACACAGAGAGCGAGGGTCACAGAGAGCAAGGGACACAGAGAGTGAGGGACACTTAGAGAGTGAAGGATACAGAGAGTGAGGGACACACAGAGAGAGTGAGGGACACAGAGAGTGTGGAACACAGAGAGCGAGGGACACAGAGAGCGAGGGACACAGAGAGAGCGAGGGACACAGAGAGAGTGAGGGACACAGAGAGAGTGAGGGACAGAGAGAGAGTGAGGGACACAGAGCGAGGGTCACAGACAGAGCGAGGGACACAGACAGAGCGAGGGACACAGTGAGAGCGAGGGACACACAGAAAGGGAGGGACACAGAGAGTGAGGGACACAGAGAGCACGAGTGACACAGAGAGAGCGAGGGACACAGAGAGTGAGGGACACAGAGAGAGTGAGGGGCACAGAGAGTGAGGGACACAGAGAGAGTGAGGGACACAGAGAGCGAGGGTCACAGAGAGCAAGGGACACAGAGAGTGAGGGACACTTAGAGAGTGAAGGATACAGAGAGTGAGGGACACACTGAGAGAGTGTGGGACACAGAGATCGAGTGACACAGAGAGCGCGACGGGCACAGAGAGCGCGAGGGACACAGAGAGCGAGGGACACAGAGAGAGAGCGAGGGACACAGAGAGCGAGGGACACAGAGAGCGAGGGACACACAGAGATAGCGAGGGACACAGAGAGTGAGGGACACACAGAGAGAGTGTGGGACACAGAGAGAGTGAATGACACAGAGAGAGAGTGTGGGACACAGAGAGTGAGGGACACACAGACAGAGCCATGGACACAGAGAGAGCGAGGGACACAGAGAGCGAGGGACACACAGAGAGAGCGAGGGACACAGAGAGCGAGGGACACACAGAGAGAGTGTGGGACACAGAGAGATTGAGAGACACAGAGAGAGTGAGGGACACAGAGAGCGAGGGACACAGAGAGCGAGGGACACAGAGAGTGAGGGACACAGATAGAGTGAGGGACCCAGAGGGAGCGAGGGGCCCAGAGAGAGCGAGGGACGCAGAGAGTGCGAGGGACACAGAGAGTGAGGGACACAGAGAGAGTGAGGGGCAGAGAGAGTGAGGGACACAGAGAGCGAGGGACACAGAGAGCGAGGGACACAGAAAGAGTCAGGGACACAGAGAGTGAGGGCCACAGAGAGAGTGAGGGACAGAGAGTGAGTGAGGGACACAGAGAGAGTGAGGGTCACAGAGAGTGAGGAACACAGAGAGTGAGGGACACAGAGAGAGTGAGGGACACCGAGAGTGAGCGACACAGGGAGAGCGAGGGACACAGAGAGATGGAGGGACACAGAGAGAGCGAGGGACACAGAGAGCGAGGGACACAGAGAGAGCAAGGGACACAGAGAGAGTGAGGGACACGGAGAGTGAGCGACAAAGGGAGAGCGAGGGACACAGAGAGTGTGGGACACAGAGAGCGAGGGACACAGAGTGTGAGGGACACAGAGAGTGAGGGACACAGAGAGTGTGGGACACAGAGAGTGTGGGACACAGAGAGCGAGGGACACAGAGAGCGAGTAGCACAGAGCATGAGGGACACAAAGAGTGAGGGACACAGAGAGCGAGGGACACAAAGGGCAAGGGACACAGAGAGTGTCGGACACAGAGAGTGTGGGACACAGAGAGCGAGGGACACAGAGAGAGCGAAGGACACAGAGAGTGCGAGGGACACAGAGAGTGAGGGACACAGAGAGCGAGGGACACAGAGAGAGCGAGGGACACACAGAGAGCGAGGGACACAGAGAGAGCGAGGGACACACAGAGAGCGAGGGACACAGAGAGAGTGAGGGGCAGAGAGAGAGCAAGGGACACAGAGAGCCAGGGACACAGAGAGAGCGAGAGACACACAGCGAGCGAGGGACACAGAGAGAGCGAGGGGCAGAGAGAACGAGGGACACAGAGAGCGAGGGACACAGAGAGAGCGAGGGACACAGAGAGTGAGGGACACAGAGAGAGTGAGGGGTACAGAGAGTGAGGGACACAGAGAGAGTGAGGGACACAGAGAGCGAGGGACACAGAGAGAACGAGAGACACAGAGAGTGAGGGACACAGAGAGTGAGGGCCACAGAGAGAGTGAGGGACAGAGAGTGAGTGAGGGACACAGAGAGAGTGAGGGTCACAGAGAGTGAGGAACACAGACAGTGAGGGACACAGAGAGAGTGAGGGACACCGAGAGTGAGCGACACAGGGAGAGCGAGGGACACAGAGAGATGGAGGGACACAGAGAGAGCGAGGGACACAGAGAGCGAGGGACACAGAGAGAGCAAGGGACACAGAGAGAGTGAGGGACACGGAGAGTGAGCGACAAAGGGAGAGCGAGGGACACAGAGAGTGTGGGACACAGAGAGCGAGGGACACAGAGTGTGAGGGACACAGAGAGTGAGGGACACAGAGAGTGTGGGACACAGAGAGTGTGGGACTCAGAGAGCGAGGGACACAGAGAGCGAGTAGCACAGAGCATGAGGGACACAAAGAGTGAGGGACACAGAGAGCGAGGGACACAAAGGGCAAGGGTCACAGAGAGTGTCGGACACAGAGAGTGTGGGACACAGAGAGCGAGGGACACAGAGAGAGCGAAGGACACAGAGAGTGAGGGACACAGAGAGCGAGGGACACAGAGAGAGCGAGGGACACACAGAGAGCGAGGGACACAGAGAGAGCGAGGGACACACAGAGAGCGAGGGACACAGAGAGAGCGAGGGGCAGAGAGAGAGCAAGGGACACAGAGAGCCAGGGACACAGAGAGAGTGAGAGACACACAGCGAGCGAGGGACACAGAGAGAGCGAGGGGCAGAGAGAACGAGGGACACAGAGAGCGAGGGACACAGAGAGAGCGAGGGACACAGAGAGCGAGGGACACAGAGAGCGAAGGACACAGAGAGCACGAGTGACACAGAGAGCGCGAGGATCACAGAGAGTGCGAGCGACACAGACACCGGGAGGGACACAGAGAGCGCGAGCGACACAGACACCGGGAGGGACACAGAGACCGCGAGGGACAGAGAGAGAGTGGGCGACACAGAGAGAGCGAGGGTCACAGAGAGCAAGGGACACAGAGAGCGAGGGACACTTAGAGAGTGAAGGATTCAGAGAGTGAGGGACACACTGAGAGAGTGTGGGACACAGAGAGCGAGTGACACAGAGAGCGCTAGGGACACAGAGAGCGCGAGGGACACAGAGAGCGAGGGACACAGAGAGTGCGGAACACAGAGAGAGTGAGGGACACAGAGAGAGCGAGGGACACAGAGAGAGCGAGGGACACAGAGAGCGAGGGACACAGAGAGAGCGAGGGACATAGAGAGCGAGGGACGCACAGAGAGAGCGAGGGACACAGAGAGTGTGGAAAACAGAGAGTGAGGGGCACAGAGAGAGTGAGGGACACAGAGAGTGAAGAACACAGAGAACGAGGGACACAGAGAGAGCGAGGGACACAGAGCACGAGGGACACAGAGAGAGAGAGGGACACAGAGAGCGCGAGGGACACAGAGAACGAGGGACACAGAGAGAGCGAGGGACACAGAGCGCGAGGGACACAGAGAGCGAGCGACACAGAGAGTGTGGGGCACAGAGAGCGAGGGACACAGAGAGAGCGAGGGACACAGAGAGCACGAGGGACACAGAGAGTTTGGGACACAGAGAGCTAGGGACACAGAGAACGACGGACACAGAGAGCGAGGGACACAGAGAGCGAGCGACACAGAGAGTGTGGGACACAGAGAGCGAGGGACACAGAGAGAGCGAGGGACACAGAGAGCGCGAGGGACACAGAGAGCGCGAGGGACACAGAGAGTTTGGGATACAGGAGCTAGGGTCACAGAGAACGAGGGACACAGAGAACGAGAGGCACCGAGAGCGAGTAACACAGAGCACGAGGGACACAGAGAGAGCGAGGGACACAGAGAACACGAGGGACACAGAGAGTGAGGGACACAGAGCACGAGGGACACAGAGAGAGCGAGGGACACAGAGCACGAGGGACACAGAGAGAGCGAGGGACACAGAGAGCGCGAGGGGCACAGAGAGAGTGGGGGACACAGAGAGAGCGAGGGTCACAGAGAGCAAGGGACACAGAGAGCGAGGGACACAGAGAGCGAGGGACACACAGAGAGAGCGAGGGACACAGAGAGCGAGGGACACAGAGAGCGAGGGACACACAGAGAGAGTGAGGGACACAGAGAGTGAGGAACACTGAGAGCGAGGGAAACAGAGAGAGCGAGGGAAACAGAGAGAGCGAGGGACACAGAGAGAGCGAGGGACGCAGAGAGTGAGGGACACAGAGAGCGAGGGACACAGAGAGAGAGCGAGGGACACAGAGAGCGAGCGACACAGAGAGCGAGGGACACACAGAGAGAATGAGGGACACAGAGAGTGAGGAACACTGAGAGCGAGGGAAACAGAGAGAGCGAGGGACACAGAGAGCAAGGGAACCTTAGAGAGTGAAGGATATAGAGAGTGAGGGACACACTGAGAGAGTGTGGGACACAGAGAGCGAGTGACACAGAGAGCGAGGGACACAGAGAGTGTGGAACACAGAGAGAGTGAGGGACACAGAGAGAGCGAGGGACACAGAGAGAGCGAGGGACACAGAGAGCGAGGGACACAGAGAGTGTGGAACACAGAGAGAGTGAGGGACACAGAGAGAGCGAGGGACACAGAGAGAGCGAGGGACGCAGAGAGCGAGGGACACAGAGAGCGAGGAACACAGAGAGAGAGCGAGGGACATAGAGAGAGCGAGGGACACAGAGAGCGCGAGGGACACAGAGAGCGAGGGACACAGAGAGTGTGGAACACAGAGAGAGTGAGGGACACAGAGAGAGCGAGGGACACAGAGAGAGCGAGGGACACAGAGAGTGAGGGACACAGAGAGCGAGGGACACACAGAGAGAGCGAGGGACACAGAGAGAGCGAGGGACACAGAGAGCGCGAGGGACACAGAGAGCGAGGGACACAGAGAGTGTGGAACACAGAGAGAGTGAGGGACAGAGAGAGAGCGAGGGACACAGAGAGAGCGAGGGACACAGAGAGTGAGGGACACAGAGAGCGAGGGACACACAGAGAGAGCGAGGGACACAGAGAGAGCAAGGGACACAGAGAGCTAGGGACACAGAGAACGACGGACACAGAGAGCGAGGGACACAGAGAGCGAGCGACGCAGAGAGTGTGGGACACAGAGAGCGAGGGACACAGAGAGAGCGAGGGACACAGAGAGCGCGAGGGACACAGAGAGTTTGGGATACAGGAGCTAGGGTCACAGAGAACGAGGGACACAGAGAACGAGAGACACCGAGAGCGAGTAACACAGAGCACGAGGGACACAGAGAGAGCGAGGGACACAGAGAACGCGAGGGACACAGAGAGTGAGGGACACAGAGAACGAGGGACACAGAGAGAGCGAGGGACACAGAGCACGAGGGACACAGAGAGAGCGAGGGACACAGAGAGCGCGAGGGGCACAGAGAGAGTGGGGGACACAGAGAGAGCGAGGGTCACAGAGAGCAAGGGACACAGAGAGCGAGGGACACAGAGAGCGAGGGACACACAGAGAGAGCGAGGGACACAGAGCGAGGGACACAGAGAGCGAGGGACACACAGAGAGAATGAGGGACACAGAGAGTGAGAAACACTGAGAGCGAGGGAAACAGAGAGAGCGAGGGACACAGAGAGCAAGGGAACCTTAGAGAGTGAAGGATATAGAGAGTGAGGGACACACTGAGAGAGTGTGGGACACAGAGAGCGAGTGACACAGAGAGCGAGGGACACAGAGAGTGTGGAACACAGAGAGAGTGAGGGACACAGAGAGAGCGAGGGACACAGAGAGAGCGAGGGACACAGAGAGCTAGGGACACAGAGAGTGTGGAACACAGAGAGAGTGAGGGACACAGAGAGAGCGAGGGACACAGAGAGTGAGGGACACAGAGAGCGAGGAACACAGAGAGAGAGCGAGGGACACAGAGAGAGCGAGGGACACAGAGAGCGCGAGGGACACAGAGAGCGAGGGACACAGAGAGTGTGGAACACAGAGAGAGTGAGGGACACAGAGAGAGCGAGGGACAAAGAGAGAGCGAGGGACAGAGAGAGTGAGGGACACAGAGAGCGAGGGACACACAGAGAGAGCGAGGGACACAGAGAGAGCAAGGGACACAGAGAGCGCGAGGGACACAGAGAGCGAGGGACACAGAGAGTGTGGACCACAGAGAGAGTGAGGGACAGAGAGAGAGCGAGGGACACAGAGAGAGCGAGGGACACAGAGAGTGAGGGACACAGAGAGCGAGGGACACACAGAGAGAGCGAGGCACACAGAGAGAGCGAGGGACACAGAGAGAGCAGGGACGCACAGAGAGAACGAGGGACACAGAGAGCGAGGGACACAGAGAGCGAGGGACACAGTGAGTGAGGGGCACAGAGAGAGTGAGGGACACAGAGAGTGAGGAACACAGAGAGCGAGGGAAACAGAGAGAGCGAGGGACACAGAGAGCGAGGGACACACAGAGAGAGTGAGTGACACAGAGTGTGTGGAACACAGAGAGCGAGGGACACAGAGAGAGCGAGGGACACACAGAGAGAGCGAGGGACACAGAGAGCGAGGGAAACACAGAGAGAGTGAGGGACACACAGAGAGAGCGAGGGACACAGAGAGAGCGAGGGACACAGAGAGCGCGAGGGACACAGAGAGCGAGGGACACAGAGAGTGTGGAACACAGAGAGAGTGAGGGACAGAGAGAGAGCGAAGGACACAGAGAGAGCGAGGGACACAGAGAGTGAGGGACACAGAGAGCGAGGGACACACAGAGAGAGCGAGGGACACAGAGAGAGCAAGGGACACAGAGAGCTAGGGACACAGAGAACGACGGACACAGAGAGCGAGGGACACAGAGAGCGAGCGACACAGAGAGTGTGGGACACAGAGAGCGAGGGACACAGAGAGAGCGAGGGACACAGAGAGCGCGAGGGACACAGAGAGTTTGGGATACAGGAGCTAGGGTCACAGAGAACGAGGGACACAGAGAACGAGAGACACCGAGAGCGAGTAACACAGAGCACGAGGGACACAGAGAGAGCGAGGGACACAGAGAACGCGAGGGACACAGAGAGTGAGGGACACAGAGAACGAGGGACACAGAGAGAGCGAGGGACACAGAGCACGAGGGACACAGAGAGAGCGAGGGACACAGAGAGCGCGAGGGGCACAGAGAGAGTGGGGGACACAGAGAGAGCGAGGGTCACAGAGAGCAAGGGACACAGAGAGCGAGGGACACAGAGAGCGAGGGACACACAGAGAGAATGAGGGACACAGAGAGTGAGAAACACTGAGAGCGAGGGAAACAGAGAGAGCGAGGGACACAGAGAGCAAGGGAACCTTAGAGAGTGAAGGATATAGAGAGTGAGGGACACACTGAGAGAGTGTGGGACACAGAGAGCGAGTGACACAGAGAGCGAGGGACACAGAGAGTGTGGAACACAGAGAGAGTGAGGGACACAGAGAGAGCGAGGGACACAGAGAGAGCGAGGGACACAGAGAGCTAGGGACACAGAGAGTGTGGAACACAGAGAGAGTGAGGGACACAGAGAGAGCGAGGGACACAGAGAGTGAGGGACACAGAGAGCGAGGAACACAGAGAGAGAGCGAGGGACACAGAGAGAGCGAGGGACACAGAGAGCGCGAGGGACACAGAGAGCGAGGGACACAGAGAGTGTGGAACACAGAGAGAGTGAGGGACACAGAGAGAGCGAGGGACAAAGAGAGAGCGAGGGACAGAGAGAGTGAGGGACACAGAGAGCGAGGGACACACAGAGAGAGCGAGGGACACAGAGAGAGCGAGGGACACAGAGAGCGCGAGGGACACAGAGAGCGAGGGACACAGAGAGTGTGGAACACAGAGAGAGTGAGGGACAGAGAGAGAGCGAGGGACACAGAGAGAGCGAGGGACACAGAGAGTGAGGGACACAGAGAGCGAGGGACACACAGAGAGAGCGAGGCACACAGAGAGAGCGAGGGACACAGAGAGAGCAGGGACGCACAGAGAGAACGAGGGACACAGAGAGCGAGGGACACAGAGAGCGAGGGACACAGAGAGTGAGGGGCACAGAGAGAGTGAGGGACACAGAGAGTGAGGAACACAGAGAGCGAGGGAAACAGAGAGAGCGAGGGACACAGAGAGCGAGGGACACACAGAGAGAGTGAGTGACACAGAGTGTGTGGAACACAGAGAGCGAGGGACACAGAGAGAGCGAGGGACACACAGAGAGAGCGAGGGACACAGAGAGCGAGGGAAACACAGAGAGAGTGAGGGACACAGAGAGTGAGGAACACAGAGAGCGAGGGAAACAGAGAGAGCGAGGGACACAGAGAGAGTGAGGGACACAGAGAGAGTGAGGGACACAGAGCGAGGGACACAGACAGAAAGGGAGGGACACAGGGAGAGTGAGGGACACAGAGAGCGCGAGTGACACAGTGAGAGCGAGGACACAGAGAGCGAGGGACACAGAGAGCGAGGGACACACAGACATAGCGAGGGACACAGAGAGTGAGGGACACACAGAGAGAGCGAGGGACACAGAGAGAGCAAGGGACACAGAGAGCTAGGGACACAGAGAACGACGGACACAGAGAGCGAGGGACACAGAGAGCGAGCGACACAGAGAGTGTGGGACACAGAGAGCGAGGGACACAGAGAGAGCGAGGGACACACAGAGAGCGAGGGACACAGAGAGCGCGAGGGACACAGAGAGTTTGGGATACAGGAGCTAGGGTCACAGAGAACGAGGGACACAGAGAACGAGAGACACCGAGAGCGAGTAACACAGAGCACGAGGGACACAGAGAGAGCGAGGGACACAGAGAACGCGAGGGACACAGAGAGTGAGGGACACAGAGAACGAGGGACACAGAGAGAGCGAGGGACACAGAGCACGAGGGACACAGAGAGAGCGAGGGACACAGAGAGCGCTAGGGGCACAGAAAGAGTGGGGGACACAGAGAGAGCGAGGGTCACAGAGAGCAAGGGACACAGAGAGCGAGGGACACAGAGAGCGAGGGACACACAGAGAGAGCGAGGGACACAGAGAGCGAGGGACACAGAGAGCGAGGGACACACAGAGAGAATGAGGGACACAGAGAGAGCGAGGGACACAGAGAACGCGAGGGACACAGAGAGTGAGGGACACAGAGAACGAGGGACACAGAGAGAGCGAGGGACACAGAGCACGAGGGACACAGAGAGAGCGAGGGACACAGAGAGCGCGAGGGGCACAGAGAGAGTGGGGGACACAGAGAGAGCGAGGGTCACAGAGAGCAAGGGAACCTTAGAGAGTGAAGGATATAGAGAGTGAGGAACACACTGAGAGAGTGTGGGACACAGAGAGCGAGTGACACAGAGAGCGAGGGACACAGAGAGTGTGGAACACAGAGAGAGTGAGGAACACAGAGAGAGCGAGGGACACAGAGAGAGTGAGGGACACAGAGAGAGTGAGGAACACAGAGAGAGCGAGGGACACAGAGAGCTAGGGACACAGAGAGTGTGGAACACAGAGAGAGTGAGGGACACAGAGAGAGCGAGGGACACAGAGAGTGAGGGACACAGAGAGCGAGGAACACAGAGAGAGAGAGCGAGGGACACAGAGAGCGCGAGGGACACAGAGAGTGAGGGACACAGAGAGAGTGTGGGACACAGAGAGTGTGGAACACAGAGAGAGTGAGGGACACAGAGAGAGCGAGGGACACAGAGAGAGCGAGGGACAGAGAGAGTGAGGGACACAGAGAGCGAGGGACACACAGAGAGAGCGAGGGACACAGAGAGAGCGAGGGACACAGAGAGCGCGAGGGACACAGAGAGCGAGGGACACAGAGAGTGTGGAACACAGAGAGAGTGAGGGACAG
Organism: Scyliorhinus torazame; assembly: GCF_047496885.1. Lineage (NCBI taxonomy): Eukaryota > Metazoa > Chordata > Chondrichthyes > Carcharhiniformes > Scyliorhinidae > Scyliorhinus > Scyliorhinus torazame. Next base: position 507,030 of record NW_027307817.1, read on the forward strand.
AGAGAGAGCGAGGGACACAGAGAGAGCGAGGGACACAGAGAGTGAGGGACACAGAGAGCGAGGGACACATAGAGAGAGCGAGGCACACAGAGAGAGCGAGGGACACAGAGAGAGCAGGGACGCACAGAGAGAACGAGGGACACAGAGAGCGAGGGACAGAGAGAGCGAGGGACACAGAGAGTGAGGGAAACAGAGAGCGAGGGAAACAGAGAGAGCGAGGGACACAGAGAGCGAGGGACACACAGAGAGAGTGAGTGACACAGAGTGTGTGGAACACAGAGAGCGAGGGACACAGAGAGAGCGAGGGACACAGAGAGAGCTAGGGACACAGAGAGAGTGAGGGACACAGAGAGAGTGGGGGACACACAGAGAGAGCGAGGGACACAGAGAGCGAGGGAAACACAGAGAGAGTGAGGGACACAGAGAGTGAGGAACACAGAGAGCGAGGGAAACAGAGAGAGCGAGGGACACAGAGAGAGTGAGGGACACAGAGAGAGTGAGGGACACAGAGCGAGGGACACAGACAGAGCGAGGGACACAGACAGAGCGAGGGACACAGAGAGAGCGAGGAACACACAGAAAGGGAGGGACACAGGGAGAGTGAGGGACACAGAGAGCGCGAGTGACACAGAGAGAGCGAGGACACAGAGAGCGAGGGACACAGAGAGCGAGGGACACACAGACATAGCGAGGGACACAGAGAGTGAGGGACACACAGAGAGAGTGTGGGACACAGAGAGAGTGAGTGACACAGAGAGAGAGTGAGGGACACACAGACAGAGCCAGGGACACAGACAGAGCGAGGGACACACAGAGAGAGCGAGGGACACAGAGAGCGAGGGACACACAGAGAGAGTGTGGGACACAGAGAGAGTGAGAGACACAGAGAGAGTGAGGGACACACAGAGAGCGAGGAACACAGAGAGAGCGAATGACACAGAGAGCGAGGGACACAGAGAGCGAGGGACACAGAGAGTGAGGGACACAGAGAGAGTGAGGGACCCAGAGGGAGCGAGGGACCCAGAGAGAGCGAGGGACGCAGAGAGCGTGAGGGACACAGAGAGTGAGGGACACAGAGAGAGTGAGGGGCACAGAGAGTGAGGGACACAGAGAGCGACGGACACACAGAGAGAGCGAGAGACACAGAGAGTGAGGGACACAGAGAGAGTGAGGGACACAGAGAGCGAGGGACATAGAGAGCGAGGGACACAGAAAGAGTCAGGGACACAGAGAGCGAGGGACACAGAAAGAGTCAGGGCCATAGAGAGAGTGAGGGACACAGAGTGAGTGAGGGACACAGAGAGAGTGAGGGTCACAGAGAGTGAGGGGCACAGAGAGAGTGAGGGACACAGAGAGTGAGGAACACAGAGAGTGAGGGACACAGAGAGAGTGAGGGACACCGAGAGTGAGCGACACAGGGAGAGCGAGCGGCACAGAGAGAGGGAGGGACACAGAGAGAGCGAGGGACACAGAGAGCGAGGGACACAGAGAGAGCAAGGGACACAGAAAGAGTGAGGGACACCGAGAGTGAGCGACACAGGGAGAGCGAGGGACACAGAGAGAGGGAGGGACACAGAGAGAGCGAGGGACACACAGAGCGAGGGACACAGAGAGTGTGGGACACAGAGAGCGAGGGACACAGAGAGCGAGTAGCACAGAGCATGAGGGACACAAAGAGTGAGGGACACAGAGAGCGAGGGACACAAAGGGCAAGGGACACAGAGAGTGTGGGACACAGAGAGCGAGGGACACAGAGAGAGCGAGGGACACAGAGAGAGCGAGGGACACAGAGAGCGAGGGACACAGAGAGAGCGAAGGACACAGAGAGTGCGAGGGACACAGAGAGTGAGGGGCACAGAGAGCGAGGGACACAGAGAGAGAGAGGGACACACAGAGAGCGAGGGACACAGAGAGAGCGAGGGACACACAGAGAGCGAGGGACACAGAGAGAGCGAGGGGCAGAGAGAGAGCGAGGGACACACAGTGAGCGAGGGACACAGAGAGAGCGCGGGACACAGAGAGTACGAGTGACACAGAGAGCGCGAGCGACACAGAGAGCGCGAGGGACACAGAGAGCGCGAGGGACACAGAGAGCGAGAGCGACACAGACACCGGGAGGGACACAGAGACCGCGAGGGACAGAGAGAGAGTGGGGGACACAGAGAGAGCGAGGGTCACAGAGAGCAAGGGACACAGAGAGCGAGGGACACTTAGAGAGTGAAGGATACAGAGAGTGAGGGACACACTGAGAGAGTGTGGGACACAGAGAGCGAGTGACACAGAGAGCGCGAGGGACACAGAGAGCGCGAGGGACACAGAGAGCGAGGGACACAGAGAGCGAGGGACACAGAGAGTGAGGGACACAGAGAGTGTGGAACACAGAGAGAGTGAGGGACACAGAGAGCGAGGGACACAGAGAGTGTGGAACACAGAGAGAGCGAGGGACACAGAGAGCGAGTGACACAGAGAGAGTGAGGGACACAGAGAGAGCGAGGAACACAGAGAGTGTGAGGGACACAGAGAGAGCGAGGGACACAGAGAGCGAGGGACACAGAGAGCGAGTGACACAGAGAGAGTGAGGGACACAGAGAGAGCGAGGGTCACAGAGAGCAAGGGTCACAGAGAGCAAGGGACACAGAGAGCGAGGGACACTTAGAGAGTGAAGGATACAGAGAGTGAGGGACACACTGAGAGAGTGTGGGACACAGAGAGCGAGTGACACAGAGAGCGCTAGGGACACAGAGAGCGAGTGACACAGAGAGAGTGAGGGACACAGAGAAAGCGAGGGACACAGAGAGCGAGGGACACAGAGAGCGAAGTACACTGAGAGCGAGGGACGCAGAGAGCGAGGGACACAGCGAGAGCGAGGGACACAAAGAGAGTGAGGGACACAGGGAGAGCGAGGGACACAGAGAGAGCGAGGGACACATGGAGGGAGAGGGACACAGGGAGAGCGATGGACACAGAGAGAGCGAGTGACACAGAGAGCAAGGGACACAGCGAGAGCGAGGGACACAGAGAGAGCGAGGGACACAGCGAGGGCCACAGCGAGAGCGAGGGACACAGAGAGAGCGATGGACACATGGAGCGAGAGGGACACAGAGCGAGCGAGGGACACAGAGAGAGCGAGGGACACATGGAGGGAGAGGGACACAGAGAGAGCGATGGACACAGAGAGAGCGAGGGACACAGAGAGCAAGGGACAGAGAGCAAGGGACACAGCGAGAGCGAGGGACAAAGAAAGAGAGCGAGAGACACAGCGAGAGCGAGGGACACAGCGAGAGCGAGGGACACAGCTAGAGCGAGGGACACAGAGAGAGCGAGGCACACATGGAGGAAGAGGGAAAGAGAGAGAGCGATGGACACAGAGAGAGCGAGGGACACAGAGAGAGCGAGGGACACAGAGAGTGAGGGACACAGAGAGAGCGAGGCACACATGGAGGAAGAGGGACAGAGAGAGAGCGATGGACACAGAGAGAGCGGGGGACACAGAGAGAGCGAGGGACACATGGAGGAAGAGGGACACAGAGAGAGCGAGGGACACAGAGAGAGCGAGGGACACAGCGAGAGCGAGGGACACAGCTAGAGCGAGGGACACAGAGAGAGCGAGGCACACATGGAGGAAGAGGGACAGAGAGAGAGCGATGGACACAGAGAGAGCGGGGGACACAGAGAGAGCGAGGGACACATGGAGGAAGAGGGACACAGAGAGAGCGAGGGACACAGAGAGAGCGAGGGACACAGAGAGAGCGAGGGACACATGGAGGAAGAGGGACACAGAGAGAGCGAGGGACACAGCGAGAGCGAGGGACACACAGAAAGGTAGGGACACAGACAGAGCGAGGGTCACAGACCGGGGGACTCAGACAGAGCGAGGGACACAGAGAGAGCGTGGGACACAGAGAGAGCGAGGGACACAGAGCGAGGGACTCAGACAGAGCGAGGGACACAGAGAGAGCGAGGGACACAGAGTGAGCGGGGGACACACAGAAAGGGAGGGAAACAGAGAGAGTGAGGGACACAGAGAGATCGAGGCACACAGAGAGAGCGAGGGACACAGAGAGAGCGAGGGACACAGAGTGAGCGAGGGACACACAGAAAGGGAGGGAAACAGAGAGAGTGAGGGACACAGAGAGAGTGAGGGACACAGAGAGCGAGGGACACAGAGAGCGAGGCACACAGAGAGAGCGAGGGATACAGAGAGCGAGGGACACAGAGAGCGAGGGACACAGAGAGAGAGCGAGGGACACAGACAGAGCCAGGGACACAGAGAGAACCAGGGACACAGAGAGCGAGGGTACCACACAGAGAGAGCGAGGGACACAGAGAATGAGGGACACAGAGAGCACGAGGGACACACAGAGAGAGTGAGGGACACAGAGAGTGAGGGACACAGAGAGCGAGGGACACAGAGAACGAGGCACACAGAGAGAGCGAGGGATACAGAGAGCGAGGGACACAGAGAGCGAGGGACACAGAGAGAGAGCGAGGGACACAGACAGAGCCAGGGACACAGAGAGAGCCAGGGACACAGAGAGCGAGGGTACCACACAGAGAGAGCGAGGGACACAGAGAATGAGGGACACAGAGAGCACGAGGGACACACAGAGAGAGCGAGGGACACAGAGTGAGTGAGGGACACAGAGAGTGAGGGACACAGAGAGCGAGGGACATAGAGAGCAAGGGACACAGAGACCGCGTGGGACACAGAGAGCGCGTGGGACACAGAGAGCGCGAGGGACACAGAGAGCGCGAGGGACAGAGAGAGAGTGAGGGACACAGAGGGAGTGTGGGGCAGATAGAGTGATGGACACAGAGTGTGAGGGACACAGAGAGTGAGGGACACAGAGAGCGCGAGGGATACAGAGAGCGCGAGGGTCAGAGTGAGAGTGAGGGACACAGAGGGAGTGTGGGGCAGATAGAGTGATGGAAACAGAGTGTGAGGGACACAGAGAGTGAGGGACACAGAGAGCGCGAGGGATACAGAGAGTGAGGGACACAGAGAGTGAGGGACACAGAGAGAGTGAGGGACACAGAGAGTGAGGGAAACAGAGTGTGTGAGGGACACAGTGAGTGAGGGACACAGAGAGTGAGGAACACAGAGAGTGAGGGACACAGAGAGTGAGGGACAGAGAGAGAGTGAGGAAGACAGAGAGAGTGAGGGACACAGAGAGCGAGGGTCACAGAGAGAGTGAGGGACACATAGATCGAGGGACACAGAGAGAGTGAGGGACACAGAGAGAGCGAGGGACACAGAGAGCGAGGGACACAGATAGAGTGAGGGACACTGAGAGTGAGGGACACAGAGAGTGATGAACACAGAGAGAGTGAGGGACACAGAGAGTGAGGTAAACAGAGAGAGTGAGGGACACAGTGAGTGAGGGACACAGAGAGTGAGGAACACAGAGAGTGAGGGACACAGAGAGTGAGGGACAGATAGAGTGAGGGACACAGAGGGAGTGAGGGGCACAGTGAGTGAGGGACACAGAGAGTGAGGGACACAGAGAGTGAGGGATAGATAGAGTGAGGGAAACAGAGAGAGTGAGGGACACAGTGATAGAGGGACACAGAGAGTGAGGGACACAGAGAGTGAGGGACAGATAGAGTGAGCAACACAGAGAGTGAGGGACACAGAGAGTGAGGGACACAGCGAGAGTGAGGGACACAGAGAGAGTGAGGGACACAGAGAGCGAGGGACACAGAGAGTGAAGGACACAGAGAGTGAGGGACACAGAGAGAGTGAGGGACACAGAGAGCGAGGGACACAGAGAGTGAAGGACACAGAGAGTGAGGGACACAGAGAGTGAGGGACACAGAGAGTGAGGGACAAAGAGAGTGAGGGACACAGAGGGACACAGGGAGAGTGAGGGACAGAGAGAGAGTGAGGGACACATAGAGAGTGAGGGACACAGAGAGCGAGGGACACAGAGAGAATGAGGGACACAGAGAGTGAGGGACACAGAGAGTGACGGACAGAGAGAGCGAGGGACACAGAGCGAGGGACTCAGACAGAGCGAGGGACACAGAGAGAGCGAGGGACACAGAGTGAGCGGGGGACACACAGAAAGGGAGGGAAACAGAGAGAGTGAGGGACACAGAGAGATCGAGGCAAACAGAGAGAGCGAGGGACACAGAGAGAGCGAGGGACACAGAGTGAGCGAGGGACACACAGAAAGGGAGGGAAACAGAGAGAGTGAGGGACACAGAGAGAGTGAGGGACACAGAGAGCGAGGGACACAGAGAGCGAGGCACACAGAGAGAGCGAGGGATACAGAGAGCGAGGGACACAGAGAGCGAGGGACACAGAGAGAGAGCGAGGGACACAGACAGAGCCAGGGACACAGAGAGAGCCAGGGACACAGAGAGCGAGGGTACCACACAGAGAGAGCGAGGGACACAGAGAATGAGGGACACAGAGAGCACGAGGGACACACAGAGAGAGTGAGGGACACAGAGAGTGAGGGACACAGAGAGCGAGGGACACAGAGAACGAGGCACACAGAGAGAGCGAGGGATACAGAGAGCGAGGGACACAGAGAGCGAGGGACACAGAGAGAGAGCGAGGGACACAGACAGAGCCAGGGACACAGAGAGAGCCAGGGACACAGAGAGCGAGGGTACCACACAGAGAGAGCGAGGGACACAGAGAATGAGGGACACAGAGAGCACGAGGGACACACAGAGAGAGCGAGGGACACAGAGAGTGAGGAACACAGAGAGCGAGGGACACAGAGTGAGCGAGGGACACAGAGTGAGTGAGGGACACAGAGAGTGAGGGACACAGAGAGCGAGGGACATAGAGAGCAAGGGACACAGAGACCGCGTGGGACACAGAGAGCGCGTGGGACACAGAGAGCGCGAGGGACACAGAGAGCGCGAGGGACAGAGAGAGAGTGAGGGACACAGAGGGAGTGTGGGGCAGATAGAGTGATGGACACAGAGTGTGAGGGACACAGAGAGTGAGGGACACAGAGAGCGCGAGGGACACAGAGAGCGCGAGGGTCAGAGTGAGAGTGAGGGACACAGAGGGAGTGTGGGGCAGATAGAGTGATGGAAACAGAGTGTGAGGGACACAGAGAGTGAGGGACACAGAGAGTGAGGGACACAGAGAGTGAGGGACACAGAGAGTGAGGGACAGATAGAGTGATGGAAACAGAGTGTGAGGGACACAGAGAGTGAGGGACACAGAGAGTGAGGGACACAGAGAGTGAGGGACACAGAGAGCGCGAGGGATACAGAGAGTGAGGGACACAGAGAGTGAGGGACACAGAGAGAGTGAGGGACACAGAGAGTGAGGGAAACAGAGTAAGTGAGGGACACAGTGAGTGAGGGACACAGAGAGTGAGGAACACAGAGAGTGAGGGACACAGAGAGTGAGGGACAGAGAGAGAGTGAGGAAGACAGAGAGAGTGAGGGACACAGAGAGCGAGGGTCACAGAGAGAGTGAGGGACACAGAGAGTGCGGGACACAGAGAGAGTGAGGGACACATAGATCGAGGGACACAGAGAGATTGAGGGACACAGAGAGAGCGAGGGACACAGAGAGCGAGGGACACAGAGAGAGTGAGGGACACAGAGAGTGAGGGACACAGAGAGTGATGAACACAGAGAGAGTGAGGGACACAGAGAGTGAGGGACACAGAGAGTGAGGGACACAGAGAGAGTGAGGGACACAGAGAGTGAGGGACAGATAGAGTGAGGGACACAGAGGGAGTGAGGGACACAGTGAGTGAGGGACACAGAGAGTGAGGGACACAGAGAGTGAGGGATAGATAGAGTGAGGGAAACAGAGAGAGTGAGGGACACAGTGATAGAGGAACACAGAGAGTGAGGGACACAGAGAGTGAGGGACAGATAGAGTGAGCGACACAGAGAGTGAGGGACACAGAGAGTGAGGGACACAGCGAGAGTGAGGGACACAGAGAGCGAGGGACACAGAGAGTGAAGGACACAGAGAGTGAGGGACACAGAGAGAGTGAGGGACACAGAGAGCGAGGGACACAGAGAGTGAAGGACACAGAGAGTGAGGGACACAGAGAGTGAGGGACACAGAGAGTGAGGGACAAAGAGAGTGAGGGACACAGAGGGACACAGGGAGAGTGAGGGACAGAGAGAGAGTGAGGGACACATAGAGAGTGAGGGACACAGAGAGCGAGGGACACAGAGAGAATGAGGGACACAGAGAGTGAGGGACACAGATAGTGACGGACAGAGATAGTGAGGGACACAGAGAGGGACACAGAGAGAGTGAGGGACACAGAGAGAGTGAGGGACACAGAGAGCGAGGGACAGTGAGAGAGTGAGGGACACAAAGAGTGAGGGACAGAGAGAGTGAGGGACACAGAGAGAGTGAGGGACACAGAGAGAGTGAGGGACACAGTGAGTGAGGGACAGAGAGAGAGTGAGGGACACAGAGAGGGACACAGAGAGTAAGGGACACAGAGAGTGAGGGACACAGAGAGCGCGAGGGACACAGAGAGTGAGGGACACAGAGAGTGAGGGACACAGAGAGAGCGAGGGACACAGAGAGTGAGGGACACAGAGAGTGGGGGACACAGAGAGAGCGAGGGACACAGAGAGAGCGAGGGACACAGAGAGTGAGGGACACAGGGAGCAATGGACACAACGAGAGAGAGAGAGGGACACAACGAGAGAGGGGGACACAGAGAGAGCAAGGGACACAGAGAGCAAGGGACACAGAGAGCAAGGGACACAGAGAGAGCGAGGGACACAGAGAGCACGAGGGACACAGAGAGTTTGGGACACAGAGAGCTAGGGACACAGAGAACGACGGACACAGAGAGCGAGGGACACAGAGAGCGAGCGACACAGAGAGTGTGGGACACAGAGAGCGAGGGACACAGAGAGAGCGAGGGACACAGAGAGCGCGAGGGACACAGAGAGCGCGAGGGACACAGAGAGTTTGGGATACAGGAGCTAGGGTCACAGAGAACGAGGGACACAGAGAACGAGAGACACCGAGAGCGAGTAACACAGAGCACGAGGGACACAGAGAGAGCGAGGGACACAGAGAACGCGAGGGACACAGAGAGTGAGGGACACAGAGCACGAGGGACACAGAGAGAGCGAGGGACACAGAGCACGAGGGACACAGAGAGAGCGAGGGACACAGAGAGTGCGAGGGGCACAGAGAGAGTGGGGGACACAGAGAGAGCGAGGGTCACAGAGAGCAAGGGACACAGAGAGCGAGGGACACAGAGAGCGAGGGACACACAGAGAGAGCGAGGGACACAGAGAGCGAGGGACACAGAGAGCGAGGGACACACAGAGAGAGTGAGGGACACAGAGAGTGAGGAACACTGAGAGCGAGGGAAACAGAGAGAGCGAGGGAAACAGAGAGAGCGAGGGACACAGAGAGAGCGAGGGACGCAGAGAGTGAGGGACACAGAGAGCGAGGGACACAGAGAGAGAGCGAGGGACACAGAGAGCGAGCGACACAGAGAGCGAGGGACACACAGAGAGAATGAGGGACACAGAGAGTGAGGAACACTGAGAGCGAGGGAAACAGAGAGAGCGAGGGACACAGAGAGCAAGGGAACCTTAGAGAGTGAAGGATATAGAGAGTGAGGGACACACTGAGAGAGTGTGGGACACAGAGAGCGAGTGACACAGAGAGCGAGGGACACAGAGAGTGTGGAACACAGAGAGAGTGAGGGACACAGAGAGAGCGAGGGACACAGAAAGAGCGAGGGACACAGAGAGCGAGGGACACAGAGAGTGAGGGACACAGAGAGAAGGTGACACAGAGAGAGTGAGGGACACAGAGAGAGCGAGGGACACAGAGAGAGCGAGGGACGCAGAGAGTGAGGGACACAGAGAGCGAGGAACACAGAGAGAGAGCGAGGGACATAGAGAGAGCGAGGGACACAGAGAGCGCGAGGGACACAGAGAGCGAGGGACACAGAGAGTGTGGAACACAGAGAGAGTGAGGGACACAGAGAGAGCGAGGGACACAGAGAGAGCGAGGGACACAGAGAGTGAGGGACACAGAGAGCGAGGGACACACAGAGAGAGCGAGGGACACAGAGAGAGCGAGGGACACAGAGAGCGCGAGGGACACAGAGAGCGAGGGACACAGAGAGTGTGGAACACAGAGAGAGTGAGGGACAGAGAGAGAGCGAGGGACACAGAGAGAGCGAGGGACACAGAGAGTGAGGGACACAGAGAGCGAGGGACACACAGAGAGAGCGAGGGACACAGAGAGAGCAAGGGACACAGAGAGCTAGGGACACAGAGAACGACGGACACAGAGAGCGAGGGACACAGAGAGCGAGCGACACAGAGAGTGTGGGACACAGAGAGCGAGGGACACAGAGAGAGCGAGGGACACAGAGAGCGCGAGGGACACAGAGAGTTTGGGATACAGGAGCTAGGGTCACAGAGAACGAGGGACACAGAGAACGAGAGACACCGAGAGCGAGTAACACAGAGCACGAGGGACACAGAGAGAGCGAGGGACACAGAGAACGCGAGGGACACAGAGAGTGAGGGACACAGAGAACGAGGGACACAGAGAGAGCGAGGGACACAGAGCACGAGGGACACAGAGAGAGCGAGGGACACAGAGAGCGCGAGGGGCACAGAGAGAGTGGGGGACACAGAGAGAGCGAGGGTCATAGAGAGCAAGGGACACAGAGAGCGAGGGACACAGAGAGCGAGGGACACACAGAGAGAGCGAGGGACACAGAGCGAGGGACACAGAGAGCGAGGGACACACAGAGAGAATGAGGGACACAGAGAGTGAGAAACACTGAGAGCGAGGGAAACAGAGAGAGCGAGGGACACAGAGAGCAAGGGAACCTTAGAGAGTGAAGGATATAGAGAGTGAGGGACACACTGAGAGAGTGTGGGACACAGAGAGCGAGTGACACAGAGAGCGAGGGACACAGAGAGTGTGGAACACAGAGAGAGTGAGGGACACAGAGAGAGCGAGGGACACAGAGAGAGCGAGGGACACAGAGAGCTAGGGACACAGAGAGTGTGGAACACAGAGAGAGTGAGGGACACAGAGAGAGCGAGGGACACAGAGAGTGAGGGACACAGAGAGCGAGGAACACAGAGAGAGAGCGAGGGACACAGAGAGAGCGAGGGACACAGAGAGCGCGAGGGACACAGAGAGCGAGGGACACAGAGAGTGTGGAACACAGAGAGAGTGAGGGACACAGAGAGAGCGAGGGACAAAGAGAGAGCGAGGGACAGAGAGAGTGAGGGACACAGAGAGCGAGGGACACACAGAGAGAGCGAGGGACACAGAGAGAGCAAGGGACACAGAGAGCGCGAGGGACACAGAGAGCGAGGGACACAGAGAGTGTGGAACACAGAGAGAGTGAGGGACAGAGAGAGAGCGAGGGACACAGAGAGAGCGAGGGACACAGAGAGTGAGGGACACAGAGAGCGAGGGACACACAGAGAGAGCGAGGCACACAGAGAGCGAGGGACACAGAGAGCGAGGGACACACAGAGAGAGCGAGGGACACAGAGCGAGGGACACAGAGAGCGAGGGACACACAGAGAGAATGAGGGACACAGAGAGTGAGAAACACTGAGAGCGAGGGAAACAGAGAGAGCGAGGGACACAGAGAGCAAGGGAACCTTAGAGAGTGAAGGATATAGAGAGTGAGGGACACACTGAGAGAGTGTGGGACACAGAGAGCGAGTGACACAGAGAGCGAGGGACACAGAGAGTGTGGAACACAGAGAGAGTGAGGGACACAGAGAGAGCGAGGGACACAGAGAGAGCGAGGGACACAGAGAGAGCGAGGGACACAGAGAGCGAGGGACACAGAGAGTGTGGAACACAGAGAGAGTGAGGGACACACAGAGAGCGAGGGACACAGAGAGCTAGGGACACAGAGAGTGTGGAACACAGAGAGAGTGAGGGACACAGAGAGAGCGAGGGACACAGAGAGTGAGGGACACAGAGAGCGAGGAACACAGAGAGAGAGCGAGGGACACAGAGAGAGCGAGGGACACAGAGAGCGCGAGGGACACAGAGAGCGAGGGACACAGAGAGTGTGGAACACAGAGAGAGTGAGGGACACAGAGAGAGCGAGGGACACAGAGAGCTAGGGACACAGAGAGTGTGGAACACAGAGAGAGTGAGGGACACAGAGAGAGCGAGGGACACAGAGAGTGAGGGACACAGAGAGCGAGGAACACAGAGAGAGAGCGAGGGACACAGAGAGAGCGAGGGACACAGAGAGCGCGAGGGACACAGAGAGCGAGGGACACAGAGAGTGTGGAACACAGAGAGAGTGAGGGACACAGAGAGAGCGAGGGACAAAGAGAGAGCGAGGGACAGAGAGAGTGAGGGACACAGAGAGCGAGGGACACACAGAGAGAGCGAGGGACACAGAGAGAGCGAGGGACACAGAGAGCGCGAGGGACACAGAGAGCGAGGGACACAGAGAGTGTGGAACACAGAGAGAGTGAGGGACAGAGAGAGAGCGAGGGACACAGAGAGAGCGAGGGACACAGAGAGTGAGGGACACAGAGAGCGAGGGACACACAGAGAGAGCGAGGCACACAGAGAGAGCGAGGGACACAGAGAGAGCAGGGACGCACAGAGAGAACGAGGGACACAGAGAGCGAGGGACACAGAGAGCGAGGGACACAGAGAGTGAGGGGCACAGAGAGAGTGAGGGACACAGAGAGTGAGGAACACAGAGAGCGAGGGAAACAGAGAGAGCGAGGGACACAGAGAGCGAGGGACACACAGAGAGAGTGAGTGACACAGAGAGAGTGAGGGACACAGAGAGAGTGAGGGACACAGAGAGCGAGGGACAGTGAGAGAGTGAGGGACACAAAGAGTGAGGGACAGAGAGAGTGAGGGACACAGAGAGAGTGAGGGACACAGAGAGAGTGAGGGACACAGTGAGTGAGGGACAGAGAGAGAGTGAGGGACACAGAGAGGGACACAGAGAGTAAGGGACACAGAGAGTGAGGGACACAGAGAGCGCGAGGGACACAGAGAGTGAGGGACACAGAGAGTGAGGGACACAGAGAGAGCGAGGGACACAGAGAGTGAGGGACACAGAGAGTGGGGGACACAGAGAGAGCGAGGGACACAGAGAGAGCGAGGGACACAGAGAGTGAGGGACACAGGGAGCAATGGACACAACGAGAGAGAGAGAGGGACACAACGAGAGAGGGGGACACAGAGAGAGCAAGGGACACAGAGAGCAAGGGACACAGAGAGCAAGGGACACAGAGAGAGCGAGGGACACAGAGAGCACGAGGGACACAGAGAGTTTGGGACACAGAGAGCTAGGGACACAGAGAACGACGGACACAGAGAGCGAGGGACACAGAGAGCGAGCGACACAGAGAGTGTGGGACACAGAGAGCGAGGGACACAGAGAGAGCGAGGGACACAGAGAGCGCGAGGGACACAGAGAGCGCGAGGGACACAGAGAGTTTGGGATACAGGAGCTAGGGTCACAGAGAACGAGGGACACAGAGAACGAGAGACACCGAGAGCGAGTAACACAGAGCACGAGGGACACAGAGAGAGCGAGGGACACAGAGAACGCGAGGGACACAGAGAGTGAGGGACACAGAGCACGAGGGACACAGAGAGAGCGAGGGACACAGAGCACGAGGGACACAGAGAGAGCGAGGGACACAGAGAGTGCGAGGGGCACAGAGAGAGTGGGGGACACAGAGAGAGCGAGGGTCACAGAGAGCAAGGGACACAGAGAGCGAGGGACACAGAGAGCGAGGGACACACAGAGAGAGCGAGGGACACAGAGAGCGAGGGACACAGAGAGCGAGGGACACACAGAGAGAGTGAGGGACACAGAGAGTGAGGAACACTGAGAGCGAGGGAAACAGAGAGAGCGAGGGAAACAGAGAGAGCGAGGGACACAGAGAGAGCGAGGGACGCAGAGAGTGAGGGACACAGAGAGCGAGGGACACAGAGAGAGAGCGAGGGACACAGAGAGCGAGCGACACAGAGAGCGAGGGACACACAGAGAGAATGAGGGACACAGAGAGTGAGGAACACTGAGAGCGAGGGAAACAGAGAGAGCGAGGGACACAGAGAGCAAGGGAACCTTAGAGAGTGAAGGATATAGAGAGTGAGGGACACACTGAGAGAGTGTGGGACACAGAGAGCGAGTGACACAGAGAGCGAGGGACACAGAGAGTGTGGAACACAGAGAGAGTGAGGGTCACAGAGAGAGCGAGGGACACAGAAAGAGCGAGGGACACAGAGAGCGAGGGACACAGAGAGTGAGGGACACAGAGAGAAGGTGACACAGAGAGAGTGAGGGACACAGAGAGAGCGAGGGACACAGAGAGAGCGAGGGACGCAGAGAGTGAGGGACACAGAGAGCGAGGAACACAGAGAGAGAGCGAGGGACATAGAGAGAGCGAGGGACACAGAGAGCGCGAGGGACACAGAGAGCGAGGGACACAGAGAGTGTGGAACACAGAGAGAGTGAGGGACACAGAGAGAGCGAGGGACACAGAGAGAGCGAGGGACACAGAGAGTGAGGGACATAGAGAGCGAGGGACACACAGAGAGAGCGAGGGACACAGAGAGAGCGAGGGACACAGAGAGCGCGAGGGACACAGAGAGCGAGGGACACAGAGAGTGTGGAACACAGAGAGAGTGAGGGACAGAGAGAGAGCGAGGGACACAGAGAGAGCGAGGGACACAGAGAGTGAGGGACACAGAGAGCGAGGGACACACAGAGAGAGCGAGGGACACAGAGAGAGCAAGGGACACAGAGAGCTAGGGACACAGAGAACGACGGACACAGAGAGCGAGGGACACAGAGAGCGAGCGACACAGAGAGTGTGGGACACAGAGAGCGAGGGACACAGAGAGAGCGAGGGACACAGAGAGCGCGAGGGACACAGAGAGTTTGGGATACAGGAGCTAGGGTCACAGAGAACGAGGGACACAGAGAACGAGAGACACCGAGAGCGAGTAACACAGAGCACGAGGGACACAGAGAGAGCGAGGGACACAGAGAACGCGAGGGACACAGAGAGTGAGGGACACAGAAAACGAGGGACACAGAGAGAGCGAGGGACACAGAGCACGAGGGACACAGAGAGAGCGAGGGACACAGAGAGCGCGAGGGGCACAGAGAGAGTGGGGGACACAGAGAGAGCGAGGGTCACAGAGAGCAAGGGACACAGAGAGCGAGGGACACAGAGAGCGAGGGACACACAGAGAGAGCGAGGGACACAGAGCGAGGGACACAGAGAGCGAGGGACACACAGAGAGAATGAGGGACACAGAGAGTGAGAAACACTGAGAGCGAGGGAAACAGAGAGAGCGAGGGACACAGAGAGCAAGGGAACCTTAGAGAGTGAAGGATATAGAGAGTGAGGGACACACTGAGAGAGTGTGGGACACAGAGAGCGAGTGACACAGAGAGCGAGGGACACAGAGAGTGTGGAACACAGAGAGAGTGAGGGACACAGAGAGAGCGAGGGACACAGAGAGAGCGAGGGACACAGAGAGCTAGGGACACAGAGAGTGTGGAACACAGAGAGAGTGAGGGACACAGAGAGAGCGAGGGACACAGAGAGTGAGGGACACAGAGAGCGAGGAACACAGAGAGAGAGCGAGGGACACAGAGAGAGCGAGGGACACAGAGAGCGCGAGGGACACAGAGAGCGAGGGACACAGAGAGTGTGGAACACAGAGAGAGTGAGGGACACAGAGAGAGCGAGGGACAAAGAGAGAGCGAGGGACAGAGAGAGTGAGGGACACAGAGAGCGAGGGACACACAGAGAGAGCGAGGGACACAGAGAGAGCAAGGGACACAGAGAGCGCGAGGGACACAGAGAGCGAGGGACACAGAGAGTGTGGAACACAGAGAGAGTGAGGGACAGAGAGAGAGCGAGGGACACAGAGAGAGCGAGGGACACAGAGAGTGAGGGACACAGAGAGCGAGGGACACACAGAGAGAGCGAGGCACACAGAGAGCGAGGGACACAGAGAGCGAGGGACACACAGAGAGAGCGAGGGACACAGAGCGAGGGACACAGAGAGCGAGGGACACACAGAGAGAATGAGGGACACAGAGAGTGAGAAACACTGAGAGCGAGGGAAACAGAGAGAGCGAGGGACACAGAGAGCAAGGGAACCTTAGAGAGTGAAGGATATAGAGAGTGAGGGACACACTGAGAGAGTGTGGGACACAGAGAGCGAGTGACACAGAGAGCGAGGGACACAGAGAGTGTGGAACACAGAGAGAGTGAGGGACACAGAGAGAGCGAGGGACACAGAGAGAGCGAGGGACACAGAGAGAGCGAGGGACACAGAGAGCGAGGGACACAGAGAGTGTGGAACACAGAGAGAGTGAGGGACACACAGAGAGCGAGGGGCACAGAGAGCTAGGGACACAGAGAGTGTGGAACACAGAGAGAGTGAGGGACACAGAGAGAGCGAGGGACACAGAGAGTGAGGGACACAGAGAGCGAGGAACACAGAGAGAGAGCGAGGGACACAGAGAGAGCGAGGGACACAGAGAGCGCGAGGGACACAGAGAGCGAGGGACACAGAGAGTGTGGAACACAGAGAGAGTGAGGGACACAGAGAGAGCGAGGGACACAGAGAGCTAGGGACACAGAGAGTGTGGAACACAGAGAGAGTGAGGGACACAGAGAGAGCGAGGGACACAGAGAGTGAGGGACACAGAGAGCGAGGAACACAGAGAGAGAGCGAGGGACACAGAGAGAGCGAGGGACACAGAGAGCGCGAGGGACACAGAGAGCGAGGGACACAGAGAGTGTGGAACACAGAGAGAGTGAGGGACACAGAGAGAGCGAGGGACAAAGAGAGAGCGAGGGACAGAGAGAGTGAGGGACACAGAGAGCGAGGGACACACAGAGAGAGCGAGGGACACAGAGAGAGCGAGGGACACAGAGAGCGCGAGGGACACAGAGAGCGAGGGACACAGAGAGTGTGGAACACAGAGAGAGTGAGGGACAGAGAGAGAGCGAGGGACACAGAGAGAGCGAGGGACACAGAGAGTGAGGGACACAGAGAGCGAGGGACACACAGAGAGAGCGAGGCACACAGAGAGAGCGAGGGACACAGAGAGAGCAGGGACGCACAGAGAGAACGAGGGACACAGAGAGCGAGGGACACAGAGAGCGAGGGACACAGAGAGTGAGGGGCACAGAGAGAGTGAGGGACACAGAGAGTGAGGAACACAGAGAGCGAGGGAAACAGAGAGAGCGAGGGACACAGAGAGCGAGGGACACACAGAGAGAGTGAGTGACACAGAGTGTGTGGAACACAGAGAGCGAGGGACACAGAGAGAGCGAGGGACACACAGAGAGAGCGAGGGACACAGAGAGCGAGGGAAACACAGAGAGAGTGAGGGACACAGAGAGTGAGGAACACAGAGAGCGAGGGAAACAGAGAGAGCGAGGGACACAGAGAGAGTGAGGGACACAGAGAGAGTGAGGGACACAGAGCGAGGGACACAGACAGAAAGGGAGGGACACAGGGAGAGTGAGGGACACAGAGAGCGCGAGTGACACAGAGAGAGCGAGGACACAGAGAGCGAGGGACACAGAGAGCGAGGGACACACAGACATAGCGAGGGACACAGAGAGTGAGGGACACACAGAGAGAGTGTGGGACACAGAGAGAGTGAGTGACACAGAGAGAGAGTGAGGGACACACAGACAGAGCCAGGGACACAGACAGAGCGAGGGACACACAGAGAGAGCGAGGGACACAGAGAGAGCAAGGGACACAGAGAGCTAGGGACACAGAGAACGACGGACACAGAGAGCGAGGGACACAGAGAGCGAGCGACACAGAGAGTGTGGGACACAGAGAGCGAGGGACACAGAGAGAGCGAGGGACACAGAGAGCGCGAGGGACACAGAGAGTTTGGGATACAGGAGCTAGGGTCACAGAGAACGAGGGACACAGAGAACGAGAGACACCGAGAGCGAGTAACACAGAGCACGAGGGACACAGAGAGAGCGAGAACAAGAACAAAGAAATGTACAGCACAGGAACAGGCCCTTCGGCCCTCCAAGCCCGTGCCGACCATACTGCCCGACTAAACTACAATCTTCTACACTTCCTGGTTCCGTATCCTTCTATTCCCATCCTATTCATATATTTGTCAAGATGCCCCTTAAATGTCCCTATCGTCCCTGCCTCCACTACCTCCTCCGGTAGTGAGTTCCAGGCACCCACTACCCTCTGCGTAAAAAACTTGCCTCGTACATCTACTCTAAACTTTGCCCCTCTCACCTTAAACCTATGCCCCCTAGTAATTGACCCCTCTACCCTGGGGAAAAGCCTCTGACTATCCACTCTGTCTATGCCCCTCATAATTTTGTATACCTCTATCAGGTCGCCCCTCAACCTCCTTCGTTCCAGTGAGAACAAACCGAGTTTATTCAATCGCTCCTCATAGCTTATGCCCTCCATACCAGGCAACATTCTGGTAAATCTCTTCTGCACCCTCTCTAAAGCCTCCACATCCTTCTGGTAGTGTGGCGACCAGAATTGAACACTATACTCCAAGTGTGGCCTAACTAAGGTTCTATACAGCTGCAACATGACTTGCCAATTCTTATACTCAATGCCCCGGCCAATGAAGGCAAGCATGCCGTATGCCTTCTTGACTACCTTCTCCACCTGTGTAGCCCCTTTCAGTGATCTGTGGACCTGTACTCCTAGATCTCTTTGACTTTCAATACTCTTGAGGGTTCTACCATTCACTGTATATTCCCTACCTGCATTAGCCCTTCCAAAATGCATTACCTCACATTTGTCCAGGTTAAACTCCATCTGCCATCTCTCCGCCCAAGTCTCCAGACAATCTAAATCCTGCTGTATCCTCAGACAGTCCTCATCGCTATCCGCAATTCCACCAACCTTTGTGTCGTCTGCAAACTTACTAATCAGACCAGTTACATTTTCCTCCAAATCATTTATATATACTACAAAGAGCAAAGGTCCCAGCACTGATCCCTGTGGAACACCACTGGTCACAGCCCTCCAATTAGAAAAGCATCCCTCCATTGCTACCCTCTGCCTTCTATGGCCTAGCCAGTTCTGTATCCACCTTGCCAGTTCACCCCTGATCCCGTGTGACTTCACCTTTTGTACTAGTCTACCATGAGGGACCTTGTCAAAGGCCTTACTGAAGTCCATATAGACAACATCTACTGCCCTACCTGCATCAATCATCTTAGTGACCTCCTCGAAAAACTCTATCAAGTTAGTGAGACACGACCTCCCCTTCACAAAACCGTGCTGCCTCTCACTAATACATCCATTTGCTTCCAAATGGGAGTAGATCCTGTCTCGAAGAATTCTCTCCAGTAATTTCCCTACCACTGAAGTAAGGCTCACCGGCCTGTAGTTCCCGGGATTATCCCTGCCACCCTTCTTAAACAGAGGAACAACATTGGCTATTCTCCAGTCCTCCGGGACATCCCCTGAAGACAGCGAGGATCCAAAGATTTCTGTCAAGGCCTCAGCAATTTCCTCTCCAGCCTCCTTCAGTATTCTGGGGTAGATCCCATCCGGCCCTGGGGACTTATCTACCTTAATATTTTTTAAGACACCCAACACCTCGTCTTTTTGGATCACAATGTGACCCAGAGGGACACAGAGAACGCGAGGGACACAGAGAGTGAGGGACACAGAGAACGAGGGACACAGAGAGAGCGAGGGACACAGAGCACGAGGGACACAGAGAGAGCGAGGGACACAGAGAGCGCTAGGGGCACAGAAAGAGTGGGGGACACAGAGAGAGCGAGGGTCACAGAGAGCAAGGGACACAGAGAGCGAGGGACACAGAGAGCGAGGGACACACAGAGAGAGCGAGGGACACAGAGAGCGAGGGACACAGAGAGCGAGGGACACACAGAGAGAATGAGGGACACAGAGAGAGCGAGGGACACAGAGAACGCGAGGGACACAGAGAGTGAGGGACACAGAGAACGAGGGACACAGAGAGAGCGAGGGACACAGAGCACGAGGGACACAGAGAGAGCGAGGGACACAGAGAGCGCGAGGGGCACAGAGAGAGTGGGGGACACAGAGAGAGCGAGGGTCACAGAGAGCAAGGGAACCTTAGAGAGTGAAGGATATAGAGAGTGAGGAACACACTGAGAGAGTGTGGGACACAGAGAGCGAGTGACACAGAGAGCGAGGGACACAGAGAGTGTGGAACACAGAGAGAGTGAGGAACACAGAGAGAGCGAGGGACACAGAGAGAGCGAGGGACACAGAGAGTGAGGGACACAGAGAGCGAGGAACAGAGAGAGAGAGCGAGGGACACAGAGAGCGCGAGGGACACAGAGAGTGAGGGACACAGAGAGAGTGTGGGACACAGAGAGTGTGGAACACAGAGAGAGTGAGGGACACAGAGAGAGCGAGGGACACAGAGAGAGCGAGGGACAGAGAGAGTGAGGGACACAGAGAGCGAGGGACACACAGAGAGAGCGAGGGACACAGAGAGAGCGAGGGACACAGAGAGCGCGAGGGACACAGAGAGCGAGGGACACAGAGAGTGTGGAACACAGAGAGAGTGAGGGACAGAGAGAGAGCGAGGGACACAGAGAGAGCGAGGGACACAGAGAGTGAGGGACACAGAGAGCGAGGGACACATAGAGAGAGCGAGGCACACAGAGAGAGCGAGGGACACAGAGAGAGCAGTGACGCACAGAGAGAACGAGGGACACAGAGAGCGAGGGACAGAGAGAGCGAGGGACACAGAGAGTGAGGGAAACAGAGAGCGAGGGAAACAGAGAGAGCGAGGGACACAGAGAGCGAGGGACACACAGAGAGAGTGAGTGACACAGAGTGTGTGGAACACAGAGAGCGAGGGACACAGAGAGAGCGAGGGACACAGAGAGAGCGAGGGACACAGAGAGAGTGAGGGACACAGAGAGAGTGGGGGACACACAGAGAGAGCGAGGGACACAGAGAGCGAGGGAAACACAGAGAGAGTGAGGGACACAGAGAGTGAGGGACACAGAGAGAGTGAGGGACACAGAGCGAGGGACACAGACAGAGCGCGGGACACAGACAGAGCGAGGGACACAGAGAGAGCGAGGAACACACAGAAAGGGAGGGACACAGGGAGAGTGAGGGACACAGAGAGCGCGAGTGACACAGAGAGAGCGAGGACACAGAGAGCGAGGGACACAGAGAGCGAGGGACACACAGACATAGCGAGGGACACAGAGAGTGAGGGACACACAGAGAGAGTGTGGGACACAGAGAGAGTGAGTGACACAGAGAGAGAGTGAGGGACACACAGACAGAGCCAGGGACACAGACAGAGCGAGGGACACACAGAGAGAGCGAGGGACACAGAGAGCGAGGGACACACAGAGAGAGTGTGGGACACAGAGAGAGTGAGAGACACAGAGAGAGTGAGGGACACACAGAGAGCGAGGAACACAGAGAGAGCGAATGACACAGAGAGCGAGGGACACAGAGAGCGAGGGACACAGAGAGTGAGGGACACAGAGAGAGTGAGGGACCCAGAGGGAGCGAGGGACCCAGAGAGAGCGAGGGACGCAGAGAGCGTGAGGGACACAGAGAGTGAGGGACACAGAGAGAGTGAGGGGCACAGAGAGTGAGGGACACAGAGAGCGACGGACACACAGAGAGAGCGAGAGACACAGAGAGTGAGGGACACAGAGAGAGTGAGGGACACAGAGAGCGAGGGACATAGAGAGCGAGGGACACAGAAAGAGTCAGGGACACAGAGAGCGAGGGACACAGAAAGAGTCAGGGCCATAGAGAGAGTGAGGGACACAGAGTGAGTGAGGGACACAGAGAGAGTGAGGGTCACAGAGAGTGAGGGGCACAGAGAGAGTGAGGGACACAGAGAGTGAGGAACACAGAGAGTGAGGGACACAGAGAGAGTGAGGGACACCGAGAGTGAGCGACACAGGGAGAGCGAGCGGCACAGAGAGAGGGAGGGACACAGAGAGAGCGAGGGACACAGAGAGCGAGGGACACAGAGAGAGCAAGGGACACAGAAAGAGTGAGGGACACCGAGAGTGAGCGACACAGGGAGAGCGAGGGACACAGAGAGAGGGAGGGACACAGAGAGAGCGAGGGACACACAGAGCGAGGGACACAGAGAGTGTGGGACACAGAGAGCGAGGGACACAGAGAGCGAGTAGCACAGAGCATGAGGGACACAAAGAGTGAGGGACACAGAGAGCGAGGGACACAAAGGGCAAGGGACACAGAGAGTGTGGGACACAGAGAGCGAGGGACACAGAGAGAGCGAGGGACACAGAGAGAGCGAGGGACACAGAGAGCGAGGGACACAGAGAGAGCGAAGGACACAGAGAGTGCGAGGGACACAGAGAGTGAGGGGCACAGAGAGCGAGGGACACAGAGAGAGAGAGGGACACACAGAGAGCGAGGGACACAGAGAGAGCGAGGGACACACAGAGAGCGAGGGACACAGAGAGAGCGAGGGGCAGAGAGAGAGCGAGGGACACACAGTGAGCGAGGGACACAGAGAGAGCGCGGGACACAGAGAGTACGAGTGACACAGAGAGCGCGAGCGACACAGAGAGCGCGAGGGACACAGAGAGCGCGAGGGACACAGAGAGCGAGAGCGACACAGACACCGGGAGGGACACAGAGACCGCGAGGGACAGAGAGAGAGTGGGGGACACAGAGAGAGCGAGGGTCACAGAGAGCAAGGGACACAGAGAGCGAGGGACACTTAGAGAGTGAAGGATACAGAGAGTGAGGGACACACTGAGAGAGTGTGGGACACAGAGAGCGAGTGACACAGAGAGCGCGAGGGACACAGAGAGCGCGAGGGACACAGAGAGCGAGGGACACAGAGAGCGAGGGACACAGAGAGTGAGGGACACAGAGAGTGTGGAACACAGAGAGAGTGAGGGACACAGAGAGCGAGGGACACAGAGAGTGTGGAACACAGAGAGAGCGAGGGACACAGAGAGCGAGTGACACAGAGAGAGTGAGGGACACAGAGAGAGCGAGGAACACAGAGAGTGTGAGGGACACAGAGAGAGCGAGGGACACAGAGAGCGAGGGACACAGAGAGCGAGTGACACAGAGAGAGTGAGGGACACAGAGAGAGCGAGGGTCACAGAGAGCAAGGGTCACAGAGAGCAAGGGACACAGAGAGCGAGGGACACTTAGAGAGTGAAGGATACAGAGAGTGAGGGACACACTGAGAGAGTGTGGGACACAGAGAGCGAGTGACACAGAGAGCGCTAGGGACACAGAGAGCGAGTGACACAGAGAGAGTGAGGGACACAGAGAAAGCGAGGGACACAGAGAGCGAGGGACACAGAGAGCGAAGTACACTGAGAGCGAGGGACGCAGAGAGCGAGGGACACAGCGAGAGCGAGGGACACAAAGAGAGTGAGGGACACAGGGAGAGCGAGGGACACAGAGAGAGCGAGGGACACATGGAGGGAGAGGGACACAGGGACAGCGATGGACACAGAGAGAGCGAGTGACACAGAGAGCAAGGGACACAGCGAGAGCGAGGGACACAGAGAGAGCGAGGGACACAGCGAGGGCCACAGCGAGAGCGAGGGACACAGAGAGAGCGATGGACACATGGAGCGAGAGGGACACAGAGCGAGCGAGGGACACAGAGAGAGCGAGGGACACATGGAGGGAGAGGGACACAGAGAGAGCGATGGACACAGAGAGAGCGAGGGACACAGAGAGCAAGGGACAGAGAGCAAGGGACACAGCGAGAGCGAGGGACAAAGAAAGAGAGCGAGAGACACAGCGAGAGCGAGGGACACAGCGAGAGCGAGGGACACAGCTAGAGCGAGGGACACAGAGAGAGCGAGGCACACATGGAGGAAGAGGGAAAGAGAGAGAGCGATGGACACAGAGAGAGCGAGGGACACAGAGAGAGCGAGGGACACAGAGAGTGAGGGACACGTAGAGAGCGAGGCACACATGGAGGAAGAGGGACAGAGAGAGAGCGATGGACACAGAGAGAGCGGGGGACACAGAGAGAGCGAGGGACACATGGAGGAAGAGGGACACAGAGAGAGCGAGGGACACAGAGAGAGCGAGGGACACAGCGAGAGCGAGGGACACAGCTAGAGCGAGGGACACAGAGAGAGCGAGGCACACATGGAGGAAGAGGGACAGAGAGAGAGCGATGGACACAGAGAGAGCGGGGGACACAGAGAGAGCGAGGGACACATGGAGGAAGAGGGACACAGAGAGAGCGAGGGACACAGAGAGAGCGAGGGACACAGAGAGAGCGAGGGACACATGGAGGAAGAGGGACACAGAGAGAGCGAGGGACACAGCGAGAGCGAGGGACACACAGAAAGGTAGGGACACAGACAGAGCGAGGGTCACAGACCGGGGGACTCAGACAGAGCGAGGGACACAGAGAGAGCGTGGGACACAGAGAGAGCGAGGGACACAGAGCGAGGGACTCAGACAGAGCGAGGGACACAGAGAGAGCGAGGGACACAGAGTGAGCGGGGGACACACAGAAAGGGAGGGAAACAGAGAGAGTGAGGGACACAGAGAGATCGAGGCACACAGAGAGAGCGAGGGACACAGAGAGAGCGAGGGACACAGAGTGAGCGAGGGACACACAGAAAGGGAGGGAAACAGAGAGAGTGAGGGACACAGAGAGAGTGAGGGACACAGAGAGCGAGGGACACAGAGAGCGAGGCACACAGAGAGAGCGAGGGATACAGAGAGCGAGGGACACAGAGAGCGAGGGACACAGAGAGAGAGCGAGGGACACAGACAGAGCCAGGGACACAGAGAGAACCAGGGACACAGAGAGCGAGGGTACCACACAGAGAGAGCGAGGGACACAGAGAATGAGGGACACAGAGAGCACGAGGGACACACAGAGAGAGTGAGGGACACAGAGAGTGAGGGACACAGAGAGCGAGGGACACAGAGAACGAGGCACACAGAGAGAGCGAGGGATACAGAGAGCGAGGGACACAGAGAGCGAGGGACACAGAGAGAGAGCGAGGGACACAGACAGAGCCAGGGACACAGAGAGAGCCAGGGACACAGAGAGCGAGGGTACCACACAGAGAGAGCGAGGGACACAGAGAATGAGGGACACAGAGAGCACGAGGGACACACAGAGAGAGCGAGGGACACAGAGTGAGTGAGGGACACAGAGAGTGAGGGACACAGAGAGCGAGGGACATAGAGAGCAAGGGACACAGAGACCGCGTGGGACACAGAGAGCGCGTGGGACACAGAGAGCGCGAGGGACACAGAGAGCGCGAGGGACAGAGAGAGAGTGAGGGACACAGAGGGAGTGTGGGGCAGATAGAGTGATGGACACAGAGTGTGAGGGACACAGAGAGTGAGGGACACAGAGAGCGCGAGGGATACAGAGAGCGCGAGGGTCAGAGTGAGAGTGAGGGACACAGAGGGAGTGTGGGGCAGATAGAGTGATGGAAACAGAGTGTGAGGGACACAGAGAGTGAGGGACACAGAGAGCGCGAGGGATACAGAGAGTGAGGGACACAGAGAGTGAGGGACACAGAGAGAGTGAGGGACACAGAGAGTGAGGGAAACAGAGTGTGTGAGGGACACAGTGAGTGAGGGACACAGAGAGTGAGGAACACAGAGAGTGAGGGACACAGAGAGTGAGGGACAGAGAGAGAGTGAGGAAGACAGAGAGAGTGAGGGACACAGAGAGCGAGGGTCACAGAGAGAGTGAGGGACACATAGATCGAGGGACACAGAGAGAGTGAGGGACACAGAGAGAGCGAGGGACACAGAGAGCGAGGGACACAGAGAGAGTGAGGGACACAGAGAGTGAGGGACACAGAGAGTGATGAACACAGAGAGAGTGAGGGACACAGAGAGTGAGGTAAACAGAGAGAGTGAGGGACACAGTGAGTGAGGGACACAGAGAGTGAGGAACACAGAGAGTGAGGGACACAGAGAGTGAGGGACAGATAGAGTGAGGGACACAGAGGGAGTGAGGGACACAGTGAGTGAGGGACACAGAGAGTGAGGGACACAGAGAGTGAGGGATAGATAGAGTGAGGGAAACAGAGAGAGTGAGGGACACAGTGATAGAGGGACACAGAGAGTGAGGGACACAGAGAGTGAGGGACAGATAGAGTGAGCGACACAGAGAGTGAGGGACACAGAGAGTGAGGGACACAGCGAGAGTGAGGGACACAGAGAGCGAGGGACACAGAGAGTGAAGGACACAGAGAGTGAGGGACACAGAGAGTGAGGGACACAGAGAGTGAGGGACAAAGAGAGTGAGGGACACAGAGGGACACAGGGAGAGTGAGGGACAGAGAGAGAGTGAGGGACACATAGAGAGTGAGGGACACAGAGAGCGAGGGACACAGAGAGAATGAGGGACACAGAGAGTGAGGGACACAGAGAGTGACGGACAGAGAGAGCGAGGGACACAGAGCGAGGGACTCAGACAGAGCGAGGGACACAGAGAGAGCGAGGGACACAGAGTGAGCGGGGGACACACAGAAAGGGAGGGAAACAGAGAGAGTGAGGGACACAGAGAGATCGAGGCAAACAGAGAGAGCGAGGGACACAGAGAGAGCGAGGGACACAGAGTGAGCGAGGGACACACAGAAAGGGAGGGAAACAGAGAGAGTGAGGGACACAGAGAGAGTGAGGGACACAGAGAGCGAGGGACACAGAGAGCGAGGCACACAGAGAGAGCGAGGGATACAGAGAGCGAGGGACACAGAGAGCGAGGGACACAGAGAGAGAGCGAGGGACACAGACAGAGCCAGGGACACAGAGAGAGCCAGGGACACAGAGAGCGAGGGTACCACACAGAGAGAGCGAGGGACACAGAGAATGAGGGACACAGAGAGCACGAGGGACACACAGAGAGAGTGAGGGACACAGAGAGTGAGGGACACAGAGAGCGAGGGACACAGAGAACGAGGCACACAGAGAGAGCGAGGGATACAGAGAGCGAGGGACACAGAGAGCGAGGGACACAGAGAGAGAGCGAGGGACACAGACAGAGCCAGGGACACAGAGAGAGCCAGGGACACAGAGAGCGAGGGTACCACACAGAGAGAGCGAGGGACACAGAGAATGAGGGACACAGAGAGCACGAGGGACACACAGAGAGAGCGAGGGACACAGAGAGTGAGGAACACAGAGAGCGAGGGACACAGAGTGAGCGAGGGACACAGAGTGAGTGAGGGACACAGAGAGTGAGGGACACAGAGAGCGAGGGACATAGAGAGCAAGGGACACAGAGACCGCGTGGGACACAGAGAGCGCGTGGGACGCAGAGAGCGCGAGGGACACAGAGAGCGCGAGGGACACAGAGAGCGCGAGGGTCAGAGTGAGAGTGAGGGACACAGAGGGAGTGTGGGGCAGATAGAGTGATGGAAACAGAGTGTGAGGGACACAGAGAGTGAGGGACACAGAGAGTGAGGGACACAGAGAGTGAGGGACACAGAGAGTGAGGGACAGATAGAGTGATGGAAACAGAGTGTGAGGGACACAGAGAGTGAGGGACACAGAGAGTGAGGGACACAGAGAGTGAGGGACACAGAGAGCGCGAGGGATACAGAGAGTGAGGGACACAGAGAGTGAGGGACACAGAGAGAGTGAGGGACACAGAGAGTGAGGGAAACAGAGTGAGTGAGGGACACAGTGAGTGAGGGACACAGAGAGTGAGGAACACAGAGAGTGAGGGACACAGAGAGTGAGGGACAGAGAGAGAGTGAGGAAGACAGAGAGAGTGAGGGACACAGAGAGCGAGGGTCACAGAGAGAGTGAGGGACACAGAGAGTGCGGGACACAGAGAGAGTGAGGGACACATAGATCGAGGGACACAGAGAGAGTGAGGGACACAGAGAGAGCGAGGGACACAGAGAGCGAGGGACACAGAGAGAGTGAGGGACACAGAGAGTGAGGGACACAGAGAGTGATGAACACAGAGAGAGTGAGGGACACAGAGAGTGAGGGACACAGAGAGTGAGGGACACAGAGAGAGTGAGGGACACAGAGAGTGAGGGACAGATAGAGTGAGGGACACAGAGGGAGTGAGGGACACAGTGAGTGAGGGACACAGAGAGTGAGGGACACAGAGAGTGAGGGATAGATAGAGTGAGGGAAACAGAGAGAGTGAGGGACACAGTGATAGAGGGACACAGAGAGTGAGGGACACAGAGAGTGAGGGACAGATAGAGTGAGCGACACAGAGAGTGAGGGACACAGAGAGTGAGGGACACAGCGAGAGTGAGGGACACAGAGAGCGAGGGACACAGAGAGTGAAGGACACAGAGAGTGAGGGACACAGAGAGAGTGAGGGACACAGAGAGCGAGGGACACAGAGAGTGAAGGACACAGAGAGTGAGGGACACAGAGAGTGAGGGACACAGAGAGTGAGGGACAAAGAGAGTGAGGGACACAGAGGGACACAGGGAGAGTGAGGGACAGAGAGAGAGTGAGGGACACATAGAGAGTGAGGGACACAGAGAGCGAGGGACACAGAGAGAATGAGGGACACAGAGAGTGAGGGACACAGAGAGTGACGGACAGAGATAGTGAGGGACACAGAGAGGGACACAGAGAGAGTGAGGGACACAGAGAGAGTGAGGGACACAGAGAGCGAGGGACAGTGAGAGAGTGAGGGACACAAAGAGTGAGGGACAGAGAGAGTGAGGGACACAGAGAGAGTGAGGGACACAGAGAGAGTGAGGGACACAGTGAGTGAGGGACAGAGAGAGAGTGAGGGACACAGAGAGGGACACAGAGAGTGAGGGACACAGAAAGTGAGGGACACAGAGAGCGCGAGGGACACAGAGAGTGAGGGACACAGAGAGTGAGGGACACAGAGAGAGCGAGGGACACAGAGAGTGAGGGACACAGAGAGTGGGGGACACAGAGAGAGCGAGGGACACAGAGAGAGCGAGGGACACAGAGAGTGAGGGACACAGGGAGCAATGGACACAACGAGAGAGAGAGAGGGACACAACGAGAGAGGGGGACACAGAGAGAGCAAGGGACACAGAGAGCAAGGGACACAGAGAGCAAGGGACACAGCGAGAGAGAGAGGGACACAACGAGAGAGAGGGGGACACAGCGAGAGGGACGGGTACACGGCGAGAGAGTGAGAGACACAGCGAGAGAGAGAGGGACACAGCGAGTGAGAGAGGACCACAGCGGGAGAGAGAGGGGCACAGCAAGAGAGAGAGGAGCACACCGAGTGAGGGAGGGACACAGCGAGAGAGAGTGCGACAGCACGGTAGCCTTGTGGATAGCACAATTGTTTCACTGCTCCAGGATCACAGGTTCGATTCCGGCTTGGGTCACTCTCTGTGCGGAGTGTGGGACACAGAGAGCGAGGGACACAGAGAGTGTGGGACACAGTGAGAGTGAGGGACACAGAGAGAGCGAGGGACACAGAGAGAGCGAGGGACACAGAGAGCGAGGGACACACAGAGAGAGCGAGGGACACAGACAGAGCCAGGGACACAGAGAGTGTGGGACACAGTGAGAGCGAGGGACACAGAAAGTGTGGGACACAGAGAGCGAGGGACACAGAGAGCGAATAGCACAGAGCATGAGGGGCACAAAGAGTGAGGGACACAGAGAGCGAGGGACACACGGAGAGAGCGAGGGACACAGAGAGTGTGGGACACAGAGAGAGTGAGGGACACAGAGAGCGAGGGACACCGAGAGCGAGGGACACAGAGAGAGTCACCGACACAGAGAGTGAGGGCCAGAGAGAGAGTGAGGGACAGAGAGAGAGCGAGGGACACAGAGAGTGAGGGACACAGAGAGTGAGGGACACATAGAGCGAGGGACACAGAGAGTGTGGGACACAGAGAGTGTGGGACACAGAGAGCGAGGGACACAGAGAGCGAGGGACACAAAGGGCTAGGGACACAGAGAGCGAGTAGCACAGAGCATGAGGGACACAAAGAGTGAGGGACACAGAGAGCGAGGGACACAAAGGGCTAGGGACACAGAGAGCGAGGGACACACGGAGAGAGCGAGGGACACAGAGAGTGTGGGACACAGAGAGAGTGAGGGACACAGAGAGCGAGGGACACAGAGAGCGAGGGACACAGAGAGAGTCACCGACACAGAGAGTGAGGGCCAGAGAGAGAGTGAGGGACAGAGAGAGAGTGAGGGACACAGAGAGAGTGAGGGTCACAGAGAGTGAGGGGCACAGAGAGAGTGAGGGACACAGAGAGTGAGGAACACAGAGAGGGAGGGTCACAGAGAGAGCGTGGGACACAGAGAGCGAGGGACACAGAGAGAGCAAGGGACACAGAGAGAGTGAGCGACTCAGGGAGAGCGAGGGACACAGAGAGAGTGAGGGACACAGAGAGAGCGAGGGACACAGAGAGCGCGAGGGACACAGCGAGAGCGAGGGACACACAGAGAGCGAGGGACACAGAGAGAGCGAGGGACACAGAGTGAGTGAGGGACACAGAGAGTGAGGGACACAGTGAGCGAGGGACACAGAGAGCGAGGGACACAGAGACCGCGTGGGACACAGAGAGCGCGTGGGACACAGAGAGCGCGAGGGACACAGAGAGTGAGGGACACAGAGAGTGAGGGACAGATAGAGTGAGGGACACAGAGGGAGTGAGGGACACAGTGAGTGAGGGACACAGAGAGTGAGGGACACAGAGAGTGAGGGACAGATAGAGTGAGGCAAACAGAGAGAGTGAGGGACACAGTGAGTGAGGGACACAGAGAGTGAGGGACACAGAGAGTGAGGAACAGATAGAGTGAGCGACACAGAGAGTGAGGGACACAGAGAGTGAGGGACACAGCGAGAGTGAGGGACACAGAGAGCGAGGGACACAGAGAGTGAAGGACACAGAGAGTGAGGGACACAGAGAGAGCGAGGGACACAGAGAGTGAGGGACACAGAGAGTGGGGGACACAGAGAGAGCGAGGGACACAGAGAGAGCGAGGGACACAGAGAGTGAGGGACACAGGGAGCAATGGACATAACGAGAGAGAGAGAGGGACACAACGAGAGAGGGGGACACAGAGAGAGCAAGGGACACAGAGAGCAAGGGACACAGAGAGCAAGGGACACAGCGAGAGAGAGAGGGACACAACGAGAGAGAGGGGGACACAGCGAGAGGGACGGGTACACGGCGAGAGAGTGAGGGACACAGCGAGAGAGAGAGGGACACAGCGAGTGAGAGAGGACCACAGCGGGAGAGAGAGGGGCACAGCAAGAGAGAGAGGAGCACACCGAGTGAGGGAGGGACACAGCGAGAGAGAGAGGGACACACCGAGTGAGGGAGGGACACAGCGAGAGAGAGTGCGACAGCACGGTAGCCTTGTGGATAGCACAATTGTTTCACTGCTCCAGGATCACAGGTTCGATTCCGGCTTGGGTCACTCTCTGTGCGGAGTGAGGGACACAGAGAGCGAGGGACACAGAGAGTGTGGGACACAGTGAGAGTGAGGGACACAGAGAGAGCGAGGGACACAGAGAGAGCGAGGGACACAGAGAGCGAGGGACACACAGAGAGAGCGAGGGACACAGACAGAGCCAGGGGCACAGAGAGTGTGGGACACAGTGAGAGCGAGGGACACAGAAAGTGTGGGACACAGAGAGCGAGGGACACAGAGAGCGAATAGCACAGAGCATGAGGGGCACAAAGAGTGAGAGACACAGAGAGCGAGGGACACACGGAGAGAGCGAGGGACACAGAGAGTGTGGGACACAGAGTGCGAGGGACACAGAGAGCGAGTAGCACAGAGCATGAGGGACACAAAGAGTGAGGGACACAGAGAGCGAGGGACACAAAGGGCAAGGGACACAGAGAGCGAGCGACACACGGAGAGAGCGAGGGACACAGAGAGTGTGGGACACAGAGAGAGTGAGGGACACAGAGAGCGAGGGACACAGAGAGCGAGGGACACAGAGAGAGTCACCGACACGGAGAGTGAGGGCCAGAGAGAGAGTGAGGGACAGAGAGAGAGTGAGGGACACAGAGAGAGTGAGGGTCACAGAGAGTGAGGGGCACAGAGAGAGTGAGGGACACAGAGAGTGAGGAACACAGAGAGGGAGGGTCACAGAGAGAGCGTGGGACACAGAGAGTGAGCGACACAGAGAGAGTGAGGGACACAGAGAGTGAGGAACACAGAGAGGGAGGGTCACAGAGAGTGAGGGACACAGAGAGTGAGGAACACAGAGAGGGAGGGACACAGAGAGAGCGAGGGACACAGAGAGTGAGGGACACAGAGAGAGCAAGGGACACAGAGAGAGTGAGGGACACAGAGAGAGCGAGGGACACAGAGAGCGCGAGGGACACAGCGAGAGCGAGGGACACACAGAGAGCGAGGGACACAGAGAGAGCGAGGGACACAGAGTGAGTGAGGGACACAGAGAGTGAGGGACACAGAGAGCGAGGGACACAGAGAGCGAGGGACACAGAGACCGCGTGGGACACAGAGAGCGCGTGGGACGCAGAGAGCGCGAGGGACACAGAGAGTGAGGGACACAGAGAGTGAGGGACAGATAGAGTGAGGGACACAGAGGGAGTGAGGGACACAGTGAGTGAGGGACACAGAGAGTGAGGGACACAGAGAGTGAGGGACAGATAGAGTGAGGGAAACAGAGAGAGTGAGGGACACAGTGAGTGAGGAACACAGAGAGTGAGGGACACAGAGAGTGAGGGACAGATAGAGTGAGCGACACAGAGAGTGAGGGACACAGAGAGTGAGGGACACAGCGAGAGTGAGGGACACAGAGAGCGAGGGACACAGAGAGTGAAGGACACAGAGAGTGAGGGACACAGAGAGAGTGAGGGACACAGAGAGCGAGGGACACAGAGAGTGAGGGACACAGAGAGTGAGGGACACAGAGAGTGAGGGACACAGAGGGACACAGGGAGAGTGAGGGACAGAGAGAGAGTGAGGGACACATAGAGAGTAAGGGACACAGAGAGCGAGGGACACAGCGAGAATGAGGGACACAGAGAGTGAGGGACACAGAGAGTGACGGACAGAGATAGTGAGGGACACAGAGAGGGACACAGAGAGAGTGAGGGACACAGAGAGAGTGAGGGACACAGAGAGCGAGGGACAGTGAGAGAGTGAGGGACACAAAGAGTGAGGGACAGAGAGAGTGAGGGACACAGAGAGAGTGAGGGACACAGAGAGAGTGAGGGACACAGTGAGTGAGGGACAGAGAGAGAGTGAGGGACACAGAGAGGGACACAGAGAGTGAGGGACACAGAGAGTGAGGGACACAGAGAGCGCGAGGGACACAGAGAGGGAAGGACACAGAGAGTGAGGGACACAGAGAGAGCGAGGGACACAGAGAGTGAGGGACACAGAGAGTGGGGGACACAGAGAGAGCGAGGGACACAGAGAGAGCGAGGGACACAGAGAGTGAGGGACACAGGGAGCAATGGACACAACGAGAGAGAGAGAGGGACACAACGAGAGAGGGGGACACAGAGAGAGCAAGGGACACAGAGAGCAAGGGACACAGAGAGCAAGGGACACAGAGAGAGATAGAGGGACACAACGAGAGAGAGGGGGACACAGCGAGAGGGACGGGTACACGGCGAGAGAGTGAGGGACACAGCGAGAGAGAGAGGGACACAGCGAGTGAGAGAGGACCACAGCGGGAGAGAGAGGGGCACAGCAAGAGAGAGAGGAGCACACCGAGTGAGGGAGGGACACAGCGAGAGAGAGAGGGACAGCACGGTAGCCTTGTGGATAGCACAATTGTTTCACTGCTCCAGGATCACAGGTTCGATTCCGGCTTGGGTCACTCTCTGTGCGGAGTGAGGGACACAGAGAGCGAGGGACACAGAGAGTGTGGGACACAGTGAGAGTGAGGGACACAGAGAGAGCGAGGGACACAGAGAGAGCGAGGGACACAGAGAGCGAGGGACACACAGAGAGAGCGAGGGACACAGACAGAGCCAGGGACACAGAGAGCGTGGGACACAGTGAGAGCGAGGGACACAGAAAGTGTGGGACACAGAGAGCGAGGGACACAGAGAGCGAATAGCACAGAGCATGAGGGGCACAAAGAGTGAGGGACACAGAGAGCGAGGGACACACGGAGAGAGCGAGGGACACAGAGAGTGTGGGACACAGAGAGAGTGAGGGACACAGAGAGCGAGGGACACCGAGAGCGAGGGACACAGAGAGAGTCACCGACACAGAGAGTGAGGGCCAGAGAGAGAGTGAGGGACAGAGAGAGAGCGAGGGACACAGAGAGTGAGGGACACAGAGAGTGAGGGACACATAGAGCGAGGGACACAGAGAGTGTGGGACACAGAGTGCGAGGGACACAGAGAGCGAGTAGCACAGAGCATGAGGGACACAAAGAGTGAGGGACACAGAGAGCGAGGGACACAAAGGGCAAGGGACACAGAGAGCGAGGGACACACGGAGAGAGCGAGGGACACAGAGAGTGTGGGACACAGAGAGAGTGAGGGACACAGAGAGCGAGGGACACAGAGAGCGAGGGACACAGAGAGAGCAAGGGACACAGAGAGAGTGAGCGACTCAGGGAGAGCGAGGGACACAGAGAGAGTGAGGGACACAGAGAGAGCGAGGGACACAGAGAGCGCGAGGGACACAGTGAGAGCGAGGGACACACAGAAAGGGAGGGACACAGAGAGAGCGAGGGTCACAGACCGAGCTACAAAGAGAGCGCGAGGGACACAGAGAGAGCATGGGACACAAAGAGCGAGGGACACAAAGAGCGACGGACACAGAGAGAGCGAGGGACACAGAGAGAGTGAGGGACACAAAGAGCGACGGACACAGAGCACGAGGGACACAGAGAGAGCGAGGGACACAGAGAGCGAGGGACACAGAGAGCGAGGGACACAGAGAGAGCGAGGGACACAGAGAGTGAGGGACACAGATAGTGAGGGACACAGAGAGTGTGGGACACAAAGAGCGAGGGACACAGAGCACGAGGGACACAGAGAGCGAGGGACACAGAGAGTGTGGGACACAAAGAGCGAGGGACACAGAGAGCGAGGGACACAGAGAGTGTGGGACACAGAGAGCGAGGGACACAGAGAGTGAGGGACACAGAGAGAGCGAGGGAGACAGAGAGTGTGGAACACAGAGAGAGTGAGGGACACAGAGAGAGCGAGGGACTCAGAGAGAGCGAGGGACACAGAGAGCGAGGGACACAGAGAGCGAGGGTCACACAGAGAGAGTGAGGGACACAGAGAGTGAGGACCACAGAGAGCGAGGGAAACAGAGAGAGAGAGGGACACAGAGACCGAGGGACACACAGAGAGAGTGAGGGACACAGAGAGTGTGGGACACAGAGAGAGTGAGTGACACAGCGAGAGAGCGAAGGACACAGAGAGTGAGGGACACAGAGAGAGCGAGGGACACAGAGAGTGTGGGACACAGAGAGAGTGAGGGACACAGAGAGAGCGAGGGACACAGAGAGAGCGAGGGACACAGAGAGCGAGAGACACAGAGAGTGAGGGACACACAGAGAGAGCAAGGGACACAGAGAGAGCGAGGGACACAGAGAGCGAGAGACACAGAGAGCGAGAGACACAGAGAGCGAGGGACACACAGAGAGAGCAAGGGACACAGAGAGAGCGAGGGACACAGAGAGTGTGGGACACAGAGAGAGTGAGGGACACAGAGAGAGCGAGGGACACAGAGAGAGCGAGGGACACAGAGAGCGAGAGACACAGAGAGCGAGAGACACAGAGAGCGAGGGACACACAGAGAGAGCGAGGGACACAGAGAGCGAGGGACACAGAGAGCGCGAGTGACACAGAGAGAGCTAGAGACACAGAGAGCGAGAGACACAGAGAGCGAGGGACACACAGAGAGAGCAAGGGACACAGACAGAGCCAGGGACTCAGAGAGAGCAAGGGACATAGAGAGCGAGGAACACACAGAGCGAGGAACACAGAGAGTGAGGAACACAGAGAGCGAGGGACACAGAGAGTGAGGAACACAGAGAGCGAGGGAAACAGAGAGAGTGAGGGACACAGAGAGCGAGGGACAATGAGAGTGAGGGACACAGAGAGCGAGGGACACAGACAGAGCGAGGGGCACAGAGAGCGAGAGGGTCACGGAGAGCGCGAGGGACACACAGAAAGGTAGGGACACAGACAGAGCGAGGGTCACAGACCGAGGGACTCAGACAGAGCGAGGGACACACAGCGAGGGACTCAGACAGAGCGAGGGACACAGAGAGAGCGAGGGACACAGAGTGAGCGAGGGACACACAGAAAGGGAGGGAAACAGAGAGAGTGAGGGACACAGAGAGATCGAGGCACACAGAGAGAGCGAGGGACACAGAGAGAGCGAGGGACACAGAGTGAGCGAGGGACACACAGAAAGGGAGGGAAACAGAGAGAGTGAGGGACACAGAGAGAGTGAGGGACACAGAGAGCGAGGGACACAGAGAGCGAGGCACACAGAGAGAGCGAGGGATACAGAGAGCGAGGGACACAGAGAGCGAGGGACACAGAGAGAGAGCGAGGGACACAGACAGAGCCAGGGACACAGAGAGAGCCAGGGACACAGAGAGCGAGGGTACCACACAGAGAGAGCGAGGGACACAGAGAATGAGGGACACAGAGAGCACGAGGGACACACAGAGAGAGTGAGGGACACAGAGAGTGAGGGACACAGAGAGCGAGGGACACAGAGAACGAGGCACACAGAGAGAGCGAGGGATACAGAGAGCGAGGGACACAGAGAGCGAGGGACACAGAGAGAGAGCGAGGGACACAGACAGAGCCAGGGACACAGAGAGAGCCAGGGACACAGAGAGCGAGGGTACCACACAGAGAGAGCGAGGGACACAGAGAATGAGGGACACAGAGAGCACGAGGGACACACAGAGAGAGCGAGGGACACAGAGAGTGAGGAACACAGAGAGCGAGGGACACAGAGAGAGCGAGGGGCACAGAGTGAGTGAGGGACACAGAGAGTGAGGGACACAGAGAGCGAGGGACACAGAGAGCGAGGGACACAGAGACCGCGTGGGACACAGAGAGCGCGTGGGACACAGAGAGCGCGAGGGACACAGAGAGCGCGAGGGACAGAGCGAGAGTGAGGGACACAGAGGGAGTGTGGGGCAGATAGAGTGATAGAGTGTGAGGGACACAGAGAGTGAGGGACACAGAGAGCGCGACGGATACAGAGAGCGCGAGGGTCAGAGCGAGAGTGAGGGACACAGAGGGAGTGTGGGGCAGATAGAGTGATGGACACAGAGTGTGAGGGACACAGAGAGTGAGGGACACAGAGAGAGTGAGGGACACAGAGAGTGAGGGAAACAGAGTGAGTGAGGGACACAGAGAGTGAGGAACACAGAGAGTGAGGGACACAGAGAGTGAGGGACAGAGAGAGAGTGAGGAAGACAGAGAGAGTGAGGGACACAGAGAGCGAGGGTCACAGAGAGAGTGAGGGACACAGAGAGTGCGGGACACAGAGAGAGTGAGGGACACATAGATCGAGGGACACAGAGAGAGTGAGGGACACAGAGAGAGCGAGGGACACAGAGAGCGAGGGACACAGAGAGAGTGAGGGACACAGAGAGTGAGGGACACAGAGAGTGATGAACACAGAGAGAGTGAGGGACACAGAGAGTGAGGGAAACAGAGAGAGTGAGGGACACAGTGAGTGAGGGACACAGAGAGTGAGGAACACAGAGAGTGAGGGACACAGAGAGTGAGGGACAGATAGAGTGAGGGACACAGTGAGTGAGGGACACAGAGAGTGAGGGACACAGAGAGTGAGGGACAGATAGAGTGAGGGAAACAGAGAGAGTGAGGGACACAGTGAGTGAGGGACACAGAGAGTGAGGGACACAGAGAGTGAGGGACAGATAGAGTGAGCGACACAGAGAGTGAGGGACACAGAGAGTGAGGGACACAGCGAGAGTGAGGGACACAGAGAGCGAGGGACACAGAGAGTGAAGGACACAGAGAGTAAGGGACACAGAGAGAGTGAGGGACACAGAGAGCGAGGGACACAGAGAGTGAAGGACACAGAGAGTGAGGGACAAAGAGAGTGCGGGACACAGAGAGTGAGGGACAGAGAGAGTGAGGGACACAGAGGGACACAGGGAGAGTGAGGGACAGAGAGAGAGTGAGGGACACATAGAGAGTGAGGGACACAGAGAGCGAGGGACACAAAGAGAATGAGGGACACAGAGAGTGAGGGACACAGAGAGTGACGGACAGAGATAGTGAGGGACACAGAGAGGGACACAGAGAGAGTGAGGGACACAGAGAGAGTGAGGGACACAGAGAGCGAGGGACAGTGAGAGAGTGAGGGACACAAAGAGTGAGGGACAGAGAGAGTGAGGGACACAGAGAGAGTGAGGGACACAGAGAGAGTGAGGGACACAGTGAGTGAGGGACAGAGAGAGAGTGAGGGACACAGAGAGGGACACAGAGAGCGAGGGACACAGAGAGCGAGGGACACAGAGACCGCGTGGTACACAGAGAGCGCGTGGGACAGAGCGAGAGTGAGGGACACAGAGGGAGTGTGGGGCAGATAGAGTGATGGACACAGAGTGTGAGGGACACAGAGAGTGAGGGACACAGAGAGCGCGAGGGATACAGAGAGCGCGAGGGTCAGAGCGAGAGTGAGGGACACAGAGGGAGTGTGGGGCAGATAGAGTGATGGACACAGAGTGTGAGGGACACAGAGAGTGAGGGACACAGAGAGCGCGAGGGATACAGAGAGTGAGGGACACAGAGAGTGAGGGACACAGAGAGAGTGAGGGACACAGAGAGTGAGGGAAACAGAGTGAGTGAGGGACACAGTGAGTGAGGGACACAGAGAGTGAGGAACACAGAGAGTGAGGGACACAGAGAGTGAGGGACAAAGAGAGAGTGAGGAAGACAGAGAGAGTGAGGGACACAGAGAGCGAGGGTCACAGAGAGAGTGAGGGACACAGAGATTGCGGGACACAGAGAGAGTGAGGGACACATAGATCGAGGGACACAGAGAGAGTGAGGGACACAGAGAGAGCGAGGGACACAGAGAGTGATGAACACAGAGAGAGTGAGGGTCACAGAGAGCGAGGGACACAGAGAGAGTGAGGGACACAGAGAGTGAGGGACACAGAGAGTGATGAACACAGAGAGAGTGAGGGACACAGAGAGTGAGGGAAACAGAGAGAGTGAGGGACACAGTGAGTGAGGGACACAGAGAGTGAGGAACACAGAGAGTGAGGGACACAGAGAGTGAGGGACAGATAGAGTGAGGGACACAGAGGGAGTGAGGGACACAGTGAGTGAGGGACACAGAGAGTGAGGGACATAGAGAGTGAGGGACAGATAGAGTGAGGGAAACAGAGAGAGTGAGGGACACAGTGAGTGAGGGACACAGAGAGTGAGGGACAGATAGAGTGAGCGACACAGAGAGTGAGGGACACAGAGAGTGAGGGACACAGCGAGAGTGAGGGACACAGAGAGCGAGGGACACAGAGAGTGAAGGACACAGAGAGTGAGGGACACAGAGAGTGAGGGACACAGAGAGTGAGGGACACAGAGGGACACAGGGAGAGTGAGGGACAGAGAGAGAGTGAGGGACACATAGAGAGTAAGGGACACAGAGAGCGAGGGACACAGAGAGAATGAGGGACACAGAGAGTGAGGGACACAGAGAGTGACGGACAGAGATAGTGAGGGACACAGAGAGGGACACAGAGAGAGTGAGGGACACAGAGAGAGTGAGGGACACAGAGAGCGAGGGACAGTGAGAGAGTGAGGGACACAAAGAGTGAGGGACAGAGAGAGTGAGGGACACAGAGAGAGTGAGGGACACAGAGAGAGTGAGGGACACAGTGAGTGAGGGACAGAGAGAGAGTGAGGGACACAGAGAGGGACACAGAGAGTGAGGGACACAGAGAGTGAGGGACACAGAGAGCGCGAGGGACACAGAGAGTGAGGGACACAGAGAGTGAGGGACACAGAGAGAGCGCGGGACACAGAGAGTGAGGGACACAGAGAGTGGGGGACACAGAGAGAGCGAGGGACACAGAGAGAGCGAGGGACACAGAGAGTGAGGGACACAGGGAGCAATGGACACAACGAGAGAGAGAGAGGGACACAACGAGAGAGGGGGACACAGAGAGAGCAAGGGACACAGAGAGCAAGGGACACAGAGAGCAAGGGACACAGCGAGAGAGAGAGGGACACAACGAGAGAGAGGGGGACACAGCGAGAGGGACGGGTACACGGCGAGAGAGTGAGGGACACAGCGAGAGAGAGAGGGACACAGCGAGTGAGAGAGGACCACAGCGGGAGAGAGAGGGGCACAGCAAGAGAGAGAGGAGCACACCGAGTGAGGGAGGGACACAGCGAGAGAGAGAGGGACAGCACGGTAGCCTTGTGGATAGCACAATTGTTTCACTGCTCCAGGGTCCCAGGTTCGATTCCGGCTTGGGTCACTCTCTGTGCGGAGTGAGGGACACAGAGAGCGAGGGAAACAGAGAGTGTGGGACACAGTGAGAGTGAGGGACACAGAGAGAGCGAGGGACACAGAGAGAGCGAGGGACACAGAGAGCGAGGGACACACAGAGAGAGCGAGGGACACAGACAGAGCCAGGGACACAGAGAGTGTGGGACACAGTGAGAGCGAGGGACACAGAGAGAGTGTGGGACACAGAGAGAGCGAGGGACACAGAGAGCGAGGGACACACAGAGAGAGCGAGGGACACAGACAGAGCCAGGGACACAGAGAGTGTGGGACACAGTGAGAGCGAGGGACACAGAGAGTGAGGGACACAGAGAGTGAGGGACACAGAGAGTGAGGGACACAGAGAGAGCGAGGGACACAGAGAGAGCGAGGGACACAGAGAGCGAGGGACACAGTGAGCGAGGGACACAGAGAGAGCCAGGGACACAGAGTGCGCGAGGGACACAGAGAGCGTGAGGGACACAGTGAGCGCGAGGGACACCGAGAGCGAGGGACACAGAGAGTGAGGGACACAGAGAGTGAGGGACACAGAGAGAGCGAGGGACACAGAGAGTGAGGGACACAGAGAGTGGGGGACACAGAGAGAGCGAGGGACACAGAGAGAGCGAGGGACACAGAGAGTGAGGGACACAGGGAGCAATGGACACAATGAGAGAGAGAGAGGGACACAACGAGAGAGGGGGACACAGAGAGAGCAAGGGACACAGAGAGCAAGGGACACAGAGAGCAAGGGACACAGCGAGAGAGAGAGGGGCACAACGAGAGAGAGCGGGACACAGCGAGAGTGACGGGTACACGGCGAGAGAGTGAGGGACACAGCGAGAGAGAGAGGGACACAGCGAGTGAGAGAGGACCACAGCGGGAGAGAGAGGGGCACAGCAAGAGAGAGAGGAGCACACCGAGTGAGGGAGGGACACAGCGAGAGAGAGAGGGACAGCACGGTAGCCTTGTGGATAGCACAATTGTTTCACTGCTCCAGGATCACAGGTTTGATTCCGGCTTGGGTCACTCTCTGTGCGGAGTGTGGGACACAGAGAGCGAGGGACACAGAGAGTGTGGGACACAGTGAGAGTGAGGGACACAGAGAGCGAGTAGCACAGAGAGAGCGAGGGACACAGAGAGAGCGAGGGACACAGAGAGAGCGAGGGACACAGAGAGAGCGAGGGACACAGAGAGCGAGGGACACAGAGAGTGTGGGACACAGTGAGAGTGAGGGACACAGAGAGAGCGAGGGACACAGAGAGAGCGAGGGACACAGAGAGCGAGGGACACACAGAGAGAGCGAGGGACACAGACAGAGCCAGGGACACAGAGAGTGTGGGACACAGTGAGAGCGAGGGACACAGAGAGTGTGGGACACAGAGAGCGAGGGACACAGAGAGCGAATAGCACAGAGCATGAGGGGCACAAAGAGTGAGGGACACAGAGAGCGAGGGACACACGGAGAGAGCGAGGGACACAGAGAGTGTGGGACACAGAGAGAGTGAGGGACACAGAGAGCGAGGGACACAGAGAGCGAGGGACACAGAGAGAGTCACCGACACAGAGAGTGAGGGCCAGAGAGAGAGTGAGGGACAGAGAGAGAGTGAGGGACACAGAGAGTGAGGGGCACAGAGAGAGTGAGGGACACAGAGAGTGAGGAACACAGAGGGAGGGACACAGAGAGCACGAGTGACACAGAGAGCGCGAGCGACACAGAGAGGGCGAGGGACACAGAGAGCGCGAGGGACAGAGAGAGTGGGGGACAGAGAGAGAGCGGGGGACACAGAGAGCGAGGGACACAGAGAGTGAGGGACACAGAGAGTGAGGGACACAGAGAGCGAGGGACACAGAGAGAGCGAGGGACACAGAGAGAGCGAGGGACACAGAGAGCGAGGGACACAGTGAGCGAGGGACACAGAGAGAGCCAGGGACACAGAGTGCGCGAGGGACACAGAGAGCGTGAGGGACACAGTGAGCGCGAGGGACACCGATAGCGAGGGACACAGAGAGCGAGGGACACAGAGAGATCGAGGGACACAGAGAGATCGAGGGACACAGAGAGAGCGAGGGACACAGAGAGCGAGGGACACAGTGAGCGAGGGACACAGAGAGAGCCAGGGACACAGAGTGCGCGAGGGACACAGAGAGCGTGAGGGACACAGTGAGCGCGAGGGACACCGAGAGCGAGGGACACAGAGAGCGAGGGACACAGAGTGAGAGAGGGACACAGAGAGTGAGGGACACAGAGAGCGAGGGACACAGAGAACGAGGGACACAGAGAGCGCGACGGACACAGAGAGCGCGTGGGACACAGAGAGCACGAGCGACACAGAGAGCGCGAGGGACACAGAGAGCGGGGGACACAGAAAGAGCGAGGGACACACAGAGAGCGAGGGACACAGAGAGAGCGAGGGACACACAGAGAGCGAGGGACACAGAGAGCGAGGGACACAGAGAGAGTCAGGGATACAGAGAGTGAGGGACACAGAGAGAGTGAGGGACACAGTGAGTGAGGGACACAGAGAGTGAGGGACACAGAGAGTGAGGGACAGATAGAGTGAGCGACACAGAGAGTGAGGGACACAGAGAGTGAGGGACACAGCGAGAGTGAGGGACACAGAGAGCGAGGGACACAGAGAGTGAAGGACACAGAGAGTAAGGGACACAGAGAGAGTGAGGGACACAGAGAGCGAGGGACACAGAGAGTGAAGGACACAGAGAGTGAGGGACACAGAGGGACACAGGGAGAGTGAGGGACAGAGAGAGAGTTAGGGACACATAGAGAGTGAGGGACACAGAGAGTGAGGGACAGATAGAGTGAGCGACACAGAGAGTGAGGGACACAGAGAGTGAGGGACACAGCGAGAGTGAGGGACACAGAGAGCGAGGGACACAGAGAGTGAAGGACACAGAGAGTAAGGGACACAGAGAGAGTGAGGGACACAGAGAGTGCGGGACACAGAGAGTGAGGGACAGAGAGAGTGAGGGACACAGAGGGACACAGGGAGAGTGAGGGACAGAGAGAGAGTGAGGGACACATAGAGAGTGAGGGACACAGAGAGCGAGGGACACAGAGAGAATGAGGGACACAGAGAGTGAGGGACACAGAGAGTGACGGACAGA
Organism: Scyliorhinus torazame; assembly: GCF_047496885.1. Taxonomy (NCBI): domain Eukaryota; kingdom Metazoa; phylum Chordata; class Chondrichthyes; order Carcharhiniformes; family Scyliorhinidae; genus Scyliorhinus; species Scyliorhinus torazame. The sequence continues at coordinate 550,564 of NW_027307817.1, forward strand.
GATAGTGAGGGACACAGAGAGGGACACAGAGAGAGTGAGGGACACAGAGAGAGTGAGGGACACAGAGAGCGAGGGACAGTGAGAGAGTGAGGGACACAAAGAGTGAGGGACAGAGAGAGTGAGGGACACAGAGAGAGTGAGGGACACAGAGAGAGTGAGGGACACAGTGAGTGAGGGACAGAGAGAGAGTGAGGGACACAGAGAGGGACACAGAGAGCGAGGGACACAGAGAGCGAGGGACACAGAGACCGCGTGGGACACAGAGAGCGCGTGGGACAGAGCGAGAGTGAGGGACACAGAGGGAGTGTGGGGCAGATAGAGTGATGGACACAGAGTGTGAGGGACACAGAGAGTGAGGGACACAGAGAGCGCGAGGGATACAGAGAGCGCGAGGGTCAGAGCGAGAGTGAGGGACACAGAGGGAGTGTGGGGCAGATAGAGTGATGGACACAGAGTGTGAGGGACACAGAGAGTGAGGGACACAGAGAGCGCGAGGGATACAGAGAGTGAGGGACACAGAGAGTGAGGGACACAGAGAGAGAGAGGGACACAGAGAGTGAGGGAAACAGAGTGAGTGAGGGACACAGTGAGTGAGGGACACAGAGAGTGAGGAACACAGAGAGTGAGGGACACAGAGAGTGAGGGACAAAGAGAGAGTGAGGAAGACAGAGAGAGTGAGGGACAGAGAGAGAGTGAGGAATACAGAGAGAGTGAGGGACACAGAGAGCGAGGGTCACAGAGAGAGTGAGGGACACAGAGATTGCGGGACACAGAGAGAGTGAGGGACACATAGATCGAGGGACACAGAGAGAGTGAGGGACACAGAGAGAGCGAGGGTCACAGAGAGCGAGGGACACAGAGAGAGTGAGGGACACAGAGAGTGAGGGACACAGAGAGTGATGAACACAGAGAGAGTGAGGGACACAGAGAGTGAGGGAAACAGAGAGAGTGAGGGACACAGTGAGTGAGGGACACAGAGAGTGAGGAACACAGAGAGTGAGGGACACAGAGAGTGAGGGACAGATAGAGTGAGGGACACAGAGGGAGTGAGGGACACAGTGAGTGAGGGACACAGAGAGTGAGGGACATAGAGAGTGAGGGACAGATAGAGTGAGGGAAACAGAGAGAGTGAGGGACACAGTGAGTGAGGGACACAGAGAGTGAGGGACAGATAGAGTGAGCGACACAGAGAGTGAGGGACACAGAGAGTGAGGGACACAGCGAGAGTGAGGGACACAGAGAGCGAGGGACACAGAGAGTGAAGGACACAGAGAGTGAGGGACACAGAGAGTGAGGGACACAGAGAGTGAGGGACACAGAGGGACACAGGGAGAGTGAGGGACAGAGAGAGAGTGAGGGACACATAGAGAGTAAGGGACACAGAGAGCGAGGGACACAGAGAGAATGAGGGACACAGAGAGTGAGGGACACAGAGAGTGACGGACAGAGATAGTGAGGGACACAGAGAGGGACACAGAGAGAGTGAGGGACACAGAGAGAGTGAGGGACACAGAGAGCGAGGGACAGTGAGAGAGTGAGGGACACAAAGAGTGAGGGACAGAGAGAGTGAGGGACACAGAGAGAGTGAGGGACACAGAGAGAGTGAGGGACACAGTGAGTGAGGGACAGAGAGAGAGTGAGGGACACAGAGAGGGACACAGAGAGTGAGGGACACAGAGAGTGAGGGACACAGAGAGCGCGAGGGACACAGAGAGTGAGGGACACAGAGAGTGAGGGACACAGAGAGAGCGCGGGACACAGAGAGTGAGGGACACAGAGAGTGGGGGACACAGAGAGAGCGAGGGACACAGAGAGAGCGAGGGACACAGAGAGTGAGGGACACAGGGAGCAATGGACACAACGAGAGAGAGAGAGGGACACAACGAGAGAGGGGGACACAGAGAGAGCAAGGGACACAGAGAGCAAGGGACACAGAGAGCAAGGGACACAGCGAGAGAGAGAGGGACACAACGAGAGAGAGGGGGACACAGCGAGAGGGACGGGTACACGGCGAGAGAGTGAGGGACACAGCGAGAGAGAGAGGGACACAGCGAGTGAGAGAGGACCACAGCGGGAGAGAGAGGGGCACAGCAAGAGAGAGAGGAGCACACCGAGTGAGGGAGGGACACAGCGAGAGAGAGTGGGACGCAGCGAGAGAGAGAGGGGCACAGCAAGAGAGAGAGGAGCACACCGAGTGAGGGAGGGACACAGCGAGAGAGAGTGGGACAGCACGGTAGCCTTGTGGATAGCACAATTGTTTCACTGCTCCAGGATCACAGGTTCGATTCCGGCTTGGGTCACTCTCTGTGCGGAGTGAGGGACACAGAGAGCGAGGGAAACAGAGAGTGTGGGACACAGTGAGAGTGAGGGACACAGAGAGAGCGAGGGACACAGAGAGAGCGAGGGACACAGAGAGCGAGGGACACACAGAGAGAGCGAGGGACACAGACAGAGCCAGGGACACAGAGAGTGTGGGACACAGTGAGAGCGAGGGACACAGAGAGTGAGGGACACAGAGAGTGAGGGACACAGAGAGTGAGGGACACAGAGAGAGCGAGGGACACAGAGAGAGCGAGGGACACAGAGAGCGAGGGACACAGTGAGCGAGGGACACAGAGAGAGCCAGGGACACAGAGTGCGCGAGGGACACAGAGAGCGTGAGGGACACAGTGAGCGCGAGGGACACCGAGAGCGAGGGACACAGAGAGTGAGGGACACAGAGAGTGAGGGACACAGAGAGAGCGAGGGACACAGAGAGTGAGGGACACAGAGAGTGGGGGACACAGAGAGAGCGAGGGACACAGAGAGAGCGAGGGACACAGAGAGTGAGGGACACAGGGAGCAATGGACACAATGAGAGAGAGAGAGGGACACAACGAGAGAGGGGGACACAGAGAGAGCAAGGGACACAGAGAGCAAGGGACACAGAGAGCAAGGGACACAGCGAGAGAGAGAGGGGCACAACGAGAGAGAGCGGGACACAGCGAGAGTGACGGGTACACGGCGAGAGAGTGAGGGACACAGCGAGAGAGAGAGGGACACAGCGAGTGAGAGAGGACCACAGCGGGAGAGAGAGGGGCACAGCAAGAGAGAGAGGAGCACACCGAGTGAGGGAGGGGCACAGCGAGAGAGAGAGGGACAGCACGGTAGCCTTGTGGATAGCACAATTGTTTCACTGCTCCAGGATCACAGGTTTGATTCCGGCTTGGGTCACTCGCTGTGCGGAGTGAGGGGCACAGAGAGCGAGGGACACAGAGAGTGTGGGACACAGTGAGAGTGAGGGACACAGAGAGAGCGAGGGACACAGAGAGAGCGAGGGACACAGAGAGCGAGGGACACACAGAGAGAGCGAGGGACACAGACAGAGCCAGGGACACAGAGAGTGTGGGACACAGTGAGAGCGAGGGACACAGAGAGTGTGGGACACAGAGAGCGAGGGACACAGAGAGCGAATAGCACAGAGCATGAGGGGCACAAAGAGTGAGGGACACAGAGAGCGAGGGACACACGGAGAGAGCGAGGGACACAGAGAGTGTGGGACACAGAGAGAGTGAGGGACACAGAGAGCGAGGGACACAGAGAGCGAGGGACACAGAGAGAGTCACCGACACAGAGAGTGAGGGCCAGAGAGAGAGTGAGGGACAGAGAGAGAGTGAGGGACACAGAGAGTGAGGGGCACAGAGAGAGTGAGGGACACAGAGAGTGAGGAACACAGAGGGAGGGACACAGAGAGCACGAGTGACACAGAGAGCGCGAGCGACACAGAGAGGGCGAGGGACACAGAGAGCGCGAGGGACAGAGAGAGTGGGGGACAGAGAGAGAGCGGGGGACACAGAGAGCGAGGGACACAGAGAGTGAGGGACACAGAGAGTGAGGGACACAGAGAGCGAGGGACACAGAGAGAGCGAGGGACACAGAGAGAGCGAGGGACACAGAGAGCGAGGGACACAGTGAGCGAGGGACACAGAGAGAGCCAGGGACACAGAGTGCGCGAGGGACACAGAGAGCGTGAGGGACACAGTGAGCGCGAGGGACACCGAGAGCGAGGGACACAGAGAGCGAGGGACACAGAGAGATCGAGGGACACAGAGAGAGCGAGGGACACAGAGAGCGAGGGACACAGTGAGCGAGGGACACAGAGAGAGCCAGGGACACAGAGTGCGCGAGGGACACAGAGAGCGTGAGGGACACAGTGAGCGCGAGGGACACCGAGAGCGAGGGACACAGAGAGCGAGGGACACAGAGTGAGAGAGGGACACAGAGAGTGAGGGACACAGAGAGCGAGGGACACAGAGAACGAGGGACACAGAGAGCGCGACGGACACAGAGAGCGCGTGGGACACAGAGAGCACGAGCGACACAGAGAGCGCGAGGGACACAGAGAGCGGGGGACACAGAAAGAGCGAGGGACACACAGAGAGCGAGGGACACAGAGAGAGCGAGGGACACACAGAGAGCGAGGGACACAGAGAGCGAGGGACACAGAGAGAGTCAGGGATACAGAGAGTGAGGGACACAGAGAGAGTGTGGGACACAGAGCGCGAGGGACAATGCGAGCGCAAGGGACACAGAGAGCGCGAGGGACACAGAGAGCGAGGGACACAGAGAGCGGTGGACACAGAAAGAGCGAGGGACACACAGAGAGCGAGGGACACAGAGAGAGCGAGGGACACACAGAGAGCGAGGGACACAGAGAGAGAGGGACACAGAGAGAGTGAGGGATACACAGAGAGCGAGGGACACAGAGAGCGAGGGACACAGAGAGAGTGAGGGATATAGAGAGTGAGGGACACAGAGAGAGCGAGGGACACAGAGATAGCGAGGGACACAGAGAGCGCGAGGGACACAGAGAGCGCGAGGGACACAGAGAGCCAGGGACACAGAGAGAGCGAGGGACACACAGCGAGCGAGGGATCAGAGAGAGCGAGGGGCAGAGAGAGAGCAAGGGACAGAGAGAGCGAGGGACACAGAGAGAGCGAAGGACACAGAGAGCACGAGTGACACAGAGAGCGCGAGGGACACAGAGAGCGCGAGGGACACAGAGAGCGCGAGGGACACAGAGAGCGCGAGCGACACAGACACCGGGAGGGACACAGAGACCGCGAGGGACAGAGAGAGAGTGGGGGACACAGAGAGAGCGAGGGTCACAGAGAGCAAGGGACACAGAGAGCGAGGGACACTTAGAGAGTGAAGGATACAGAGAGTGAGGGACACACTGAGAGAGTGTGGGACACAGAGAGAAGGTGACACAGAGAGCGCGAGGGACACAGAGAGCGCGAGGGACACAGAGAGCGAGGGACACAGAGAGTGTGGGACACAGAGAGAGTGAGGGACACAGAGAGAGCGAAGGACACAGAGAGCGAGGGACACACAGAGAGAGCGAGGGACACAGACAGAGCCAGGGACACAGAGAGCGAGGGACACAGAGAGCGAGGGTCACACAGAGAGAGTGAGGGACACAGAGAGTGAGGAACACAGAGAGCGAGGGAAACAGAGAGAGCGAGGGACACAGAGAGCGAGGGACACACAGAGAGAGTGAGGGACACAGAGAGTGTGGAACACAGAGAGCGAGGGACACAGAGAGAGCGAGGGACACAGAGAGAGCGAGGGACACAGAGAGAGTGAGGGACACAGAGAGAGTGAGGGACACAGAGCGAGGGACACAGACAGAGCGAGGGACACACAGAAAGGGAGGGACACAGAGAAGTGAGGGACACAGAGAGCGCGAGTGACACAGAGAGAGCGAGGACACAGAGAGCGAGGGACACAGAGAGCGAGGGACACACAAAGAGAGTGAGGGACACAGAGAGCGAGGGACACAGAGAGCGAGGGACACACAGAGATAGCGAGGGACACAGAGAGTGAGGGACACAGAGAGCGAGGGACACAGAGAGCGAGGGACACACAGAGATAGCGAGGGACACAGAGAGTGTGGGACACACAGAGAGAGTGTGGGACACAGAGAGAGTGAGTGACACAGAGAGAGAGAGTGTGGGACACAGAGAGTGAGGGACACACAGACAGAGCCAGGTACACAGAGAGAGCGAGGGACACAGAGAGCGAGGGACACAGAGAGCGAGGGACACACAGAGAGAGCGAGGGACACAGAGAGCGAGGGACACTCAGAGAGATTGTGGGACACAGAGAGAGTGAGGGACACAGAGAGAGTGAGGGACACACAGAGAGCGAGGAACACAGAGAGAGCGAATGACACAGAGAGCGAGGGACACAGAGAGTGAGGGACAGAGAGAGTCAGGGACACAGAGAGAGTGAGGGACCCATAGGGAGCGACGGACCCAGAGAGTGCGAGTGACGCAGAGAACGCGAGGGACACAGAGAGTGAGGGACACATAGAGAGTGAGGGGCACAGAGGGTGAGGGACACAGAGAGGGAGGGACACACAGAGAGAGCGAGAGACACAGAGAGTGAGGTACACAGAGAGCGAGGGACACAGTGAGCGAGGGACACAGAGAGAGTCAGGGACACAGAGAGTGAGGGCCAGAGAGAGAGTTAGGGACACAGCGAGAGTGACGGGTACACGGCGAGAGAGTGAGGGACACAGCGAGAGAGAGAGGGACACAGCGAGTGAGAGAGGACCACAGCGGGAGAGAGAGGGGCACAGCAAGAGAGAGAGGAGCACACCGAGTGAGGGAGGGACACAGCGAGAGAGAGAGGGACAGCACGGTAGCCTTGTTGATAGCACAATTGTTTCACTGCTCCAGGATCACAGGTTTGATTCCGGCTTGGGTCACTCGCTGTGCGGAGTGAGGGGCACAGAGAGCGAGGGACACAGAGAGTGTGGGACACAGTGAGAGTGAGGGACACAGAGAGAGCGAGGGACACAGAGAGAGCGAGGGACACAGAGAGCGAGGGACACACAGAGAGAGCGAGGGACACAGACAGAGCCAGGGACACAGAGAGTGTGGGACACAGTGAGAGCGAGGGACACAGAGAGTGTGGGACACAGAGAGCGAGGGACACAGAGAGCGAATAGCACAGAGCATGAGGGGCACAAAGAGTGAGGGACACAGAGAGCGAGGGACACACGGAGAGAGCGAGGGACACAGAGAGTGTGGGACACAGAGAGAGTGAGGGACACAGAGAGCGAGGGACACAGAGAGCGAGGGACACAGAGAGTGTCACCGACACAGAGAGTGAGGGCCAGAGAGAGAGTGAGGGACAGAGAGAGAGTGAGGGACACAGAGAGTGAGGGGCACAGAGAGAGTGAGGGACACAGAGAGTGAGGAACACAGAGGGAGGGACACAGAGAGCACGAGTGACACAGAGAGCGCGAGCGACACAGAGAGGGCGAGGGACACAGAGAGCGCGAGGGACAGAGAGAGTGGGGGACAGAGAGAGAGCGGGGGACACAGAGAGCGAGGGACACAGAGAGCGAGGGACACAGGGAGAGTGAGGGACACTGAGAGAGCGAGGGACACAGAGAGTGAGGGACACAGAGAGCGAGGGACACAGAGAGCGAGGGACACAGAGAGTGAGGGACACAGAGAGTGAGGGACACAGAGAGCGAGGGACACAGAGAGAGCGAGGGACACAGAGAGAGCGAGGGACACAGAGAGCGAGGGACACAGTGAGCGAGGGACACAGAGAGAGCCAGGGACACAGAGTGCGCGAGGGACACAGAGAGCGTGAGGGACACAGTGAGCGCGAGGGACACCGAGAACGAGGGACACAGAGAGCGAGGGACACAGAGAGTGTGGGACACAGAGAGCGAGGGACACAGAGTGAGAGAGGGACACAGAGAGTGAGGGACACAGAGAGCGAGGGACACAGAGAACGAGGGACACAGAGAGCGCGACGGACACAGAGAGCGCGTGGGACACAGAGAGCACGAGCGACACAGAGAGCGCGAGGGACACAGAGAGCGCGAGGGACACAGAGAGCGAGGGACACAGAAAGAGCGAGGGACACACAGAGAGCGAGGGACACAGAGAGAGCGAGGGACACACAGAGAGCGAGGGACACAGAGAGCGAGGGACACAGAGAGAGTGAGGGATACAGAGAGTGAGGGACACAGAGAGAGTGTGGGACACAGAGCGCGAGGGACAATGCGAGCGCAAGGGACACAGAGAGCGCGAGGGACACAGAGAGCGAGGGACACAGAGAGCGGGGGACACAGAAAGAGCGAGGGACACACAGAGAGCGAGGGACACAGAGAGAGCGAGGGACACACAGAGAGCGAGGGACACAGAGAGCGAGGGACACAGAGAGAGTGAGGGATACACAGAGAGCGAGGGACACAGAGAGCGAGGGACACAGAGAGAGTGAGGGATATAGAGAGTGAGGGACACAGAGAGAGCGAGGGACACAGAGATAGCGAGGGACACACAGCGAGCGAGGGATCAGAGAGAGCGAGGGGCAGAGAGAGAGCAAGGGACAGAGAGAGCGAGGGACACAGAGAGAGCGAAGGACACAGAGAGCACGAGTGACACAGAGAGCGCGAGGGACACAGAGAGCGCGAGGGACACAGAGAGCGCGAGGGACACAGAGAGCGCGAGCGACACAGACACCGGGAGGGACACAGAGACCGCGAGGGACAGAGAGAGAGTGGGGGACACAGAGAGAGCGAGGGTCACAGAGAGCAAGGGACACAGAGAGCGAGGGACACTTAGAGAGTAAAGGATACAGAGAGTGAGGGACACACTGAGAGAGTGTGGGACACAGAGAGAAGGTGACACAGAGAGCGCGAGGGACACAGAGAGCGCGAGGGACACAGAGAGCGAGGGACACAGAGAGTGTGGGACACAGAGAGAGTGAGGGACACAGAGAGAGCGAAGGACACAGAGAGCGAGGGACACACAGAGAGAGCGAGGGACACAGACAGAGCCAGGGACACAGAGAGCGAGGGACACAGAGAGCGAGGGTCACACAGAGAGAGTGAGGGACACAGAGAGTGAGGAACACAGAGAGCGAGGGAAACAGAGAGAGCGAGGGACACAGAGAGCGAGGGACACACAGAGAGAGTGAGGGACACAGAGAGTGTGGAACACAGAGAGCGAGGGACACAGAGAGAGCGAGGGACACAGAGAGAGCGAGGGACACAGAGAGAGTGAGGGACACAGAGAGAGTGAGGGACACAGAGCGAGGGACACAGACAGAGCGAGGGACACACAGAAAGGGAGGGACACAGAGAAGTGAGGGACACAGAGAGCGCGAGTGACACAGAGAGAGCGAGGACACAGAGAGCGAGGGACACAGAGAGCGAGGGACACACAAAGAGAGTGAGGGACACAGAGAGCGAGGGACACAGAGAGCGAGGGACACACAGAGATAGCGAGGGACACAGAGAGTGAGGGACACAGAGAGCGAGGGACACAGAGAGCGAGGGACACACAGAGATAGCGAGGGACACAGAGAGTGAGGGACACACAGAGAGAGTGTGGGACACAGAGAGAGTGAGTGACACAGAGAGAGAGAGTGTGGGACACAGAGAGTGAGGGACACACAGACAGAGCCAGGTACACAGAGAGAGCGAGGGACACAGAGAGCGAGGGACACAGAGAGCGAGGGACACACAGAGAGAGTGTGGGACACAGAGAGAGTGAGGGACACAGAGAGAGTGAGGGACACACAGAGAGCGAGGAACACAGAGAGAGCGAATGACACAGAGAGCGAGGGACACAGAGAGTGAGGGACAGAGAGTCAGGGACACAGAGAGAGTGAGGGACCCATAGGGAGCGACGGACCCAGAGAGTGCGAGGGACGCAGAGAACGCGAGGGACACAGAGAGTGAGGGACACATAGGGAGTGAGGGGCACAGAGGGTGAGGGACACAGAGAGGGAGGGACACACAGAGAGAGCGAGAGACACAGAGAGTGAGGTACACAGAGAGCGAGGGACACAGTGAGCGAGGGACACAGAGAGAGTCAGGGACACAGAGAGTGAGGGCCAGAGAGAGAGTGAGGGACACAGAGAGAGTGAGGGACACAGAGAGAGTGAGGGTCACAGAGTGTGAGGGGTACAGAGAGAGTGAGGGACACAGAGAGTGAGGAACACAAAGAGTGAGGGACACAGAGAGTGTGCGGGACACCGAGAGTTAGTGACACAGGGAGAGCGAGGGACACAGAGAGAGGGAGGGAGACAGAGAGAGCGAGGGACGCTGAGAGCGAGGGACACAGAGAGAGCAAGGCACCCAGAGAGAGTGAGCGACTCAGGGAGAGCGAGGGACACAGAGAGAGTGAGGGACACAGAGAGAGCGAGGGACACAGAGAGCGCGAGGGACACAGCGAGAGCGAGGGACACACAGAAAGGGAGGGACACAGACAGAGCCAGGGTCACAGACCGAGCTACACACAGAGCGCGAGGGACACAGAGTGAGCGAGGGACACAAAGAGCGAGGGACACAGAGCACGAGGGACACAGAGAGCGAGGGACACAGAGAGTGTGGGACTCAGAGAGCGAGGGACACAGAGAGTGAGGGACACAGAGAGTGAGGGACACATAGAGCGAGGGACACAGAGAGTGTGGGACACAGAGTGCGAGGGACACAGAGAGCGAGTAGCACAGAGCATGAGGGACACAAAGAGTGAGGGACACAGAGAGCGAGGGACACAAAGGGCAAGGGACACAGAGAGCGAGGGACACACGGAGAAAGCGAGGGACACAGAGAGTGTGGGACACAGAGAGAGTGAGGGACACAGAGAGCGAGGGACACACAGAGAGAGCGAGGGACACAGAGAGTGTGGGACACAGAGAGAGTGAGGGACACAGAGAGCGAGGGACACAGAGAGCGAGGGACACAGAGAGAGTCACCGACACAGAGAGTGAGGGCCAGAGAGAGAGTGAGGGACAGAGAGAGAGTGAGGGACACAGAGAGAGTGAGGGTCACAGAGAGAGAGCGAGAGACACAGAGAGCGAGGGACACACAGAGAGAGCGAGGGACACAGACAGAGCAAGGGACACAGAGAGAGTGAGGGACACAGAGAGAGCAAGGGACATAGAGAGCGAGGGACGCACAGAGAGAGTGAGGGACACAGAGAGAGCGAGGGACACAGACAGTGCAAGGGACACAGAGAGAGTGAGGGACACAGACAGAGCCAGGGACTCAGAGAGAGCGAGGGACATAGAGAGCGAGGGACGCACAGAGAGAGTGAGGGACACAGAGAGCGAGGGACTCACAGAGAGAGTGAGGGACATAGAGAGCGAGGAACACACAGAGAGAGCGAGGGCCAAAGAGAGCGAGGGACACAGAGAGCGAGGGACACACAGAGAGAGTGAGGGACACAGAGAGTGAGGGACACAGAGAGCGTGGGACACAGAGAGAGCGAGGGACTCAGAGAGCGAGGAACACAGAGAGAGAGCGAGGAACACAGAGAGTGAGGAACACAGAGAGCGAGGGACACAGAGAGCGAGGGAAACAGAGAGAGCGAGGGACACAGAGCGAGGGACACAGACAGAGCGAGGGACACAGAGAGCACGAGCGACACAGAGAGCGCGAGGGTCACAGAGAGCGCGAGGGACACACAGAAAGGTAGGGACACAGACAGAGCGAGGGTCACAGACCGAGGGACTCAGACAGAGCGAGGGACACAGAGAGAGCGTGGGACACAGAGAGAGCGAGGGATACGCAGAAAGGGAGGGACACAGAGAGAGTGAGGGACACAGAGAGATCGAGGCACACAGTGAGAGCGAGGGATACAGAGAGCGAGGGACACATAGAGCGAGGGACACAGAGAGAGAGCGAGGGACACAGACAGAGCCAGGGACACAGAGAGAGCCAGGGACACAGAGAGCGAGGGTACCACACAGAGAGAGCGAGGGACACAGAGAATGAGGGACACAGAGAGCACGAGGGACACACAGAGAGAGTGAGGGACACAGAGAGTGAGGAACTCAGAGAGCGAGGGACACAGAGAGAGCGAGGGACACAGAGTGAGTGAGGGACACAGAGAGTGAGGGACACAGAGAGCGAGGGACACAGAGAGCGAGGGACACAGAGACCGCGTGGGACACAGAGAGCGCGTGGGACACAGAGAGCGCGAGGGACACAGAGAGCGCGAGGGACAGAGCGAGAGTGAGGGACACAGAGGGAGTGTGGGGCAGATAGAGTGATGGACACAGAGTGTGAGGGACACAGAGAGTGAGGGACACAGAGAGCGCGAGGGATACAGAGAGCGCGAGGGACAGAGCGAGAGTGAGGGACACAGAGGGAGTGTGGGGCAGATAGAGTGATGGACACAGAGTGTGAGGGACACAGATAGTGAGGGACACAGAGAGCGCGAGGGATACAGAGAGTGAGGGACACAGAGAGTGAGGGACACAGAGAGAGTGAGGGACACAGAGAGTGATGGACACAGAGTGTGAGGGACACAGAGAGTGAGGGACACAGAGAGCGCGAGGGATACAGAGAGTGAGGGACACAGAGAGTGAGGGACACAGAGAGAGTGAGGGACACAGTGAGTGAGGGACACAGAGAGTGAGGAACACAGAGAGTGAGGGACACAGAGAGTGAGGGACACAGAGAGTGCGGGACACAGAGAGAGTGAGGGACACATAGATCGAGGGACACAGAGAGAGTGAGGGACACAGAGAGAGCGAGGGACACAGAGAGCGAGGGACACAGAGAGAGTGAGGGACACAGAGAGTGAGGGACACAGAGAGTGATGAACACAGAGAGAGTGAGGGACACAGAGAGTGAGGGAAACAGAGAGAGTGAGGGACACAGAGAGAGTGAGGGACACAGAGAGTGAGGAACACAGAGAGTGAGGGACACAGAGAGTGAGGGACACAGAGAGTGAGGAACACAGAGAGAGAGGGACACAGAGAGAGTGAGGGACACAGTGAGTGAGGGACACAGAGAGTGAGGGACACAGAGAGTGAGGGACAGATAGAGTGAGCGACACAGAGAGTGAGGGACACAGAGAGTGAGGGACACAGCGAGAGTGAGGGACACAGAGAGCGAGGGACACAGAGAGTGAAGGACACAGAGAGTGAGGGACACACAGAGAGTGAGGGACACAGAGAGCGAGGGACACAGAGAGTGAAGGACACAGAGAGTGAGGGACACAGAGAGTGAGGGACACAGAGAGTGAGGGACAGAGAGAGTGAGGGACACAGGGAGAGTAAGGGACAGAGAGAGAGTGAGGGACACATAGAGAGTGAGGGACACAGAGAGCGAGGGACACAGAGAGAATGAGGGACACAGAGAGTGAGGGACACAGAGAGTGACGGACAGAGATAGTGAGGGACACAGAGAGGGACACAGAGAGAGTGAGGGACACAGAGAGAGTGAGGGACACAGAGAGCGAGGGACACAGAGAGAGTGAGGGACACAAAGAGTGAGGGACACAGAGAGGGACACAGAGAGAGTGAGGGACACAGAGAGAGTGAGGGACACAGAGAGCGAGGGACACAGAGAGAGTGAGGGACACAAAGAGTGAGGGACAGAGAGAGTGAGGGACACAGAGAGTGAGGGACACAGAGAGAGTGAGGGACACAGAGAGAGTGAGGGACACAGTGAGTGAGGGACAGAGAGAGAGTGAGGGACACAGAGAGGGACACAGTGATTGAGGGACACAGTGATTGAGGGACACAGAGAGATTGAGGGACACGGAGAGTGAGGGACACAGAGAGCGAGGGACACAGAGAGAGTGACCCGGAGGAAACCACGCAGACACAGGGAGAACATGCCGGGAATTGAACCCGGGACCCTATAGCTGTGAAACCACAGTGCTACCCACTGTGCTACCGTGCCGCGTAATGAGTCACACACACAACCTCCCACCCCACCCCAGACACACAAACACGTGGACAGACAAACACAAACTCACACACAGACACAAACTCAGACAGGCTGCGTCAATACATCTTTCAAATGGAGCGAGATCCATTCTCAACCTTTAACTTGGAGAGGTGTATCTGGCCTGTGTGTGACCCAAGTCACACACTGACTCTGAACATCCTCACAGCAGCTTGGGGACAGACTTTTCTAAAGCACTTTTCAGAACCTTTGGGTATCACAAACTGCTTCACAGGCAATGGAGCCCTTTTGAAATCTAGTCAGGAGTAATTTAGGAAATGGACCAGCTAATTTCAGAGAGGCACACAGAAACAGGATGAGATTGTGCTGTACATGTTTCAGAGCTGTCACTGAGACACACACGAGATGTACAATATCAATTATTATTCTGAAGCATTTTGATTAAATCAGCCCTGAGACTGAATTCCAGTGTTTCAGAGTAAAGCTTCATCTACACTGCCCATCAAACACTCACAACATAAATACTGTCTGGGCTTAAATACAGAGTCAAGATCCCTCTGTCCTGTCCAAGGAATTTTTCATTGCAGATAGTTATTTTTATTTTTTGGAAAAGCAGAACTTAAATTGCACAGTCTCCCAGGGTGGACTCTTGTTCATTACAATCATGAGTTCAGCCCTCCACATTCAAACATGAAGTTTAAGCTCCGATTACAGGTGTCTGCTTGTCTCTGTTTGTATATTCTCTGTTACTGTTGTTTTGTCACTTGTCTGAAGTATTTGAATAATAGGCCTTGGTTAATCAATCCTTTCTCACAGCACATGGAAGTTGTGAATCTTCAAGGCTCTCAGTCTTATTTAGTTAAAAAACAACTGCTTCCTTTGATCCTCAATCCATTTCCCAACCCTAAAAAGATCTCACACCTTTCCACAATGCAGGAATATCTCCATCAAAACTTCTAATCAGTTCCCCATACACTTGTTAAACTTGCCTGTGTGAAGTAAATTCCACTGACAGATTCCAAAAGCTGCACAGAAAAATGACTGGGTATTTTAAACTTTGAAACGGAACTATTTTAACTTGTGCATCAATCCTATTAAACAGAAATGTTGTCCCTGTGGGCTGACAGTCTCTCAGCAAGATTGAAACATTGAGGGACCCCACGTCCTGCATTTGACAACATTTGTGGCACTTCCACAATCTACGAGACATTGCTGTCTGTATTGTGTGAATCCAGCTGTGAAACATCAATGAACAGAAATCAGTTGGGGTTATCATACTGACCGTTTTAATTTAATCTAAATTGTTTCATTACAAATTCTAATCTCAGGAATTGACATCAGAGGATTTCAGTGAAAAACCCCATTGATCCTCACTGTCTAATAAAATGATGTTGTTGCCGATGACCGTGTACTGATTCAGGAATAAACTTTTCATCTCACAGTGTGAAAAAATCAAATTGAATCCCAATTTATAGAGCAGCTGACTGAAGAAATCTTTCTATGAGTAACATAGAATAAGATTGTCCCCATCAAAGACTCCCAAGACAGGTCCGTCCGGGGAAATTCTTGCTGGTTTTTACTCATTGTATAGAAAGCCTTCCTCGGGAGTCAGACGAATAGACAACCCAAACTAGTCACAAATTCTGGGACAATTAAATATTAACATAAAGACTGAAGTAAGGACAGGACATTGCTAGATCTGTTGCTGGGCCCTGAATTAACAGTACAATAGACAGGACAAATGCCTCTGGCCTCTCCTGTGAAGGCACATCAAAACATTCATGACAGAAAGTCATGGGGTAGGTCTGCACGCACATCTCTGAGGAGATCTCAACCAATACTGTTTCTAATCATTTCCCAATAGTATTTGAACTCAGCGCTGGCTGAGGCCTGTTCTGCAGGCTTCACCCAGGGTGAGTTGTGTCTGGTTATTACCCTGACCGAGGTGTAATTTTAATATCTGAGGGATAGTGAGTGAGGGAGGGAGACAGAAATATAAATGAGTGAGGGACCGAGAGACAGAGAGAAACATAAGGGAAGGGGGGAATTGTCTCTCATCTTCTTTTAGCCTCTGGTTGAAAGCTGTACCATTTTTGTGTTTGAACATTGCTGAGAATTTATGCAAATGAAAAGTGGATCCTGGGATCTCGCTATCAAATAGTGTCAAATTTTTCCTGTCTTTCAGTTAACTTTCTCCCTCTTTTCCCCAGGAATTTGAATTTTGAAGACTGCAATGTGAGCAGGAATCTTTGGACAAGGGCTATTCTCCAGAGGACAAGTGGATGGACTGAGGCCTACTCCACAGGCCGCACTCACGTGAGTTGTCTCTTTATTGCCGCCCCGGCCTTGCACTTAGACACAAACACATTAACCCTTTGGTGGGTGACAAAGAGTAAATTAAAGATCTGCAATATGAAGCTGTCTAAATTTTGTTTATGAACCCAAAATAACAGGGTTCTTTTAAATCTGGGTGTCCCGAAAGAGAGGGAGGGGTTGGATTTCATTGTCTGAGCCCCGATCACTCTCTGTATAACCTGTTAGCTATTTTAAACGACACTCAACACTGCTGACTGCACCTTCTGGGATCTTTCTGTGTACCAATGGATTTTGTTTTAAAAAGGTTTTTCTCAGTTTTGAGAGGCAGTTTAACTCTTTCAGAGGATTGAAGGGAATTCTTTAGGCTGGGTCCAATCCACACACACAGGATGAGGGGGGAGGAAGGGGTTTAGATCCAGGGGGGAATGGAGCTCGTAGCAGGAGTGAGGGGGGTGGGGGGGAGAGGAAAGACAGCATCCCGCCTGGTTAGGTTCACATTGCTGCTGCATGTGGGATCTTACTGTGCAATCAATACTGCTGTCAGTTTGTACAGTGCAACAATGGTGTAGAAACAGAGAGAAAGAGAGAGATAGAGAAATCCACAATGTGAAACTCTGAACTCAACAATGAAAGTGTTATCATTTTTGGGATCTCCCTGTGCACAAGTTGCCTGCAGAATTCACAAAATTAACGATAGTGGGGTCACTTTTAAAATGTATCCATTGACTGTAAAGTAATCTCGATGGCGCGGAATTAAAGTCCCTTAACTTGGAGCGGGTATAATTCTGGAATGAAGCCTGTATTTTAGGCCAAGACATAAATATGAGGGTGAAATGAAATCCGCAGGGGGCCATTTGAATTCAGTTTGCTGTGGTTGTGATTGTTAGATTCCTGAGTGTGACCCTCTCTCTCTCTTTCTCTCTCTCTCTCCTTCCCAACGACTGGGATGAAAATGAGAGAGAGATAGAAGTACAGAAAGAGTGTGGGACTGGGGGGTGATGGAGAGTAGAGAGAGGGAGAAAGACAGAGAGGGAGGTAGTGAAAAAGAGAGGCTTTCTCTCCCTTTCTGCCTTCTTTCCATTCTTGCCTCTCTCTCTCTCTGTCTCTCCAGCATTCTGCCGCTATCTGTCCATCTCTCTCCAGCTTTTTAGTGTCTCTTTAAACCTTTAATCAATGAAACCGTCCCACAAACTGCAATGGGGAGTCTCATCACATCTTTCTTGGGAAATAAATAGAAATAAATGCTGGGAGGGTGATTGTAAAAAGTCTCCGGACGGACCAGGCAGCTGGTTTCCCAGTTTAAAGAGGGAAGTGTAACTTTCTGGGGACAGTGGATGTGTCTCCAGTCTCACAATACCCGTGGTATTCAGGGGTGGGGGTATTTTTTTGGGGGGAGGGGGGGGGAAAGAGATGGAAGAAAGAATATAGCAGGCAAGGGAAGGAATATTTCTCTCCCCCATCCCCCCCGCTCACCTGCCTGCCCCACCCTGTCAGGATCACATTGCTGGTTGTGGGATCCTGCTGTGCGTCAGTGGCCTGCAGCCTTTGCTGAACTGTCAACTTAGAGACCACGCACAATTTAAAATTAAACTGGCTCACTGAATGTGCAGCAGTCGGGAATGGGTCTGAAATGAATAGGCCTTGATTTGGGAAAAGAATAGAAATAAATGCTGGGAGGGCGATTTAAAAAAGTCCCCTCACGGACCGGGCAGTGGGTTTCCCAGTTTAAAGAGGGGAGTTTAACTTTCTGAGGGCGGATGTGTCTCCAGACTCGGAATACCCGTGCTGTTCAGGAGTTGGGGTGGTGGCGAGGGGAGATGGAAGAAAGAATATAGCAGTCACGGGAAGGAACATGTCCCCCACCCCCTGCTCACCTGCCTGTCCCACCGTGACAGGATCACATTGCTGTGTGTGGGATCCTGCTGTGCACCAATGGCCTGCAGTCTTTCCTGAACTGTCAACTTAGTGACCACGCACAATTTAAAATTAAACTGGCTCACTGAGTGTGCAGCAGTCGGGAGGGGGTGAGGGAGTGAGTCTGAAATGAATAGGCCGCAGCCTGGGTACAGGTTTGTCCTCAATGGTGGTGTTTGTGTTTTCGACAGAGCGGTGGGGTTGGAAGGATTTCTGAGGGGGGGGTAATGGAGTTAAATATCCCTGTCTCTGTCCCTCCAGCTTTCTGTCTCTCCCTTTCCAGTCATTTATTTGTATATTGAATCTTCTAATAAATGGGTTTGAGAATCCCAAGGTGATTTGTGGTTATGTTAATTGGGGGGGTTTGGTTGGTTAAGGGGGAGGGGAGGTCAGTGGGGGTCCCCTGTCCCTCTCGCTCCCTCGTGCTCTGTCCAGGAAGTTTCGGGACTGAGTTGCTGATGCTGAGGAATGTTCTGTTTAACTGGGGGCGGAGGCGAGGAGGGTGGATGGGTGGGGGTGGGGTGGTGCGGGGGGGGCAGGGGGGGGTTTGCACTTTGTCCCTGCGGCTTAATGCAGCCTCTCTGACTAGGCCTCAATTTTGCACCCTGCAAAGAATCTAGGGTTTAGTGGATGTGGGGAAGCATTTTGAATGGAGTTTCTTGAGGACTTGACTGAGTAGTTCTCTCTCTCTCTCTCTATCTCTGCCTGTCTGTATTCCACCGTGTGAAAATGCGAGAGTGAGAGAGAGGGAGAGAGAGGCGTGGACACACATTTCCCACTCACTTCAACCCCAATCCTCACTTAAAAATCGCTTTGTATCTGGCCATACCCAGGTTTGTGTGGGATCCTGCTGTGTACACATGCTCTGCCCTCCCCCCCTCTCCCCTCCACCTTAAAGTCCTCACACCGCCACAATGTCCAGAAATAGATTGAGGGAAAGGAGGAGGGTGGGGCTAGAGGGAGAGAAAAACCTTTAATTGACTGACTGAGAGGAGGTGAAGAGGATGGATCTCTGGAATTACAAATATTAAACATGTCCAGTGTGGTGGGACATGTATTACAAATGGGAAGACAGGAACCTTTCAGAGGATATTCCCTCTGGGCAGCATGTTGGCACAGTGGTTAGCACAGTTGCTTCACAGCTCCAGGGTCCCAGGTTCGATCCCCGGCTGGGTCACTGTCTGTGCGGAGTCTGCACGTTCTCCCCGTGTCTGCGTGGGTTTCCTCCGGGTGCTCCGGTTTCCTCCCACAGTCCAAAGATGTGCGGGTGAGGTGGATTGGCTGCTCTAAATTGCCCTTAGTGTCCAAAAAGATTAAGTGGAGTTACTGGGTTATGGGGATAAAGGGGGATAGGCTGGAGGTGTGGGGCTTGGGTAGGGTGCTCTTTCCAAGGGCCGGGGCAGACTCGATGGGCCGAATGGCCTCCTGCTGCACTGTAAATTCTATGATTTCAATCCGGCCCTCACAGAGGGGCTGGAATGAAAAAGGCTGCGATTGGGGTGGCGGGGGGCAGTTTAATCTCCCAATCGCACAGTGCCCGTGTTTTACTGTAGTTAATGTCACGGTTCCTTGTGAAAGTCCAATCAAACAGTTGTGGGCACACCCAGATTTGGGAAGAAACAGAAACCAATGCTGGGAGATATGGAATGCTCGGAGGGCGGTTTGAAAAAGTCTCTCAAGGTCTGGGGCAGCTGGTTTCATTGCTCTCTGTGGGATCCTGCTGTGCGTCAGTGACCTGGGGCCTTTCCTGAACTGCAACTGGTAACCACCCAATTAAACAAAGCAACTCAGCTTCACTGAGTCTGAAGCAGTCGGGAGGGGGTGAGGGAGTGGGTCTGAAATGAATAGGCCGCAGCCTGGGTAAAGATTTGTCCTCAATCCCAGTGGTGTTTGTGTTTTAGACAGGGCGGTGGCATTGGAAGGATTTCTGAGGGGGTTTTGTGGTGAAATATCCCTGTCTCTGTCCCTCCAGCTTTCTATATCTCTCTCTTTCCAATCTCTCTCTCTTTCCAATCTCTTTCTCTTTCCAATCTCTCCCTCTTTCCAATCTCTCCCTCTTTCCAGCCATTTCTTTCTATATTTATCTTGCAATAAATGTAAAAGAAAACCCCAATGTGATTTGTCGAGAGGTAAGAACATAGAACATAGAACATAGAACGATACAGCGCAGTACAGGCCCTTCGGCCCACGATGTTGCACCGAAACGAAAGCCAGCTAACCTACACTGTGCCATTATCATCCATATGTTTATCCAATAAACTTTTAAATGCCCTCAATGTTGGCGAGTTCACTACTGTAGCAGGTAGGGCATTCCACGGCCTCACTACTCTTTGTGTAAAGAACCTACCTCTGACCTCTGTCCTATATCTATTACCCCTCAGTTTAAAGTTATGTCCCCTCGTGCCAGCCATTTCCATCTGCGGGAGAAGGCTCTCACTGTCCACCCTATCTAACCCCCTGATCATTTTATATGCCTCTATTAAGTCTCCTCTTAACCTTCTTCTCTCCAACGAAAACAACCTCAAGTCCATCAGCCTTTCCTCATAAGATTTTCCCTCCATACCAGGCAACATCCTGGTAAATCTCCTCTGCACCCGCTCCAAAGCCTCCACGTCCTTCCTATAATGCGGTGACCAGAACTGTACACAACACTTCAAATGCGGCCGTACCAGAGTTTAGTACAGCTGCAACATGACCTCCTCACTCCGGAACTCAATCCCTCGACCAATAAAGGCCAACACTCCATAGGTCTTCTTCACAACCCTATCAACCTGGGTGGCAACTTTCAGGGATCGATGTACATGGACACCTAGATCCCTCTGCTCATCCACACTTCCAAGAACTTTACCATTAGCCAAATATTCCGTATTCCTGTTATTCCTTCCAAAGTGAATCACCTCACACTTCTCTCCATTAAACTCCATTTGCCACCTCTCAGCCCAGCTCTGCAGCTTATCTATGTCCCTCTGTAACCTGCTACATCCTTCCACACTGTTGACAACACCACCGACTTTAGTGTCATCTGTAAATTTACTCACCCACCCTTCTGCGCCCTCCTCTAGGTCATTGATAAAAATGACAAACAGCAACGGCCCCAGAACAGATCCTTGTGGTACTCCACTTGTAACTGAACTCCATTCTGAACATTTCCCATCAACCACCACCCTCTGTCTTCTTTCAGCGAGCCAATTTCTGATCCACATCTCTAAATCACCCTCAATCCCCAGCCTTCGTATTTTATGCAATAGCCTACCGTGGGTAACCTTATCAAACGCTTTACTGAAATCCATATACACCACATCAACTGCTCTACCCTCATCTACCTGATCAGTCACCTTCTCAAAGAACTCAATAAGGTTTGTGAGGCATGACCTACCCTTCACAAAGCCATGCTGACTATCCCTGATCATATTATTCCTATCTAGATGATTATAAATCTTGTCTCTTATAATCCCCTCCAAGACTTTACCCACTACATACGTGGGGCTCACCGGTCTATAGTTGCCGGGGTTGTCTCTGCTCCCCTTTTTGAACAAAGGGACCACATTTGCTGTCCTCCAGTCCTCTGGCACTATTCCTGTAGCCAATGATGACATAAAAATCAAAGCCAAAGGTCCAGCAATCTCTTCCCTGGCTTCCCAGAGAATCCTAGGATAAATCCCATCAGGCCCCGGGGACTTATCTATTTTCAGCCTGTCCAGAATTGCCAACACCTCTTCCCTACGTACCTCAATGCCATCTATTCTAACAGCCTGGGTCTCAGCATTCTCCTCCACAAAATTATTTTTTTCCTGAGTGAATACTGATGAAAAATATTCATTTAGTATCTCGCCTATCTCTTCAGACTCCACACACAACTTCCCATCCCTGTCCTTGACTGGTCCCACTCTTACCCTAGTCATTTGTTTATTCCTGACATACCTATAGAAAACTTTTGGGTTTTCCTTGATCCTACCTGCCAAATACTTCTCATGTCCCCTCCTTGCTCATCTTAGCTCTCTCTTTAGATCCTGCCTCGCTACCTTGTAACTATCCATCGCCCCAACTGAAACTTCACACTTCATCTTCGCATAGGCCGCCTTCTTCCTCTTAACAAGAGATTCCACTTCTTTGGTAAACCACGGTTCCCTCGCTCGATGCCTTCCTCCCTGCCTGACCGGTATGTACTTATCAAGAACACGCAGTAGCTGTTCCTTGAACAAGCTCCACTTATCCAGTGTGCCCAACACTTGCAGCCTACTTCTCCAACCTATCCCCCCAAGTCACGTCTAATGGCATCATAATTGCCCTTCCCCCAGCTATAACTCTTGCCCTGCGGTGTATACTTATCCCTTTCCATCACTAATGTAAACGTCACCAAATTGTGATCACTGTCCCCAAAGTGCTCTCCTACCTCCAAATCCAACACCTGGCCAGGTTCATTACCCAAAACCAAATCCAACGTGGCCTCGCCTCTTGTTGGCCTGTCAACATATTGTGTCAGGAAACCCTCCTGCACACACTGTCCAAAAAACGACCCATCTAATGGCCTCGAACTATATCTTTTCCAGTCAATATTTGGAAAGTTAAAGTCTCCCATAATAACTACCCTGTTACTTTCACTCTTATCCAGGATCATCCTCGCCATCCTTTCCTCGACATCCCTAGAACTATTTGGAGGCCTATTGAAAACTCCCAACAGGGTGACCTCTCCTTTCCTGTTTCTAACCTCAGCCCATACTACCTCGGAAGAAGAGTCCCCATCTAGCATCCTCTCCGCCACCGTGATACTGCACTTGACTAGCAGCGCCACACCTCCCCCTCTTTTGCCTCCTTCTCTGAGCTTACAAAAACACCTAAACCCCGGAACCTGCAACAGCCATTCCTGTCCCTGCTCTATCCATGTCTCCGAAATGGCCACAACATCGAAGTCCCAGTTACCAACCCATGCTGCCAGTTCCCCTACCTCATTTCGTATACTCCTGGCGTTGAAGTAGACACACTTCAAACCACCTACCTGAACACTGGCCCCCTCCTGCGACGTCAAATCTGTGCTCCTGACCTCTATACTCTCATTCTCTCTTACCCTAAAACTCCAATCCAGGTTCCCATGCCCCTGCTGCATTAGTTTAAACCCCCCACAAAGAGCATTAACAAATCTCCCCCCCAGGTAAGAGAGGGGGAAAGAGAAAGACAGAGAGGGAGGGTGGAGGGAGAGCGAGAGAAAAAGAGAGGGGGTGAGAGAAAGACAGAGATATTGTGGAAAAGAGAGGGTCTGGGGGTGGGGGTCTGCTGTGTGCAGTCACGGCCCAGTTACATGTATAAGAAAGTGCGATTTTACACAAGCTATAATCCTGAGACGGTCGATTTGAAAATGTCTCCAGAGGGAGAGAACCCCTGAGAGAGAGAAAGAGAGACAGATCTGAGTGGGTGTGGGGGAAAATCCCTGTTTCTCTCGTCCCCACTCCATCCGTCCGACTGTCCGTCCATCCATCCATAGCCTTACTCTGTAACTCACACCGTGCTGTACCTGTCCTGGGAATGTTTGATGGGGACAGTGTAGAGGAGGCTTTACTCTGTATCTAACCCCGTACTGTACATCTCTCCTGGGAGTGTTTGATGGGGACAGTGAAGAGGGAGCTTTACTCTGTAACTCACACCCTGCTGTACCTGTCCTGGGAGTGTTTGATGGGAACAGTGTAGAGGGAGCTTTACTCTGTATCTAACCCCGTGCTGTACCTGTCCTGGGAGTGTTAGATGGGGACAGTGTAGAGGGAGCTTTACTCTGTATCTAACCCCGTGCTGTACCTGTCCTGGGAGTGTTAGATGGGGACAGTGTAGAGGGAGCTTTACTCCATATCTAACCCCGTGCTGTACCTGTCCTGGGAGTGTTTGATGGGAACAGTGTAGAGGAAGATTTACTCTGTATCTAACCCCGTGCTGTACCTGTCCTGGGAGTGTTTGATGGGGACAGTGTAGAAGGAGCTTTACTCTGTATATAATCCAGTGCTGTACCTGTCCTGGAAGTGTTTGATGGGGACAGTGTAGAGAGAGCTTTACTCTGTATCTAGCCTGTGCTGTACCTGTCCTGGGCGTGTTTGATGGGAACAGTATAGAGGGAGCTTTACTCTGTATCTAACCCCATGCTGTACCTGTCCTGGGAGTGTTTGATGGGAACAGTGTAGAGGGAGCTTTACTCTGTATCTAACCCCGTGCTGTACCTGTCCTGGGAGTGTTTGATGGGGACAGTGTAGAGGGAGCTTTACTCTGTAACTCACACCGTGCTGTACCTGTCCTGGGAGTGTTTGATGGGAACAGTGTAGAGGGAGCTTTACTCTGTATCTAGCCCAGTGCTGTTCCTGTCCTGGGTGTGTTTGATGGGGACAGTGTAGAGGGAGCTTTACTCTGTAACTCACACCGTGCTGTACCTGTCCTGGGAGTATTTGATGGAAACAGTGTAGAGGGAGCTTTACTCTGTATCTGACCCTGTGCTGTACCTGTCCTGGGAGTGTTTGATGGGGACAGTGTAGAGGGAGCTTTACTCTGTATATAATCCAGTGCTGTACCTGTCCTGGAAGTGTTTGATGGGGACAGTGTAGAGAGAGCTTTACTCTGTATCTAGCCTGTGCTGTACCTGTCCTGGGCGTGTTTGATGGGAACAGTATAGAGGGAGCTTTACTCTGTATCTAACCCCGTGCTGTACCTGTCCTGGGAGTGTTAGATGGGGACAGTGTAGAGGGAGCTTTACTCCGTATCTAACCCCGTGCTGTAACTGTCCTGGGAGTGTTTGATGGGAACAGTGTAGAGGGAGCTTTACTCTGTATCTAACCCCGTGCTGTACCTGACCTGGGAGTGTTTGATGGGGACAGTGTAGAGAGAGCTTTACTCTGTATCTAGCCTGTGCTGTACCTGTCCTGGGTGTGTTTGATGGGAACAGTATAGAGGGAGCTTTACTCTGTATCTAACCCCATGCTGGACCTGTCCTGGGAGTGTTTGATGGGAACAGTGTAGAGGGAGCTTTACTCTGTATCTAACCCCGTGCTGTACCTGTCCTGGGAGTGTTTGATGGGGACAGTGTAGAGGGAGCTTTACTCTGTAACTCACACCGTGCTGTACCTGTCCTGGGAGTGTTTGATGGGAACAGTGTAGAGGGAGCTTTACTCTGTATCTAGCCCAGTGCTGTTCCTGTCCTGGGTGTGTTTGATGGGGACAGTGTAGAGGGAGCTTTACTCTGTAACTCACACCGTGCTGTACCTGTCCTGGGAGTATTTGATGGAAACAGTGTAGAGGGAGCTTTACTCTGTATCTGACCCTGTGCTGTACCTGTCCTGGGAGTGTTTGATGGGGACAGTGTAGAGGGAACTTTACTCTGTATCTAGCCCAGTGATACAGAGTAAAGCTCACTCTACACTGTCCATCCATCCATTCATCCATCCATCCATCCATTCATCCATCCATCCATCCAGCCATCCATCCATTCATCCAACCATCCATCCATCCATCCAACCATCCAATGCTGGGAGATATGGAATGCTCGGAGGGCGGTTTGAAAATGTCTCCCAAGGTCTGGGGCAGCTGGTTTCATTGCTCTCTGTGGGATCCTGCTGTGCGTCAGTGACCTGGGGCCTTTCCTGAACTGCAACTGGTAACCACCCAATTAAACAAAGCAACTCAGCTTCACTGAGTCTGAAGCAGTCGGGAGGGGGTGAGGGAGTGGGTCTGAAATGAATAGGCCGCAGCCTGGGTAAAGATTTGACCTCAATCCCAGTGGTGTTTGTGTTTTAGACAGGGCGGTGGCATTGGAAGGATTTCTGAGGGGGTTTTGTGGTGAAATATCCCTGTCTCTGTCCCTCCAGCTTTCTATATCTCTCTCTTTCCAATCTCTCTCTCTTTCCAATCTCTTTCTCTTTCCAATCTCTCTCTCTTTCCAATCTCTCCCTCTTTCCCATCTCTCCCTCTTTCCAATCTCTCTCTCTTTCCAATCTCTCCCTCTTTCCCATCTCTCCCTCTTTCCAATCTCTCCCTCTTTCCAATCTCTCCCTCTTTCCCATCTCTCCCTCTTTCCCATCTCTCCCTCCTTCCAATCTCTCCCTCTTTCCAATCTCTCCCTCTTTCCAACCTCTCCCTCTTTCCCATCTCTCTCTCTTTCCAATCTCTCTCTCTTTCCCATCTCTATCTCTTTCCAATCTCTCTCTCTTTCCAATCTCTCCCTCTTTCCAATCTCTCCCTCCTTCCCAATCTCTCCCTCTTTCCAATCTCTCCCTCTTTCCAATCTCTCCCTCCTTCCCAATCTCTCTCTCTTTCCAATCTCTCCCTCTTTCCAATCTCTCTCTCTTTCTATCTCTCCCTCTTTCCCATCTCTCTCTCTTTCCAATCTCTCCCTCTTTCCAATCTCTCCCTCTTTCCCATCTCTCCCTCCTTCCAATCTCTCCCTCTTTCCAATCTCTCCCTCTTTCCCATCTCTCTCTCTTTCCAATCTCTCCCTCTTTCCAATCTCTCTCTCTTTCTATCTCTCTCTCTTTCAAATCTCTCTCTCTTTCCAATCTCTCCCTCTTTCCAATCTCTCCCTCTTTCCCATCTCTCCCTCTTTCCCATCTCTCCCTCCTTCCCAATCTCTCTCTCTTTCCAATCTCTCCCTCTTTCCAATCTCTCCCTCTTTCCAATCTCTCCCTCTTTCCCATCTCTCTCTCTTTCCAATCTCTCCCTCTTTCCAATCTCTCTCTCTTTCTATCTCTCTCTCTTTCCAATCACTCTCTCTTTCCAATCTCTCCCTCCTTCCAATCTCTCCCTCTTTCCAATCTCTCTCTCTTTCCAATCTCTCCCTCATTCCCATCTCTCCCTCTTTCCAATCTCTCTCTCTTTCCAATCTCTCTCTCTTTCCAATCTCTCTCTTTCCAATCTCTCTCTCTTTCCAATCTCTCTCTTTCCCATCTCTCCCTCTTTCCAATCTCTCCCTCCTTCCCAATCTCGCCCTCTTTCCCATCTCTCTCTCTTTCCAATCTCTCTCTCTTTCCAATCTCTCTCTCTTTCCAATCTCTCTCTTTCCAATCTCTCCCTCTTTCCAATCTCTCTCTCTTTCCAATCTCTCTCTCTTTCCAATCTCTCTCTCTTTCCAATCTCTCTCTTTCCAATCTCTCCCTCTTTCCAATCTCTCTGTCTTTCCAATCTCTCCCTCTTTCCAATCTCTCCCTCTTTCCAATCTCTCCCTCATTCCAATCTCTCCCTCTTTCCAATCTCTCTCTCTTTCCAATCTCTCCCTCTTTCCCACCTCTCTCGCTTTCCAATCTCTCCCTCTTTCCAATCTCTCCCTCTTTCCCATCTCTCTCTCTTTCCAATCTCTCTCTTTCCAATCTCTCCCTCTTTCCAATCTCTCTCTCTTTCCAATCTCTCCCTCTTTCCCATCTCTCTCTCTTTCCAATCTCTCCCACTTTCCAATCTCTCCCTCTTTCCAATCTCTCCCTCATTCCAATCTCTCCCTCTTTCCAATCTCTCTCTCTTTCCAATCTCTCCCTCTTTCCCATCTCTCTCTCTTTCCAATCTCTCCCTCTTTCCAATCTCTCCCTCTTTCCCATCTCTCTCTTTCCAATCTCTCTCTTTCCAATCTCTCCCTCTTTCCAACCTCTCTCTCTTTCCAATCTCTCCCTCTTTCCCATCTCTCCCTCTTTCCAATCTCTCCCTCTTTCCCATCTCTCTCTCTTTCCCATCTCTCTCTCTTTCCAATCTCTCCCTCTTTCCAATCTCTCCCTCTTTCCCATCTCTCCCTCTTTCCAATCTCTCCCTCTTTCCCATCTCTCTCTCTTTCCCATCTCTCTCTCTTTCCAATCTCTCCCTCTTTCCAATCTCTCCCTCTTTCCCATCTCTCTCTCTTTCCCATCTCTCTCTCTTTCCAATCTCTCCCTCTTTCCCATCTCTCTCTCTTTCCAATCTCTCCCTCTTTCCAATCTCTCCCTCCTTCCCAATCTCTCCCTCTTTCCAATCTCTCCCTCTTTCCAATCTCTCCCTCTTTCCCATCTCTCCCTCTTTCCCAATCTCTCCCTCTTTCCAATCTCTCTCTCTTTCCCATCTCTCCCTCTTTCCAATCTCTCCCTCTTTCCAATCTCTCTCTCTTTCCAATCTCTCTCTCTTTCTATCTCTCTCTCTTTCCAATCTCTCTCTCTTTCCCATCTCTCCCTCCTTCCAATCTCTCCCTCATTCCAATCTCTCCCTCTTTCCAATCTCTCCCTCTTTCCCATCTCTCCCTCTTTCCAATCTCTCCCTCTTTCAAATCTCTCTCTCTTTCCAATCTATCCCTCTTTCCCATCTCTCCCTCTTTCCCATCTCTCTCTCTTTCCAATCTCTCCCTCTTTCCAATCTCTCTCTCTTTCCAATCTCTCCCTCTTTCCCATCTCTCCCTCTTTCCCATCTCTCTCTCTTTCCAATCTCTCCCTCTTTCCAATCTCTCTCTCTTTCCCATCTCTCTCTCTTTCCAATCTCTCCCTCTTTCCCATCTCTCCCTCTTTCCAATCTCTCCCTCTTTCCAATCTCTCTCTCTTTCCAATCTCTCCCTCTTTCCAATCTCTCTCTCTTTCCAATCTCTCCCTCTTTCCAATCTCTCCCTCTTTCCCATCTCTCTCTCTTTCCCAATCTCTCCCTCTTTCCAATCTCTCTCTCTTTCCCATCTCTCTCTCTTTCCAATCTCTCCCTCTTTCCAATCTCTCCCTCTTTCCCATCTCTCCCTCTTTCCCATCTCTCCCTCTTTCCAATCTCTCTCTCTTTCCAATCTCTCCCTCTTTCCCATCTCTCTCTCTTTCCCATCTCTCCCTCTTTCCCATCTCTCTCTCTTTCCAATCTCTCCCTCTTTCCAATCTCTCCCTCTTTCCCATCTCTCCCTCTTTCCCATCTCTCTCTCTTTCCCATCTCTCCCTCTTTCCCATCTCTCTCTCTTTCCAATCTCTCTCTCTTTCCAATCTCTCCCTCTTTCCCATCTCTCCCTCTTTCCCATCTCTCCCTCTTTCCAATCTCTCTCTCTTTCCAATCTCTCTCTCTTTCCCAATCTCTCCCTCTTTCCCATCTCTCTCTCTTTCCCATCTCTCCCTCTTTCCCATCTCTCTCTCTTTCCAATCTCTCCCTCTTTCCAATCTCTCCCTCTTTCCCATCTCTCCCTCTTTCCAATCTCTCTCTCTTTCCCATCTCTCTCTCTTTCCAATCTCTCCCTCTTTCCAATCTCTCCCTCTTTGCCATCTCTCTTTTTCCAATCTCTCTCTCTTTCCAATCTCTCCCTCTTTCCCATCTCTCTCTCTTTCCAATCTCTCCCTCTTTCCAATCTCTCCCTCTTTCCAATCTCTCTCTCTTTCCAATCTCTCTCTCTTTCCAATCTCTTCCTCTTTCCAATCTCTCTCTCTTTCCAATCTCTCTCTCTTTCCCATCTCTCCCTCCTTCCAGACATTTCTTTCTATATTTATCTTGTAATAAATGTAAAAGAAAACCCCAATGTGATTTGTCGAGAGGTAAG
The DNA here is from genome assembly GCF_047496885.1 of Scyliorhinus torazame. Lineage (NCBI taxonomy): Eukaryota > Metazoa > Chordata > Chondrichthyes > Carcharhiniformes > Scyliorhinidae > Scyliorhinus > Scyliorhinus torazame. The sequence goes on from NW_027307817.1 coordinate 579,981, forward strand.
AGAGAGGGAAAGAGAAAGAGAGGGAGGGTGGAGGGAGAGCGAGAGAAAAAGAGAGGGTGTGTGAGAAAGACAGAGATATTGTGGAAAAGAGAGTGTCTGGGGGTGGGGGTCCGCTGTGTGCAGTCACGGCCCAGTTACATGTGTTAGAAAGTGCGATTTTACACAAGCTATAATCCTGAGACGGTCGATTTGATGGGGACAGTGTAGACGGAGTTTTACTCTGTTTCTAACCCCGTACTGTACCTGTCCTGGATGTGTTGATGGGGTCAGTGTAGAGAGAGCTTTACTCTGTATCTAGACTGTGCTGTACCTGTTGTGGAAATGTTTGATGGGGACAGTGTAGAAGGAGCTTTACTCTGTATATAATCCAGTGCTGTACCTGTCCTGGAAGTGTTTGATGGGGACAGTGTAGAGGGAGCTTTACTCTGTATCTAGCCTGTGCTGTACCTGTCCTGGAAGTGTTTGATGGGGACAGTGTAGAGAGAGCTTTACTCTGTATCTAGCCTGTGCTGTACCTGTCGTGGAAATGTTGATGGGGACAGTGTAGAAGGAGCTTCACTCTGTCGGACATGGGGAATCTTTGTTATACTATTCCAGAGGGCTGTGGAAGCTCAATCATTGAGCATGTTCCAGACACAAGTCGACTGTGTGTAGTAACATAGCAATGAGTGTGTGAGTGTGCGTGAGTCTGGGCTTGCCAAGATCTGTTTGAATGGTGGGTCCTGTTCGATGGGCTGAATGGAGAGCATCTGCCCCTATGTTCCTTTGAGACTTAAATTCAAACACACACACTCACAGATACACACACGAGCACACACACGCATGCACACACACAGAGGTTTACTGAATATCTTAGTCATTTAAGACAATTTGACAGAATGCTACACATCCTAGTTTGCCAACGACACCAAACATTAGACAGCATTGTAAGCAGTAGAGCTGGGAACATCAAATTGCAGAGAGATATGAATGTTTTGTAAGTGGACACAACTGGTGGACGTGTTTCAGTGTAGGGAAATATAAGATGCTGTACTTTTGACTTGGAATGGATAGAACCGTGTTCTTTCTAAATGATGAGAAGCTGGAAACAGTGGAAGTTCAAAACGTGCAACATTTCTGTGTGATAGGATTGAGGCATCAGTTAAAATAGTTCTGTTTCAAAATTTAATATAACCTGTGTCTTCTGTGGCAGCTTTCGGAATCTCTCAGTGGAATTTACCTTTTGCAGCAAGTGTTAACAAGTGTATGGGAACTGAAGTTTGATTGAGACATTCCTGCATTGTGGAAATGTGTGTGATCTATTTAGGATAGGAAATCGATTGATTTTCAAAGCATGCAGTAGTTTGTTAAATACAGCAGATCGTGGGGCTTGAATGTTCACAACTTCCATGTGCTGAGAGAAAGGACTGATTAACCAAGGCCGATTATTCAAAAACTTCAGACAAGTGACAAAGCAGCAGGAACAGCGAATACACAGACAGAGACAAGCAGGCACCTTTAATTGGAGCTTAAACTTCATGTTTGAATATGAAGCGCTGAGCTCATGATTGAAATAAGCAAGAGTCCACCCTGGGATTGTGTGCAAATTGAGTTCTGTATTTCCAAATAGTAAAAATAAAAACCCTGAATGAAAAATTCCTTGATTCACAGGGATTTTGACTCTGTTTTTAACCCCAGACAGTATTTGGGTTGTGGGTGTTTGATGGACAGTGTAGATGAAGCTTTACTCTGAAACAATGGAATTTAGGTTAAGGGGTGATTTAATCAATTGCTTCAGAATAATAATTGATATTGTATATTTTGTATGTGTCTCATTGTGAGCTCTCAAACATGTACAGATGTCCACATCAACATGGCATAATGTTGTATTAACTGGGACAAGAGCTTATAGTATAAACAGTGACGGGGACAACTACAGTGATCACTGGGAAAGGAGCTAATGTGTTCTCAATAGCGATATGGATGTGAACATTTATATATTACAGGCTAATATTCCCAATGCCATTCACTAATGCAGTAATATTTCAGACAGAGTGTACAGCAGCATTTACAGCTACTGATGCAGCCAGGAAATAAATTGATTCAGCGTTTTTTGTCGGAAAATTAAAATAGGTTCTTGATTCGTCGAAATTGAGATGGTCTAGTCTCTCGGGAAAGTTCGATAGGCTGACTGGCCAACTCCTGTTCCTATATACCTGTCCTGGGAGTGTTTGATGAGGACAGTGTAGAGGGAGCTTTACTCTGTATCTAACCCCGTGCTGTACCTGTCCTGGGAGTGTTTGATGGGGACAGTGTAGAGGGAGCTTTACTCTGTATCTAACCCCGTGCTGTCCCTGTCCTGGGAGTGTTTGATGGGGACAGTGTAGAGGGAGCTTTACTCTGTATCTAATCCTGTGCTGTACCTGTCCTGGGAGTGTTTGATGGGATCAGTGTAGAGGGAGCTTTACTCTGTATCTAACCCCGTGCTGTACCTGTCCTGGGAGTGTTTGATGGGGACAGTGTAGAGGGAGCTTTACTCTGTATCTAACCCCGTGCTGTACCTGTCCTGGGAGTGTTTGATGGGGACAGTGTAGAGGGAGCTTTACTCTGCATCTAACCCTGTGCTGTACCTGCCCTGGGAGTGTTTGATGGGGACAGTGTAGAGGGAGCTTTACTCTGTATCGAACCCCTTGCTGTACCTGTCCTGGGATTGTTTAATGGTGACAGTGTAGATCTGTTGCTGTGCCCTGAATTAACATGATCATAGACAGGACAAATGCCTCTGTCCTCTCCTGTGAAGACACATCTTTAGCAAACCATCGCAGCGGACAGACTGAAAACATTCATGACAGAAAGTCATGGGGTAGGTCTGTACACAGATCTCTGAGGAGATCTCAACCAATACTGTTTCTAATCATTTCCCAATAGTATTTGAACTCAGCGCTGGCTGAGGCCTGTTCTGCAGGCTTCACCCAGGGTGAGTTGTGTCTGGTTATTACCCTGACCGAGGTGTAATTTTAATATCTGAGGGATAGTGAGTGAGGGAGGGAGACAGAAATATAAATGAGTGAGGGACCGAGAGACAGAGAGAAACATAAGGGAAGGGGGGAAACTGTCTCTCATCTTTTTTTAGCCTCTGGTTGAAAGCTGTACCACTTTTGTGTTTGAACATTGCTGAGAGTTTGTGTAACTGAAAAGTGGATCCTTGGATCTCGCTATCAAATAGTGTCAAATTTTTCCTGTCTTTCAGTTAACTTTCTCCCTCTTTTCCCCAGGAATTTGAATTTTGAAGACTGCAATGTGAGCAGGAATCTTTGGACAAGGGCTATTCTCCAGAGGACAAGTGGATGGACTGAGGCCTACTCCACAGGCCGCACTCACGTGAGTTGTCTCTTTATTGCCGCCCCGGCCTTACACTTAGACACAAACACATTAACCCTTTGGTGGGTGACAAAGAGTAAATTAAAAATCTGCAATATGAAGCTGTCTAAATTTTGTTTATGAACCCAAAATAACAGGGTTCTTTTAAATCTGGGTGTCCCGAAAGAGAGGGAGGGGTTAGATTTCATTGTCTGAGCCCCGATCACTCTCTGTATAACCTGTTAGCTATTTTAAACGACACTCAACACTGCTGACTGCACCTTCTGGGATCTTTCTGTGTACCAATGGATTTTGTTTTAAAAAGGTTTTTCTCAGTTTTGAGAGGCAGTTTAACTCTTTCAGAGGATTGAAGGGAGTTCTTTAGACTTGGTCCAATCCACACACACAGGCTGAGGGTTGAGGAAGGGGTTTAGATCCAGGGGGGAATGGAGCTCGTAGCAGGAGTGAGGGGGGTAGGGGGGAGAGGAAAGACAGCATCCCGCCTGGTTAGGTTCACATTGCTGCTGCTGTGGGATCTTGCTGTTCACGCACAGGCCTGTGGACTTTGCCCGCAAAGTAATTGAGATCTCAACTCTGAAATAAAAATAGCACACGGACTGCAAAGTGGGTTTGAAGGTCTCAAATTTGAAAGTATAGGGAATGAGGGAGTTGATGAACCCTTTCCACAGACTGAGTGGATATTCAGCCAGGATCACATTGCTGCATGTGGGATCTTACTGTGCAATCAATACTGCTGTCAGTTTGTACAGTGCAACAATGGTGTAGAAACAGAGAGAAAGAGAGAGATAGAGAAATCCACAATGTGAAACTCTACTCAACAATGAAAGTGTTATCATTTTTGGGATTCCCTGTGCACAAGTTGCCTGCAGAATTCACAAAATTAACAATAGTGGGGTCACTTTTAAAATGTAGCCATTGACTATAAAGAAATCAAGATGGCGCGGAATTAAAGTCCCTTAACTTGGAGCGGGTATAATTCTGGAATGAAGCCTGTATTTTAGGCCGAGACATAAATATGAGGGTGAAATGAAATCCGCAGGGGGCCATTTGAATTCAGTTTGCTGTGGTTGTGATTGTTAGATTCCTGAGTGTGACCCTCTCTCTCTCTTTCTCTCTCTCTCTCCTTCCCAACGACTGGGATGAGAATGAGAGAGAGATAGAAGTACAGAAAGAGTGTGGGACTGGGGGGTGATGGAGATTAGAGAGAGGGAGAAAGACAGAGAGGGAGGTAGTGAAAAAGAGAGGCTTTCTCTCCCTTTCTGCCTTCTTTCCATTCTTGTCTCTCTCTCTCTCTGTCTCCCCAGCGTTCTGAAGATATCTGTCCATCCCTCTCCACCTTCTTTGTGTGTCTATAAACCTTCAATCATTGAAAACCACCCCACAAACTGCAATGGGGAGCCTCCAGCACACCTTCCCGGGGATTCCTTGATTTGGGGAAAGAATAGAAATAAATGCTGGGAGGGCGATTTTAAAAAGTCCCCTCATGGACCGGGCAGTGGGTTTCCCAGTTTAAAGAGGGGAGTTTAACTTTCTGAGGGCGGATGTGTCTCCAGACTCGGAATACCCGTGCTGTTCAGGAGTTGGGGTGGTGGCGAGGGGAGATGGAAGAAAGAATATAGCAGTCACGGGAAGGAACATGTCCCCCACCCCCTGCTCACCTGCCTGTCCCACCGTGACAGGATCACATTGCTGTGTGTGGGATCCTGCTGTGCACCAATGGCCTGCAGACTTTCCTGAACTGCCAACTTAGTGACCACGCACAATTTAAAATTAAACTGGCTCACTGAGTCTGAAGCAGTCGGGAGGGGGTGAGGGAGTGAGTCTGAAATGAATAGGCCACAGCCTGGGTACAGGTTTGTCCTCAATGGTGGTGTTTGTGTTTTCGACAGAGCGGTGGGGTTGGAAGGATTTCTGAGGGGGGGGTAATGGAGTTAAATATCCCTGTCTCTGTCCCTCCAGCTTTCTGTCTCTCCCTTTCCAGTCATTTATTTGTATATTGAATCTTCTAATAAATGGGTTTGAGAATCCCAAGGTGATTTGTGGTTATGTTAATTGGGGGGGGTTTGGTTGTTAAGAGGGGAGGGGAGGTCAGTGGGGGTCCCCTTTCCCTCTCGCTCCCTCGTGCTCTGTCCGGGAAGTTTCGGGACTGAGTTGCTGATGCTGAGGAATGTTCTGTTTAACTGGGGGCGGAGGCGAGGGGGGTGGATGGGGGCGGGGGGGTGCGTGGGGGCGGGGGGGGATTTGTTCTTTGTCCCTGCGGCTTAATGCAGCCTCTCTGACTAGGCCTCAATTTTGCACCCTGCGAAGAATCTAGGGTTTAGTGGATGTGGGGAAGCATTTTGAATGGAGTTTCTTGAGGACTTGACTGAGTAGTTCTCTCTCTCTCTCTCTGTCTCTGCCTGTCTGTATTCCACCGTGTGAAAATGCGAGAGAGAGAGAGTGAGAGAGAGGGAGAGAGAGGCGTGGACACACATTTCCCACTCACTTCAACCCCAATCCTCACTTAAAAATCGCTTTGTATCTGGCCATACCCAGGTTTGTGTGGGATCCTGCTGTGTACACATGCTCTGCCCTCCCCCCCCCTCCACCTTATAGTCCTCACACCGCCACAATGTCCAGAAATAGATTGAGGGAAAGGAGGAGGGTGGGGCTAGAGGGAGAGAAAAACCTTTAATTGACTGACTGAGAGGAGGTGAAGAGGATGGATCTCTGGAATTACAAATATTAAACATGTCCAGTGTGGTGGGACATGTATTACAAATGGGAAGACAGGAACCTTTCAGAGGACATTCCCTCTGGGCAGCATGTTGGCACAGTGGTTAGCACAGTTGCTTCACAGCTCCAGGGTCCCAGGTTCGATCCCCGGCTGGGTCATTGTCCGTGCGGAGTCTGCACGTTCTCCCCGTGTCTGCGTGGGTTTCCTCCGGGTGCTCCGGTTTCCTCCCACAGTCCAAAGATGTGCGGGTGAGGTGGATTGGCTGTTCTAAATTGCCCTTAGTGTCCAAAAAGATTAAGTGGAGTTACTGGGTTATGGGGATAAAGTGGGATAGGCTGGAGGTGTGGGGCTTGGGTAGGGTGCTCTTTCCAAGGGCCGGTGCAGACTCGATGGGCCGAATGGCCTCCTGCTGCACTGTAAATTCTATGATTTCAATCCGGCCCTCACAAAGGGGCTGGAATGAAAAAGGCTGCGATTGGGGGGGCGGGGGGCAGTTTAATCTCCCAATCGCACAGTGCCTGTGTTTTACTGTAGTTAATGTCACGGTTCCTTGTGAAAGTCCAATCAAACAGTTGTGGGCACACCCTGATTTGGGAAGAAACAGAAACCAATGCTGGGAGGTATGGAATGCTCGGAGGGCGGTTTGAAAAAGTCTCTCAAGGTCTGGGGCAGCTGGTTTCATTGCTCTCTGTGGGATCCTGCTGTGCGTCAGTGACCTGGGGCCTTTCCTGAACTGCAACTGGTAACCACCCAATTAAACAAAGCAACTCAGCTTCACTGAGTCTGAAGCAGTCGGGAGGGGGTGAGGGAGTGGGTCTGACATGAATAGGCCGCAGCCTGGGTAAAGATTTGTCCTCAATCCCAGTGGTGTTTGTGTTTTAGACAGGGCGGTGGCATTGGAAGGATTTCTGAGGGGGTTTTGTGGTGAAATATCCCTGTCTCTGTCCCTCCAGGTTTCTATCTCTCCCTCTTTCCAATCTCTCTCTCTTTCCCATCTCTCTCTCTTTCCAATCTCTCCCTCTTTCCAATCTCTCCCTCCTTCCAGACATTTCTTTCTATATTTATCTTGTAATAAATGTAAAAGAGAACCCCTATGTGATTTGTCGAGAGGTAAGAGAGAGGGAAAGAGAAAGAGAGGGAGGGTGGAGGGAGAGCGAGAGAAAAAGAGAGGGTGTGTGAGAAAGACAGAGATATTGTGGAAAAGAGAGGGTCTGGGGGTGGGGGTCTGCTGTGTGCAGTCACGGCCCAGTTACATGTGTTAGAAAGTGCGATTTTACACAAGCTATAATCCTGAGACGGTCGATTTGAAAATGTCTCCAGAGGGAGAGAACCCCTGAGAGAGAGAAAGAGAGACAGATCTGAGGGGGTGTGGGGGAAAATCCCTGTCTCTTTCGTTCCCACTCCATCCATCCGTCCGTCCGACCAACCATCCATAGCTTTACTCTGTAACTCAAACCGTGCTGTACCTGTCCTGGGAGTGTTTGATGGGGACAGTGTAGAGGGAATTTTACTCTGTAACCAACAACGTGCTGTACCTGTCGTGGAAATGTTTGATGGGGACAGTGTAGACGGAGTTTTACCCTGTTTCTAACCCCGTGCTGTACCTGTCTTGGATGTGTTGATGGGGACAGTGTAGAGAGAGCTTTACTCTGTATCTAGACTGTGCTGTACCTGTTGTGGAAATGTTTGATGGGGACAGTGTAGAAGGAGCTTTATTCTGTATATAATCCAGTGCTGTACCTGTCCTTGAAGTGTTTGATGGGGACAGTGTAGAGAGAGCTTTACTCTGTATCTAGCCTGTGCTGTACCTGTCGTGGAAATGTTGATGGGGTCAGTGTAGAGGGAGCTTCACTCTGTCGGACATTGGGAATCTTTGTTATACTATTCCAGAGGGCTGTGGAAGCTCAATCATTGAGCATGTTCCAGACACAAGTCGACTGTGTGTAGTAACATAGCAATGAGTGTGTGAGTGTGCGTGAGTCTGGGCTTGCCAAGATCTGTTTGAATGGTGGGTCCTGTTCGATGGGCTGAATGGAGTGCACCTGCCCCTATGTTCCTTTGAGACTTAAATGCAAACACACACACTCACAGATACACACACGAGCACACACACGCATGCACACACACAGAGGTTTACTGAATATCTTAGTCATTTAAGACAATTTGATAGAATGCTACACATCCTAGTTTGCCAACGACACCAAACATTACACAGCATTGTAAGCAGCATAGCTGAAAACATCAAATTGCAGAGAGATATGAATGTTTTGTAAGTGGACACAACTGGTGGATGTGTTTCAGTGTAGGGAAATATAAGATGCTGTACTTTTGACTTGGAAAGGATAGAACCGTGTTCTTTCTAAATGATGAGAAGCTGGAAACAGTGGAAGTTCAAAACGTGCAACATTTCTGTGTGATAGGATTGAGGCATCAGTTAAAATAGTTCTGTTTCAAAATTTAATATAACCTGTGTCTTCTGTGGCAGCTTTCGGAATCTCTCAGTGGAATTTACCTTTTGCAGCAAGTGTTAACAAGTGTATGGGAACTGAAGTTTGATTGAGACATTCCTGCATTATGGAAATGTGTGTGATCTATTTAGGATAGGAAATCGATTGATTTTCAAAGCATGCAGTAGTTTGTTAAATACAGCAGATTGTGAGGCTTGAATGTTCACAACTTCCATGTGCTGAGAGAAAGGACTGATTAACCAAGGCCGATTATTCAAAAACTTCAGACAAGTGACAAAGCAGCAGGAACAGCGAATACACAGACAGAGACAAGCAGGCACCTGTAATTGGAGCTTAAACTTCATGTTTGAATATGAAGCGCTGAGCTCATGATTGAAATAAGCAAGAGTCCACCCTGGGATTGTGTGCAAATTGAGTTCTGTATTTCCAAATAGTAAAAATAAAAACCATGAATGAAAAATTCCTTGATTCAGAGGGATTTTGACTCTGTTTTTAACCCCAGACAGTATTTGGGTTGTGGGTGTTTGATGGACAGTGTAGATGAAGCTTTACTCTGAAACAATGGAATTTAGATTAAGGGGTGATTTAATCAATTGCTTCAGAATAATAATTGATATTGTATATTTTGTATGTGTCTCATTGTGAGCTCTCAAACATGTACAGATGTCCACATCAACATGGCATAATGTTATATTAACTGGGACAAGAGCTTATAGTATAAACAGTGACGGGGACAACTGCAGTGATCACTGGGAAAGGAGCTAATGTGTTCTCAATAGCGATATGGATGTGAACGGTTATATATTACAAGCTAATATTCCCAATGCCATTCTCTAATGCAGTAATATTTCAGACAGAGTGTACAGCAGCATTTACAGCTACTGATGCAGCCAGGAAATAAATTGATTCAGCGTTTTTTGTCGGAAAATTAAAATAGGTTCTTGATTCATCGAAATTGAGATGGTCTAGTCTCTCGGGAAAGTTCGATAGGCTGACTGGCCAACTCCTGTTCCTATATACCTGTCCTGGGAGTGTTTGATGGGGACAGTGTAGAGGGAGCTTTACTCTGTATCTAACCCCGTGCTGTACCTGTCCTGGGAGTGTTTGATGGGGACAGTGTAGAGGGAGCTTTACTCTGTATCTAACCCCGTGCTGTCCCTGTCCTGGGAGTGTTTGATGGGGACAGTGTAGAGGGAGCTTTACTCTGTATCTAATCCTGTGCTGTACCTGTCCTGGGAGTGTTTGATGGGATCAGTGTAGAGGGAGCTTTACTCTGTATCTAACCCCGTGCTGTACCTGTCCTGGGAGTGTTTGATGGGGACAGTGTAGAGGGAGCTTTACTCTGTATCTAACCCCGTGCTGTACCTGTCCTGGGAGTGTTTGATGGGGACAGTGTAGAGGGAGCTTTACTCTGCATCTAACCCCGTGCGATACCTGTCCTGGGAGTGTTTGATGGGGACAGTGTAGTGGGAGCTTTACTCTGTATCGAACCCCGTGCTGGACCTGTCCTGGGAGAGTTTGATGGGGACAGTGTAGAGGGAGCTTTACTCTGTATCTAACCCCGTGCTGTACCTGTCCTGAGAGTGTTTGATGGGGACAGTGTAGAGGGAGCTTTACTCTGCATCTAACCCCGTGCGGTACCTGTCCTGGGAGTGTTTGATGGGGACAGCGTAGTGGGAGCTTTACTCTGTATCTATTGCTGAGAGTTTGTGTAACTGAAAAGTGGATCCTGGGATCTCGCTATCAAACAGTGTCAAATTTTTCCTGTCTTTCAGTTAACTTTCTCCCTCTTTTCCCCAGGAATTTGAATTTTGAAGACTGCAATGTGAGCAGGAATCTTTGGACAAGGGCTATTCTCCAGAGGACAAGTGGATGGACTGAGGCCTACTCCACAGGCCGCACTCACGTGAGTTGTCTCTTTATTGCCGCCCCGGCCTTACACTTAGACACAAGCACATTAACCCTTTGGTGGGTGACAAAGAGTAAATTAAAAATCTGCAATATGAAGCTGTCTAAATTTTGTTTATGAACCCAAAATAACAGGGTTCTTTTAAATCTGGGTGTCCCGAAAGAGAGGGAGGGGTTGGATTTCATTGTCTGAGCCCCGATCACTCTCCGTATAACCTGTTAGCTATTTTAAACGACACTCAACACTGCTGACTGCACCTTCTGGGATCTTTCTGTGTACCAATGGATTTTGTTTTAAAAAGGTTTTTCTCAGTTTTGAGAGGCAGTTTAACTCTTTCAGAGGATTGAAGGGAGTTCTTTAGACTGGGTCCAATCCACACACACAGGATGAGGGGGGAGGAAGGGTTTTAGATCCAGGGGGGAATTGAGCTCGTAGCAGGAGTGAGGGGGGTGGGGGGGGAGGTGAAAGACAGCATCCCGCCTGGTTAGGTTCACATTGCTGCTGCTGTGGGATCTTGCTGTTCACGCACAGGCCTGTGGCCTTTGCCCGCAAAGTAATTGAGATCACAACTCTTAAATTAAAATAGCACATGGACTGCAAAGTAGGTTCGAAGGTCTCACATTTGAAAGTCTTGGGAATGAGGGAGTTGATGAATCCTTTCCACAGACTGAGTGGATATTCAGCCAGGATCACATTGCTGCGTGTGTGATCTTACTGTGCAATCAATACTGCTGTCAGTTTGTACAGTGCAACAATGGTGTAGAAACAGAGAGAAAGAGAGAGATAGAGAAATCCACAATGTGAAACTCTACTCAACAATGAAAGTGTTATCATTTTTGGGATCTCCCTGTGCACAAGTTGCCTGCAGAATTCACAAAATTAACAATAGTGGGGTCACTTTTAAAATGAATCCATCGACTAAAGAAATCAAGATGGCGCGGAATTAAAGTCCCTTAACTTGGAGCGGGTATAATTCTGGAATGAAGCCTCTATTTTAGGCCGAGACATAAATATGAGGGTGAAATGAAATCCGCAGGGGGCCATTTGAATTCAGTTTGCTGTGGTTGTGATTGTTAGATTCCTGAGTGTGACCCTCTCTCTCTCTTTCTCTCTCTCTCTCCTTCCCAACGACTGGGATGAGAATGAGAGAGAGATAGAAGTACAGAAAGAGTGTGGGACTGGGGGGTGATGGAGAGTAGAGAGAGGGAGAAAGACAGAGAGGGAGGTAGTGAAAAAGAGAGGCTTTCTCTCCCTTTCTGCCTTCTTTCCATTCTTGTCTCTCTCTCTCTCTGTCTCCCCAGCGTTCTGAAGATATCTGTCCATCCCTCTCCACCTTCTTTGTGTGTCTATAAACCTTCAATCATTGAAAACCACCCCACAAACTGCAATGGGGAGCCTCCAGCACACCTTCCCGGGGATTCCTTGATTTGGGAAAAGAATAGAAATAAATGCTGGGAGGGCGATTTTAAAAAGTCCCCTCAAGGACCGGGCAGTGGGTTTCCCAGTTTAAAGAGGGGAGTTTAACTTTCTGAGGGCGGATGTGTCTCCAGACTCGGAATACCCGTGCTGTTCAGGAGTTGGGGTGGTGGCGAGGGGAGATGGAAGAAAGAATATAGCAGTCAAGGGAAGGAACATGTCCTCCACCCCCTGCTCACCTGCCTGTCCCACCGTGACAGGATCACATTGCTGTGTGTGGGATCCTGCTGTGCACCAATGGCCTGCAGCCTTTCCTGAACTGCCAACTTAGTGACCACGCACAATTTAAAATTAAACTGGCTCACTGAGTCTGAAGCAGTCGGGAGGGGGTGAGGGAGTGGGTCTGAAATGAATAGGCCGCAGCCTGGGTACAGGTTTGTCCTCAATGGTGGTGTTTGAGTTTTCGACAGAGCGGTGGGGTTGGAAGGATTTCTGAGGGGGGGGTAATGGAGTTAAATATCCCTGTCTCTGTCCCTCCAGCTTTCTGTCTCTCCCTTTCCAGTCATTTATTTGTAGATTGAATCTTCTAATAAATGGGTTTGAGAATCCCAAGGTGATTTGTGGTTATGTTAATTGGGGGGGGTTTGGTTGGTTAAGAGGGAGGGGAGGTCAGTGGGGGTCCCCTTTCCCTCTCGCTCCCTCGTGCTCTGTCCGGGAAGTTTCGGGACTGAGTTGCTGATGCTGAGGAATGTTCTGTTTAACTGGGGGCGGAGGCGAGGAGGGTGGATGGGTGGGGGTGGGGTGGTGCGGGGGGGGGGCGGGGGGGGGTTTGCACTTTGTCCCTGCGGCTTAATGCAGCCTCTCTGACTAGGCCTCAATTTTGCACCGTGCGAAGAATCTAGGGTTTAGTGGATGTGGGGAAGCATTTTGAATGGAGTTTCTTGAGGACTTGACTGAGTAGTTCTCTCTCTCTCTCTCTATCTCTGCCTGTCTGTATTCCACCGTGTGAAAATGCGAGAGAGAGAGAGTGAGAGAGAGGGAGAGAGAGGCGTGGACACACATTTCCCACTCACTTCAACCCCAATCCTCACTTAAAAATCGCTTTGTATCTGGCCATACCCAGGTTTGTGTGGGATCCTGCTGTGTACACATGCTCTGCCCTCCCCCCCTCTCCCCTCCACCTTATAGTCCTCACACCGCCACAATGTCCAGAAATAGATTGAGGGAAAGGAGGAGGGTGGGGCTAGAGGAAGAGAAAAACCTTTAATTGACTGACTGAGAGGAGGTGAAGAGGATGGATCTCTGGAATTACAAATATTAAACATGTCCAGTGTGGTGGGACATGTATTACAAATGGGAAGACAGGAACCTTTCAGAGGACATTCCCTCTGGGCAGCATGTTGGCACAGTGGTTAGCACAGTTGCTTCACAGCTCCAGGGTCCCAGGTTCGATCCCCGGCTGGGTCACTGTCTGTGCGGAGTCTGCACGTTCTCCCCGTGTCTGCGTGGGTTTCCTCCGGGTGCTCCGGTTTCCTCCCACAGTCCAAAGATGTGCGGGTGAGGTGGATTGGCTGTTCTAAATTGCCCTTAGTGTCCAAAAAGATTAAGTGGAGTTACTGGGTTATGGGGATAAAGTGGGATAGGCTGGAGGTGTGGGGCTTGGGTAGGGTGCTCTTTCCAAGGGCCGGTGCAGACTCGATGGGCCGAATGGCCTCCTGCTGCACTGTAAATTCTATGATTTCAATCCGGCCCTCACAGAGGGGCTGGAATGAAAAAGGCTGCGATTGGGGGGGCGGGGGGCAGTTTAATCTCCCAATCGCACAGTGCCCGTGTTTTACTGTAGTTAATGTCACGGTTCCTTGTGAAAGTCCAATCAAACAGTTGTGGGCACACCCAGATTTGGGAAGAAACAGAAACCAATGCTGGGAGATATGGAATGCTCGGAGGGCGGTTTGAAAAAGTCTCTCAAGGTCTGGGGCAGCTGGTTTCATTGCTCTCTGTGGGATCCTGCTGTGCGTCAGTGACCTGGGGCCTTTCCTGAACTGCAACTGGTAACCACCCAATTAAACAAAGCAACTCAGCTTCACTGAGTCTGAAGCAGTCGGGAGGGGGTGAGGGAGTGGGTCTGAAATGAATAGGCCGCAGCCTGGGTAAAGATTTGTCCTCAATCCCAGTGGTGTTTGTGTTTTAGACAGGGCGGTGGCATTGGAAGGATTTCTGAGGGGGTTTTGTGGTGAAATATCCCTGTCTCTGTCCCTCCAGCTTTCTATCTCTCTCTTTCCAATCTCTCTCTCTTTCCAATCTCTCTCTCTTTCCAATCTCTCCCTCTTTCCAATCTCTCCCTCTTTCCAATCTCTCCCTCTTTCCCATCTCTCCCTCCTTCCAGCCATTTCTTTCGATATTTATCTTGTAATAAATGTAAAAGAAAACCCCAATGTGATTTGTCGAGAGGTAAGAGAGAGGGAAAGAGAAAGAGAGGGAGGCTGGAGGGAGAGCGAGAGAAAAAGAGAAGGGGTGTGAGAAAGACAGAGATATTGTGGAAAAGAGAGGGTCTGGGGGTGGGGGTCTGCTGTGTGCAGTCACGGCCCAGTTACATGTGTAAGAAAGTGCGATTTTACACAAGCTATAATCCTGAGACGGTCGATTTGAAAATGTCTCCAGAGGGAGAGAACCCCTGAGAGAGAGAAAGAGAGACAGATCTGAGTGGGTGTGGTGGAAAATCCCTGTCTCTCTCGTCCCCACTCCATCGGTCCATCCGTCCGACCGTCCGTCCATCCATCCATAGCCTGACTCTGTAACTCACACCGTGCTGTACCTGTCCTGGGAGTGTTTGATGGGGACAGTGTAGAGGGAGCTTTACTCTGTATCTAACCCCGTGCTGTACCTGTCCTGGGAGTGTTTGATGGGAAAAGTGTAGAGGGAGCTTTACTCTGTATCTAACCCCGTGCTGTACCTGTCCTGGGAGTGTTTGATGGGGACAGTGTAGCGGGAGCTTTACTCTGTATCTAGCCCCGTGCTGTACCTGTCCTGGGAGTGTTTGATGGGGACAGTGTAGAGGGAGCTTTACTCAGGAACTCACACCGTGCTGTGCCTGTCCTGGGAATGTTTGATGGGGACAGTGTAGAGGGAGCTTTACTCTGTATCTAACCCCGTGCTGTACCTGTCCCGGGAGTGTTTGATGGGGACAGTGTAGAGGGAGCTTTACTCTGTAACTCACACCGTGCTGTACCTGTCCTGGGAGTGTTTGATGGGAACAGTGTAGAGGCAGCTTTACTCTGTATCTAACCCCGTGCTGTACCTGTCCTGAGAGTGTTTGATGGGGACAGTGTAGAGGGAGCTGTACTCTGTATCTAACCCCGTGCTGTACCTGTCCTGGGAGTGTTTGATGGGGACAGTGTAGAGGGAGCTTTAGTCTGTACCTAACCCCGTGCTGTACCTGTCCTGGGAGTGTTTGATGGGAACAGTGTAGAGGGAGCTTTACTCTGTATCTAACCCCCGTGCTGCACCTGTCCTGGGAGTGTTTGATGGGGACAGTGTAGAGGGAGCTTTACTCTGTATCTAACCCCGTGCTGTACCTGTCCTGGGTGTGTTTGATGGGGACAGTGTAGAGGGAGCTTTACTCTGTATCTAGCCTGTGCTGTACCTGTCCTGGGCGTGTTTGATGGGAACAGTATAGAGGGAGCTTTACTCTGTATCTAACCCCATGCTGTACCTGTCCTGGGAGTGTTTGATGGGAACAGTGTAGAGGGAGCTTTACTCAGTATCTAACGCCGTGCTATACCTGTCCTGGGAGTGTTTGATGGGGACAGTGTAGAGGGAGCTTTACTCTATATCTAACCCCCGTGCTGTACCTGTCCTGGGAGTGTTTGATGGGGACAGTATAGATGGAGCTTTACCCTGTATCTAACCCTGTGCTGTACCTGACTTGGGAGTATTTGATGGGGACAGTGTAGAGGGAGCTTTACTCTGTATCTAACCCTGTGCTGTACCTGTCCTGGGAGTGTTTGATGGGGACAGTGTAGCGGGAGCTTTACTCTGTATCACACCCTGTGTTGTACCTGTCCTGGTAGTGTTTGATGGGTCAGTGTACAGGGAGCTTTACTCTGTATCTAACCCCGTGCTGTACCTGTCCTGGGAGTGTTTGATGGAGACAGTGTAGAGGGAGCTTTACTCTGTATCTAACCCTGTGCTGTACCTGTCCTGGGAGTGTTTGATGGGGACAGTGTAGCGGGAGCTTTACTCTGTATCTCACCCTGTGCTGTACCTGTCCTGGGAGTGTTTGATGGGGACAGTGTACAGGGAGCTTTACTCTGTATCTAACCCCGTGCTGTACCTGTCCTGGGAGTGTTTGATGGGGACAGTGTAGAGGGAGCTTTACTCTGTATCTTACCCTGTGCTGTACCTGTCCTGGGAGTGTTTGATGGGGACAGTGTGGAGGGAGCTTTACTCTGTATCTAAACCCATGCTGTACCTGTCCTGGGAGTGTTTGATGGGGACAGTGTAGAGGGTGCTTTACTCTGTATCTAACCCCGTGCTGTACCCGTCCTGGGAGTGTTTGATGAGGACAGTGTAGAGTGAGCTTCGCTCTGTATCTAGCCTGTGCTGTACCTGTCCTGGGAGTGTTTGATGGGGACAGTGCAGTGGGAGATTTACTCTGTATCTAACCCCGTGCTGCACCCGTCCTGGTAGTGTTTGATGGGGACAGTGTAGAGGGAGCTTCACTCTGTATCTAGCCCGTGCTGTACCTGTCGTGGAAATGTTTGATGGGGACAGTGTAGAGGGAGCTTTACTCTGTATCTAATCCAGTGCAGTATCTGTCCTGGGAGTGTTTGATGGGGACAGTGTAGAGGGAGCTTTACTCTGTATCTAATCCAGTGCTGTATCTGTCCTGGGAGTGTTGATGGGGACAGTGTAGAGGGAGCTTTACTCTGTATCAAATCCAGTGCTGTATCTGTCCTGGGAGTGTTGATGGGGACAGTGTAGAGGGAGCTTTACTCTGTATCTAATCCAGTGCTGTATTTGTCCTGGGAGTGTTTGATGGTGGACAGTGTAGAGGGAGCTTTACTCTGTATCTAATCCAGTGTTGTATCTGTCCTGGGAGTGTTTGATGGGGACAGTGTAGCAGGAGCTTCACTCTATATCTAGCCCGTGCTGTACCTGTCGTGGAAATGTTTGATGGGGAGTGTGTAGAGGGAGCTTTACACTGTATCTGACCCCGTGCTGTAAGTGTCCAGGGAGTTATTTGATGGGGACAGTGTAGAGGGAGCTTTACTCTGTATCTAACCCCATGCTGTAACTGTCCTGTGAGTGTTTGATGGTGACAGTGTAGAGGGAGCTTTACTCTGTCTCTAGCCCCGTGCTGTAACTGCCCTGGGAGTGTTTGATGGGGACAGTGTTGAGTGAGCTTTACTCTGTACCTCACACCGTGCTGCACCTGTCCTGGGAGTGCTTGATGGGGACAGTGTAGAGGGAATTTTACTCTGTATCCAACACCGTGCTGCACCTATCGTGGAAATGTTTGATGGGGACAGTGTAGAGGGAGTTTTACTCTGTTTCTAACCCCGTACTGTACTTGTCCTGGAAGTGTTTGATGGGGACAGTGTAGAGAGAGCTTTCCTCTGTATCTAACCCAGTGCTGTACCTGTCCTGTGAGTGTTTGATGGGGACAGTGTAGAGAGAGCTTTACTCTGTATCTAGCCTGTGCTGTACCTGTCCTGGGAGCATTTGATGGGGTCAGGGTAGAGGGAGCTTCACTCAGTATCTTGCCCGTGCTGTACCTGTCCTGGGAGTGTTTGATGGGGACAGTGTAGAGGGAGCTTCGCTCTGTATCTAGCCTGTGCTGTACCTGTCCTGGGAGTGTTTGATGGGGACAGTGCAGTGGGAGATTTACTCTGTATCTAACCCCGTGCTGCACCTGTCCTGGGAGTGTTTGATGGGGACAGTGTAGAGGGAGCTTCACTCTGTATCTAGCCCGTGCTGTACCTGTCGTGGAAATGTTTGATTGGGACAGTGTAGAGGGAGCTTTACTCTGGAGATAATCCAGTGCTGTACCTGTCGTTGAAGTGTTTGATGGGGACAGTGTAGAGAGAGCTTTACTCTGTATCTAGCCTGTGCTGTACCTGTCCTTGAAGTGTTTGATGGGGACAGTGTAGAGAGAGCTTTACTCTGTATCTAGCCTGTGCTGTACCTGTCCTTGAAGTGTTTGATGGGGACAGTGTAGAGAGAGCTTTACTCTGTATCTAGCCTGTGCTGTACCTGTCGTGGAAATGTTGATGGGGACAGTGTAGAGGGAGCTTCACTCTGTCGGACATTGGGAATCTTTGTTATACTATTCCAGAGGGCTGTGGAAGCTCAATCATTGAGCATGTTCCAGACACAAGTCGACTGTGTGTAGTAACATAGCAATGAGTGTGTGAGTGTGCGTGAGTCTGGGCTTGCCAAGATCTGTTTGAATGGTGGGTCCGGTTCGATGGGCTGAATGGAGAGCAGCTGCCCCTATGTTCCTTTGAGACTTAAATGCAAACACACACACTCACAGATACACACACGAGCACACACACGCATGCACACACACAGAGGTTTACTGAATATCTTAGTCATTTAAGACAATTTGATAGAATGCTACACATCCTAGTTTGCCAACGACACCAAACATTACACAGCATTGTAAGCAGCATAGCTGAAAACATCAAATTGCAGAGAGATATGAATGTTTTGTAAGTGGACACAACTGGTGGATGTGTTTCAGTGTAGGGAAATATAAGATGCTGTACTTTTGACTTGGAAAGGATAGAACCGTGTTCTTTCTAAATGATGAGAAGCTGGAAACAGTGGAAGTTCAAAACGTGCAACATTTCTGTGTGATAGGATTGAGGCATCAGTTAAAATAGTTCTGTTTCAAAATTTAATATAACCTGTGTCTTCTGTGGCAGCTTTCGGAATCTCTCAGTGGAATTTACCTTTTGCAGCAAGTGTTAACAAGTGTATGGGAACTGAAGTTTGATTGAGACATTCCTGCATTATGGAAATGTGTGTGATCTATTTAGGATAGGAAATCGATTGATTTTCAAAGCATGCAGTAGTTTGTTAAATACAGCAGATTGTGAGGCTTGAATGTTCACAACTTCCATGTGCTGAGAGAAAGGACTGATTAACCAAGGCCGATTATTCAAAAACTTCAGACAAGTGACAAAGCAGCAGGAACAGCGAATACACAGACAGAGACAAGCAGGCACCTTTAATTGGAGCTTAAACTTCATGTTTGAATATGAAGCGCTGAGCTCATGATTGAAATAAGCAAGAGTCCACCCTGGGATTGTGTGCAAATTGAGTTCTGTATTTCCAAATAGTAAAAATAAAAACCCTGAATGAAAAATTCCTTGATTCAGAGGGATTTTGACTCTGTTTTTAACCCCAGACAGTATTTGGGTTGTGGGTGTTTGATGGACAGTGTAGATGAAGCTTTACTCTGAAACAATGGAATTTAGATTAAGGGGTGATTTAATCAATTGCTTCAGAATAATAATTGATATTGTATATTTTGTATGTGTCTCATTGTGAGCTTTCAAACATGTACAAATGTCCACATCAACATGGCATAATGTTGTATTAACTGGGACAAGAGCTTATAGTATAAACAGTGACGGGGACAACTGCAGTGATCACTGGGAAAGGAGCTAATGTGTTCTCAATAGCTATATGGATGTGAACGGTTATATATTACAAGCTAATATTCCCAATGCCATTCTCTAATGCAGTAATATTTCAGACAGAGTGTACAGCAGCATTTACAGCTACTGATGCAGCCAGGAAATAAATTGATTCAGCGTTTTTTGTCGGAAAATTAAAATAGGTTCTTGATTCATCGAAATTGAGATGGTCTAGTCTCTCGGGAAAGTTCGATAGGCTGACTGGCCAACTCCTGTTCCTATATACCTGTCCTGGGAGTGTTTGATGGGGACAGTGTAGAGGGAGCTTTACTCTGTATCTAACCCCGTGCTGTACCTGTCCTGGGAGTGTTTGATGGGGACAGTGTAGAGAGAGCTTTACTCTGTATCTAACCCCGTGCTGTACCTGTCCTGGGAGTGTTTGATGGGGACAGTGTCGAGGGAGCTTTACTCTGCATCTAACCCCGTGCGATACCTGTCCTGGGAGTGTTTGATGGGGACAGTGTAGTGGGAGCTTTACTCTGTATCGAACCCCGTGCTGTACCTGTCCTGGGAGAGTTTGATGGGGACAGTGTAGAGGGAGCTTTACTCTGCATCTAACCCCGTGCGGTACCTGTCCTGAGAGTGTTTGATGGGGACAGTGTAGAGGGAGCTTTACTCTGCATCTAACCCCGTGCGGTACCTGTCCTGGGAGTGTTTGATGGGGACAGCGTAGTGGGAGCTTTACTCTGTATCTATTGCTGAGAGTTTGTGTAACTGAAAAGTGGATCCTGGGATCTCGCTATCAAACAGTGTCAAATTTTTCCTGTCTTTCAGTTAACTTTCTCCCTCTTTTCCCCAGGAATTTGAATTTTGAAGACTGCAATGTGAGCAGGAATCTTTGGACAAGGCTATTCTCCAGAGGACAAGTGGATGGACTGAGGCCTACTCCACAGGCCGCACTCACGTGAGTTGTCTCTTTATTGCCGCCCCGGCCTTACACTTAGACACAAACACATTAACCCTTTGGTGGGTGACAAAGAGTAAATTAAAAATCTGCAATATGAAGCTGTCTAAATTTTGTTTATGAACCCAAAATGACAGGGTTCTTTTAAATCTGGGTGTCCCGAAAGAGAGGGAGGGGTTGGATTTCATTGTCTGAGCCCCGATCACTCTCCGTATAACCTGTTAGCTATTTTAAACGACACTCAACACTGCACCTTCTGGGATCTTTCTGTGTACCAATGGATTTTGTTTTAAAAAGGTTTTTCTCAGTTTTGAGAGGCAGTTTAACTCTTTCAGAGGATTGAAGGGAGTTCTTTAGACTGGGTCCAATCCACACACACAGGATTAGGGGGGAGGAAGGGGTTTAGATCCAGGGGGGAATGGAGCTCGTAGCAGGAGTGAGGGGGGTGGGGGGGGAGAGGAAAGACAGCATCCCGCCTGGGTAGGTTCACATTGCTGCTGCTGTGGGATCTTGCTGTTCACGCACAGGCCTGTGGCCTTTGCCCGCAAAGCAATTGAGATCACAACTCTTAAATTAAAATAGCACACGGACTGCAAAGTAGGTTCGAAGGTCTCACATTTGAAAGTATAGGGAATGAGGGAGTTGATGAATCCTTTCCACAGACTGAGTGGATATTCAGCCAGGATCACATTGCTGCTTGTGGGATCTTACTGTGCAAACAATACTGCTGTCAGTTTGTACAGTGCAACAATGGTGTAGAAACAGAGAGAAAGAGAGAGATAGAGAAATCCACAATCTGAAACTCTACTCAACAATGAAAGTGTTATCATTTTTGGGATCTCCCTGTGCACAAGTTGCCTGCAGAATTCACAAAATTAACAATAGTGGGGTCACTTTTTAAATGTATCCATTGACTGTAAAGTAATCTCGATGGCGCGGAATTAAAGTCCCTTAACTTGGAGCGGGTATAATTCTGGAATGAAGCCTGTATTTTAGGCCGAGACATAAATATGAGGGTGAAATGAAATCCGCAGGGGGCCATTTGAATTCAGTTTGCTGTGGTTGTGATTGTTAGATTCCTGAGTGTGACCCTCTCTCTCTCTTTCTCTCTCTCTCTCCTTCCCAACGACTGGGATGAGAATGAGAGAGAGATAGAAGTACAGAAAGAGTGTGGGACTGGGGGGTGATGGAGAGTAGAGAGAGGGAGAAAGACAGAGAGGGAGGTAGTGAAAAAGAGAGGCTTTCTCTCCCTTTCTGCCTTCTTTCCATTCTTGTCTCTCTCTCTCTCTGTCTCCCCAGCATTCTGCCGCTATCTGTCCATCCCTCTCCACCTTCTTTGTGTGTCTATAAACCTTCAATCATTGAAAACCACCCCACAAACTGCAATGGGGAGCCTCCAGCACACCTTCCCGGGGATTCCTTGATTTGGGAAAAGAATAGAAATAAATGCTGGGAGGGCGATTTTAAAAAGTCCCCTCACGGACCGGGCAGTGGGTTTCCCAGTTTAAAGAGGGGAGTTTAACTTTCTGAGGGCGGATGTGTCTCCAGACTCGGAATACCCGTGCTGTTCAGGAGTTGGGGTGGTGGCGAGGGGAGATGGAAGAAAGAATATAGCAGTCAAGGGAAGGAACATGTCCCCCACCCCCTGCTCACCTGCCTGTCCCACCGTGACAGGATCACATTGCTGTGTGTGGGATCCTGCTGTGCACCAATGGCCTGCAGCCTTTCCTGAACTGCCAACTTAGTGACCACGCACAATTTAAAATTAAACTGGCTCACTGAGTGTGCAGCAGTCGGGAGGGGGTGAGGGAGTGAGTCTGAAATGAATAGGCCGCAGCCTGGGTACAGGTTTGTCCTCAATGGTGGTGTTTGTGTTTTCGACAGAGCGGTGGGGTTGGAAGGATTTCTGAGGGGGGGGTAATGGAGTTAAATATCCCTGTCTCTGTCCCTCCAGCTTTCTGTCTCTCCCTTTCCAGTCATTTATTTGTAGATTGAATCTTCTAATAAATGGGTTTGAGAATCCCAAGGTGATTTGTGGTTATGTTAATTGGGGGGGTTTGGTTGGTTAAGGGGGAGGGGAGGTCAGTGGGGGTCCCCTTTCCCTCTCGCTCCCACGTGCTCTGTCCGGGAAGTTTCGGGACTGAGTTGCTGATTCTGAGGAATGTTCTGTTTAACTGGGGGCGGAGGCGAGGAGGGTGGATGGGTGGGGGTGGGGTGGTGCGGGGGGGGGGGGTTTGCACTTTGTCCCTGCGGCTTAATGCAGCCTCTCTGACTAGGCCTCAATTTTGCACCCTGCGAAGAATCTAGGGTTTAGTGGATGTGGGGAAGCATTTTGAATGGAGTTTCTTGAGGACTTGACTGAGTAGTTCTCTCTCTCTCTCTCTGTCTCTGCCTGTCTGTATTCCACCGTGTGAAAATGCGAGAGAGAGAGAGTGAGAGAGAGGGAGAGAGAGGCGTGGACACACATTTCCCACTCACTTCAACCCCAATCCTCACTTAAAAATCGCTTTGTATCTGGCCATACCCAGGTTTGTGTGGGATCCTGCTGTGTACACATGCTCTGCCCTCCCCCCCTCTCCCCTCCACCTTATAGTCCTCACACCGCCACAAAGTCCAGAAATAGATTGAGGGAAAGGAGGAGGGTGGGGCTAGAGGAAGAGAAAAACCTTTAATTGACTGACTGAGAGGAGGTGAAGAGGATGGATCTCTGGAATTACAAATATTAAACATGTCCAGTGTGGTGGGACATGTATTACAAATGGGAAGACAGGAACCTTTCAGAGGACATTCCCTCTGGGCAGCATGTTGGCACAGTGGTTAGCACAGTTGCTTCACAGCTCCAGGGTCCCAGGTTCGATCCCCGGCTGGGTCACTGTCTGTGCGGAGTCTGCACGTTCTCCCCGTGTCTGCGTGGGTTTCCTCCGGGTGCTCCGGTTTCCTCCCACAGTCCAAAGATGTGCGGGTGAGGTGGATTGGCTGTTCTAAATTGCCCTTAGTGTCCAAAAAGATTAAGTGGAGTTACTGGGTTATGGGGATAAAGTGGGATAGGCTGGAGGTGTGGGGCTTGGGTAGGGTGCTCTTTCCAAGGGCCGGTGCAGACTCGATGGGCCGAATGGCCTCCTGCTGCACTGTAAATTCTATGATTTCACTCCGGCCCTCACAAAGGGGCTGGAATGAAAAAGGCTGCGATTGGGGGGGCGGGGGGCAGTTTAATCTCCCAATCGCACAGTGCCCGTGTTTTACTGTAGTTAATGTCACGGTTCCTTGTGAAAGTCCAATCAAACAGTTGTGGGCACACCCAGATTTGGGAAGAAACAGAAACCAATGCTGGGAGATATGGAATGCTCGGAGGGCGGTTTGAAAAAGTCTCTCAAGGTCTGGGGCAGCTGGTTTCATTGCTCTCTGTGGGATCCTGCTGTGCGTCAGTGACCTGGGGCCTTTCCTGAACTGCAACTGGTAACCACCCAATTAAACAAAGCAACTCAGCTTCACTGAGTCTGAAGCAGTCGGGAGGGGGTGAGGGAGTGGGTGTGAAATGAATAGGCCGCAGCCTAGGTAAAGATTTGTCCTCAATCCCAGTGGTGTTTGTGTTTTAGACAGGGCGGTGGCATTGGAAGGATTTCTGAGGGGGTTTTGTGGTGAAATATCCCTGTCTCTGTCCCTCCAGCTTTCTATCTCTCCCTCTTTCCAATCTCTCCCTCTTTCCAATCTCTCCCTCTTTCCAATCTCTCTCTCTTTCCCATCTCTCTCTCTTTCCCATCTCTCCCTCTTTCCCATCTCTCCCTCCTTCCAGCCATTTCTTTCTATATTTATCTTGCAATAAATGTAAAAGAAAACTCCAATGTGATTTGTCGAGAGGTAAGAACATAGAACATAGAACAATACAGCGCAGTACAGGCCCTTCGGCCCACGATGTTGCACCGAAACGAAAGCCAGCTAACCTACACTGTGCCATTATCATCCATATGCTTATCCAATAAACTTTTAAATGCCCTCAATGTTGGCGAGTTCACTACTGTAGCAGGTGGGGCATTCCACGGCCTCACTACTCTTTGCGTAAAGAACCTACCTCTGACCTCTGTCCTATATCTATTACCCCTCAGTTTAAAGTTATGTCCCCTCGTGCCAGCCATTTCCATCCACGGGAGAAGGCTCTCACTGTCCACCCTATCTAACCCCCTGATCATTTTGTATGCCTCTATTAAGTCTCCTCTTAACCTTCTTCTCTCCAACGAAAACAACCTCAAGTCCATCAGCCTTTCCTCATAAGATTTTCACCTCACACTTCTCTACATTAAACTCCATTTGCCACCTCTCAGCCCAGCTCTGCAGCTTATCTATGTCCCTCTGTAACCTGCTACATCCTTCCACACTGTTGACAACACCACCGACTTTAGTGTCATCTGCAAATTTACTCACCCACCCTTCTGCGCCCTCCTCTAGGTCATTGATAAAAATGACAAACAGCAACGGCCCCAGAACAGATCCTTGTGGTACGCCACTTGTAACTGAACTCCATTCTGAACATTTCCCATCAA